>NC_086444.1:460087311-460687311 GCF_028390025.1 Pseudophryne corroboree | reverse complement strand
GATAAGCGTCTGCCCTGCATGGTTTGAAGGGATGCTGGAGGGATCCGTAAGGTAAGAACGCAAAAGCTATTTTTAAAATCTGCAAATTTCTGTTTTGGCGCCAAATGCGCACACAACACACGCATACACCTGTATTTTGTACTTTGCATATCTGCTCACATTATTGCCATAAACATTGATTACTAGATTCATTTTGACCTGTACTGAGAAAATTTGTTGCTATTTAGTTAAAATATAGAGTTAATATTTAAGGAAGTAAGTGTAAGACGCACACGCAGCCTGGCCTAGTTGTAAGGGTTTATACAGTAGAAACTGTGCGTTGTGTTAAGTAAGCGATTATAGTTAAATATCGCTTACATTTATAGAAGTGTGGGATTTGTAGTACTGCGGATGTACGGCCTTTGTACACGTGTCTCGGACAGCGTACGGGACTGCGTACGCAACGTAAAGGCATACGCACGTGGCGTGTTCACGCAACGTGCATAAAAGTACGACCGCTAAATACAAATCACACAATAGCATTGTTTTAGTTTAGGCGTGAGATGGTAACCACGCAATAATAGCACAAATTGATCAGTTTCCAATATTTAGTTTAAAAACCTTTTTTACTGTATTACCTCTGGGGAAAGCTAGCAGTTAACAGGAAAGGATATTTTCTGATCAGAAAACTATAGAATGTTAGTGTGGGCTGAATAAGGTGTGAATATATTGAACCCCGCTTGGTGAACTTGGTGATCTTGGTGAAGCTTGGTGAAACTTGGTGAAGCACGGTCTAGGTGAAGACGTGGTGAGCACGGTCTAGGTGAATACGTGCAACGGAGTGTGATAAAGTTTTCGTGGTATTACACTCCAGCTGTTTTGGAGCACAGGGTGGAGACTCCAGTGATCCTACCACTTATAGATAGCAAGTGTCTATGAGCGATACGATTGGACCGCACGGTTGTGTGGGCAATACATGGCGCAACGTGATACGAAGTTTTGCATATTTGTGCGTAAATCTCATCATCATAAGCGTTATATGAAGCACATGCAAGCGTGATTTGTGTAAAGTAAAGGTTTAGGGAGTTTTCGTTGGTCCCTCCAGAGGCAGATATTCACTGGGTACCTAAAGGCCCAGGGGATATAGGCCGAAGTAGGGCCTGCAACGGCTACATGTGTCTTCTAAAAAAGGCGGATCCGTGATACTCGGAGCAGAAGAAGTTAGTGGAAGAACTTTGAGGACTTCCTTCGGTAGACTACTGTGTTTGGTGCATTTTAGGAAGTTTTCCCGTGTTGAAAAGGTCCACAATGGAAGCCAAGTGCACAACACAGGGACGTTCAGCAGTCAGGGTTCAGACAGCACAGTTCAGACCCAGGGGGTCAGCTCGGTTAGTAAAGTGGGGGAAGTATGGTCCCCACACTGAGACCTTTTGTGATGAATGGACACGAATGACTGTGGGGGATAAAGCACCATTTCCTGGGATAGGTAGTTTTGACTCAGAGGTATTGCATAATCTAAGGTTTAGGTTCTGTCTGATAAAATCTCAAAAACAAAGGATTAGACACACAAACTGTTTAAATTTATGGCAGCAAGAGGGAGATATGCAGAGGGAACTAGCTTACACAGCCGGTTCCAACCCTAGCAGGAAACTGATGGCAACCGCACCACCACCACCGTATATTACAGGGGAGAAAGTGGCTACAGACAATGGCATACTGATATATGCTAAGAGTAAAATTGATAAATGTAGTAATGATGATAAGAATGAACTTAATAAATGTATTAATGCTAACCCGTGCAAGTTGTATCCCATCTTAACCTTCCCTCGGGAATACGAGCAAGAAGATGAACCCAGCACGATATCGGCACTTTCTCTAGCAGCCAGCATACAGGACACCCAGGTGGGCACGGGCCAACCGGTAAGAGCAGTAGTAAAGCCCCCTAGCGGAGGGATAAGTGAGGTCGTGTCCACAGGTAAGAACGGTACAGTACATTATGCAGAGACAATTGCACCTCACATTGTAGAAGCAACCCAAAATGATGTAATTGAACTAAATCCTGTCAGGGTGATCGCAGTCCCCAATGGGAGGACTGACGCCAGGGAATCACTCCCGTCAGGAACATTGCTATGCATTGTCCTTGGTCCCGGGCAGAATTGAGGACAATTATGTCTGAATTTCCCGATCCCAGAAAGGATCTAGTCGCATGCCAGAGGTTTATTAAAGAATTAGGTAATGCCACCGAACCCACAAACAAAGATTGGCGGACAGTGCTACGAGTATGTCTACCTTCCAATATTGACCCTGCGAAATTTATTACTGATTGTAAATTAGACGCAGAAGTACCTCTCACTGAGGAGTACACTCAGGAGAATGTACGACAAATCAATCTGCAATTAGGAGTATATTTCCCTACTGTTGTCAAATGGAACAAAATCTTTTCCATAAGACAAAAAGAAGGTGAAACGGCATCTGAATATTTCCACCGAGCACTGCAGGAAATGTCTAGATACACTGTGATCGAGGACATTAAGGAAAATATACATCACAGGGAGGTAGCTGTGTCAGTATTGATGGACGGTTAAAAGACACACTAAGAACCAGGGTACAAACCTTTCTACCTAACTGGAGAGGTATCTCGGTGGCTGCATTAAGAGAGTCCGCTATCGAGCATGACCGTAATATCCAAAGAACCAGGGAAGCACAGGGAGAGCGGTTGATGGTGATGAGCATCTAAGCACTGGAAGCATCAACTCGACCAAAACCCCAGGCCCCTGGCACGTGGAGGAAGCCAAGAGTTTGTTATCTGTGTAAAAGGGAAGGGCATTATGCCAGCAACTGTAACAGCACACATAAATTCAGACCCCCCAGACAAGAACACGAGCAAAGTTATGATACACGTAATTGGGATCAGGGATCACATAGGAAATATTTTGGGACACACCTGTAGTCTGCAGCCAGTGAAGTTGATTGCTAGCCTTGGTAGTAAACCTGAGGTCACAGTTGATGTAGCTGGTAGATCATTCCTTGTAGATACAGGAGCGGCCAGGTAAACTCTGTGATTTATCTTTAAAGTTTCCTCTTCATCTCTGACGTTCACCGACAGATTTACAGCTCAAACGTCACATATCTACTCGGTCTTTTCAGAGGTCTGCCCAACCCCAGTATATCTCACCAGCATCATTGTGCCTGGCCATGCACAGAGGGTGGAGAGTGGAAATACTGGTGAAGGGAGACTGTGCATAGATACCGATAGACATGATGGTGTGACAGCCTGATGGTGAACGCAAATCTGACAAATTTTTCTTTTGTTATTCTCTCTCTCTCTCTCTCTCTCTCTCTCCTTTTCAACTTCCACGGATGGTTTACTTCACACAACAGTGAAACACATTGTAATGCTAGATTTATGTTCCCTACAGAAAGGTCGCTGACTCAGAGAGAACATCGTATCACTGGAGTGCCTGTTCCGGGAAGGTTGAAAGGCAGGACTGTTGTCACGGCTTCTGAGCACAGAGAACTACAAGACCAGAGGCGGTTGTCGCACCAAAATTTCTTTTTCCTTTTTATTATTTTCTCCATCTCCCATTACCCTCCTTTCCCCCCTTCCTTGCTCCTTTTTCTCTCCCCTGTACAAGATGGACTTACCCCAAGAGACTGCATTCCGGGTTTTCCTGTTGACCCTGTTGTTGACCAGAGCAGTCTGTTTCGGTGAGAGTACCAGAGAGGTCGAGAAAGGATCTGGAATGGGTTCTGATGGCAAGGACGGATTTGTAGAATTCCAAGAGCAACACATCCACCGAGCAAAGGCGAGTATCAGAAAACGATCTGGTAGTCAAGAAACTAGGAGGCACTGTGAAGGGTTATTGGCTGAGGAAAATTGTATTTGTAGAAACTGTGAAAACATAGTTGAGGACGGGTGCATCCAGAGATGTCAGTCCAGCCTTAATATCAACATGGACCGTCATCCATTGAGTGATTATCACTCATTAGTGGGTAAGGTTTTAAACCAAACAGAATGCTGGGTGTGCTCACAAGTACCTCAAGGTCAGAGCAAGTCAGGACTAGTACCGTATCCCTTAACAATAGATGAGGTACTTGAATTACGGGGTGGGAGACAAGAAATTTAATATTTCTAGGCCCCCTAGTTTGAAGCTCCACCAATATCATGTGGATAGATCCTTAGTATGTTTCAACATTTCCAATTCCCGAAAGCCGGGAAATTGGGAAGTGACATGGAATAACCAAACCATGGCATTTTCACACAGAGCCGACAGAATACCCGTAGACACTGAACTTATACGCCAAATAGCCGACGGTGGAAGGTATTTTCAGTACAGGTATACTCTAGGAAGTAGGACCATGCGGGTTGGAGAAGTATCACCAGGATACTGTGCGCATATCATACAGCCTGATACGTGTACTGAACAGATGAGAGAGTTAGGGATAGGATTTTTCACTTGGAAGGTTTGCAATATGGTAATGTCATATTCTGTCCCATATGTTCTCCCCGATGATGCATATTTCATATGCGGGAGGAAGGCGTATAAGTGGCTTGCCCCAAACTCAGAGGGATTGTGTTACATTGGAAGAGTGTTGCCAGAAGTAATGACCGTAACCCATAATAAGATGAAAGACGTTTACCGCAATGCTCAAGCTCCTTACACTCATACTCACTATGAACACATCGTTAAGAGACACCTTATAGATAGGACAGAGCACGCAGCCTCTGATTTGATCCACGAATCCACCGGGATTCAATTCCTTCTCGCGTTAGATATCACTCGTACCGCCAGAGGAATTATAAATTATAAGTATATTCATGCGCTAGCGAACCTGATAGATAATATCACCGAGATGTATGATGACACCTTCAGGTATACAGGGAGGGAGTTGCAAGCTTATAAAACGGAACTGATCCAGCACAGGATGGTTCTAAATTATATCACAGCGGTGACAGGCGGGTACTGTGTCACCTTGGCAACTCAGTATGGTGTGAAGTGCTGTACGTATATTACAAACAGCACTGATGACCCAACCGAGGTCATAGATCAAAAGATGGACGATATCTTGCAATTGAAGTGGGAGTTCCGGAGGAGACACAACCTTACCCTTACTGCTGTGAGTAATGAACTGACCGGCTGGGTCTCATGGTTGAACCCACGCAATTGGTTCTCAGGTTTAGGAGAATGGGCTCAAAATGTTATCGTGAGTGTAGGAAAGTTTCTCCTTTGTATCCTGGGAGTTGTCATAATTATTGGTTTGATATTTAGATGTGTTAAAATGTTAACCAAAGTGATGAGTTTGAGAAGCGGGGGCATTGGTACAGCAACTGATTTAATTTATGACCCATCAATAGAGACAATGTTGTGATAAGACGTGATTCCACGGTCCGTTTCTTTCACCCGTTTTTCCTCTGTTTTTCTCTCAGCAAAAATACACCCATCCAGAAAAGACTTTGATGAACACTCTCAAAAAAAAAATACACCCATCCAGACAAGACTTCGATCAACACCCAAGAACGATTGCACAAATGTTATGTGATTGTATTTGTGATACGTGTCTTATCTTCATCTCTACAACCTTCAGGTAGTGACACACATAGTCGACAGGTGATATATATACATATATTAGCATTCACATGTGTTCCCCCTCCATGTATCATCAACTAAATGTGCACCCCATTTGTTGCAACCAGAAGCCGAAAAGAGCTCGGTAGTGTTTGTTGGCCCACTTACAGACCCTTAATACGGGATGAGAAGGATTTAATGTATACCTCGCAATACCTCGAAGCTTATCTAGAACATATACGGCACGATGATACATGCCCCTCAGACATGGATTTCATACATACATGCTTTTACTATCCCACTAGGCCATACATTTCCCGCCTACACCTCTCCTCCTACCATCCAACCATATGGATAATGTATTGTATATTTTTATCCAACCATATGTAGATATTGTATTGTATATTTTTCTGTTCAATGTTTAGATAGTGGCAGTTATTGTTGACTGCCAAAGGGTGGAATGTCAAAGTCGAAAAATATTGTAATGCATATGCCTTGTACTAACCCCATGCACATGCCCGCTGCTCGTGCACTCAGTCCGCCGTGCATGCACATATCCGCAATTTGCGTAGGATCGCTCCGGCGATCATGCGCGTGATATGGGTATTTACAGCGGAGTTTGTTAGCGCGTAGAGGGTTATTAGAACATTACATATTTAACCCAATAGTGCATTTTGTACCCATAGTTCCCCTACACCACATCAGCGAGTATCAATAGTTTAAACAGTTCCAGGACTAAGGGATTCGCCTTTGCATGATAGGAAAGATCAGATACAGGTTGGAAGGTGATGTCTAGTATCCAGCTGTAGGGTATTTTAAGGGTAATATTCCTGTGTTGGTTAGAGAAAGATCGCATGTTCCAGCGTAGAGTTATGTGCAGAAGTAGAATATAGATATTCACTGTATTTACTGTATATTATGTATGCGGCGGGAATCCAGAGGATACCACCCACAAGAGCAGTTGGGGAAAGACATCGCCCATCTATTCAAATCCACCTATGACCTCTTCTGTATTGTCCAATGGACAATGAGATTATAGTGACCATTGTATTGTGTATGTAAGTTGTGTATAAAAAGACCGTTGTTGCCTGGCCGGTCAGAAGACTCTGAACGCTTTCTATCTGACTAGCGGAGGACCGGCCGGGTTGCGCTTGCGAACATTCTCACATATGTACATTCTCTGTAGCCATTATTCTGTTTAGATTTATCTTGTTAGCCTGTAGTGTATGATTTGTACTGTTTTACCTTTTGGAATAATCCACGGTGGCCTTAGAACCCTGTGGTTTCAACTACAAATCGGTGTTGTGTCTTCACTTTCCTGCAAGGGTCTTAGAGTGTATTTATCTGTATAAGGTGTATAGGTATTGATAAGGTGTACGCACTGCGGTTACTTTATACCGTCAGCGCTACTTAAGGTTTAAGGTATAACATCGTTGCAGTACTTTGCTGCTAAGGGTCTAAAGTGTAATCATATCATTGCATTATATCATTAACAAGGTTTAAAGGTTATCAATTGTGTGTGCGCACGCTGTGTGTACTCTGTACGCTCAGCGCGGCGTGTGTACGCCAAGTAAGTACCACGTGCGGGACTCTGTACGCAAATAGCGTACAAAGTGCGTAGCACGTGTATTCAGTCTAGCGGCCATAGCGGCTTCACGGTAATAGTGTATCTAGAGGTATAGCTTTGCGGTCTAAGATAATATCGACATTATCATGACACAGCGGGGGCATTGTATATCTGGCACAGTGGGCCATTGTATATCTGGCACTGTGGGTGCAATGTATATCTGGCACTATGGGGCATTTGATATCTGGTACTGTGGGGGCAATGTATATCTGGCACTGTGGGGAATTGTATATCCGACACAGCGGGGGCAATGTATATCCAACACAGCGGGGGCATTGTATATCTGGCACAGTGGGGCATTGTATATCTGGCACAGTGGGGCATTGTATATCTGGCACTGTGGGGGCAATGTATATCTGGCACTGTGGGGCAATGTATATCTGACACAGCGGGGGCAATGTATATCTGGCACTGTGGGGCAATGTATATCTGACACAGCGGGGGCAATGTATATCCGACACAGCGCGGGCAATGTATATCTGGCACTGTGGGGACAATGTATATCTGACACAGCTGGGGCATTGTATATCTGGCACAGTGGGGCATTGTATATCTGTCACTGTGGGGCATTGTATATATGGCACTGTGGGGCAACGTGTATCTGGCACTATTGGGGTCATATGTGTATCTCGCTCCCCTATATGTGTACCACGCCCCCATTTTCATTGGCCACACCCCTTGTGGCATTTGGTCACGCCCATTTTTCGGCACACGCACACACAGTACCTATAAGACATTTTTTCTACTTGCACCACTGCGAAATCGGTAACGGCCCATTCCACTAGGAAGGTTTGCTCATCTTTGGCGGCTGCCCAGGGTGTCTCGGTGTTACAACTTTGCCGAGCAGCTACTTGGTCGGGTTCAAACACTTTTGCAAAATTCTAAAAGTTTGATACCCTGGCTGATGAGGACCTCATGTTTGCTCAATCGGTGCTGCAGTTTCATCCGCACTCTCCCGCCCGGTCTGGAGCTTTGGTATAGACCCCATGGTCCTTTTGGAGTTCCCAGCATCCTCTAGGACGAATGAGAAAATAGGATTTTAATACCTACCAGTAACTCCTTTTCTCTTAGTCCGTAGAGGATGCTGGGTGCCCGTCCCAGTGCGGACTCTATCTGCAGTACTTGTTATTAGTTATTGCTTTGGTTACACAAAGGTTGTGTTTTGGTTCAATCAGCCTGTTGCTGATTTTTTTGGTTCATGCTGTTAACTGGTTAGTTGAATGCCATGTTGTACGGTGTGTTGTGGTGTGGACTGGTATGTGCCTCACCCTTGGTTAACAAAAATCCTTTCCTCGAAATGTCCGTCTCCCTGGGCACAGTTCCTATAACTGAGGTGTGGAGGAGGGGCATAGAGGGAGGAGCCAGTTCACACCCATTTAAAGTCTTAAAGTGCCCATGTCTCCTGCGGATCCCGTCTATACCCCATGGTCCTTTTGGAGTCCCCAGCATCCTCTATGGACTAAGAGAAAAGGATTTACCGGTAGGTATTAAAATCCTATTTTTTCTATTCTCATATTCTAAAACAGGAGATCGTGGATATCCTTGCACCCCCTGGCTCATGACTCCTTACAGCAAACCCAGGCCAGGACCACAGTCGGCATTTAACTCCGTGCTTACTGCTACTAGACAGCTGGTGGAGCGCACGATTGGTGTTCTTAAAGGGCATTTTCGTGTGCTCCACCACACTGGTGGCGACATCATGTATTCGCCGGAGATGGTTAGTAAAATTGTGGTCCAGTGCGCTATACTCCATAACATTGCTGTAAGGAGTCGCGTAGAGCTTCCACACTCGGAGGAATTGCCGGATGAGGAGCCAGGGGTTGGACGGCCCTTCCGTGGTGGCAGTATTAGCCAGCGGGGTCATGCCGTAAGGGCTAGAATTGTTCAGGAGTATTTCAGGTATGTTTATGTAATGATAGTAATATACTTTAAATGTTGTTTCATGTTTGCTATCTGTCTTGACGTGTAGGGTATTTTTGAATGATGCCATTTTGTTTGCTTTGTCAAGTTGTGAGTGTGTTGCTATTGTATTCTGAGTATTTGATAAAGTGTCTGAGTACAGATTTGTAGTGTCCTGTTCTCCTTATCATGTGTATATCGATGTTCTATTTTTCAACAATGGGATTACTGTTCCATTCTATTGGATTATATGCAGTTGTGGGCGTGTAAATTTGTTATTATTCAATGTGGGTTTTTTAATATGTGTAATTGTGTTCTAATTCCAAAATGACAGCACCCTTATTTTTTTATTTTTTTTTGTTTATGGCTCTGTTTACCAACCAAATGCCACAACATCTGGCCAACAAAAATATACTTTGTGACTTTGTGTAGCTGATTGATCCTGTAAAATGTGGTGAGTAAACTGGTTCAAACTATCTCTGTGTGTAGCATTTTTTTTTTGTATTTTGTGTATTTAGTGATCCCCTAAAGATATATCTATATATGTGTGTGTATTTCTCTCTGCCTTTCTTTCTCTCTCTCTCTCTTTGGGGGTCATTCCGAGTTGTTCGCTCTGTATTTTTCTTCGCATTGCAGCGATTTTCAGCTAACTGCGCATGCGCAATGTTCGCACTGCGACTGCGCCAAGTAAATTTGCTATGCAGTTAGGTATTTTACTCACGGCATTACGAGGTTTTTTCTTCGTTCTGGTGATCGTAGTGTGATTGACAGGAAGTGGGTGTTTCTGGGCGGAAACAGGCCGTTTTATGGGAGTGTGTGAAAAAACGCTACCGTTTCTGGGAAAAACGCGGGAGTGGCTGGAGAAACGGAGGAGTTTCTGGGCGAACGCTGGGTGTGTTTATGACGTCAAACCAGGAACGACAAGCACTGAACTGATCGCAGATGCCGAGTAAGTTTGAAGCTACTCAGAAACTGCTAAGAAGTGTCTTTTCGCAATTTTGCTAATCTTTCGTTTGCAATTTTGATAAGCTAAGATTCACTCCCAGTAGGCGGCGGCTTAGCGTGTGCAAAGCTGATAAAAGCAGCTTGCGAGTGAACAACTCGGAATGACCACCTTTCTCTTTCTCTTACTCTCTCTTTCTCTCTCTCGAAATATATAGTTTT
Source organism: Pseudophryne corroboree (assembly GCF_028390025.1). NCBI lineage: Eukaryota > Metazoa > Chordata > Amphibia > Anura > Myobatrachidae > Pseudophryne > Pseudophryne corroboree. The sequence continues at coordinate 460,677,075 of NC_086444.1, read as the reverse complement.
TCTTTATGTTTGTTTAATTTTGGTTTATTTATTTTTTGTTTGTTTTTAATTTTAAAAATAAATAAATCTATATTTATATATATAGATATATATAGATATCTCTCTCTCTCTAAATAAATATATATATATATATATATATATAGATAGATATAGATATATATATATTTTTATCTCTCTCTCTCTCTATATATATATATATATATGTATATATTTATTTTGTGTGCAATATCTCTATATATCTATATATATATATATATATATACATTTTAAAACATTTTTTTTTTATATATACATATATATATATTAGATATATATATATATATATATATATATATAGAGAGAGAGAGAGAGAGAGAGAGAGAGAGAGAGATATCTAAACATTTGCAAGTTAATAACATTTTGAAATTTAACAACAAACCAAAAATTAACCAAATTGAGAAGCAGGATTTGTAGTGTAAAATATGTGTTTAGGAATTATTATTATTTTCTGCTGTGTGTGCTGCGAAAAATCGCTGATGCCAACTAAAGGTATCTCAACTTGTTTGTACAATATTGTACACATATCAATAAAGTTCAATAAAGATGACACCATGATACTACAACCAATGAAATGCCACCACACACTATAAATATATGCCCATGTAAGGAAAACGCCATAGGCACCATGCGCGCATCCGCATCCACCCACCGGGAGCTGCGGGTGCTCACGGCGGTAATGGACCACTGCATAGGCCGCGCAGGACCGTATGTCCCAAATCATGTTAAGCGCTCGGCCTACGCGGAGGTCCGCTGCAAATTGCGGTCGCAGACACGGCGCAGCATTATTCAGCTCGAGCGGCGGTGGAGCGACCTCCGCCGACGACAGCCAGAGTTGTTGGCGCGGCTGCGCCAGCAAATCCGCAGACGCCGCAGACGCAGTAAGTTAAACGCATTAAAATGTGTTCACATGAGTATGAAGCTGTGATTAGTAGCACTAACAAAAATAAACATTTTTACAACAAACTTTTGCTTAGATGTGTTAAAGCAGTGATGGGGAACCTTCGGCCCTCCAGCTGTTGTTGAACTACACATACCAGCATACCTTGCTACAGTTTTGCTATTTGCTAAAACTGTTGAAGGGTATGCTGGGATGCGTAGTTCAACAACAGCTGGAGGGCCGAAGGTTCCCCATCCCTGTTATAAAGTGTGAATATTAGCAGACCTTATAATTTAACTATAGTACCTAAAACATACCACACTTAACCAGTTTACACAGTGTGTGTGGTTAGGGCTTGCAGTACACACTGGGGAGCAGAGTGCTTAGGGGATAATATTTATTGTTGTAGTGAGTCGGCACACAGGCTGTAGGCTGGAGACATAACTAACTTTGTATGTGTATTTAGAAATGAACAGAACAATGTTTTTTTAAAATGCACATGGATATTGTTATAATTATGTTTTTAAATTTTTAATATGTGATTCTAGGGCAAGCACAACGCCAAGGACGGATAGCTGCGGCATCATCTGCAGCCTCTGCCCCACCACAAACTCCCTCACCCCAACCATACCCTGAACCCCAACAACATACTTCCCCTTCCTCATTCCCAACCTCCCCCTCTCGAACCCCTTCTCCCTCTCTTTCACAACCCCCCTCTCAAACCCCCTCTCTTTCACAACCCCCCTCTCGAACCCCCTCCCCCTCTCTTTCACAACCCCCCTCTCGAACCCCCTCCACCTCTCTGGCCCAACCCACCTCTGCCCCCCACTCCCTCTCTTGGCCAACCCACCTCTCTGCCCCCTCCCCCTCTCTTGGCCAACCCACCTCCCTGCCCCCCTCCCCCTCTCTTGGCCAACCCACCTCTCTGCCCCCTCCCCCTCTCTGGCCCAACCCACCTCTCTGCCCCCGTCCCCCTCTCTGGCTCAACCCACCTCTCTGCCTCCCTCCCCCTCTCTGGCCCAACCCACCTCTCTGCCCCCCCTCCCCCTCTCTGGCCCAACCCACCTCTCTGCCCCCTCCCCCTCTCTGGCCCAACCCACCTCTCTGCCCCCTTCCCCCTCTCTGGCCCAACCCCCCTCTCTGCCCCCCTCCCCCTCTCAATCAGACCCACCCTCTCTAAACAGCTCACCCTTCCATCCTCCTTCCCCAATCCATCCTCCTTCCCCAATCCAGCCTCCTTCGCCAATCCAGCCTCCTTCCCCTATCCAGCCTCCTTCCCCACCCAGTGAATGGGCAGCAGAGGCCCCTGAGGTTTTTGAGGGTGCTGGGCGTGTGGCAGATGAGAGTAAGTTGTTACACATTTAAAATGTATTTGTTACCTACTTTAACTTCAATGTCAATTGCATGCAGTGTTGTACTGGGGCCAATCTTGGCCCAAGGAAAAATGTTTGTCTTCTTCGTCATGGTATGGATGTTGCATTTACATTTGTGTGAGGATCATTAGATGTACAGTGTCTACATCTGCAATGTTTAGGCTGTCCACTCTAGGTCGACACTCATTAGGTCGACAGGGTTGACAGGCCAACAGGGTTTATATGTGCTAGGTTGTCTGCGAAAAAGTTAGACGTGAGGGTATTTTGGTATGTTGTTGTCCTTTTTAACTTGTGCCTGGGTATGCAAATATTTGCACAGTCAACTCGCATGCTTCACTTTGTTTGCCAGGCTTAGGACAAGGTGAGTCGCTACACTACCGCTTACATCGTAAGCAATTTCCATTGCAATTGGAGTACACGTTCCGCATGAAGTGAAAATAAAGTTACACATTTGTCATGTATCCATACATAACATGTTGATCTTGTGACATTTAGAATTAGCACATGTCCACCTACAGAGGCTGACGTCCATCCAAAGCTAACTACAAAATGACTGCCCAACAATAGTGTGTTTCAAAAACAAACATAAAATATTCAGTGTAACATGTAAGGGGTGTGGATCATTAGATCAACAGTGTGTGGGTCGACAATGTTTAGGCCCAGCAAAATGCAACAGGCAAGACCACAGTCTGGAACCTGATCCTTAGGCTGCTCATGCATGAAATTTGGCCCACTGGTCCTTTCCCCTGTACCCCTGTGTGACAGTCCAAGTCTGGGGACATGTGTTGTTAAAGTGTCACTTCAAAAATGTTGAATAACAAAACATTACAACAAGACCTGTTTCACCTTATGTAGTAAGGCAGGCTTTCAGGGAGTGCGGGCATGCTAGGATATGTAGTCCCTCTGAAGATGTTGAGATGCAGTGTGATGATGCAGGGCCAACCCCAAAAAAGGCAAGTCTGGGTCACTCCAGAAGTGAATGAATCCCAGCATGGTGTGGTACACTTTTAACATGTTTAATTTTTGAAAAAAACATTGCTGAGCATGCTTGTGTGTTGGGATGCTAGTTTTATCATTATAACAACCATGATGTAGTCACTTTGCCATTAAAGTGTGCTTTGTGCCTTGCTCTTCATTTCAGATGTTGCAGTTGGAGATCCCACAAGCTTTCCTCAAATTCTGGCCAGCCTAAAAAGGAATTTAATTGCCTTGCTGGCAGATGTGGACAATTTGCAAATTTTTTTGTAAATAAACGTTAAAAAAAATGTTGTTAAAAAATAAATTTTTCTAAGAAAAAAAAGTTCATAAATAAACAATTTTTTTTTGAAGTTAAGCAAGTGTTGTGTTTATTAATGCAATAAAGGAACAGCAGATTGCCTACCAAAAATTGGTTAACTTTAACATTTCACACATCTTATTTATATTTCAATAACAAAAACTGATTGATTTATGACAGTTAGGAACTTATTGTTTATAAAAACATGTAAACACATTTATTCACACACTACACCTCTACACAAAAAAACAGTAATTTAACATTAGGCCACGCACAGTCTCAGCATCCTCATTTAAAAACAACATATTAATGGCCAATTATGCCTACAAAGTGTTCTGCAGGTATTCTTTGTAGGCTTAATTGGTCATGATCATTATAATTCATTATACTACTTAATTGAGGAAGGCTTGAAGAGTTTGAACTTAAAGGTGTTTAAATGTAAAAAAAAAAAAATTGATGTGCGTTTTTTAGCAAAAGTACATAGCGTGTGCAATTTTGCGAAGATTGGGGGTAATTCTAAGTTGATCGCAGCAGGAATTTTGTTAGCAGTTGGGCAAAACCATGTGCACTGCAGGGGAGGCAGATGTAACATGTGCAGAGAGAGTTAACATAATGTCTAGTAAAGTTTTAAGGCTTAAAATTCCTTTTAAGGAATGTAGTATAATACTTGTTTCAGCAACAAAATAAAAACTTGTTATTATTTACATTCCAAATATTTGATTTTGTGGTTTTTTTGGACCTCGATCAAAATAATTAGAAACATCCAGACTCCATTAAAAATTACTTGCCTACCCCTGCTCTACACCATTGATAACTCATGACCTTGTGTAAGGTCTCTCAGTCTCAGCGCTGCCTTAGAAAGTCAGCGCAGTCCTTAGCAGCGGCAGCTCTTATTCTGTGTTGCAGGGAACACTGGAGAAAGCGTCCTCTGCCTTTAGAAATGGCCGCCAGCTTCTGTTATACTGTGATAGCGAAAGGGGAGCTGGCAGCAAGGAGCTGAACTCCGGGAGTTAGCTCCCCCCCCCCCCCCCCCCCACTATGGTGCTCTGTTGTGTGGACCGCTGCTAGGACATCCTAAATCACCACCATTTGTTTCTGCCTGGCATCTCGCTAATTGGGAGACAGGCATTATACTCACAGAGCTGCCCTTTGCTAGCCAGTGGAGGTAGTGGCTAGGGGGACCGAGATGCGCACCGCATGCAGCAGCATCCGGTGCTACCCCAGAGACAGATGTCTCTGAGCCGAGGAACCCTGTGTGAACCGCGAGCAGTTGTGGAGGGCCCCCCTTCCCCTGGCAGCTCCATCAGCACAGACATGCAGGGGCATCCACTGCCTGTCATCTCCTCTTGCTTGGCTGCAGAATCTCTGACTAACATTAAAAAACTTTTTCCCCTAGAGAAGAAGCCCAAGATGTGACCAGCTCCCTCGAGCACTAAACTAATGGGCCCTACACATTGGCGGATACGTCCGACGGGTGACCCGGCGGCGGGGGGGCAGTGACGGGGGAGTGAAGTTACTTCACTCCCCCCATCACATGGCCCCATAGAACTGCAGGCAAATATGGACGAGATCATCCATATTGGCCTGCATGCACAGCTGACGGGGCACCAGCGATGAACGAGCGCGGGTCCGCGCATCGTTCATCGCTGGTACCTCCACACTGCACGATACGAACGTTATCTGGCCTGGGGGCCCACCTCCTGCTCTAAGGATAAGGTTCCAGACTGTGCACTTGAATTATACATTATACATATGTTACCTTATACTGGACTATGGTGTATTTTTAAGTAGAGCTGTAATTTTCACTGATTTTGAAAGATGAATATTTGACTTCTATTTTATACTCTTGTCATAGAGGTATTTTATCAAGTTATTTCTGCTCTAATAACTGCTGTTATGGAAACCTTTACATTAACATTAGTTGGTTACATTCCTCACCTAGTTTTGACAGGAGAACAGAGAAGCAGAAACATTGCCTCTACGGAGAGCCTTTCAGCAGCCAATTTGTCTCCAGTCGGAAACACAATGGGGCTCATTCAGACCTGATCGCACTCTAGGATTTTTCGCTGCACTGCGATCAGGTCAGAACTGCGCATGTGTATGCACCGCAATGCACAGGCGCGTCGTACGGCTACAAAGCGTATCGTTGCTTGTACGAAGAATCCATTCGTACAGCCGATCGCAAGGAGATTGACAGGAAGAAGGAGTTTGTGGGTGTCAACTGACCGTTTTCTGGGAGTGTTTGGAAAAACGCAGGCGTGTCCAAGCATTTTCAGGGCGGATGTCTGATGTAAATTCCGGCCCCGGACAGGCTGAAGCGGCTGAGTAAGTCCTGGGCTAGTCAGAAACAGCACAAAACTTTTTTTGTACTGCTCGGCTGCACATGCGTTCACACACTTGCAAAGCAAAAATACGCTCCCCTATGGGCGGCGACTATCTGCTCACAGCAGTGCAAAAAAACCCTAGCGAGCAATCAGGTCTGAATGACCCCCAATGTTCTTTTAGGGGAACTTGTACTGCTCAGTCAATATGGAGTTATGGCATCAATATAACAGCAAATATCCCCTCTGTAAGACCATAATAGCTGCTTTTCAAAACAAGAAGAAAAAAAAGTTTTGAATTGAGTTCCAGGTGTCTTCCCTTATACATCAGTCAACTTAGATGCCGTGTGAGAAAGAGGCAGATCTGGGACTCAGAATGAGGAGGACATGCCAAAGGAGCAGGAAGGTTGGAGAGCCAGTGTGGAAAAGCAAAAAGTTAATGACCTTCCCCTCTGGCTTGGCTCTGCCATACTGAGAGAGCTCAGCTTACTTTAACCTCATTCTGACTGAATGAGCAGAAGCAGCACTTTTATTACTACACATTAGTTACTCATCTGTATGCTTTTGCTTATCCCTTTTTCCTCTCTCCATTGTACGCTCCTAGCTAGCAAGCCTCCTGAATCGGTGTAGGCAGGGGAAAGAATGTCATATGGGCACACATGTCACATGACCTCACAAATTTTTCTTAAGACAAGGAAGGAATCTGGTTGTGTTTCTCTGACAGACTCCTTTCATCTACCTCCATTCAGGGCCGGATTAAGGTGTGAGGGGGCCCATGGGCAACAAACATGTGGGGGCCCCTATCAATACAATTAAAGTGTATACTGAGATAGATAGATAGATAGATAGATAGATAGATAGATAGCAGTGGCATGCGGTGAGGTCAGTGGCTGGTGAGGTACTAAAGCCATAATGTCTGCCGAATCCTGCCGATGACCCCTACCGCCGCCGAGCCAGTGCCTGCTACTGCCCCTGAGCCGATGCCCACTGCCACTGCCAATGGCTTACAAACTCACCCACCATCAACTGATCCAGCCCTCCGCCACTAATTTGCATCTCAGTCCGATGCAGCCAATGCCTGCTGCCTGCCTGCTCATCATAATGTGAAAAAAAATGTGTGAGGTCCCCCCATCTAAGTATAACCAGCCTCGGGCTCTTTGAGCCGGTCATGGTTGTTTAAATACTGTGAAAAAAATTGTACAGGGGTTCCCCGTATTTAGACAACCAGCACCGGGCTCATAGTCCGGTCCTGGTTCCAAAAATATGGGGCACAAAAGATGTAGGGGTCCCCCGTAAGCAGCACCAGGCTCCACTAGCCAGGGAGATAATGCCACAGCCGGGGGACACATTTATGTAGGTCCCTGCAGCCGTGGCATTACCCCCAACTAGTCACCCCTGGCTGGGGTTCCCTGAGGAGTGGGGACCCCTTAAATCAAGGTGTCTCCCTCTCCAGGCACCCAAGGGCCAGGGTTGAAGCCTGAGGCTGTCCCCAGCACCCCTGGGCGGTGTGTGACGGGCTTATAGCCATAAGCGTGTCAAACAAATGAATATTGTTTTTTATTGTGGAACTACAAGGCCCAGCAAGCCTCCCACCTCAAGTATCAGCATGCGGGGAAATAACGGGCTCGCTGGTACCTGTAGTTCTACAAGAAAAAAATACCCAAATAAAAACACAACACACACACCTTGAAAGTAAAAATGTATTAAAACACACTTACACACTCACACATACTTACCTACATCCCACGCCGATCACGTCCACTTGTCCATGTAGAATCCAATAGGGGCACCTGTAAAAATGAGAGAGAGATTACTTACCTACATCCTACGCCGATCACGTCCACTGGTCCATGTAGAATCCAATAGGAATACCTGTAAAAATGAAAATTATATTTACAAACTTCGTTCTAATCCACAGGAGGGGAAAAGGAGAGAGAGACCTGGTTATGCTGCTGCCTGGGAGGAAGGAGCCGGCGGGAGTCCCCAACCTGGTTATACGGCTGCATGGGAAGAAGGAGCTGACGGAGCACGATGGAGAGGGGAGAGCCGCAGAGAGTTATGCTGCTGCCTGGGAGGAAGGAGCCGGCGGAACACAAAGGAGAGGGGAGAGCTGCAGAGAGAGAGAGAGAGAGAGTGTCCCTGACCTGGTTATGCTACTGCCTGGGAGGACGGAGCCGGCGGAATACGAAGGATTGGGGAAATTAGTGTTTGGGACTGGGATGGGAGTGGGAGGAGGACATGAATGCAATTTTGCTGTCCAGGGCTCCCATTAACTTAATGGAAAAGGGTCTGAATGGGTTAAAAAATGTAAAATAAAAATGCGTGAGGTCCCGTCTCCTAAGTATAACCAGCCTCGGGCTCTTTGAGCCGGTCCTGGTTGTTTAAATACTGTGAAAAAAATTGGACAGGCGATCCCCGTATTTAGACAACCAGCACTGGGCTCTTAGTCCAGTCCTGGTTCCAAAAATACGGGGGACAAAAGATGTAGTTGTCCCCCGTAACCAGCACTGGGCTCCACTAGCCAGGGAGATAATGCCAGAGTCGGGGGACACATTTATGTAGGTCCCTGCGGCCATGGCATTACCCCCCCAACTAGTCACTCCTGGCTGGGGTTCCCTGGAGGAGTGGGGACCCCTTAAGTCAAGGGGTCCCCCTCTCCAGGCACCCAAGGACCATGTTTGAAGCCCGTGGCTGTTCCCAGCACCCCTGGGTGGTGGGTGCCGGGCTGATAGCCATAAGTGTGTCAAACAAATGAATATTGTTTTTGTTGTGGAACTACAAGGCCCAGCAATCCTCCCCCGCTTGCTGGTACTTAGAGAACATCAAATACCAGCATGCGGGGAAATATCGGGCTCGCTGGTACCTGTAGTTCTACAACAAAAAAATACCCAAATAAAAACATAACACACACACCTTGAAAGTAAAAATGTATTAAAACACACTTACACACTCACACATACTTACCTACATCCCACGCCGATCACGTCCACTTGTCCATGTAGAATCCAATAGGGGTACCTGTAAAAATGAAAATTATATTTACAAACTTCGTTCTAATCCACAGGAGGGGAAAAGGAAAGAGAAAGACCTGGTTATGCTGCTGCCTGGGAGGAAGGAGCCAGCGGGAGTCTACGACCTGGTTATGCTGCTGCCTGGGAGGAAGGAGCCGGCGGAACACGAAGGAGAGGAGAGAGCCGCAGAGAGTTATGCTGCTGCCTGGGAGGAAAAAGCTGGCGGAACACAAAGGAGAGGGGAGAGCTGCAGAGAGAGAGAGAGAGAGAGTGTCCCTGACCTGGTTATGCTGCTGCCTGGGAGGACGGAGCCGGCGGAATACGAAGGATTGGGGAGAGCCGCACTCAGACGCTGCCACTGCTATGCACGTCCTTTGCCCCATACAGCACTGCCAGTGAAAGCCAGATGCAGTAACTGTCAGTGCTGCAGCTGCTGCCCAGTGACCAATCACAGTGACAGGGGCGTGCTTTCCGATAGGCTGAAAGCAAATCCCTGCTGTTCTGCGGCACTTGGGCAGGTGCCGCTTCCATTACTTGTTACTTTCAATGGGCTTTTACAGCCCTTTGCTTGGACCCGCTCCCTGCTTCCGGCCGATTACAATGTACAGCGGGAGGCACCGTACTCGGTGCTGCACAAATGTATTTAAACAGCCATTTACAGTGGGAGGCACCGTTCTCGGTGCCGCACAAATGTATTTAAACTAGAGATGTGCACCGGAAATTTTTCGGGTTTTGTGTTTTGGTTTTGGGTTCGGTTCCGCGGCCGTGTTTTGGGTTCGAACGCGTTTTGGCAAAACCTCACCGAATGTTTTTTGTCGGATTCGGGTGTGTTTTGGATTCGGGTGTTTTTTTTCAAAAAACCCTAAAAAACAGCTTAAATCATAGAATTTGGGGGTCATTTTGATCCCAAAGTATTATTAACCTCAATAACCATAATTTCCACTCATTTTCAGTCTATTCTGAACACCTCACACCTCACAATATTATTTTTAGTCCTAAAATTTGCACCGAGGTCGCTGGATGACTAAGCTCAGCGACCCAAGTGGCCGACACAAACACCTGGCCCATCTAGGAGTGGCACTGCAGTGTCACGCAGGATGGCCCTTCCAAAAAACACTCCCCAAACAGCACATGACGCAAAGAAAAAAAGAGGCGCAATGAGGTAGCTGTGTGACTAAGTTAAGCGACCCTAGTGGCCGAAACAAACACCTGGCCCATCTAGGAGTGGCACTGCAGTGTCACGCAGGATGGCCCTTCCAAAAAACACTCCCCAAACAGCACATGACGCAAAGAAAAAAAGAGGCGCAATGAGGTAGCTGTGTGAGTAAGCTAAGCGACCCTAGTGGCCGACACAAACACCTGGCCCATCTAGGAGTGGCACTGCAGTGTCAGGCCGGATGGCCCTTCCAAAAAATACTCCCCAAACAGCACATGACGCAAAGAAGAAAAAAAAGAGGAGCAATGAGGTAGCTGTGTGACTAAGATAAGTGACCCTAGTGGCCGACACAAACACCTGGCCCATCTAGGAGTGGCACTGCAGTGTCACGCAGGATGGCCCTTCCAAAAAACACTCCCCAAACAGCACATGACGCAAAGAAAAATGAAAGAAAAAAGAGGTGCAAGATGAAATTGAGCTTGGGCCCTCCCACCCACCCTTATGTTGTATAAAATTAAACAGGACATGCACACTTTAACCAACCCATCATTTCAGTGACAGGGTCTGCCACACGACTGTGACTGAAATGACGGGTTGGTTTGGACCCCCACCAAAAAAGAAGCAATTAATCTCTCCTTGCACAAACTGGCTCTACAGAGGCAAGATGTCCACCTCATCATTATCCTCCGATTCATCACCGTGTACATCCCCCTCCTCACAGATTATCAATTCGTCCCCACTGGAATCCACCATCACAGCTCCCTGTGTACTTTGTGGAGGCAATTGCTGCTGGTGAATGTCTCCATGGAGGAATTGATTATAATTCATTTTAATGAACATCATCTTCTCCACATTTTCTGGAAGTAACCTCGTACGCCGATTGCTGACAAGGTGAGCGGCGGCACTAAACACTCTTTCGGAGTACACACTTGTGGGAGGGCAACTTAGGTAGAATAAAGCCAGTTTGTGCAAGGACCTCCAAATTGCCTCTTTTTCCTGCCAGTATACGTACGGACTGTCTGACGTGCCTACTTGGATGCGGTCACTCATATAATCCTCCACCATTCTTTCAATGGGGAGAGAATCATATGCAGTGACAGTAGACGACATGTCCGTAATCGTTGTCAGGTCCTTCAGTCCGGACCAGATGTCAGCATCAGCAGTCGCTCCAGACTGCCCTGCATCACCGCCAGCGGGTGGGCTCGGAATTCTGAGCCTTTTCCTCTGATAAAGCTGAATCTATTTATCTTATATATAACCCTTTATGAGGTCTAAGAACACTATACGCTGTTTACTTAAGAAGTACCGTAAGGGTACGTAAGTTGCGTAACGATCGCTCAGCCGTAGGCGAGACGCTCAAGCGTCGCGTTCGCTCACGGCCCAGAGATCACCAGACTGACACACTAGTGGCTACAGACAAACGTAATGATTCGCTATGGCGTAGCGGACACTCGAGACCACGAGGAGATCACCAGCGGCGCAGACGCTCACAACGCTATACCTTGATATCTATGCCTTTAACAATGAGATACACAGAATACCTTAATGTGAATACAGGGTGTAAGTGCAACCTTGTGTAACCTGACTAACTACAAAGCTGCTTGAGCATCACCGACGCTCAAGTGAACACAACACTATAGGAAATACACAGATACTGGTTTAGGGTCCAAAGCCTATTAACTGTATTATAACTAATATACTTGTAAAAAGGAATCACAGTACAAATGATACACTACAATATAACAGAGACTTCCTAACCAAATAACTACACTATAAAATACAATACAATACAATTAGAGATACTTTAAGGAAAATATGGGAGAAAGAGTAGAGAGAGCGAGAGAGAGAGAGAGAGAGATGAGATGAGAGAGATGGCTCACAGTAAGACAATATGATCACGGAGAAAAACTTACGCATAAGGGGAAACGATCGCATGCGCCTGGACATCCAGCACCCGATTTTCAGCAATGAGAACCGTTGAAGAGTGAGAGCTGGATGTGGTCGGCCTACCTATTTATGCCCCACACACAATACAATCTAATGGTCCTTACAATCTTGTCGTCCATTGGACACAGGAATTCGGCTTCGCATCATAACAAAAGGTCATTGGGTAATTCATACAGGTGGGCTGTGATGATTTCAAACCGCTCAGGTGGGTGAGAAACTGGGTTTCCCGCCGCATACCTGAGTAAGAGTAAATAATAGTAATGGACATAAACTTCTTATGTCCATAACTATTCGCACGAGCGATTAATACGCTCCAAACCAACACCGGAATATTGCTATTTAAATACTCTTCCGATGGGTACCAAACACTACTGTATGACTCCTGTTAGACCCTTCCTACAATACAAAGAGGGATCCCTCCGTTTAGGGACATTCTATATTAACCAAACTTTCAGAATCTATCAAAGGGACCATGATCTATAAACTACGTTAATTGTGGAAATATGTAACGATTGGGTCGCACGCTACGACTACATACTCCTTACCGTAAATACGCATACCGATGCGAGCGGGTGCACGCATCAGCGGGTATGCGCTATCACGGGAAAGCGCACGCATGCGCAGCGCGGACCAGCGTGAGGTGCAAATATGGCAGCATGTATAGGGATATTTTTCTGACTTTGACAGTCCACCCTTTGGCAGTCAATAATAACTGCCACCTTCTAAAACATTTCAAAAGGAGAAAAATATATGTCAGGGGTTAATTCATTTCCATGGTTAGGTAGGGGAGGGGAGAGGAGTAGGTGTGAAGAGGGTATGACCTAGTGAGATAGCAGAAGCATGTGTGTATGAGTCCATGTTTGGGGGGGGGGTCATGTATCATCGTGCCGTACGTGTTGTAAATCAAGCTTCGAGGTATTGCGAAGTATACATTTGAATTCCTTCTTATCCTGTGGTACAGGTCTGTGGATGGGCTGTCAAACTTTACCGAGCTCTTTTCGGATTTTTTGAACAAAATGGGGAGCACATTTTAGTTGATGATACATGAATGGGGGAATATGTGATTGCTGATATCTGTGCCTGTATTCCCTATACTATGTGTGTTATTACCTGAGGGTTGTAGAGATGAAGATGAAGAACACTTATGGAAAATGCAATGATATTCTATGTCAGGTAAATGTACATCTGTCGTCGAAGTTTTGTTCGGTCTCAGTTGAAAGTCGTCTTCTTTGCGCTGTTTTGCTCCTTAGGCATGAGCAACAAGCTTTGTCAGTGCCATCAGATTTACAAAAAATGTTGGGCTAGCGTGAGTTTAAAAATACTAGGGAAACTGGGGATCCATGGCAAAGTTCATCAAGTGTCCATTTCTCAAGTGGTCAAAACTCTTTCTTTGGTCCATCCGTTGTCTGTATAGCGTCTCGTCAACTTCCTCGTCCAAGGGGGTCTTGTTATCTTGGAGAAAAGCAGAAAAACAGGTGAAAGAAACGGACCGTATAATCACATTTTCATCACATCCTGGTTTCTATCATTGGGTCATAAATCAAATCCAGGTTAATTACAGTTTCCTCACTCCTCAAACTCATCACTCTTGTACTTTGTTTGCACCTCATTAAAGCCTGCCCGCATCTAAATATCAATCCAATAGATATAACAACACCTAAAATACATAGGAGAAACTTTCCAACATCCATTATGACTCCTTGAGCCCAGTCTCCCAAACCGGAGTACCAATTTCGCGGGTTCAACCATGACACCCAACCAGTCAGCTCATTACCTACAGCAGCAAGAGTGAGATTGTGTTTTTGGCGAAATTCCCACTTCAATTGGAGAATATCGTCCATCTTTTGGTCTATGACCTCTACCGGATCCTCGGTGCTATTTGTGATATACGTGCAACACTTCACGCCGTACTGTGTTGCCAATGTAACACAATATCCGCCTGTCACTGCTGTGAGGTAATTAAGAACCATTCTATGCTGTACCAGTTCTGTTTTATAAGCTTGGAGTTCTCTTCCAGTGTATCTAAACGTGTCATCATACATTTCAGTGATATTATCTAACAAATTGGCGAGTGCGGAAATGTATCTATAATTCATCACTCCTCGAGCGGTGCGAGTGAAATCTAACGCCACTAGAACCTGAATCCCGGTGGATTCATGGATCAGATCAGAGGCCGGATGCTCTAACCTTTCTGACAGTTGTCTTTTAACGAGGTGCTCGTAATGAGTGTGAGTATAAGGAGCTTGGGCACCACGGTGTATGTCTTTCATTTTATCATGAGTTACAGTCATCACTTCAGGCAATACTTTTCCAATATAACACAATCCTTCAGAGTTTGGGGCAAGCCACTTGTACGCCTTTCTCCCGCATATGAAATAAGCATCATCGGGGAGAACATATGGGACGGAGTAGGACATTACCATATTACATACCTTCCAGGTGAAATCTCCTGACCCTAATTCTTCCATCTGCTTAATACACGTATCGGGTTATACGATATGTGCACAGTATCCTGGTGATACTTCTCCAACTCTAGTAATCCTATTTCCTAAGGTATATCTATACCTGAAAGATTTTCCTCTACTGGCTATGTGGCGTACAAGCTCTGTATCTGTAGGCATTCTATCTGCTCTATGCGAGAAGGTCATGGTCAGGTTGCTCCATGACACTTCCCAATTTCCCGGCTGTCGGGGATTGGAGAGGTTGAAACATAAGAGGGACCTATCCACATGGTATTGGTGGAGCTTCAAACTAGGAGGGCTGGAGATATTAAACCTCCTGTCCACCGGTCTCCCACCATTTAACTCAAGTACCTCCCCTATCGCTAAAGGAAATGGTACTAGCCCTGATTTGCTATGACCCTGAGGTACTTGAGAGCATACCCAACAATCTGTTTTGTTTAATACATTACCCACTAAGGAGTGATAATCACTCAATGGATGCCGGTCCATATGGATATTAAAACTGGATTGGCATTTCTTTATGCACCCATCCTCAACCAAGTTGTTACAAAGCCTGCAGATACAGTTTTCTTCAGCTAACAATCCATCACAATTTCTTCTATCGGATCGTTTTCTGATACTCGCCTTTGCTTGTTGGTTAGGTTGATCTTGGAAAACTACGCCTTCATCATCATAATCGGAACCCGTTCCAGAACCTCTCTCGACCTCCATGGTACTCTCGCCGGAACAGACTGCTCTGGTCAACATCATGGTCAACAGGAAAATCCGGATCACAGTCTCTTGGGGCAAGTCCATCTTTGAGGAGGAAATGGAGAAGTATGAGAAGGGGGAAAAAGAAATTTCAAGGGAGAGGGGATGGGAAGTGGAGAAAAACAATAAAAGGGATTGGGGAGTCGACAACTGCTTTCGGTCTTCAAGGCTCAGGTGCCGCCTCAGTCCTCCTGGAACAGACACTCCAGTGATACAACCTCTACCGTCTGTTCCTTATCACGGGACTTCTCTGGATCAGCAACCTTCTTGCAGTGGGATGAATGGACCCAAGTCTCTCTCTCAGCAACCTTCAATGCTGTGGTGCTAGTCAATAAGACCTGGTATGGTCCTTCCCATCTATCAATAAGACAACCTGAGCGTAGAAAATTTCGTATCATTACATAATCCCCAGGTTCAATGTCATGACAATTACTATCAGGTAGATCAGGAATCACCAACTTCAGATTTTCATTTTGGTTCCTCAACTGTTTACTCATGTTAATTAAGTACTTTACAGTTACTTCATTGTTACATTTCAAATCATCCTGAGGGTTAATCATGACATGCGGTTGTCGACCAAACAGAATTTCAAAAGGGGACAGGTTAAGAGGGGACCTGGGAGTGGTTCTGATGCTATACAAAACAATGGGTAAAGCTTCTGGCCACGTCAATCCTGTCTCTGCCATTACTTTACTCAATTTATTTTTAATAGTGCTGTTCACTCTTTCGACCTTCGCACTCGCCTGTGGACGGTACGGAGTGTGCAGCTTGCTATCAATTCCCATCAACTTACACATTCCTTGAAAGACATCACCTGTAAAATGGGTACCCCTATCACTTTCGATTATTCTAGGGATACCATATCTACATACAAATTCCTGCACAATTTTCTTAGCTGTAAACATAGCGGTATTTGTAGCCGCTGGAAATGCTTCGACCCAATTCGAGAAAACATCTATACAAACAAGTACATATTTCAAATTCCGACATGGGGGTAATTGAATTAAGTCAATTTGTATTACCTGAAAAGGGCCGCCGGCAGGTGGGATATGGGATGGTTCTGTAGGTATTGCCTTTCCAGTATTCTTTCTCAGACAGGTAAGGCATGACATTGCTCTTTTACTCGCATGAGAGGAGAATCCTGGGGCGCACCAGTATGCTCTTACCAATTTGCACATCCCCTCCTTGCCTAGATGAGTCAGCCCGTGAGCTGCTTCAGCCAGACATGGAAGATATGTCCTGGGGGCCACTGGTTTACCATGTCCATCCGTCCAGAGCCCTGAGGACTCCTGGCCATATCCCTTTGCCTTCCAGACTGCTCTTTCCTGTGCGGAACACAAATTCTGCATTTCACACAACTTCTGTGTGTTGATGGTATTGAATACCATCAGTTGTGTGGTGTCTGTCGGTATGGGGGTAGCAGCTGCTAACTTAGCAGCTTCGTCTGCTCGGCTGTTACCAAGTGATACTGGGTCTTGACTATATGTATGTGCTTTACATTTGATAACAGCCACTCTGTCGGGTTCCTGTATCGCTGTTAGAAGCCTTTTTATGTGAGCTGCATGCGCTATCGGTGTACCAGCTGCCGTCATGAAATTTCTGAGGCGCCATAGGGCTCCGAAATCATGGACTACCCCGAATGCGTATCTAGAATCGGTGTAGATATTGGCTGACTTACCCTTAGCCAATTCACATGCTCTGGTTAGGGCGACCAGTTCAGCAACCTGGGCTGAGTGAGGTGGGCCTAGCGGTTCCGCTTCTATGGTGTCTTGGTCATCTACGACTGCGTATCCAGTACACAAGTCTCCCGAGTCTGACTGTCTGTGACAACTACCGTCCGTGTAGAACGTGAGTTCTGCATCTTCCAGTGGATTGTCACTGATGTCAGGCCTTGCGGTAAAATTTTGGGTCAAATATTCCATACAATCATGTGTATCTTCCTTTGTATTAAATCCTCCTTCCCCAGCACTCTCACCTTCCACCCTTTGTGCATGACCAGGCACACCTGGGAGATATGTTGCAGGATTTAATGCACTGCATCTCCTTATGGTGATGTTTACTGGGGCCATTAGCGCCAATTCCCATCTTGTAAACCTCGCTGATGAGACGTGTCTGGTTTGGGCAGAATTCAATAAGGCTGACACTGCATGTGGTGTATGGATTGTGAGGTTGTGGCCTAGCACGTCATCTTCGCTTTTTGTTACTAGCAATGCTATTGCAGCAACGCTTCGCAAGCATGTGGGGAGGGATCGCGCTACCGTGTCTAGCTGAGCGCTGTAGTATGCAACTGGCCTGCTGGCATCACCGTGTTTTTGGGTTAGTACACCTGCTGCGCAACCAGCACTTTCTGTTCCGTATAGTTCAAAGGGTTTCCCATAGTCTGGCATACCTAGTGCTGGCGCCTGCGTTAGGCACTGTTTGAGTCTCTCAAATGCTGTTTCGGATTCGTCGGTATGCGAAATCCTATCAGGTTTGTTTGAGGAGACCATTTCCTGCAAAGGTAACGCCAATATGGAAAACCCTGGGATCCAGTTACGGCAATACCCACACATTCCTAAAAACGTCCTGATCTGTTGCTGGGTTTGTGGTAGAGTCATGTCTCTAATTGCTTGGATTCTATCAGCGGTCAGGTGTCTCAGTCCTTGTGTTAGACAGTGTCCCAAATATTTTACCTTAGTTTGGCATAATTGCAACTTGTCTTTGGAAACCTTGTGTCCTGTGTCTGAAAGATGAAACAGGAGCTGTTTCGTATCCTTCAGGGATGCTTCCAGTGAATCTGAACACAGTAATAAATCATCCACATACTGTATCAATACTGATCCACTCTCTGTTTGGAAAGACTGTAAACAATCATGCAAAGCCTGAGAAAATATACTTGGACTATCTATGAAACCTTGGGGTAGTCGAGTCCACGTGTATTGGACTCCTCTGTATGTGAATGCAAACAAATATTGGCTGTCAGGGTGCAGAGGTACCGAAAAGAAAGCGGAGCAGAGGTCAATAACAGTGAAAAATTTGGCAGTGGGAGGAATTTGCATTAGGATGACAGCTGGATTTGGCACTACGGGGAACTGACTCTCAACTATTTTGTTAATCCCCCTTAGATCCTGCACTAGCCTGTAACCCCTCCCCCCACTCTTTTTAACAGGGAAGATGGGACTATTGGCAGTGCTGGACGTTCTTACCAGAATGCCCTGTTGTAGCAAGCGCTCTATTACTGGGTAAACTCCTAACTCCACCTCTGGCTTCAGAGGATACTGTGGGATTTTTGGAGCTATCCTACCATCTTTTACTTGTACAACTACTGGAGCTACGTTTGCCATTAATCCAGTGTCCTGTCCGTCTTTTGTCCAAAGTGACTCTGGTATTTGAGATGTCATCTCTTCTACTTGGGATGGATTCCTATTTGTCATACTGGAATGTGACATTAATTTTGATGGGGAGTCTAACATGTCTCGTACTTCCTGAGCGTGATTCTCAGGTATGTCCAAGAATACACCTTCAGAAGTACAATAAATGACGCACCCCATTTTACATAGTAGGTCTCTTCCCAGGAGATTGGTTGGTGCCGATGCAGCCAGCAAGAAGGAATGCTTGGTATGCAAAGGCCCTATTGTAATCTCGGCTGGTTTGCTAACAGGGTAATGCTGGACTACTCCTGTTACTCCCATGGCTGGAATGGTCCTACCAGTGGTTCTCATGCCCACTGTCGAATTTATCACTGACTTGGCCGCCCCTGTGTCTACAAGAAAATGTAAAGTTTTACCAGCTACATTGATTGCAATCTCTGGTTCACTTCCAAGACTGGCAATCAATTTAACCGGCTGCAGATTACAGGTATGGCCACACCCCTATTGGGTATGCTGACCTCCCTGAATCCCGCTGGCAGCAACTACTTGTGAGGGAGTTAGTTGGGAACTACCAGAGGCATGCCAGTCTCTGTTCGGGGGATATCTTTTTGTTTCTCCTGTATGTGGCTCAAAACTCCGCCTCTGTGGACCCTGCTCCCAATGTCGTGTGTCGTGTCGTTGTCTAGGGGGTTGAAAAGATCTTTGTACACTCTTTGTTCTACAGTCTCGTGCATAGTGTCCCTGTTTGTTACAAGAAAAACATGTTATTACACTTGACTTACCCACAGGATTCGGTGGTACATACGCAGGCTGCCTTGTGGTCAGCGCCTGTATACTTACTGACATCAACTTATCACTTTGCGACTCCCTGTGCCTAGTGATGTTTCTGTCGTGATCAATAGCAGCCTCTCTCAATGTGGACACCGACAGACCTCGCCAACATGGTTGCGTGGTCTGAACCCTAGCCTTTAATGTTTCCTTTAAACCATCCATCAGTACAGATACTGCTACTTCTTGGTGGTTTGGGTTGGTCTTAATGTCTTCTATACCAGTGTATTTTGCCATTTCTAATAGTGCCCGGTGAAAATATTCTGTTGCCGTTTCGGACTCTTTTTGTCTAATGGAGAATATTTTGTTCCATTTAACAACGGCTGGGAAATACTCCTTTAGCTGTAAATTTATCCTTTTTACGTTATCTTTGTTGTACACATCTGAAAGCGGTACATCTTTATCTAGTCCACAATCAGCCAAGAATTGAACTGAGTCGACATTTGGAGGTAGACAAGCTCTTAGCAGTATCTGCCAATCTTTGTGGTTGGGTTCTACAGTGTTCCCTAGATCCCTGATGTATTTTTGGCTAGCAACTAAGTCTTTCCTGGGGTCAGGAAATTCGGACACTATGGTTCTTAATTCCATTCGGGAAAATGGAGTGTACATGGCAATGTTCCTTATGGGAGTGGCTCTTGATGCATCTGTTTTCCCATTGGGGACTGCTATTACTCTAACAGGGTTAACTCTAACAACCTCATTCTGTGTAGATTCTACAGCTTGTGGTGAAATTGTTTCGGTATAATGCATGGTGCCGTACTTACCCGTTGACACGACCTCACCTATCCCTCCGCTAGGGGCCTTCACTAATCTCGTGAGTGGTGCAGTTCCTACTGTGGTTTCTGATATGGTGGCCGCTAGAGAGAGCGCTGAAATTGTTGCCGAATCGTCTTCTTGATCACACTCCTGAGGAAAGTTCAGAACAGGGTACAACTTGCACGGGTCAATAATTGCATGGGTTACTTGGTTAACATCATTAACATTTACAAGGTTGCTAAGAGTTTGTGTTTTACGCCCCAGTGCGTTTTTCTCCGCAATCAACTTCTCTCCTGCAATGTATGGTGGAGGCGGGGCTGTGGCTATCAGTTTCCTGACTGCCCCAGATCCCGCCGCCAGAGCCAAACCTCTCTGTATCTCACCTTCCTGTTGCCATAACTGTAAGTAATCATGATGCTGGATTCGTCTCTTTGTTGATTTTATGAGACATATCCTCCTCCTTAAATTTTGTAACACTTCTGGACTGAAGCTACCTATTCTTGGGAATTTCTCCCTGTCTCGTACAGTCATTCTCTCCCATTCATCACATAAAACCTCTGTGTGACTTCCATATTTCTCACACATGATGTACCTTGCCGACCCAACTGGTCGGTTCTCTGAATCAACCCGAACCGAGGTTGATCGCCCCCTACCTGAACAACTGGCCCCCATAATCTGCAGGTGTTGCTTACTACTCCTTTGATCTTTATATCACGGTCTTCAGCGAACCCTTACAGCAAACCAAATTATTCAAAATAGGCCGGCGGTGGCGGTTTACCGAGTACCCCACTCACTCGCCCACCTCGACCAATACGACCTGATCACACCGATATGGTGCTGGCGTACTCGATACAGGGCCCTACCAAAAACCTTCTGTTTACTGGAACATATGAGGGTTACCCGCAGGACACTTACTCTTTCCAGTAAAGGTGGGGTTGCTAGATAGTTCCTGAGTGACCAGCGAACTTCCCTTTAAAAATAAAAAATTACACAAATCACGTCAGAATGTACAACTAGCGTTTATGACTTTTGTACGCAAAATGATACTAGTCAGGTTTACTAATGCACACAATGACGTGCGGTACAATCGTTCAGTACATAAGCACTACCTGTTATGTACTGAGAGATCAGTGGAATCGAAAATTTCGGCTGCGAATTCCTTCAGCCAGAGCTTATATGGCCTATATGGGTTCTGCACCAACCCCCGGGGTTGTGCCTCTTACCTTTATAGCGGACCTCTTTGTCTCCTTATGACCTCCTGGTCTTGTCTGTACGACCTCCTGGTCTGACCTCCTGGTCTTGTACTGGTCCGCTATACTCTAATGCTCAAATATTATTTAACCAAGGATGCCTCCTTAGCCACCGTGTATGTCACTTACACGTATGTCCTACCCGATTTCTTTTGGTTCAACCTCTAAGTTGTATAAACTTGTATACAAAAACACACTCACTCAACACATGTACACTTTCATTTATATATCTATTTCTGCGCAGAAATTTTCTTCAGCCCAGCTGTGTTACCAATTAGGAGCAGGATCTGTTAAACTAAATTTCAGATTTTTCAAAAATAGACTTGCGTTATTTATCGCCTCTTGCGCTATTTACCGCTTAGCGCTAACTATCGCCTTTGCGTTAATTATCGCTTTGCGCTAAAATTTCAACTTTTCGTGATTTGAGCTACGTGGGCGTAACCGGACGCTCCGTTGCGTAATGCACGCTGCGTGCGTCGGCCTTTGGATTGCGTACGCTAGTCTTTGTTAGAGACACGTGTACGCAATGCAAAGATCCACCGTAACACAATATACTTTTATCAATGTAGACGATCCCTGATCATCTACCGCGTACCCCACTGGCTTTGCCTTATCTCCCAGGCAAACCTGTGTGTTTCTCTACACTTTTAACTATTACCTCTATTCTTAAACTATAAAATAACAGCAAGTCTCTTTTAGCACTTTTCTATCAACTATAAAATTGGCAAACAGGATAGTGATATACGAAAATGAAAAAGAAATGCAGATATATGTATGCGTGCGTGTGTACGCAAGACAGAAGACAAATAAACAGTTTTTTTTTTTTTTAAAAGACACAAGCGTTTTGTTCTTACCTCCGGTTCCCGGATTCCTTCAGCACTCTTTATCTAAGTGAAGCAGACGCTTATCCCGTCAGCACTGCGAGACAACCTCCCACCCTTTGCTGGGGGATAATGTCTGCTGATCTACCTAGTGCAGATATGTGAAGGACAGGACGAGCCGCCAATTGATAAAGCTGAATCTATTTATCTTATATATAACCCTTTATGAGGTCTAAGAACACTATACGCTGTTTACTTAAGAAGTACCGTAAGGGTGCGTAAGTTGCGTAATGATCGCTCAGCCGTAGGCGAGACGCTCAAGCGTCGCGTTCGCTCACGGCCCAGAGATCACCAGACTGACACACTAGTGGCTACAGACAAACGTAATGATTCGCTATGGCGTAGCGGACACTCGAGACCACGAGGAGATCACCAGCGGCGCAGACGCTCACAACGCTATACCTTGATATCTATGCCTTTAACAATGAGATACACAGAATACCTTAATGTGAATACAGGGTGTAAGTGCAACCTTGTGTAACCTGACTAACTACAAAGCTGCTTGAGCGTCACCGACGCTCAAGTGAACACAACACTATAGGAAATACACAGATACTGGTTTAGGGTCCAAAGCCTATTAACTGTATTATAACTAATATACTTGTAAAAAGGAATCACAGTACAAATGATACACTACAATATAACAGAGACTTCCTAACCAAATAACTACACTATAAAATACAATACAATACAATTAGAGATACTTTAAGGAAAATATGGGAGAAAGAGTAGAGAGAGCGAGAGAGAGAGAGAGAGAGATGAGATGAGAGAGATGGCTCACAGTAAGACAATATGATCACGGAGAAAAACTTACGCATAAGGGGAAACGATCGCATGCGCCTGGACATCCAGCACCCGATTTTCAGCAATGAGATACGTTGAAGAGTGAGAGCTGGATGTGGTCGGCCTACCTATTTATGCCCCACACACAATACAATCTAATGGTCCTTACAATCTTGTCGTCCATTGGACACAGGAATTCGGCTTCGCATCATAACAAAAGGTCATTGGGTAATTCATACAGGTGGGCTGTGACGATTTCAAACCGCTCAGGTGGGTGGGAAACTGGGTTTCCCGCCGCATACCTGAGTAAGAGTAAATAATAGTAATGGACATAAACTTCTTATGTCCATAACTATTCGCACGAGCGATTAATACGCTCCAAACCAACACCGGAATATTGCTATTTAAATACTCTTCCGATGGGTACCAAACACTACTGTATGACTCCTGTTAGACCCTTCCTACAATACAAAGAGGGATCCCTCCGTTTAGGGACATTCTATATTAACCAAACTTTCAGAATCTATCAAAGGGACCATGATCTATAAACTACGTTAATTGTGGAAATATGTAACGATTGGGTCGCACGCTACGACTACATACTCCTTACCGTAAATACGCATACCGATGCGAGCGGGTGCACGCATCAGCGGGTATGCGCTATCACGGGAAAGCGCACGCATGCGCAGCGCGGACCAGCGTGAGGTGCAAATATGGCAGCATGTATAGGGATATTTTTCTGACTTTGACACCTCGCACCCCCAGTTGCGGGAGAATGTGAAGGAGGAGATGTTGACAGGTCGCGTTCCGCTTGACTTGACAATTTTCTCACCAGCAGTTCTTTGAACCCCTGCAGACTTGTGTCTGCCGGAAAGAGAGATACAACGTAGGTTTTAAATCTAGGATCAAGCACGGTGGCCAAAATGTAGTGCTCTGATTTCAACAGATTGACCACCCATGAATCCTTGTTAAGCGAATTAAGGGCTCCATCCACAAGTCCCACATGCCTAGCGGAATCGCTCAGTGTTAGCTCCTCCTTCAATGTCTCCAGCTTCTTCTGCAAAAGCCTGATGAGGGGAATGACCTGACACAGGCTGGCAGTGTCTGAACTGACTTCACGTGTGGCAAGTTCAAAAGGTTGCAGAACCTTGCACAACGTTGAAATCATTCTCCACTGCGCTTGAGACAGGTGCATTCCACCTCCTATATCGTGCTCAGTTGTATAGGCTTGGATGGCCTTTTGCTGCTCCTCCAACCTCTGAAGCATATAGAGGGTTGAATTCCACCTCGTTACCACTTCTTGCTTCAGATGATGGCAGGGCAGGTTCAGGCGTTTTTGGTGTTGCTCCAGTCTTCTGTACGTGGTGCCTGTACGCCGAAAGTGTCCCGCAATTCTTCTGGCCACCGACAGCATCTCTTGCACGCCCCTCTCGTTTTTTAAATAATTCTGCACCACCAAATTCAAGGTATGTGCAAAACATGGGACGTGCTGGAATTTGCCCATATTTAATGCACACACAATATTGCTGGCGTTGTCCGATGCCACAAATCCACAGGAGAGTCCAATTGGGGTAAGCCATTCTGCGATGATCTTCCTCAGTTGCCGTAAGAGGTTTTTAGCTGTGTGCGTATTCTGGAAAGCGGTGATACAAAGCGTAGCCTGCCTAGGAAAGAGTTGGCGTTTGCGAGATGCTGCTACTGGTGCCGCCGCTGCTGTTCTTGCGGCGGGAGTCAATACATCTACCCAGTGGGCTGTCACAGTCATATAGTCCTCAGTCTGCCCTGCTCCACTTGTCCACATGTCCGTGGTTAAGTGGACATTGGGTACAACTGCATTTTTTAGGACACTGGTGAGTCTTTTTCTGAGGTCTGTGTACATTTTCGGTATCGCCTGCCTAGAGAAATGGAACCTAGATGGTATTTGGTACCGGGGACACAGTACCTCAATCAAGTCTATAGTTGGCTCTGCAGTAATGATGGATACCGGAACCACGTTTCTCACCGCCCAGGATGCCAAGGCCTCAGTTATCCGCTTTGCAGCAGGATGACTGCTGTGATATTTAATCTTCCTCGCAAAGGACTGTTGGACAGTCAATTGCTTGGTGGAAGTAGTAAAAGTGGTCTTACGACTTCCCCTCTGGGATGACCATCGACTCCCAGCAGCAACAACAGCAGCGCCAGCAGCAGTAGGCGTTACACGCAAGGATGCATCGGAGGAATCCCAGGCAGGAGAGGACTCGTCAGAATTGCCAGTGACATGGCCTGCAGGACTATTGGCATTCCTGGGGAAGGAGGAAATTGACACTGAGGGAGTTGGTGGGGTGGTTTGCGTGAGCTTGGTTACAAGAGGAAGGGATTTACTGGTCAGTGGACTGCTTCCGCTGTCGCCCAAAGTTTTTGAACTTGTCACTGACTTATAATGAATGCGCTGCAGGTGACGTATAAGGGAGGATGTTCCGAGGTGGTTAACGTCCTTACCCCTACTTATTACAGCTTGACAAAGGCAACACACGGCTTGACACCTGTTGTCCGCATTTCTGTTGAAATACTTCCACACCGAAGAGCTGATTTTTTGGGTATTTTCACCAGGCATGTCAATGGCCATATTCCTCCCACGGACAACAGGTGTCTCCCCGGGTGCCTGACTTAAACAAACCACCTCACCATCAGAATCCTCCTTGTCAATTTCCTCCCCAGCGCCAGCAACACCCATATCCTCCTCATCCTGGTGTACTTCAACACTGACATCTTCAATCTGACTATCAGGAACTGGACTGCGGGTGCTCCTTCCAGCACTTGCAGGGGGCGTGCAAATGGTGGAAGGTGCATGCTCTTCACGTCCAGTGTTGGGAAGGTCAGGCATCGCAACCGACACAATTGGACTCTCCTTGTGGATTTGTGATTTCGAAGAACGCACAGTTCTTTGCTGTGCTTTTGCCAGCTTAAGTCTTTTCATTTTTCTAGCGAGAGGCTGTGTGCTTCCATCCTCATGTGAAGCTGAACCACTAGCCATGAACATAGGCCAGGGCCTCAGCCGTTCCTTGCCACTCCGTGTGGTAAATGACATATTGGCAAGTTTACGCTTGTCCGACGACGATTTTATTTTAGGTTTTTGAGTCCTTTTTTTACTGATATTTTGTGTTTTGGATTGTACATGCTCTGTACTATGACATTAGGCATCGGCCTTGGCAGACGACGTTGATGGAATTTCATCGTCTCGGCCATGACTAGTGGCAGCAGCTTCAGCACGAGGTGGAAGTGGATCTTGATCTTTCCCTATTTTTGGAACCTCAACATTTTTGTTCTCCATATTTTATTAGGCACAACTAAAAGGCACCTCAGGTAAACAATGGAGATGGATGGATACTAGTATACTTATGGATGACGAGTGACTGCCGACACAGAGGTAGCTACAGCCGTGGACTACCGTACTGCGTCTGCTAGTATAGAGATGATAATGATATAAAAAATATATATATATCACTACTGCAGGTATATATAATATAATGACGGACCTGCTGGACACTGTCAGCAGACTCCTAAACTACTAGTATGAAGAAGATAGAAAAAAAAACCCACCACAGGTAGGTATACAATTATGGACGAGCACTGACGACAAAGAGGTAGCTACAGCCGTGGACTACCGTACTGCGTCTGCTAGTATAGAGATGATAATGATATAAAAAATATATATATATCACTACTGCAGGTATATTTAATATAATGACGGACCTGCTGGACACTGTCAGCAGACTCCTAAACTACTAGTATGAAGAAGATAGAAAAAGAAACCCCACCACAGGTAGGTATACAATTATGGACGAGCACTGATGACACAGAGGTAGCTACAGCCGTGGACTACCGTACTGCGTCTGCTAGTATAGAGATGATAATGATATAAAAAATATATATATATCACTACTGCAGGTATATATAATATAAGGACGGACCTGCTGGACACTGTCAGCAGACTCCTAAACTACTAGTATGAAGAAGATAGAAAAAAAAAACCCACCACAGGTAGGTATACAATTATGGACGAGCACTGACGACACAGGTAGCTACAGCCGTGGACTACCGTACTGCGTCTGCTAGTATAGAGATGATAATGATATAAAAAAAATATATATATCACTACTGCAGGTATATATAAAATAATGACGGACCTGCTGGACACTGTCAGCAGACTCCTAAACTAATAGTATGAAGAAGATAGAAAAAAAAACCCCACCACAGGTAGGTATACAATTATGGACGAGCACTGACGACACAGAGGTAGCTACAGCCGTGGACTACCGTACTGCGTCTGCTAGTATAGAGATGATAATGATATAAAAAATATATATATATCACTACTGCAGGTATATATAATATAATGACGGACCTGCTGGACACTGTCAGCAGACTCCTAAACTACTAGTATGAAGAAGATAGAAAAAAAAACCCCACCACAGGTAGGTATACAATTATGGACGAGCACTGACGACACAGAGGTAGCTACAGCCGTGGACTACCGTACTGCGTCTGCTAGTATAGAGATGATAATGATATAAAAAATATATATATATATCACTACTGCAGGTATATATAATATAATGACGGACCTGCTGGACACTGTCAGCAGACTCCTAAACTACTAGTATGAAGAAGATAGAAAAAAAAACCACCACAGGTAGGTATACAATTATGGACGAGCACTGACGACACAGAGGTAGCTACAGCCATGGACTACCGTACTGCGTCTGCTAGTATAGAGATGATAATGATATAAAAAATATATATATATCACTACTGCAGGTATATATAATATAATGACGGACCTGCTGGACACTGTCAGCAGACTCCTAAACTACTAGTATGAAGAAGATAGAAAAAAAAAACCCCCACCACAGGTAGGTATACAATTATGGACGAGCACTGACGACACAGAGGTAGCTACAGCCGTGGACTACCGTACTGCGTCTGCTAGTATAGAGATGATAATGATATAAAATATATATATCACTACTGCAGGTATATATAATATAATGACGGACCTGCTGGACACTGTCAGCAGACTCCTAAACTACTAGTATGAAGAAGATAGAAAAAAAAAACCCCACCACAGGTAGGTATACAATTATGGACGAGCACTGACGACACAGAGGTAGCTACAGCCGTGGACTACCATACTGCGTCTGCTAGTATAGACTGGATGATAATGATATAAAAAATATATATATATCACTACTGCAGGTATATATAATATAATGATGGACCTGCTGGACACTGTCAGCAGACTCCTAAACTACTAGTATGAAGAAGATAAAAAAAAAAACCCCACCACAGGTAGGCATACAATTATGGACGAGCACTGACGACACAGAGGTAGCTACAGCCGTGGACTACCGTACTGCATCTGCTAGTATAGAGATGATATAAAAAATATATATATATCACTACTACAGGTATATATAATATAATGACGGACCTGCTGGACACTGTCAGCAGACTCCTAAACTACTAGTATGAAGAAGATAGAAAAAAAAAACCCACCACAGGTAGGTATACAATTATGGACGAGCACTGACGACACAGAGGTAGCCACAGCCGTGGACTACCGTACTGCGTCTGCTAATATAGAGATGATAAAGATGATAGAGATGAACAAAAAAAATATAACACTACTGCAGGTAAATATTTATATAATATAATGAATGACGGACCTGCTGGACACTGTCAGCAGAATGCGTTTATAGAATAAAAAAAAAATACACCACAGGAGTGTTTAACTTTTTCAGGCAAACAATATACTGGTGGTCACTGGTCAGTCACACTGGCAGCAAAAGTGTGCACTGTACTCCTGCTATAACTGCACCCCAGTCTCCCCCACAATTCAGCTGTGTGAGCAGTGAGCACTCAGCACAGTCAGATATACATAGATAGATATATCATGCAGCACACTGAGGCTGAGCACAGATATGGTATGGAGCGTTTTTTTCAGGCAGAGAACGGATTAAAAAAAACTAGCAAAACTCTGCACTGACTGTACTCCTCCTAACAGCTCTCCCCAATCCTCCCCACAATAAGCTAAGCAGCAATCAGATCAACTAACTACTAACAGTAACTATAAACGGAGAGGACGCCAGCCATGTTCTCTCCCTATCAATCTCAATGCACGTGTGAAAATGGCGGCGACGCGCGGCTCCTTATATAGAATCCGAGTCTCGCGATAGAATTCGAGCCTCGCGAGAATCCGACAGCGGGATGATGACGTTCGGGCGCGCTCGGGTTAGCCGAGCAAGGCGGGAAGATCCGAGTCTGCCTCGGACCCGTGTAAAAAGGCTGAAGTTCGGGGGGGTTCGGATTCCGAGGAACCGAACCCGCTCAACTCTAATTTAAACAGCCATTTACAATCTAAAAAAATTAACTTAATATAAAAAATATACTTATGACACAGAATATGTGTCGTAAGTAACTTCTTTGTATAATTTTAATCAGGAATGACAGGGGAGGCACTGCCTCCCCTGACTGAACGTCCCTGCTACACCTGCATATAGTATTGGATAAAAACAAAAGTAATGATTAAAGGAAACAATATAATTCTTTAACATCTCTTTACATTAATAGAATTGGATCAGCCTGCAATACTGGCACACTGGGATTTAAGTAGACAGAGAGAGAGAGAGTAAAGGATTTAATTTGCAACATTATAGGCTCACCAAACAACTCCAAGGAGATGTCATGGGTGCAGCCGCACATAAAGGATTTAATTAGGAACATTATAGGCCCATCTAGACAGTGCTCTTCAAATATTTCCAATGGCCCATTTGTGGCCGCTTGTGGTTGTTAGTTAACTGCACTGTCCCAGCAGGTGTGAGATTTTGTTTATATCCAATACTATGCTATCCCCAAGGTCATAAGTCATATATTATAATAGTCATGCTAAAAGTCTGCCGACGATTCGAATTAAGCTGCTCTTATCTTATCTTTGTATTCCCTCATTAAATACAAGGATGTAACCCAATTTTCTTTTTATCGGTTTCTCATTCATACATGGAATCCATCGTGCGTCAAAACGAAGATCCTCAAAAGTAAAACCAGAAAACAGAAAATATAGTGTAGTAAATTTGATATTTCTGGAGACACCCTCCCCCAAAGAGTATAGTGATGAGTATGCTGAATCCATATAACAGGTATAGCGTACCTAAACTCACATAGTGATGAGGTCACTTAGGCTCATAAAGGTATCTTTAGCTTTAACACCCAGTGTGAACCGACAAAATCAGATACTTCAGCTTCGTCTTTCCCAAAACGAAAGATGTACCGTACTCACACAGGATGAAGTGGTTCAAAACACCTAGCAATTTCTTTAGTCTGTGATACTTGTATAAGTTCCCACTTTATGATTCGATTCAACTCAGAAAAAAAAAGATAAAAGGTATATGGTGTAGTACGTTTACAACACAGCAAGATTACACTCAAAAGGTGCACAGGATATCAATATGCATAGGTACAGCGTACCGAAACTCACACTGCAGTGGGGTACTTTAGACTTATCAATGTATCTTTAAAACAAAGCCACCATATGTAAAAACCAGCAGTGGTGAATGGACATACATAAAAAATAGAAAAAGCTCTCTGCCTTTATTTTTTATGTATGTCCATTCACCACTGCTGGTTTTTACATATGGTGGCTTTGTTTTGTATGTAATCAGCCGTTATTCCATCACACAGGCCATTAATACATTAATTACGGCATTTTGGTGGATTTTTAATGTTTTAATAAAACATCCATTTCAGCGGCGCCAGTAGAATGAAGCTCCAGTCCAGACCACCCACTGATCTCCTCTCCGTTCCTCCCTCCCAGTAGAGTAGAGCACGCAGTGGCAGGAGGGGTTACATAACAGTCTGAAACGCTTTCTGTCCGCAGGGGCTGTCTAGTTTCAGTTTCTGTTCCTGCTGCTGGTGATTTAAGCAAGGAACAGTTCTCCCTGCACTCGGGTTTTTGAGCCGTTCCCCCTCTACATGCTGATGCACTTGTCTGGGTTCTGGGCAGCCCAACAAAACAGTGAGTTTAACTCCTTGAAAACCTTGTCCTCTACAGAAATTTTATGAATCCTTCTGTTGCAAGTGTGTGCTTCCAATTTTGTCTTAATATTTTTTTAAGCGGCACTGCTACCGTTGGCATGTATATAAGTGGCACTGCTACCGTGGGTATGTGTATAAGTGGCACTGCTACCATGGGCATGTATATAAGTGGCACTGCTACCATGGGTATGTGTATAAGTGGCACTGCTACCGTGGGCATGTATATAAGTGGCACAGATACCGAGGGTATGTGAATAAGTGGCACTGCTACCGTGGGCATGTGTATAAGTGGCACTGCTACCATGGGCATGCATGTAAGTGGCACAGATACCGTGGGTATGTGTATAAGTGGCACTACTACCATGGGCATGTGTATAGGTGGCACTGCAACCGCGGGCATATGTATAAGTGGCACTGCTAACGTGGGCATGCATAAGCGGCACAGATACTGTGGGTATGTGTATAAGTGGCACTGCTACCATGGGCATGTGTATAAGTGGCACTGCTACTGTGGGCATGTACATAAGCGGCACAGATACCGTGGGTATGTGTATAAGTGGCACTGCTACCATGGGCATGTATATAAGCAGCACTGCTACCATGGGCATGTATATAAGTGGCATTTCTACCGTGGACATGTATGTGAGCAGCACTGCTATTGTGGGCATGTATATAAGCAGCACAGATAAAGAGACACTACTACCGTGGGTATGTGTATAAGTGGCACTGCTACCATGGGCATGTGTATAAGTGGCACTGCTACCGTGAGCATGTGTGTAAGGAGCACTGCTACCATGCGCATGTGTATAAGCAGCACTGCTACTGTGGGCATGTATATATGAGACACTGCTACCGTGGCATGTGTATAAGTGGCACTGCTACCATGGACAAGTGTATAAGTGGCACTGCTACCGTGGGCATGTGTATAAGTGGCACTGCTACCATGGGCATGCATATAAGTGGCACAGGTACTGTAGGTATGTGTATAAGTGGCAGTGCCGTAACTAGACATTTTAGCGCTGTGTGCAAGAAATCGCATCGCGCCCCCCCCCATATTTTAAAGAGGGCCGGTGCTCGCCGTAGGCGCGTAAAAAATCTAGGGGGATGGCTTCAAAGGGAAGGGGCATGGCCACTGAATAGTACCATTTCACAGTGGTATCTGTTGTTCAAATTACACCACACGTTACAGCACAGTAAGAGCCCCTACACAATGAAAGAGAAAGTGTGAGTGTGTGAGCAAAGTGTAGTTGGTGTGAAATCAAGGTGTAGTGTGTTTGTGTGTGTGAGCAAGGTGTAGTGTGTGTAAGAGAGAGAGCAAGGTGTAGTGTGTTTGTGTGTGTGTGTGTGTGTGTGTGTGTGTGTGTGCGTGTGTGTGTGTGAGCAAGGTGTAGTGTGTGTGTAAGAGAGAGAGCAAGGTGTAGTGTGAGTGTGTGTGATGCGGAGCTGCCTCTCCCTTCAGTGTCCCGACTCCCAACTGACTCCGCAGACGTCATGTGTGTGTGTGTCCCCTCCGGCATATATATATATATATATATATATATATATTCCAGCGATTGCTGTTAAAAGGAGTGAGCCAAATTAAAGAGCTTATTTAAAAAAGTGCTGGCCACACAAATATATATATATATATATATATATATATATATATATATTAAAACAATAAAACAAACAAATAGTATGAGCGCAAACAAAAAAGGTAATAAACCTTCTTTCAGATGTTATAATGTATATATATATATATAAAGTCCCATAGAGGTCAAATGTCCTCAAGATTGAACAAGAAGAAGTGATCTTCGAACTCGCTGACAGCCAATATCGTTTGGAAAGGAAATTTGTCAGTATGCACTTCTGGAACTTCCAGCTGTCGCCTCCCCAATAAAATTATTACAAGATTTAGAAAAAGAGTTGGCAGTAGTTGAACAGCAGTTAGATACTAAAAGGGATGATATTGAGTTTAAAGATTTTTCAGGATATATGGAACAGAAATTAGCCAAAATTGAGAGTGACATATTACAGACTAAAAGGAAAAAATTCATTAGAGATAAGACCGATTATGATTTAGGTCAAGTAAGAAATTGGTCACAGGCGAAATGGGAAAATGAGCCAGTAAGGAATCAGAAGTTCCAACAGAGATATAGATCAAAGGTCCCAAATCACCGAGACCAATCGAGACAGAGAGACCGTTCAGATTTCCGAAATCATGCCCCCTATCGAGATTCCTTGAATGAGCAGAGAGGAAGGCAAGTTAATGAATATTCCAGACCCAAACCGCAGCGCGAGAGATCCACCAAACGCTGGCAAAGAGTGGGTAGAGATAGACCGTGGAGACCACATATGGAAAGGCCAGAAACCCCCAAATTTAGTACCAATAATAGATTTGATACCCTGTACCATTTACATGGCGAGGAATATACACCGAAGTTGGGTTTTTTAGGAAAACGAAGGGAGTTTATGAGACAACAAAAAGATCAAGGTCCCAATCAAGCACCTTCACGGGTATGGGGGAAAAGAAACAGAGACGAAGAGGGAAGAGAGGAGGACAGGGCACCTCACAAAAAAGCACTAATGCAGTCCCATTAGTAAAAAAGAAAATGGGTATTTTCAACCTTTCGGAGGTGGAGCTTAATGAAACAGATGTGGATGTCCTACAAAAAGGGTTATCTTTTGCACCATCGGCAGGGGTGAATAAATTTAATTTATATATGGATCTCAATCTTTATATACGTAAGATGACATTAAAAAGACACTTTATTAGACAAGGTAATAAGTCAACAGCCCCTATAAATAATTATGAAAGTCAAAAAACTGTTAATGCTTCCGGGTTGAAAAAAAGATCCACTTTTTATCCTGTTGAGTCACGGGGCACACATTTGGATCTGTTTGCTCAGTTGGTAAAAAAAGATTTTGATAAAATTAGAGATGAGCGGAATTATAATCCAAATTTAACTAGACGGGAACAATTATCATTAGAAAAATTAAAAGGAAATACGGCTTTAGTTATCAAACAAGCTGATAAGGGGGGAGGGGTGGTTCTTTTAAATAGAGCTGATTATGAGACTGAAATGTATAGATTACTTTCAGATCCCGTTTCTTATTCTAAGCTTAAAAAGGACCCGACTAAAGATTATTTAACATCTTTATTGGAATTACTCAATAGAGGGTGTAACACGGGAGTCCTTAGTGATGAGGAATTTGGCTACTTATGGAATGAACATCCTAGGATTGCCACAATATATTATTTGCCCAAGATTCATAAGAATCAATCCAAACCCCCAGGTCGCCCAATAGTATCAGGGATTGACTCCCTCACTTCTCGTGTTTCTGAATATGTAGATATTTTCCTTAAAAATTATGTTTCTGAGTTGGAAACCTATGTAAAGGACTCAACACATATATTGCAGTTATTGGAAAATTTTGTGTGGTGTGATGAATATAAGTGGGCTACTATCGATGTCACCTCATTATATACCTCGATTCCACATGAGAAAGGTTTAGTTCATTTGGAATCTGTGTTAAGAAGAGACACTGAGATGACTATACAGAAGGTTCAGTTTCTATTGGACTGTGTTCGCTTTATTTTTAAACATAACTATTTCACCTTTTTGGGGGAATTTTTTGAACAGGTATGCGGGGTAGCCATGGGGACGATTTGTGCCCCGAGTGTCGCCAATTTATATATGGGCGAATGGGAAAAGGGCACTATATTAGCTAATAATCCTTACTCTGATAAGATCATGCTGTTTAAACGTTATATAGATGACGTGCTTGTTGTCTGGCGTGGTACAGAAACTGAATTCAATGAATTTTTACAGTATCTTAATTCAAATGAATTCAATTTACAGTTTACATCTAATTTTCAGACAGAACAGATTGAGTTCTTAGATCTAGTCCTGAATACTAGTGATTATGCATTAAATAAAGTAATAGAGATCTCAACATTTTTTAAAGAGGTAGACAGCAATAACTATCTAGATTATAATAGCTGTCATTTGAAAAAATGGAAAAGCAATTTGCCTTTTTCACAATTAGTACGTTTAAGAAGGAATTGTACATCTCCAATTAAATTTGAAGAACAAACACTAGAATATAAAAGGCGCTTTTTAGAGAAGGGCTATCCTGCCACTTTAATTGAATTAGCCATTAACAAAGCACGTTCTTTGGATAGAAAGGAACTAATTAAATATAAGAAACAAGAAACTAGTCACCGGGCTGGAACTGAAACACTTTTTTGTCCATTCGTGACTCAATTCAATTCTTCCAATCATGAAATACAGTGCAGTCTTAAGCGTAATTGGCATATTTTGCAAATGGATCCTGTATTATCTGAACACTTACCAACAAGACCTGATATGGTATTCAGACGAGCAAAAACCTTAAAAACCCATTTAGCTCCGAGCTTATTGCCCATCTTAGAGAGAAGGGAAAATATTACCTCCAATGGTTTCTCATTGCCTAAAATAAATGGATTTCATGTGTGTGGAAAATGTAAGGTATGTCAGCATGGTTTAAAAGGGACTAAAACTTTTAGTAACAAAAACACAGACAAACAGTTTAGAATCAATAGTTTTATTAATTGCAATTCCACGTTTATTGTGTATTTACTTGAGTGCGGATGTGGGAAAAGATATATTGGTAAGACCAAGAGAGTATTAAAACTCCGCATTTTAGAACACTTAAGAAACATTAAAAATAATGTGGATAATCACAGTGTGCCCCGTCATTTTAAACAATATCATGATAGCGATCCTGCCTCTTTAAAGTTTATAGGCTTGGAACATATAGCTCATGATAAACGCGGGGGAGATAGAGAAAATACCCTCAATAAGAGGGAAACATTTTGGATAATTACATTGAATACTCTCTACCCCAATGGGTTAAATGAAG
Source organism: Pseudophryne corroboree (assembly GCF_028390025.1). NCBI lineage: Eukaryota > Metazoa > Chordata > Amphibia > Anura > Myobatrachidae > Pseudophryne > Pseudophryne corroboree. The sequence goes on along the minus strand of NC_086444.1, from coordinate 460,641,061 downwards.
GATATGAATTGACCCCATTTTTAAAATAGAATATCTAATATAGGTCTTTGGATTATTGGTCTATATTTGCTACCAACAGGGCCGAATTTCAGTCCGTTTGATTTTTATGCTTTTATATTCTCTATCACATTTCTTATCATTATATTTAGCATATGTGGTATAAAATAGTTGCTGTTAAATGTTTCATCTTTTAAGAGTAATGAGCTGGTCCTTGTTAGATATTAACGGGTTAATATATCTGTTTCTTTTGCCTATACACACCTGTTTTTAATATCCATATATGTGAGGTAAGGGCGTTGTTCTACCTTGCAGTGACGGTAATCACGTGAGGGTTTGAATGGTATAAGGATTGGGAGTAATGGTATGTCTGTTAGACGCTGAAGGGAGCGAAGGGAGATACATCCATCAGCGGCCGCTGAAGCGATTGCGAGTGCCGTGATTGACAAAGGTACTATTAGTCTTAGAACGAGGAATCAGTGATACGGATGCAATCTAGATGCGTCCGTGGAAGTACTTGTATATTTAAGTATATTTAATTATATGGCTTAATACTTTGCACTATGTTGTCTGTTCTATTATTATGATTGATATAAAATTCATTATAGTCGGTCTTTATTATCCTGATGAATTTAGTGCTCAAACAAGTCCCGGTTTTTTATTATATTGACTGGTTTATATACCCATCAATTCTCCCGCAGTAAGAGGTGGTTTTTAATAATTTTATTGATTCACATATATGTGTATAGTATGACCATATAAGTCAAGGACGGGCGCTATTTCATATTACAATTACGTGAGTCATGTAATGGATTAGATATTGCCACGAGTCTAATGATAAATGGAGTGTTGGGAGAGACACTCAGTACTGGCTGTTAAAGTGATGGTGACAGATTTGACTAATGAGGGCATTATCATTCCTAGAAAAAGGTGTTTATGGGACGGATGAGAAATATATATGACTTTGTTTCATGTTATATGTATAATTTGTAACTATTCAATATATCATGGATGGTTAACAGTAAATTGAGCAATTTTGTTTGTTAACACTGATATTGCTCATTCATATACTTGAATCTAATTAAGTTCAAATTAGTTCTATAAATTCTATTGCCATGTATTCATGTATTCATATATTCATATATTTTGATGCCATGATGAATCTTTCTGTCAAAATTATTGTAGGTTATATAGATATATAATATTTTATGATCATTTAAGTATCTGTGCACTAGAGCGATTTGTTATATTCCACGTTATGTTTAAAAGCATTTGAATGTAAGTTATATGGGTTAAAGTGAATAGTGATGTGTTTATTCAAACCCAAAAATTTTTGTTTTGTGACTTCAGACCAAGCCTACTGACGAAGTCGAATGACGAAACGCGTATGGGCGTGGTCTGACGTTGTGGATTTGAAATCGAGATCACTGCTTTGCACAGTGGGGTAAAATATTAAGCTGGTTATACAAGCGGTGGTTTGACCGCCTTTTATGGTACGGGTTTTTTTACTTGTGACCGATTTGGATTTTTTAAAAAAATAAAAATCATTGTACTCGTTTAATGCACTATTGGCGCTCCCTGCTTCTTCAATTTCTTGCCATATATATATATATATATATATATATATATATATGACCAAGCAAGAGGAATTATTTCTGGATTGTAAATGGGGGACCATGTAAATATGTGGCGGTTACACATTTTTTATATTTTTTATTCATCTTTTAGTTTTAATAACACTAGTCTACGTTATAATAATGAATTACTAGGGATAGGACACCTTAAAGCAATAATGGATTAAATACTAGGGACTGGTCACCTTAATGATTTATTTAATTTTAGATAATACACTTTAATATGAATGAAATAATAGTAGGGTTATTAATGATCCTATAAGTCAATATTGGGATAATTACCTAATATATATAATATAGAAACACATTATATATGATATTGCACGGAGGTCATTTAGTTTATTAGTCACTTTTAATTAGCCCTGAGGGGTAATTATGGCCAGCGGTTTTCAGCGAGTTATATGTCCCCTAATAAATGGATTATTTAACTTTGAAAGAATTCACAATATCAGGTGCTCCCTTAGAAACAGGAAACATCTACTAGCAAGTGGAACGCTTTTTCAGTGAGTGGAACGCACGCCGCAGCGGACATACGTCACTCGCACATCCCTGTAACAGGAAGCGGAAATGACGCTCGTTGGAACGCCCACCGCGGACCAGACGGATGTACGCTGCCACATAACGAGAAGCGGGCGGATGTGCGTCACCATACATTCTGGTACACTGTGGCCACTCATAGAGGCCACCAACAGGAAGCGGAAGTAGCGCTTTGGAACGCACGCCGCGCCGGCTCAATGGAACGCAATTTTAAATTAGAATTGATTTTCCTTAACAACTACTTTGTCTATCTGGTTTATAATAAAATATACTGATACTACCTCTTAAATCCGCTTGGTCCTTATATAAAGACAGGTAATAGGTCAGTGAATACCTTGTTTAGGCTTGATTTAAGAGGATCTTTATACAGGAAGTGATGTCAGGTACACAGGGGTATATAAACCCAGAGGGTTGTACTTCAGTTCATACAGCTGATTGGAACAGTGTGAACTACAGAGAGGTGAGCACCCTATTTCCATGGTCCCCTATCATGTGTTGTGATGTTTGGACTAATATATTGCCATTGTAATTATTTAGCTTTAAAACATTCTTTTCCTTATCATGGATGCTGCCATTATGGCTTTCCCTTATTATGGATTCTTTCTGACCTCTATACTCTGACAATTGTTCTGATAAAATCGCATATCATGACTGAGGTCATGTTTACAATTTTGTATATACTTTATGCATCATGATTAATGCTAATAATCATGATTATATGTATCTTTTCTGTCATAGGCATTGCGACAGTCATTTGTACTGACTCTTTGTAAAAACAATTTTACCCAATCCTGGGAATTAACTGTTTTATGAGCTTTTGAATAAGCGAAGTGGTATGTATAACACGTTTTAATACAAGTAAAATATGAGAATAGTAAATGTGGAAATATTACCATTCGCCACTAACAATCCCTTAACAGCTTATAACAGCTGCAACATCTCTCTTATTTACCGTTTATAGTTATGATACTACTAATGACATCTTTGTCAACTAAAAAGTGATATATTTGGAATTACATTGGGCTCAAATGAGTCTAATTTTTATTCCTTTATTACATTCTCATCTCCCATTCCTCCCCTTCCCAATATATCTTGACCACACTATATATAAAAAAATAATTTTTTAGTATGTGTGTATAATATGTTTTATATATGATGTATTTACGATGCATACAATGGTCTTACAGATAATCCATGAGGTGAATTCTATCTGATACCGTTCTGATAATGTGTCTACTTATTGAAGATTTATTGTGCTGATTATCTGTATTGAAGTCTCTTGGTATGTATACTTGTATCTGTGAGATGATACAATGACTCCATAAATATGAGAGTTGGATGTTCATAAATGTCTTTTACTGCTTAGATTGTAAAGCCCCTGATGAAGTCTGCTGGACGAAACGCGTTGGGTTTTTGATACAACAATTGCGTTCTTCAACTGAAGAGTCACTGCTATATGATTAGAATGGAACATTGTTTTCAATCATCTCATGTATAAAGTATCATTGAATGTAATCGAACAATTTTATGTATTGTATTTTTAAAGGAAATAAATTATTTTTTAAGAATAACAAATAAGTATACTATCTATACTGTTATATACCAGAGTACTAGTACAAGCTCCTTTGGGAAACCTTTTTTCTTTTTTTTATATATATATATATATATATATATATATATATATATATGACCAAGCAAGCTGTGGTGGCCGTGTGATTTATTTAAAAAATCAGTGGAGTGTCTCTTAAATTTCTGTACTATGCATTGCTCCCTAGAGGTCTGTGGGAGGGTACCCAGGTATCAGCTTTATATATATATATATATATATATAATCTGTCTACCTATGTTTATGCAGTTGACCGGAACACTTGTGGTGCCTTATTAGTAAACTGAGGGGAATATAGGAACATTGGATTGTGTGGATAGATAGATAGATAGATAGATAGATAGATAGATAGATAGATAGATAGATAGATAGATAGACAGATAGATAGAAGATAGAAAAAAATAGATAGAGTAGACAGACAGAGTAGATAGATAGAGATAGATAGATAGATAGATAGATAGATAGGAGACATAGAGTAGATAGACAGGAGAGTGAGAGAGATAAGAGTGCCATTGGAATTTATATATTTTGTACTATACTATACTTTGCTAAACCCGGCAGCTGGCTGCTTTTCTCCTCGCTGGCTCCTGTAGTTCGGCTCCTCACTGCAGCATCACCAGACACCTCGTTCCTTAGATCCCATCCGTCACTCACAGCACGCGGCCAATAGAGAGACAGCTGCAGCCGCACCGACATAAAGGTCCCGTGATGAGCCTGTTATTCTGCCGCAGCTCCCCGAATCACTGTCCTCCCGTCGCAGCGTTTCTCTGCCCCTCTCCTCTGCCAGCTGTGGCCGGCAGCACAGAGGGAGTAGCGGTCGCCCGTCGCTGCTGTAAGCTCCAGCGGGTGTGTGTGGGGAGGGGGTTGCGTTGCGCCGCACGGATCACTCTTACCATGGCGCTGCCTGGCTCACTCCGGCTTGGGGGGTAGGGGAGGCAGTGCTGACCGTCACCTGTCTAATATAGAATGTGGTGACGGCTGGTTGCGCCCCAGATCATCCTGCGCTATGTGCAAGGCACACAGCGCACATACCTAATTACGGCCCTGATAAGTGGCACTGCTACTGCGGGCATGTGTATAAAAGGCACTGCTACCACGGGCATGTATATAAGTGGCACAGATACCGAAGGTATGTGAATAAGTGGCACTGCTACCGTGGGCATGTGTATAAGTGGCACTGCTACCATGGGCATGCATGTAAGTGGCACAGATACCGTGGGTATGTGTATAAGTGGCACTACTACCATGGGCATGTGTATAGGTGGCACTGCTACCGCGGGCATATGTATAAGTGGCACTGCTAACGTGGGCATGCATAAGCGGCACAGATACTGTGGGTATGTGTATAAGTGGCATTGCTAACGTGGGCATGTGTATAAGTGGCATTGCTAACGTGGGCATGTGTATAAGTGGCATTGCTAACGTGGGCATGTACATAAGCGGCACAGATACCATGGGTATGTGTATAAGTGGCCCTGCTACCGTGGGCATGTTTATAAGTGGCACTGCTACCGTGGGCATCTACATAAGTGGCACTATTACCATGGGTATGTGTATAAGTGGCACTGCTACTGTGGGCATGTATACAAGTGGCACAGATACCGTGGGTATGAGTATAAGTGGCACTGCTACCATGGGCATGTATTTTAAGCAGCACTGCTACCGTGGGCATGTATATAAGTAGCACTGCTACCGTAGGCATGCATGTGAGCAGCACTGCTATCGTGGGCATGTATATAAGCAGCACAGATAAAGTGACACTGCTACCATGGGCATGTGTCTAAGCGACACTGCTACCGTGGGCATGTGTATAAGTGGCACTGCTACCGTGAGTATGTGTGTAAGGAGCAATGCTACCGTGGGGATGTGTATAAGTGGCACTGCTACTGTGAGCATGTATATAAGTGACATTGCTACCGTGGCATGTGTATAAGTGGCACTGCTATTGTGGGCATGTGTATAAGTAGCACTGCTACCGTGGGCATGTATATAAGCGGCACTGCTACTGTTGGCATTATTATGTGTATAAGCGGCACTGATATGGTGGGCATTTGTATAAAGTATACTTCTACTGTGGGCAGAGCCGGATCAAGGGGGGGTCACACAGGGGGTACATTACCCTGGGCCCCCCTGCTGCTAGGGGCCCCACAGTTCAGTGTGCAGCTGCAGTGCACAGTGCACCACAAGCTGCATAAAGTCCAAAGAAAGCAGAGGGAGAGGGCAGAGGGGTGGAATCCGAGCCGGGGGGGGGGAGGGGGGGGGGGCTACACGGCAATGCTTTCAGTTTCACTGCAGGCAGCATGTGAGAGGAGGGAGGAGAGAAGGCCGTAGGAGCAGCTACAGACATGTGCCCACGGCCCACCCAGTCAGTGTGTGATAGTGAGGTAAGAGGGAGGAGAGGAGCACTCTACAGTATATGTATAATATGGGTATAAGTGTGTGATTGATTGTGGTAGGTGTATATGTCTCTGACTGTGTGTGACAAATGTATATATGTGTATAAGTGTGTGACTATGTGAATGCATGTGTCTGTGTGAATGTATGTGTATAAGTGTGTAACTGTCAGTGTGTAACAGCATATATGCATGTGTATACGTGTGAGACTGTATGTATGCTTATATGTGTTTATATATATATATATATATACTGTATATGTCTGTGTGTGTGTGTGTGTGTGTGTGTGTGTGTGTGTGTGTGTGTGTGTATATATATATATATATATATATTGTGTGTGTGTGTGTGTGTGTGTGTGTGTGTGTATATGTACATGAGTATGAACGCATGCATTTCCTGCCAACCATCACGTTTTGGTGGGACCGTCCTGTTTTTCGGAAACTGTCCCACCTGTGGGCTGGAGAAAAGGTAGGGAGGGATCGCTCCCACCTGCTGTGTGCATGATGCTGGGGGCAGCACAGCGGCTGGTTAAGTGATGTGCATGTTCCCTGCGTGAAGTGAATTTTTTGCGTGACGTGTGTCCATGCTCCTTGTTTATGTACACGCAGAAGGCTTGTGCACTATGGTGGTCATTCCGAGTTCGCTCGCTAGCAGTTTTTAGCAGCCGTGCAAACGCTATGGGAGTGTATTTTAGCTTAGCAGAAGTGCGAACGAAAGGATCGCAGAGCGGCTACAAAATTTTAATGTGCACTTTTAGAGTAGCTCAAAACCTACTCAGCGCTTGCGATGACTTCAAACTGTTCAGTTCCTGTTTTGACGTCACAAACACGCCCTGCGTTCGCCCAGCCACGCCTGCGTTTTTCCTGGCACGCCTGCGTTTTTCTGAACACTCCCTGAAAACGGTCAGTTTCCACCCAGAAACGCCCTCTTCCAGTCAATCACTCTGCGGCCAGCAGTGCGACTGAAAAGCTTCGTTAGACCCTGTGTGAAACTACTTTGTTTGTTGTAATAGTACGATGCGCGTGCGTATTGCGCCGCATACGCAGAAGTGCCGTTTTTTTGCCTCATCTCTGCACAGCGAACGAATGCAGCTAGCGAACAACTCGGAATGACCACCTATGGCTCTTATTGAGATGTGGATGAGTAGCGGTTCATGCAGCAAAGTACCGATGTTCAGTACTTTGTGCATGGACCAGACCCGTTCTACATGTGCGCAGTACGGGTCTGTGGCGCCAGACATAAGGCGGCATCAGACAGTCAGAGATTGACAGTCTGATGCCATTTGGGGGCAGCGACGGCCTCCATTTCTCCAAACAGAGGCGTGTTTCCGGGGACACAGTAGGCCAGGATCTCTGTCAGAGGACGGATATTTCCTGGCCTCTTGGTAGGTATTGTGGCAGGCGGCTTGCACAACCCCTTGGGTCACGCAGCCAGCCAATGCTTGTCGGGATTTAGGGGGTTCAGGATGTAGCCATCAGTATTGTGACCAACTAAATCCCCATCCTTGGACATAGTTCATATCAGTAATGCAGCTGGAGGCATTACACCTACTGCTGTATTACCACATTAGTGCTATCGCTGCTGCTTTTATGTAAGCAGCAGCGATAGCTACTCCGTCCACATCTGAATGAGGGCCCCCCAGTCTTAAATGCCCCAGGCCCCCCAAAGCCTTAATCCAGCTCTGACTGTGGGCATTATTATTATTACTACATGCGGTGTAATGACAATAAGATTGTGCTACTGTGTGGCGTACTTTGAATTGGGTTTCTGTTTTGTGGCTATGCCCCTTCCTTGTGATACCACACCTTCTTTTTGAAGGTGTGCGCTGTCCCTTTATTAAGTATTGGAGAGAGGGCGCAAATTTATAGTTTGCAGGGAGGCGTCAAACACCCTAGCACTGGCCCTGTGGTAGGGGATAGGATTTGCTTCTGTTTGTGTACATATGTTATGATTGCCAGCCACCAGCACTGGTTTTGCCTATAACACTAACTATAAATATTTTGAATTGGTCCTGGACCAGTGGCGTAAGTTTGACCCAGTTGCCCGGAGGCAAGGAAAATATTGGTGCCCCTATATATTTTATATATATATATATATATATATATATATAAGCACTCGCTTTTCCAGCTCATTGGAAAAAGCAAAACAAGCCAGCACTCACAGTTTAGATGAGAAAACGAAGATTTATTCCATATCAAGGCGACAAGTGTACATACAGGCATAGCCCAACAGCTGTTACAACCGATACAGGTCTTCCTCAGGAAGACCTGTATCGGTTGAAACAGCTGTTGGGCTGTGCCTGTATGTACACTTGTCGCCTTGATATGGAATAAATCTTCTTCGTTTTCTCATCTAAACCGTGAGTGCTGGCTTGTTTTGCTTTTTCCAATGAGCTGGAAAAGCGAGTGCCTTTATGTTATTTTACTGCCTTGCACCATCTATTCATTCTGTACTATGGTTTTGAGTGCTGTCATTTTTGCTCTTTTATATATATATATATATATATATATATACACACACACACACACACACACACACACACACACACACACACATCTGCTCCTGCATAGCAAGCCTGCAGATTTTAACTCAATTAATTTGCAAGTGTCATATCCAGGATTAGAACCTATAACCTATTACACTGGAATCATGCACCTTACTGATGGATATATCTGCTCTTGCATAGGAAGTATGAGAATTCTAACTACAGTATATGAAGTTACTTGTAATTGTCAATGAAATAACTTCATATATAGTTAGAATTCTCATGCTTCCTTTATATGAGCAAATAGCTTCATCAGTAAGTTGTCTGCTTCCAGTGTATCTATAATAAAGAGGGCGTGATTTGTAATGTGTAGTGACTAGTGGGGAAGTCGGCTACGGAAGAAATACCGGCTGCTGTCAATTAACTTAATTGATTAATGTCGCTGAACACACAGAACCGGAGGAGAAGTGCCCCCCTTCAAAGCAGGAGCCCGGCGGCAGCTGACTCCGTTGCCTCCCAGAGTTCTGCCTCTGTCCTGGACCATCAATCCAAGGCACCCCTGCAAGTGTCCTGAGGCACCCCAGGGTACAGTTTGAGAACCACTGGTCTAGTGTGTACCCAGCATAATTATTGCAGCTGGTCTGTGGGTTACAGCTCCGAGCTCCACTTCTGGAAAAAAAATGAACAATGTAATTTGTGTGACAAACTGCAGAGATTAACCCTTTCTGTGACTGCTGCACAGGCATCCAACAACCTCTATTCATAGGGCTGAATTCACTTAGGGGAGAAGTTCTCGCCCCACAAAGAAGTGCAAGTATATACCGCACTTACGGTACCATTGGATTCACAGATAATGTTTTGCAATACACTATATACATAGAAACATCGATTTTTACTGCAGCCATTAGGGTTAGTTTATGGGTATGGGTTAGGGTCAGGGCCAGCAACAGAAATCTTGGGTCCCAGTACACTGACATGACATGAGCTGCGACATGAGATCCTAGGACACGCAACTGCACCATGCATCACCATTATATTTGAGTGTGCCTTGGCAATATTTAAATCTTGTTCAGTGTACTGCGAGTTGTAAAAGGTTGATTTAAGAAACCCGCGCCTACGCTGGAGACCAGACTGAGGAGCAGAATAAGCGCGTGCTGCACTCTCCTGCCCTCGCTGCAAGCAAGGTGGTCGGGCCGCTAAAGGACCCCTGCCCGACCCCTGCCCGTGGGCCGCAAAAGGATGCAGTAGGGGAGGCATGCGGGCCGCAGGTGTGAGACCCCTGCACTGGAGTATCAGAATTAGCTTCACGGCACCCCTAGGCCAAAGTTTCTTATTGAGAAATTCAGAAAAAAATGTAAAATGAAGTTAATTCTGTTTATGATATGTCATCCTTAGGTTCAGTTATGTGGTGAGGGACAGGTTTTGCCAATTTAATTAAGTATAAATAATTTGAATTGGTCCTGGACCACCAAACTAGGTCCCCCTAACACCTCCCCTCCCCCCTTTCCCGAGGCACCCCAGGGTGTCACGGCCCCCAGTTTGGACACTACTGCAATCAAATAAACTTCTCTTTATTTTAACAGCTTGTAATACACCTTAAATCTCAGTTCCGATAAGGTTTTAAATCCTTGCATACAGTAAACTACACATATTTGAAAATCCTACACCAGGCACAAGTAGTCATTCAGGTGCGTTGGGTATGGTTGACCGGCAGCCGGGATCCTGGTGGTTAGCATACCAATGTCGGGATCCCTGTCTGCCAGAATGCCGGCATGGGGGTGAGCGAAACGAAGCTCCTTGCGGGCTCGCAGCGTTCTCCACATTGTGGGCTCGGTGGCTTGCTGCGCTTGCCACAGGTTCTATTCCCACTCAATGGGTGTCATGGACACCCACGAGTTGGAATAGTCCTCGGCCCCCTGCCGGCATTCTGGTGGCCGGGATCCCGGCAGCAGTATGCTGACCGCCGGGATGGTGACTACATCCCATTAGATGACTATGTGGGAGTTTTATCATTATTATCCTATTTGTATGTAAAAAGTATTGAAAGGGGAGAGCGCTACTGTGCAGATTCCATACTGTTCCTTCAGGGAGGCTTCACTCCCTGTACCAAGATGGCTGCTGACCCAAAATACTGTACATAAGTGTGGCGCCATCTTGTCAATGTCTTAGAGCATCACAGTGGAAGACAGTAGTTTTTCACTTAACTCCTCAGAGACCTGAGATTATCAGAGATCCACAACACCTCCAGTGATCCTGCACTGCTATCTGTTGCAGTGACGTGCGGTGAGGTCAGGGCCTGGGGAGGAACTGCAGCTAAACACCCCCCCCCCCCCCGGAAAAAAAAAGTGCAGTCCCCCCACACCACTAAAACCAGCACAAGGCAGAGCCAGCCAGGGGGGATAATGCCATAGCAGGGGAGACACTTAGTGTGGGGTCCCCCTGCCATGCCATTAAACACCCCCCAAACCAGTCAGCCCAGGGCTGGAATTCCTCTGAAAGTGGGGCCCCCAAAAAATCTAAATGGGGTCCCCCCTCCCGAGCAACAACCAGCACTGGGCTGATAGCCCAGTGCTATGCCCCGCACCCCTGGTGGCCGTGGGTGCGGGGTTCATTGTATGCTAATACTGTTCTTTACAGGTGGCCTACAGATCCCAGCAAGCCTGCCCCAGCATGCTGGCACTTGGAGAACCACAAGTGCCAGCATGCCCGGACATAAAGGGCCCGCTGGCACCTGTAGTCCACCTGCAAAGAATAGTAATATTGTTCTTTACAGGTGGCCTACAGGTCCTAGCAAGCCTGCCCAGCATGCTGGCACTTGGAGAACCACAAGTGCCAGCATGCCCGGACATAAAGGGCCCGCTGGCTCCTGTAGTCCACCTGTAAAGAAAATATTGAAAAAAAACCACAACACATTCTTTAAAAAATCCTTTATTAAACTGGGTCTTCACCTGGGGGCGGCGGCCTTTAAGCTCTTTTGCATGGCCGCCGCCTTCCCAGGGCTTCCGGCGTCTTCACCTGGGGGGGCGCCACCTCCCCAGGGCTTCTGGGGTCTTCCTCCGGCGTCTTCACCTGGTGGGCAGCGGCTGCTAAGCTCTTTTGCATAGCCGCCGCCCATCCAGGACTTCCACGACGTCTTCACCTGGGAGGCGGCGGCCTTTAAGCTCTTTTGCATGGCCGCCGCCTTCCCAGGACTTCCAGCATCTTCACCTGGTGGGCGGCGGCTGCTAAGCTCTTTTGCATAGCCGCCACCCATCCAGGACTTCCACGGCGTCTTCAGGAGCTCTTCTCCGCTCCTCCTCCACCGTCGGACTGTGACAGCCGCTGCCTCGCGCTGACTTATATACAGTAAGTCAGCGGGAGGGGGCGGGGCGATGACGCGGCGAGCCATGATTGGCTCGCGGCGGCCATCTTGAATTTCAAAAATGACGCTGAGGCGCCATTTTTGAAATTGGTACCGCTTCCACTGCCAAACTCTGCACAAGGGGTCTAAATGCCGCGTCCCGCCGCCGCTACCGCCGCCCGCCTCTCCGCCGCCATCACCTCCGCCACCCGGCCCGCCGCATCCCGCATCTCCGCCGCCCTCACCTCCGCTGGTACCGACGCCCACACAGTGATTGACAGCGGATCCAGTGACAGATCCGCTGGCCAATCACTGTGCCTTCACTCACAGGGACGTGCTTTCATAGGTTGAAAGCACGTCCCTGTAGGAAAGCGGCACCACTAATGGTGCCGCTTTCCCATGTTATTTCAATGGGCTTTTCCTGCCCATTGCTAGGCCCCGCCCGCGCCCGCCCCCCGCTCCCCATACCTTTCCTAATCACTACGGGAGGCACCACGATCGGTGCCTCCCAAACTGATTTTCACACACATTAATGATAGGTAAAATAATAAAGAAGATACTTATGTGTCATAAGTATCTTCTTTGTATTATTTTACTCATTAATGACAGGGGAGGCACTGCCTCCCCTGCCTCCCCTGACTGCACGTCCCTGATCTGTTGCATACATTCATCAGCTGGGGAGCCGAATGACACCCCTCTCGTCTCAACCTCCGCTCAGTGAGAACCAGTGTGTAACAGTGATTATGTGGGATTCATATAAATATTTTATGCAATTCACAATAAGAGCTTACCATCTGCGGAGTGTTGGAGAATTATTATACATTTTTATTTTTTATTTTTTGGTCAGATACAGTTTTTTTTTTTTATTATTATTATTTCAAAATGTGACTGGACCCTCTTTTGTCATTTTCACCTCAGCTCACTTTAAAATGTTTATAAAAGAGAAAATTATCTAAAAGCAATTAAAGAGTAAGACCATTTTCCTTACTGTGTAAGCTGCAGAACTAGGTGTCCTGTTAGTTGCTTTTTATTTAACCCTTGTATGCCCTAATGCCATGTTTGCTTATCGCACAATGTAACCTATGTAGTGCACCCAACATGGCTGTCTCGCCTGGTACTCTCTTGTGTAGAATAAACAATGCATGGTTCTGAACTCTCCTAATATATTTGTCTCCCCAAATATGTGTCATTTCTTCACCTTTTGAGAGAATTTATTAATAAAGACAACTTCAAGCAAAATATATTTAAAAAATAAATGTCTTTTTATTTTAAGTAAAATGTAGCCACTTCTTCTTCTTCTTCTTCTTCTTTTTCTTCTTCGTGTTATGATAATTATTATTATTAAGTAATTATTCATATTATTATTTACTCTGCATTCTAAAATAGGTAATTTCGGACTAAGATTGGTCCAGTAATCTTACAAACTTGTCCTATAAGAGGAACAAGATGGCGGGAGCCTCATGACTCATGAAGAGTCATCCTTCAGCACTCAGGAGAGGAAAAACCCCCTTGTGGAGGAAACCTTTGGGGACCCATGGCTGAAGGACTGCCCGTCCCTCTAGGCATTAAGAGACTATGCAGAGTTTCCACAGACCACCCGCCCACCCACTAACCTTGCCTAACCCAGTCATCCCTTCTGATGCCTCAAATCTGCTATTTTGACCTATTTACCCAGCCGGAGAAAAACGCATCTGCACGTCAATGGTGAGAGAGTGACGAAAGAGAGCAAGAGATGAATGGGAGTGAGGGGAGGGGACAGTCATAACCACCATAGCATTCATTTCTGATGCTAACAGGGATTACAGCTGTACAAATGTAGCCATTCTCGTCGTGGCTACATCTTACCGCAATTGCACCTTGTTAGGCGTGACCGCACCGCGTATGTCTGGACGTCTAAGACGTGTGTGCCCCATTCACATGGATGGGAGCGGCAAATGCTACAGCTCGGCATGGCTAGGCACAGGCGCGCATAGCTGTGCCGAGGGTGCACTTTTACCTCAGATGTAGCCATGATCAGCATGGCTACACCTCAGTGGCGTGCGGTGAGGTCAGTGGCTGGTGAGGCACTACAGCCATAATGTCCACCGATTCCTGCCGATGACCCCTACCGCTGCTGAGCCAATGCCCGCTACTTCCCCTGAGCCGATGCTTGCTGCCACTGCCAATGGCTTACAAACTCGCCCACCATCAACTGACCCAGCCCTCCGCCACTAATTTGCATCTCAGTCCGATGCCGCCAATGCCCGCTGCCTGCCTGCTCATCATACTTGTGATATATTGTACATTTTAATAGAATTAAAAAAAAATTAGTGTTTGGTACTGGGATGGGAGTGGGAGGAGGACATGAATGCAATTTTGCTGTCCAGGGCTCCCATTAACTTAATGGAAAAGGGTCTGAATGGGTTAAAAAATGTAAAATAAAAATGCGTGAGGTCCCGTCTCCTAAGTATAACCAGCCTCGGGCTCTTTGAGCCGGTCCTGGTTGTTTAAATACTGTGAAAAAAATTGGACAGGCGATCCCCGTATTTAGACAACCAGCACTGGGCTCTTAGTCCAGTCCTGGTTCCAAAAATATGGGGGACAAAAGATGTAGTTGTCCCCCGTAACCAGCACTGGGCTCCACTAGCCAGGGAGATAATGCTACAGTCGGGGGACACATTTATGTAGGTCCCTGCGGCCATGGCATTACCCCCCCAACTAGTCACCCCTGTCTGGGGATCCGTGGAGGAGTGGGGACCCCTTAAATCAAGGGGTCCCCCTCTCCAGGCACCCAAGGACCATGTTTGAAGCCCGTGGCTGTCCCCAGCACCCCTGGGTGGTGGGTGCCGGGCTGATAGCCATAAGTGTGTCAAACAAATGAATATTGTTTTTGTTGTGGAACTACAAGGCCCAGCAATCCTCCCCCGCTTGCTGGTACTTAGAGAACATCAAATACCAGCATGCGGGGAAATATCGGGCTCGCTGGTACCTGTAGTTCTACAACAAAAAAATACCCAAATAAAAACATAACACACACACCTTGAAAGTAAAAATTTATTAAAACACACTTACACACTCACACATACTTACCTACATCCCACGCCGATCACGTCCACTTGTCCATGTAGAATCCAATAGGGGTACCTGTAAAAATGAAAATTATATTTACAAACTTCATTCTAATCCACAGGAGGGGAAAAGGAAAGAGAAAGACCTGGTTATGCTGCTGCCTGGGAGGAAGGAGCCAGCGGGAGTCTACGACCTGGTTATGCTGCTGCCTGGGAGGAAGGAGCCAGCGGAACACGAATGAGAGGAGAGAGCCGCAGAGAGTTATGCTGCTGCCTGGGAGGAAAAAGCTGGCGGAACACAAAGGAGAGGGGAGAGCTGCAGAGAGAGAGAGAGAGTACCCCTGACCTGGTTATGCTGCTGCCTGGGAGGACGGAGCCGGCGGAATACGAAGGATTGGGGAGAGCCGCACTCAGATGCTGCCACTGCTATGCATGTCCAATCACAGTGCCAGGGGCATGCTTTCAGATAGGCTGAAAGCACATCCCTGCTGTTCTGCGGCACTTGGGCAGATGCCGCTTCCATTACTTGTTTCAAAGGGCTTTTACAGCCCTTTGCTTGGACACGCCCCCTGCCTGCCCCCTGCTTCCGGACGATTACAATGCACAGCGGGAGGCACCATTCTCAGTGCCGCACAAATGTATTTAAACAGCCATTTACAGCCATTTACAATCTAAAAAAATTAACATAATATAAAAAATATACTTATGACACAGAATATGTGTCGTAAGTATCTTCTTTGTATTATTTTAATCAGGAATGACGGGGGAGGCACTGCCTCCCCTGACTGCATGTCCCTGCTACACCTGTATGTAGTATTGTATAAAAACAAAAGTAATGATTAAAGCACAATATAATTCTTTTACATCTCTTTACATTAATAGAATTGGATCAGCCTGCAATACTGGCACACTGAGATTTAAGCAGGCAGAGAGAGAGTAAAGGATTTAATTTGCAACATTATAGGCTCACCAAACAACTCCAAGGAGATGTCATGGGTGCAGCCGCACATAAAGGATTTAATTAGGAACATTATAGGCCCATCTAGACAGTGCCCTTCAAATATCTCCAATGGCCCATTTGCAGCCGCTTGTGGTTGTTAGGTAACAGTACTGTCCCAGCAGGTGTGAGATTTTGTTTATATCCAATACTGTGCTATCCCCAAGGTCATAAGTCATATATTATAATAGTCATGCTAAAAGTCTGCCGACAATTCGAATTAAGCTGCTCCTGTCTTTGTCCAGTCACTAACCTTCTACCAGTGTGCTATGCCGTGCCAGGCCTCTGAGGCATATGCAAGAGACAGCAACAGCAGAGCCCTGTATAGGCAGTAGTGATGAGCGCCGGAAATTTTTCGGGTTTTGTGTTTTGGTTTTGGGTTCGGTTCCGCGGCCGTGTTTTGGGTTCGACCGCGTTTTGGCAAAACCTCACCGGGTTTTTTTTGTCGGATTCGGGTGTGTTTTGGATTCGGGTGTTTTTTTCAAAAAACACTAAAAAACAGCTTAAATCATAGAATTTGGGGGTAATTTTAATCCCAAAGTATTATTAACCTCAAAAAACATAATTTCCACTCATTTTCAGCCTATTCTGAACACCTCACACCTCACAATATTATTTTTAGTCCTAAAATTTGCACCGAGGTCGCTGTGTGAGTAAGATAAGCGACCCTAGTGGCCGACACAAACACCGTGCCCATCTAGGAGTGGAACTGCAGTGTCACGCAGGATGTCCCTTCCAAAAAACCCTCCCCAAACAGCACATGACGCAAAGAAAAAAAGAGGCACAATGAGGTAGCTGACTGTGTGTGTGAGAAAGATAAGCGACCCTAGTGGCCGACACAAACACCGTGCCCATCTAGGAGTGGCACTGCAGTGTCACGCAGGATGTCCCTTCCAAAAAACCCTCCCCAAACAGCACATGACGCAAAGAAAAAAAGAGGCGCAATGAGGTAGCTGACTGTGTGAGAAAGATAAGCGACCCTAGTGGCCGACACAAACACCGGGCCCATCTAGGAGTGGCACTGCAGTGTCACGCAGGATGTCCCTTCCAAAAAACCCTCCCCAAACAGCACATGACGCAAAGAAAAAAGAGGCACAATGGGGTAGCTGACTGTGTGTGTGAGAAAGATAAGCGACCCTAGTGGCCGACACAAACACCGGGCCCATCTAGGAGTGGCACTGCAGTGTCACGCAGGATGTCCCTTCCAAAAAACCCTCCCCAAACAGCACATGACGCAAAGAAAAAAAGAGGCGCAATGAGGTAGCTGACTGTGTGAGAAAGATAAGCGACCCTAGTGGCCGACACAAACACCGGGCCCATCTAGGAGTGGCACTGCAGTGTCACGCAGGATGTCCCTTCCAAAAAACCCTCCCCAAACAGCACATGACGCAAAGAAAAAAAGAGGCACAATGAGGTAGCTGACTGTGTGTGTGAGAAAGATAAGCGACCCTAGTGGCCGACACAAACACCGGGCCCATCTAGGAGTGGCACTGCAGTGTCACGCAGGATGTCCCTTCCAAAAAACCCTCCCCAAACAGCACATGACGCAAAGAAAAAAAGAGGCGCAATGAGGTAGCTGACTGTGTGAGAAAGATAAGCGACCCTAGTGGCCGACACAAACACCGGGCCCATCTAGGAGTGGCACTGCAGTGTCACGCAGGATGTCCCTTCCAAAAAACCCTCCCCAAACAGCACATGACGCAAAGAAAAATAAAAGAAAAAAGAGGTGCAAGATGGAATTGTCCTTGGGCCCTTCCCACCCACCCTTATGTTGTAACTATAAACAAAACAGGACATGCACACTTTAACCAACCCATCATTTCAGTGACAGGGTCTGCCACACGACTGTGACTGAAATGACGGGTTGGTTTGGACCCCCACCCAAAAAGAAGCAATTAATCTCTCCTTGCACAAACTGGCTCTACAGAGGCAAGATGTCCACCTCATCATCATCCTCCGATATATCACCGTGTACATCCCCCTCCTCACAGATTATCAATTCGTCCCCACTGGAATCCACCATGTCAGCTCCCTGTGTACTTTGTGGAGGCAATTGCTGCTGGTCAATGTCTCCGCGGAGGAATTGATTATAATTCATTTTAATGAACATCATCTTCTCCACATTTTCTGGATGTAACCTCGTACGCCGATTGCTGACAAGGTGAGCGGCGGCACTAAACACTCTTTCGGAGTACACACTTGTGGGAGGGCAACTTAGGTAGAATAAAGCCAGTTTGTGCAAGGGCCTCCAAATTGCCTCTTTTTCCTGCCAGTATAAGTACGGACTGTGTGACGTGCCTACTTGGATGCGGTCACTCATATAATCCTCCACCATTCTATCAATGGTGATAGAATCATATGCAGTGACAGTAGACGACATGTCCGTAATGGTTGTCAGGTCCTTCAGTCCGGACCAGATGTCAGCATCAGCAGTCGCTCCAGACTGCCCTGCATCACCGCCAGCGGGTGGGCTCGGAATTCTGAGCCTTTTCCTCGCACCCCCAGTTGCGGGAGAATGTGAAGGAGGAGATGTTGACAGGTCGCGTTCCGCTTGACTTGACAATTTTCTCACCAGCAGGTCTTTTAAACCCAGCAGACTTGTGTGCGCCGGAAAGAGAGATCCAAGGTAGGTTTTAAATCTAGGATCGAGCACGGTGGCCAAAATGTAGTGCTCTGATTTCAACAGATTGACCACCCGTGAATCCTTGTTAAGCGAATTAAGGGCTCCATCCACAAGTCCCACATGCCTAGCGGAATCGCTCTGTCTTAGCTCCTCCTTCAATGTCTCCAGCTTCTTCTGCAAAAGCCTGATGAGGGGAATGACCTGACTCAGGCTGGCAGTGTCTGAACTGACTTCACGTGTGGCAAGTTCAAAGGGCATCAGAACTTTGCACAACGTTGAAATCATTCTCCACTGCGCTTGAGACAGGTGCATTCCACCTCCTATATCGTGGTCAGTTGTATAGGCTTGAATGGCCTTTTGCTGCTCCTCCAACCTCTGAAGCATATAGAGGGTTGAATTCCACCTCGTTACCACCTCCTGCTTCAGATGATGGCAGGGCAGGTTCAGGCGTTTTTGGTGGTGCTCCAGTCTTCTGTACGTGCTGCCTGTACGCCGAAAGTGTCCCGCAATTTTTCTGGCCACCGCCAGCATCTCTTGCACGCCCCTGTCGTTTTTTAAAAAATTCTGCACCACCAAATTCAAGGTATGTGCAAAACATGGGACGTGCTGGAATTTGCCCAGATGTAATGCACGCACAATATTGCTGGCGTTGTCCGATGCCACAAATCCACAGGAGAGTCCAATTGGGGTAAGCCATTCCGCGATGATCTTCCTCAGTTGCCGTAAGAGGTTTTCAGCTGTGTGCGTATTCTGGAAACCGGTGATACAAAGCGTAGCCTGCCTAGGAACGAGTTGGCGTTTGCGAGATGCTGCTACTGGTGCCGCCGCTGCTGTTCTTGCGGCGGGAGTCCATACATCTACCCAGTGGGCTGTCACAGTCATATAGTCCTGACCCTGCCCTGCTCCACTTGTCCACATGTCCGTGGTTAAGTGGACATTGGGTACAGCTGCATTTTTTAGGACACTGGTGACTCTTTTTCTGAGGTCTGTGTACATTTTCGGTATCGCAACCCTAGAGAAATGGAACCTAGATGGTATTTGGTACCGGGGACACAGTACCTCCAACAAGTCTCTAGTTGGCTCTGCAGTAATGATGGATACCGGAACCACGTTTCTCACCACCCAGGATGTCAAGGCCTCAGTTATCCGCTTTGCAGTAGGATGACTGCTGTGATATTTAATCTTCCTCGCAAATGACTGTTGGACAGTCAATTGCTTGGTGGAAGTAGTAAAAGTGGTCTTACGACTTCCCCTCTGGGATGACCATCGACTCCCAGCAGCAACAACAGCAGCGCCAGCAGCAGTAGGCGTTACACGCAAGGATGCATCGGAGGAATCCCAGGCAGGAGAGGACTCGTCAGAATTGCCAGTGACATGGCCTGCAGGACTATTGGCATTCCTGGGGAAGGAGGAAATTGACACTGAGGGAGTTGGTGGGGTGGTTTGCGTGAGCTTGGTTACAAGAGGAAGGGATTTACTGGTCAGTGGAGTGCTTCCGCTGTCACCCAAAGTTTTTGAACTTGTCACTGACTTATTATGAATGCGCTGCAGGTGACGTATAAGGGAGGATGTTCCGAGGTGGTTAACGTCCTTACCCCTACTTATTACAGCTTGACAAAGGGAGCACACGGCTTGACACCTGTTGTCCGCATTTCTGGTGAAATACCTCCACACCGAAGAGCTGATTTTTTTGGTATTTTCTCCTGGCATGTCAACGGCCATATTCCTCCCACGGACAACAGGTGTCTCCCCGGGTGCCTGACTTAAACAAACCACCTCACCATCAGAATCCTCCTGGTCAATTTCCTCCCCAGCGCCAGCAACACCCATATCCTCCGCATCCTGGTGGACTTCAACACTGACATCTTCAATCTCACTATCAGGAACTGGACTGCGGGTGCTCCTTCCAGCACTTGCAGGGGGCGTGCAAATGGTGGAAGGCGCATGCTCTTCACATCCAGTGTTGGGAAGGTCAGGCATCGCAACCGACACAATTGGACTCTCCTTGTGGATTTGGGATTTCGAAGAACGCACAGTTCTTTGCTGTGCTTTTGCCAGCTTGAGTCGTTTCATTTTTCTAGCGAGAGGCTGAGTGCTTCCATCCTCATGTGAAGCTGAACCACTAGCCATGAACATAGGCCAGGGCCTCAGCCGTTCCTTGCCACTCCGTGTGGTAAATGGCATATTGGCAAGTTTACGCTTCTCCTCCGACAATTTTATTTTAGGTTTTGGAGTCTTTTTTTTTCTGATATTTGGTGTTTTGGATTTGACATGCTCTGTACTATGACATTGGGCATCGGCCTTGGCAGACGACGTTGCTGGCATTTCATCGTCTCGGCCATGACTAGTGGCAGCAGCTTCAGCACGAGGTGGAAGTGGATCTTGATCTTTCCCTAATTTTGGAACCTCAACTTTTTTGTTCTCCATATTTTATAGGCAGAACTAAAAGGCACCTCAGGTAAACAATGGAGATGGATGGATTGGATACTAGTATACTATATATACAATTATGGACGGACTGCCACGGTTAGGTGGTATAAAAAAACCACGGTATAAAAAAACCACGGCATAAAAAAACCACGGTATAAAAAAACCACGGTATAAAAACCACGGTATAAAAAAACCACGGTATAAAAAAACCACGGTATAAAAAAACCACGGTATAAAAAAACCACGGTATAAAAAAACCGCACTGTACACTGGTTGATAAAGAGATAGTAGTATACTCGTAACAATTAGGATGACACTATGACGGTATAAAGAATGAAAAAAAAACCACGGTTAGGTGGTAGGTATATAATAATAAATAATACAATTCTGGTCGGACGGACTGCCTGCCGTGTGCCGACACAGAGGTAGCCACAGCCGTGAACTACCGCACTGTACACTGGTTGATAAAGAGATAGTAGTATACTCGTAACAATTAGGATGACACTATGACGGTATAAAGAATGAAAAAAAAACCACGGTTAGGTGGTAGGTATATAATAATAAATAATACAATTCTGGTCGGACGGACTGCCTGCCGTGTGCCGACACAGAGGTAGCCACAGCCGTGAACTACCGCACTGTACACTGGTTGATAAAGAGATAGTAGTATACTCGTAACAATTAGGATGACACTATGACGGTATAAAGAATGAAAAAAAAACCACGGTTAGGTGGTAGGTATATAATAATAAATAATACAATTCTGGTCGGACGGACTGCCTGCCGTGTGCCGACACAGAGGTAGCCACAGCCGTGAACTACCGCACTGTACACTGGTTGATAAAGAGATAGTAGTATACTCGTAACAATTAGGATGACACTATGACGGTATAAAGAATGAAAAAAAAACCACGGTTAGGTGGTAGGTATATAATAATAAATAATACAATTCTGGTCGGACGGACTGCCTGCCGTGTGCCGACACAGAGGTAGCCACAGCCGTGAACTACCGCACTGTACACTGGTTGATAAAGAGATAGTAGTATACTCGTAACAATTAGGATGACACTATGACGGTATAAAGAATGAAAAAAAAACCACGGTTAGGTGGTAGGTATATAATAATAAATAATACAATTCTGGTCGGACGGACTGCCTGCCGTGTGCCGACACAGAGGTAGCCACAGCCGTGAACTACCGCACTGTACACTGGTTGATAAAGAGATAGTAGTATACTCGTAACAATTAGGATGACACTATGACGGTATAAAGAATGAAAAAAAAACCACGGTTAGGTGGTAGGTATATAATAATAAATAATACAATTCTGGTCGGACGGACTGCCTGCCGTGTGCCGACACAGAGGTAGCCACAGCCGTGAACTACCGCACTGTACACTGGTTGATAAAGAGATAGTAGTATACTCGTAACAATTAGGATGACACTATGACGGTATAAAGAATGAAAAAAAAACCACGGTTAGGTGGTAGGTATATAATAATAAATAATACAATTCTGGTCGGACGGACTGCCTGCCGTGTGCCGACACAGAGGTAGCCACAGCCGTGAACTACCGCACTGTACACTGGTTGATAAAGAGATAGTAGTATACTCGTAACAATTAGGATGACACTATGACGGTATAAAGAATGAAAAAAAAACCACGGTTAGGTGGTAGGTATATAATAATAAATAATACAATTCTGGTCGGACGGACTGCCTGCCGTGTGCCGACACAGAGGTAGCCACAGCCGTGAACTACCGCACTGTACACTGGTTGATAAAGAGATAGTAGTATACTCGTAACAATTAGGATGACACTATGACGGTATAAAGAATGAAAAAAAAACCACGGTTAGGTGGTAGGTATATAATAATAAATAATACAATTCTGGTCGGACGGACTGCCTGCCGTGTGCCGACACAGAGGTAGCCACAGCCGTGAACTACCGCACTGTACACTGGTTGATAAAGAGATAGTAGTATACTCGTAACAATTAGGATGACACTATGACGGTATAAAGAATAAAAAAAAAACCACGGTTAGGTGGTAGGTATATAATAATAAATAATACAATTCTGGTCGGACGGACTGCCTGCCGTGTGCCGACACAGAGGTAGCCACAGCCGTGAACTACCGCACTGTACACTGGTTGATAAAGAGATAGTAGTATACTCGTAACAATTAGGATGACACTATGACGGTATAAAGAATGAAAAAAAAACCACGGTTAGGTGGTAGGTATATAATAATAAATAATACAATTCTGGTCGGACGGACTGCCTGCCGTGTGCCGACACAGAGGTAGCCACAGCCGTGAACTACCGCACTGTACTGTGTCTGCTGCTAATATAGACTGGTTGATATTTAAAGAGATATTAGTAGTATACAACAATACTATACTGGTGGTCAGGCACTGGTCACCACTCCTGCAGCAAAAGTGTGCACTGTTAATTAATATAATTGTACTCCTGGCTCCTGCTAACAACCTGCAGTGCTCCCCAGTCTCCCCCACAATTAATTATAAGCTTTTAATTTATACATTGATGACTGTGCAGCACACTAGGCTGAGCTGAGTGCACACAGACTGAGTCACACTGTGTGACTGACTGTGCTGTGTATCGTTTTTTTTTTCAGGCAGAGAACGGATATAGCAGAGAGAAGTGAACGGATATATTATATTAAATAAAAGTTAACTAGCAACTGCACTGGTCACTGACTGTGGTAAACTAACTCTGTCTGCGACTCTGCACAATCTCTCTCTATCTAATCTATCTATCTCTATTCTAATGGAGAGGACGCCAGACACGTCCTCTCCCTATCAATCTCAATGCACGAGTGAAAATGGCGGCGACGCGCGGCTCCTTATATAGAATCCGAGTCTCGCGAGAATCCGACAGCGTCATGATGACGTTCGGGCGCGCTCGGGTTAACCGAGCAAGGCGGGAAGATCCGAGTCGCTCGGACCCGTGGAAAAAAAAGTGAAGTTCGTGCGGGTTCGGATTCAAAGAAACCAAACCCGCTCATCTCTAATAGGCAGTTGACATTATGACATCACATCATGACCTCACACACCCCACCAGACCGGCTAAGACTGGTTATTTCTGGTTTGAGGCCCTTGTTGTCTATTATGGAAAAAAGTTTACAGGAAATAGCGCATAATTCTGTTCCAATGAGGGAATACTTAGTCCTTTAGTCCATTAAATACAAGGATGTAACCCAATTTTCTTTTTAGCAGTTTCTCATTTATATATGGAATCCATCGTCCGTCAAAATGAAGATCCTCAAAAGTAAAACCAGAAAACAGAAAATATAGTGTAGTATATTTGATATTTCTGGAGACACCCTCCACCAAAGAGTATAGTGATGATTATGCTGAATCCATATAACAGGTATAGCGTACCTAAACTCACATAGTGATGAGGTCACTTAGGCTCATAAAGATATCTTTAGCTTTAACACCCAGTGTGAACCGACAAAATCAGATACTTCAACTTCGTCTTTCCCAAAACCAAAGACGTACCATACTCACACAGGATGAAGTGGTTCAAAACATGTAGCAGTTTCTTTAGTCTTTGATACTTGTATAAGTTCCCACTTTATGACGCGGTTAATCTCAGAAAAAAAAGATAAAAGATATATGATGTAGTACGTTTACAACACAGCAAGATTACACTCAAAGGGGTATATGCAATTGCGGGCGAATCGCGGCAAATTATCGCCGTTTTTTTTAATTCAACACAATTCGACAGGTGAATTCCGGCAGGTGGCTGCCGGAATTCACCATATTCAATGAAAAACGGATTCGACATTCCCGCGGGCGAAAAACGGCCAATTTGCCGGATTTTGCTGCAAATTAAAAAAACGGGAAAAACCCGGGAAAAAATGGCGTGGGGTCCCCCCTCCAAAGCATAACCAGCCTCGGGCTCTTCGAGCTGGTCCTGGTTCTAAAAATGCGGGGGGAAAATTGACAGGGGATCCCCCGTATTTTTAAAACCAGCACCGGGCTCTGCACCTGGTGCTGGTGCAAAAAATACGGGGGACAAAAAGAGTAGGGGTCCCCCGTATTTTTTACACCAGCATCGGGCTCCACTAGCTGGACAGATAATGCCACAGCCGGGGGTCACTTTTATACAGTGCCCTGCGGCCGTGGCATTAAATATCCAACTAGTCACCCCTGGCCGGGGTACCCTGGGGGAGTGGGGACCCCTTCAATCAAGGGATCACCCCCCCCAGCCACCCAAGGGCCAGGGGTGAAGCCCGAGGTTGTCCCCCCCCCATCCAAGGGCTGCGGATGGGAGGCTGATAGCCTTGAGAAAAATGTCAGAATATTGTTTTTTTCCAGTAGTACTACAAGTCCCAGCAAGCCTCCCCCGCAAGCTGGTACTTGGAGAACCACAAGTACCAGCATGCGGGAGAAAAACGGGCCCGCTGGTACCTGTAGTACTACTGGGGAAAAAATACCCAAATAAAAACAGGACACACACACCGTGACAAGTACAACTTTATTACATACTGCCGACACACACATACTTACCTATGTTGACACGCCGACTGCCACAGTCTCCGACGATCCGAGGGTACCTGTGAAAAAATTATACTCACCTTCCAGCGTCCAGAGATAAATCCACGTCCAGAGTATAATCCAGGTACTTGGCAAAATAACAAAACGCAAAAACCCGTGCCAGCGGACTGATAGGGGTCCCATATTGACACATGATACCCCTTTCCCCGAATGTGCCGGGACCCCACGTGACTCCTGTCACTGAGGTCCCTTCAGCCAATCAGGAAGCGCTACTACGTGGCGCTCACCTGATTGGCTGTGCGCTGTCTGTGCTGTGACAGCGCATCGCACAGCTCTCTCCATTATATTCAATGGTGTGAACTTTGCCGTCAGCGGGGGGGTTACCCGCGGTCAGCCGCTGACCGGCGGGTGACCCCACCGCTAACCGCAAGGTTCCCACCATTGAATATAATGGAGAGGCTTTGCTATGCGCTGTCTGAGCTCAGACGCGCAGAGCCAATCAGCAGAGTGCAAGGACGTTGCACTCGCTGATTGGCTGAAGAGACCTTTCAGTGACAGCTGTCATGGAGAGGTCTCTGCATTCGGGGAAAGGGGTCTCATGTGTCAATATGGGACCCCTTTCAGTCCGCTGGCACGGGTTTTTGCGTTTTGTTATTTTGCCAAGTACCTGGATTATACTCTGGACGTGGATTTATCTCTGGACGCTGGAATGTGAGTATAATTTTTTCACAGGTACCCTCGGATCGTCGGAGACTGTGGCAGTCGGCGTGTCAACATAGGTAAGTATGTGTGTGTCGGCAGTATGTAATAAAGTTGTACTTGTCACGGTGTGTGTGTCCTGTTTTTATTTGGGTATTTTTTTCCCAGTAGTACTACAGGTACCAGCGGGCCCGTTTTTCTCCCGCATGCTGGTACTTGTGGTTCTCCAAGTACCAGCTTGCGGGGGAGGCTTGCTGGGACTTGTAGTACTACTGGAAAAAACAATATTCTGACATTTTTCTCAAGGCTATCAGCCTCCCATCCGCAGCCCTTGGATGGGGGGGGGGCAGCCTCGGGCTTCACCCCTGGCCCTTGGGTGGCTGGGGGGGGGACCCCTAGATTGAAGGGGTCCCCACTCCCCCAGGGTACCCCGGCCAGGGGTGACTAGTTGGATATTTAATGCCACGACCGCAGGGCACTGTATAAAAGTGACCCCCGGCTGTGGCATTATCTGTCCAGCTAGTGGAGCCCGATGCTGGTGTAAAAAATACGGGGGACCCCTACTCTTTTTGTCCCCCGTATTTTTTGCACCAGCACCAGGCGCAGAGCCCGGTGCTGGTTTTAAAAATACGGGGGATCCCCTGTCAAATTTTTCCCCGCATTTTTAGAACCAGGACCAGCTCGAAGAGCCCGAGGCTGGTTATGCTTTGGAGGGGGGACCCCACGCCATTTTTTTCCTTGATTTTACCGTTCCAGCTATAAAAAAATATATATATATTTTTAAAAATATATAAATAATACTTGTGCCTCCAAAAAAGACAAACCAAGTACCTAATCCCTTCTAATATAAATAGATATGCTATTACCAAAAAAAAAAAACACCAAAAAAACCATGTTTTAAATTTTTTTTATTGGTTTCACCCTCCAAAGTGTGGCGGATTGAAAATGACGAATTTACTGTCTAAAAGCACTGTTGTCGAATTTCCAAACTTGAATTGAATACACTTTGGTCGAATTGCAGCACTTGTATCATTGCAGAAAAGTCGAATTTGACAAAAGTCGAATTTCAAAAAGTCGAATTTTGAAAGTCCGTTTTTTTGACGGAAAGCACTGAATTGCATTGACAATTTTTTTTTTTGGGCGAAAAATTCCCGAAATTCGACAATTTCGGGAATTCGACCGCAATTGCATATACCCCAAAAGGTGCACAGGATATCAATATGCATAGGTACAGCGTATCGAAACTCACACTGCAGTGGGGTACTTTAGACTTATCAAGGTATCTTTAAAACAAAGCCACCATATGTAAAAACCAGCAGTGGTGAATGGACATACATAAACAATAGAAAAAGCTCTCTGCCTTTATTTTTTATGTATGTCCATTCACCACTGCTGGTTTTTACATATGGTGGCTTTGTTTTGTATGTAATCGCCCGTTATTCCATCACACAGGTCATTAATACATTAATTACGGCATTTTGGTGGATTTTTTATGTTTTAATAAAACATCCGTTTTAAAGTAAACAAGTCCATTCCCTTCCTTACAATATATGGAAATAGGGATCTGTAAGGAACAAAGAAACTGCTACGGGATTACAGCTACATATTGTAATGTAAGTAAGGTACGTCTGTGCATCATGATGTTTTAAATGAAGGCCATCCGTGTATTTATGCAGTGACTTATTTTAAAGATACATATTGGCATGCATGTATAAACGAGCCAGCACCAACGATGAACGAGCGCGGGGGTCGCGCATCGTTCATCATTGGTGACTACACACTGAAAGATATGAACGATATCTCATTCATTAATGAACGAGATTGTTCATATATTTCAGTGTAGTGTGTAGGGCCTATTATCGTTTTGTTATACGTATAGATTTTTATTGTAGGGTTTCCCTATTTATCTTTGGCTATGTAAGGCTTTGCATGAACCCAATTTCCACTGTTGTTATGTTGTTTATTACTGTTACAGTGTTTCAGTGATACTGTAACTTCATTTAAGGACAAAACGATGAAAAAATATGAGTAAATCTGTAAAAAGCACAAACATAATCCAATTGGTCTGATTCTGCATATGCTACAGGAGTGTTTTTTAACCACTGTACCGTGCAGCAGTCTCCAGGTGTGCCGTCATAGAAGCAGAGCCAGGCCCGTCAGTGTTTTGCCGCTACTGAGGCCTTGGAATGATCAATACCAGTGGGTTTAGTGGTTGCAGAGCCAGTTCTAATTTTGGGCCCGGGCATTGTTGGGCTCTTCTGGCTTTCTCAGATGTGGCTCAGGTGCAGGGCCAGCAACAGAATTCTTGGGGCCAAGTACACTGATATCTCTGGGGCCCCCTCAACCCCCCTTAACTTGGCAGAGGGGAGCTTTAAAACAAAATAGTATATTTCTCTCTCTCTCTCACTCTCTGTCATCCTTCGTTTCAGTTATATGGTAGGGCAAAGCCGGCGCTACTCGCTCAGCAGAGTCTGCAAAGCAGGGAGGCGCTGAGCAAGAGAGACGCTCTCCCTGATCTGCGACCCTGCTGCTGTGCGCTGCTGCTGGCTGCGCCTGTCAGACTCTGTGACAGGCAGTGCTTCAGCGGCGCCGGCAGAATGAAGCTCCAGTCCAGACCACCCACTGATCTCCTCTCCGTTCCTCCCTCCCAGTAGAGTAGAGCACGCAGTGGCAGGAGGGGTTACATAACAGTCGGAAACGCTTTCTGTCCGCAGGGGCTGTCTAGTTTCAGTTTCTGTTCCTGCTGCTGGTGATTTAAGCAAGGAACAGTTCTCCCTGCACTCGGGTTTTTGAGCCCTTTCCCCTCTACATGCTGATGCACTTGTCTGGGTTCAGGGCAGCCCAACACATCAGTGAGTTTAACTCCTTGAAAACCTTGTTCTCTACAGAAATTTTATGAATCCTTCTGTTGCAAGTGTGTGCTTCCAATTTTGTCTGAATATTTTTTTAAGCGGCACTGCTACCGTGGGCATGTATATAAGTGGCACTGCTACCGTGGGTATGTGTATAAGTGGCACTGCTACCGTGGGTATGTGTATAAGTGGCACTGCTACCGAGGGCATGTATATACAGATGTAGCCACCTTTATCTTGACTGTTTCTCCGCCGAGACGGGCGTCTAGCCACGCTAATGCGATAGCTGAGTTTCATCACAGGCAGGCGCGTTGAGACGATCTAGATACTCATCATGCATTACACATCTCCACCACTGTGTCGCTAATGCTCCACTAATCCAGTACTTTCGATCGTACAGTATAGCGGCGGATTGATCTACAGCTCTGGCAATACTGTAGGCGTAACGGGAGGCGGTGGAAAAAAGTATGGAGTACTGTACAGTATGTGTATGGAGACGCAACTACAGTAATTGTGTAAAAGGAAGAATGTACAGTACAATGTATAAACACCGTGCTTTTAAAATATATGAGCGTCTGAGTTCGCTAATGCATAATGGGAATGGAGGACTAGCAAATGCGAGCGTCCGAGTCCTCTAAAGCATAAACCAACAGCAATGGGGCGGGGGCCGGGCGCTGTTTGCAGTACTTTCACACATGAAATTGGAAATCTCTCATGAGGCGTCGTGGGCTAGGGGTGAAGGCTCCCACCTCCCTCGCTGGGAGTCCAGGGTTCGAGACCTGATGTGCTTTCTTTCTTTTTTTTTTTTTTTTCTGTGATAATGCACTGTATTATTTTATTTACATTGTAAGACAGTCAATGGAAGGATGCACACAGGTTTCACATAAATCAAAGTACATCTGCAGGAGCGATTCTTTACGCTAAATGCACCTAAACAGCGGGAATGAAATGAGTGTATTCTGACGCTACCAACTGAGCAAAACAGTACTGTACAGTAGATCTTCAGCGTTTGTGTATTGCACAGGACCTGAATTTCCTCCCTGTGCAGGCCCCCAGGGGGGAAGGGCGATGGGGGTAGGGGGGAGACGATGGAAAATACTGTGCCTTTGAAATGCAATTACATGAGCGTCCGAGTACACTACGGCATACTGTAAACCAACACCAATGGGAAGGAAGTGCCAACCTTATTTTTAATGTGTTCCCGTGACATTCACTTTAAAAAAAAAAAAATTCTCTCCAATACAGTACATCCAATGGAAGGATGCACACAGGTTTCACATAAATCAAAGTACATCTGCAGGAGCGATTCTTTACGCTAAATGCAACCTACAGTACAGTACGGTACTGTAAGTGAGCAAAATAGTACTACAGTGGGCGTTTGTGTATTGCACATGACCTGCATTCCCTCCCTGTCTACTGCATGATCTGTGCAGGCTCCCATGGGGGAAGGGCAACAGGCTAGCAGGAGGCGGAGGAAAACACCGTGCTTTACAAATGCGAGCGTCCGAGTCCTCTAAGGCATAAACCAACAGCAATGGGGCGGGGGCCGGGCGCTGTTTGCAGTACTTTCACACATGAAATTGGAAATCTCTCATGAGGCGTCGTGGGCTAGGGGTGAAGGCTCCCACCTCCCTCGCTGGGAGTCCAGGGTTCGAGACCTGATGTGCTTTCTTTCTTTTTTTTTTTTTTTTCTGTGATAATGCACTGTATTATTTTATTTACATTGTAAGACAGTCAATGGAAGGATGCACACAGGTTTCACATAAATCAAAGTACATCTGCAGGAGCGATTCTTTACGCTAAATGCACCTAAACAGCGGGAATGAAATGAGTGTATTCTGACGCTACCAACTGAGCAAAACAGTACTGTACAGTAGATCTTCAGCGTTTGTGTATTGCACAGGACCTGAATTTCCTCCCTGTGCAGGCCCCCAGGGGGGAAGGGCGATGGGGGTAGGGGGGAGACGATGGAAAATACTGTGCCTTTGAAATGCAATTACATGAGCGTCCGAGTACACTACGGCATACTGTAAACCAACACCAATGGGAAGGAAGTGCCAACCTTATTTTTAATGTGTTCCCGTGACATTCACTTTAAAAAAAAAAAAATTCTCTCCAATACAGTACATCCAATGGAAGGATGCACACAGGTTTCACATAAATCAAAGTACATCTGCAGGAGCGATTCTTTACGCTAAATGCAACCTACAGTACAGTACGGTACTGTAAGTGAGCAAAATAGTACTACAGTGGGCGTTTGTGTATTGCACATGACCTGCATTCCCTCCCTGTCTACTGCATGATCTGTGCAGGCTCCCATGGGGGAAGGGCAACAGGCTAGCAGGAGGCGGAGGAAAACACCGTGCTTTACAAATGCAAGCGTCCGAGTCCTCTAAGGCATAAACCAACAGCAATGGGGCGGGGGCCGGGCGCTGTTTGCAGTACTTTCACACATGAAATTGGAAATCTCTCATGAGGCGTCGTGGGCTAGGGGTGAAGGCTCCCACCTCCCTCGCTGGGAGTCCAGGGTTCGAGACCTGATGTGCTTTCTTTCTTTTTTTTTTTTTTTTCTGTGATAATGCACTGTATTATTTTATTTACATTGTAAGACAGTCAATGGAAGGATGCACACAGGTTTCACATAAATCAAAGTACATCTGCAGGAGCGATTCTTTACGCTAAATGCACCTAAACAGCGGGAATGAAATGAGTGTATTCTGACGCTACCAACTGAGCAAAACAGTACTGTACAGTAGATCTTCAGCGTTTGTGTATTGCACAGGACCTGAATTTCCTCCCTGTGCAGGCCCCCAGGGGGGAAGGGCGATGGGGGTAGGGGGGAGACGATGGAAAATACTGTGCCTTTGAAATGCAATTACATGAGCGTCCGAGTACACTACGGCATACTGTAAACCAACACCAATGGGAAGGAAGTGCCAACCTTATTTTTAATGTGTTCCCGTGACATTCACTTTAAAAAAAAAAAAATTCTCTCCAATACAGTACATCCAATGGAAGGATGCACACAGGTTTCACATAAATCAAAGTACATCTGCAGGAGCGATTCTTTACGCTAAATGCAACCTACAGTACAGTACGGTACTGTAAGTGAGCAAAATAGTACTACAGTGGGCGTTTGTGTATTGCACATGACCTGCATTCCCTCCCTGTCTACTGCATGATCTGTGCAGGCTCCCATGGGGGAAGGGCAACAGGCTAGCAGGAGGCGGAGGAAAACACCGTGCTTTACAAATGCGAGCGTCCGAGTCCTCTAAGGCATAAACCAACAGCAATGGGGCGGGGGCCGGGCGCTGTTTGCAGTACTTTCACACATGAAATTGGAAATCTCTCATGAGGCGTCGTGGGCTAGGGGTGAAGGCTCCCACCTCCCTCGCTGGGAGTCCAGGGTTCGAGACCTGATGTGCTTTCTTTCTTTTTTTTTTTTTTTTCTGTGATAATGCACTGTATTATTTTATTTACATTGTAAGACAGTCAATGGAAGGATGCACACAGGTTTCACATAAATCAAAGTACATCTGCAGGAGCGATTCTTTACGCTAAATGCACCTAAACAGCGGGAATGAAATGAGTGTATTCTGACGCTACCAACTGAGCAAAACAGTACTGTACAGTAGATCTTCAGCGTTTGTGTATTGCACAGGACCTGAATTTCCTCCCTGTGCAGGCCCCCAGGGGGGAAGGGCGATGGGGGTAGGGGGGAGACGATGGAAAATACTGTGCCTTTGAAATGCAATTACATGAGCGTCCGAGTACACTACGGCATACTGTAAACCAACACCAATGGGAAGGAAGTGCCAACCTTATTTTTAATGTGTTCCCGTGACATTCACTTTAAAAAAAAAAAAATTCTCTCCAATACAGTACATCCAATGGAAGGATGCACACAGGTTTCACATAAATCAAAGTACATCTGCAGGAGCGATTCTTTACGCTAAATGCAACCTACAGTACAGTACGGTACTGTAAGTGAGCAAAATAGTACTACAGTGGGCGTTTGTGTATTGCACATGACCTGCATTCCCTCCCTGTCTACTGCATGATCTGTGCAGGCTCCCATGGGGGAAGGGCAACAGGCTAGCAGGAGGCGGAGGAAAACACCGTGCTTTACAAATGCGAGCGTCCGAGTCCTCTAAGGCATAAACCAACAGCAATGGGGCGGGGGCCGGGCGCTGTTTGCAGTACTTTCACACATGAAATTGGAAATCTCTCATGAGGCGTCGTGGGCTAGGGGTGAAGGCTCCCACCTCCCTCGCTGGGAGTCCAGGGTTCGAGACCTGATGTGCTTTCTTTCTTTTTTTTTTTTTTTTCTGTAATAATGCACTGTATTATTTTATTTACATTGTAAGACAGTCAATGGAAGGATGCACACAGGTTTCACATAAATCAAAGTACATCTGCAGGAGCGATTCTTTACGCTAAATGCACCTAAACAGCGGGAATGAAATGAGTGTATTCTGACGGACTGTGCATCTTCGGTATTTGTGTATTGCATAAGAACTGTGAAGGCTCCCAGGAGGGAAGGGCGTAGGGCAAGACAGTGGAAAATACTGTGGTCAAAGAAAGGGCATATTTAAAACTAAGGGAAACTGTCACAAAGTACAGTAACTACAGTACTGTACGTTGAATGCCTGGACCGCACGACGTCTGAGACGCACGACGTCTGAGGCGCACGACGTCTGAGACGCTCATTGAGCATAAGGACGGTTATGGCTGCTGCACGGGACCGTCCCTATGCTCTTGGTGAGCTGCGTCTCCTCGTTCGCTGGCGGGACAGAACTCTCGCCAGCAACGAGGAGAAAGTGAGGGCATACCGGAGGGCCAGCAGGGACATCCTCCGGAAGTATAACAGGAGGAGAACGGTGAGGTCTCTCCAGAGGAGGTGGAGTGACCTCGTGAGGCGGACCCCACGACGCCTGCAGGCCATAAGGGATTGTAAGTACAGTACATTACTGTAGATTACTGTACTTTAAGTTACTGTAGTTACAGGTACAGTACATTATAGCAGGGGCTGCTGTAGCAGCAGGTATCCGGTCTATACAGCACTGTACAGTATTTGTGGTAAACAAATGGTTAAACAAGGACCAAACGTTAACCCGGGTCAAAAGGTCAATTTGTTTTTTTGCGTCGACCTAGATGGTGCGGCTTTTGAAATTGGTTGACACCAGTTACTGTAGGTTGACATGGTCGTTAAGTTGACATGGAAAAAGATCGACATGCGTTTTACAAAAACAATTGTTATTTTTTTAAACTTGTGTATATACAGTACAGTAGTTCTTTACAATCCAGGTGGTCTACGATTGTGCAGTGTACAGTATCATGCAGTGTACAGTATATGCAATGTATCACAGTGTATCGTGCTGCGTAATTGCAGCGTGTCATGCAGTGTACATTCAGAATATGGTATTGTGCAGTGAGTGTAATACATAGTGAATCACATCGTGCAGCAGAGCAGGCCTTAGGCATAGGCAAACTACAGTAGGCAAATGCCTAGGGCATTTGCTATGCTTAGGGGCACCAGCAGCTTCTGCTGATTAAAATGATATGCGGCATGCCTATATTTTGCGTGACTGCGGCTGTATCTGTACCTGGCTAGGGCCAGCACTGTCGTGCAGTGTACTGTATACACATGTGGTAATTGCAGTTTTTTGTGTAGTGTACATTGTATCATATTTTGCAGGGAAATGTGCAGTTTGTCATATCACGCAGTCGTGCAGTGCATTGTGTGGTTTAATTGCAGTGTGCCGAAATTTGTGTTTCAGATATGTAGTACAGTGTTCTAAGGGATGTTACTTTGGCAGAAATTATTCTAAGGGATGTTACAGTGGCCTAATGTGTTCTGACGTGCATTACTCTTGCATAAGGTTCATGACTGGCAGATCTCTACTTTGTGACGTAATGTGGATATACTACTGCACTACTGTGACGTACAGTAACGTGAATAAGGTGCTCTACTGTGTGACACAACGTGAATCAAGGACAGTACTGTGACGTGAATACGGTGCTCTACTGTGTGACACAACGTGAATCAAGGACAGTACTGTGACGTGAATAAGGTGCTCTACTGTGTGACACAACGTGAATCAAGGACAGTACTGTGACGTGAATACGGTGCTCTACTGTGTGACACAACGTGAATCAAGGACAGTACTGTGACGTGAATACGGTGCTCTACTGTGTGACACAACGTGAATCAAGGACAGTACTGTGACGTGAATAAACTGCACTACTGTGACATGACGTGAATAAGATGAATTCAGGTGAGTACTGCATCATCTGTCATGAAATCAATTTGTAATGTAATGAACAGTACTGAGATGGTTAAGGGTGGGAGGGCTGCATGCTGATGTGTGTCATAATGTTTATAAGGGCAATGCTTATGTGTGTTACAATGTCTATAAAGGTAGTGTTCTGTCTAATACCCTGGACCTACTGTACTGTAGCGATACTGTAAGTGTACTGTATGTCACATTTAGAAATGTGCCCCTTAAGTTTTGAAGACAGTACAGTACACTATGCCCTCCTGAGTGATTAGGTGCAGGGTACTAGAATGAACAATTCCATTTATTGTGATGTCATAAAGATGCTGTCAATGTTGAATTTCATTGGCTGTACAGTATGCTGCCATTATACTGTATATATATTTTTACAGGGCTGGTAGCACGACGTCACAGGAGGCGGGACAGGCGCCGCCAAGCTGGTAAGTATTGTCAAATACAGTAGTGTACAGTACATAGTGATTTCTATAGTCCCAACCCCCTGTCCTGACCATCACAGATAACTCGCTGCAATCCGTTAATGTTAAGAATGTCTGTTTACAAAACTAAATGTAAATATTAAACACAAAGTATAAATAACATTGTAGATAGCTGAATACCCGTGCTTCGCTACGGGATGAGGATGGTAAATTCCAGTGATAGTTGTTTGTTAATTTACGTTTGTTGGCGATCTACTGTAGTATATAGTACTGTATACTTTAAGCATACTGTATCTTGCTTCTCTGATGCAGATTGTTTATTGGCCGGACCCCTTTTTGGTCCTGGATACTGTGCAGTACATGTTTCAAATTGACAGCTTCACTTACAGTACTGTTATTTTTTTTCCCACAGTACCACCACCACCACCACCACCACCACCACCACCTGCTGCTGCGCTGCCAGGTATTGTGTAACGAGAATTCTGGTGCTACTGTCATCGTTGTTACACTACTGTACATGTGTCCTGGATACTGTGCAGTACATGTTTCCAATTGACAGCTTCACTTACAGTACTGTTATTTTTTTTCCCACAGTACCACCACCACCACCACCACCACCACCACCTGCTGCTGCGCTGCCAGGTATTGTGTAACGAGAATTCTGGTGCTACTGTCATCGTTGTTACACTACTGTACATGTGTCCTGGATACTGTGCAGTACATGTTTCCAATTGACAGCTTCACTTACAGTACTGTTATTTTTTTTCCCACAGTACCACCACCACCACCACCACCACCTGCTGCTGCGCTGCCAGGTATTGTGTAACGAGAATTCTGGTGCTACTGTCATCGTTGTTACACTACTGTACATGTGTCCTGGATACTGTGCAGTACATGTTTCCAATTGACAGCTTCACTTACAGTACTGTTATTTTTTTTCCCACAGTACCACCACCACCACCACCACCACCACCACCTGCTGCTGCGCTGCCAGGTATTGTGTAACGAGAATTCTGGTGCTACTGTCATCGTTGTTACACTACTGTACATGTGTCCTGGATACTGTGCAGTACATGTTTCCAATTGACAGCTTCACTTACAGTACTGTTATTTTTTTTCCCACAGTACCACCACCACCACCACCACCACCACCACCTGCTGCTGCGCTGCCAGGTATTGTGTAACGAGAATTCTGGTGCTACTGTCATCGTTGTTACACTACTGTACATGTGTCCTGGATACTGTGCAGTACATGTTTCCAATTGACAGCTTCACTTACAGTACTGTTATTTTTTTTCCCACAGTACCACCACCACCACCACCACCACCACCACCTGCTGCTGCGCTGCCAGGTATTGTGTAACGAGAATTCTGGTGCTACTGTCATCGTTGTTACACTACTGTACATGTGTCCTGGATACTGTACAGTACATGTTTCAAATTGACAGCTTCACTTACAGCACTGTTGTTTTTTCTCACAGTACCACCACCACCACCACCACCACCACCACCACCAACACCGTCTGACCAGCAGAGCTCTGGAAGTGGTAATCATTATTTTTGTTACAGACACACTAGTTTCCTACAGTATTACTGTAATTTTTTTATTTTACAATACTTGTTATCTTGTACACACAGACCGCCTCGTTATTGATACAGAGGAGGAGGAAATGGGGGAGCCTTCAGGCCAGCCTGGTAAGAATTGTAATCTACTGTACAGTACTCTACATTCTACATTCATTGATTTATTAACAGTACCAATGGCTTGGGTTTGCGTGACCAGTGGTCAGGATTCCAGCAGTCAAGTGACCGACAGCGGTATCCTGATTGCAGAAATCCCATTGACTTTTCTTTTTGTTTTTTTTATATTCAACACAGATGTCACTTACGTGGACTCTGAGTCGTCGGAGCCGCCACAGTATAGTAAGTACAGTAGGATTTTCACAAGCCCATTCTTAAAAGTATTGACCAAGTCCACTTTTATTACTTTTCAGGCAGGGAATTCCAAACATGTACTGTACAGTATTTCCCTCACTGTGAAGACCCCTTTTCGCCTCTGTGTGCGAAATCGCCTCTCCTCCAACACGAGTTAAATACAGGCACAGTACAGTACTGTATGTCCCCTACCACTGGACAGTCATTCTGCTCCTACTGTATTATGAATACAGTATATCTCTGCCTCCTGTAGCACTGTACTACTGTGCAATTTTGTAGTAACTGTACTCTACTGTATTTTGTTTATAATATTTTTTTATTTTCCACTCAGTGATTATTGACAGTGATGAGGAAGGGGATGAGGAAGGGGAGAAAAAGCCCTCTCCCCAACTTGGTAAGTAAACTAAAGTATTGTACTGTACTGTACATTGTGTTAAACCAATGGGTTGGGTTTGCATGACCAGCAGTCAGGATTCTAGCGGTTAGGTGTAAAGTAGTGTATTTCCTGGAATGAACCTTTTTTTTCGCATTAATGTTTTTTCATAGTTCCTACACTGGAACAGGCCGCCGAGGAGGATGATGCATATGATGAGGCGGCATTTAGTGGTAAGAATTATCACTGACATTGATTTGATTCCACCAGAGTAGCACTTTTCATCAGATTTTTCTGGAAAATGCGTAGAAATCGGATAAAAATTGCACAAATCGGAATAGTGGATGGGGGACTTTAGATGATTGTTTTTGTTTGAACTGGTGATATTGCCCATACAGTAGCAACCAATCACATTCCACATTAACATTTATCTACAGTAGTTACACTTACAGACGATAATGCAGTACAGTAGGTAATATTTGTAATTGTCAGAGAAGTATCTTCATATACTGTAGTTAGAATTCTCATATTTGCCACTACAAATTACCACTACAGTAACTGCTAAATATTTTAAGTGTACTGTACAATATGCACATACAGTACAGTACTGTACAGTATGCATAATTCAAAGCAAAAAAGAGTTGCTACCTTAGTCTAGTCATAATCACCGGCATACGGGCCACTCACAAATTTTCTGATGGTCTCGGTGGGGTCCCTTGGAATCACCATGCCTGTCACAAGCATACCTTTTTTTTACCCACCTGTCACTAGGCCTGGACACTAGTTTACTATTACTATACTTTTTACTGTATACTGTATCTTATAATATTCTTCTCTTTTACCCACAGACGACGAGCCAGAATACCATTTTGGTAAATAAATATACTGTACAGTAGCAATAGTTGGTACTGCAATTACAGTATTTTTTTTCTCCAACATTACTTTAAGTCCAACTGATATGACTAACTGTATTTTATCTTTTTACAGTCCGTCGCCAACCAGTGGAGGAGACACCTGGTAATAAAATAGAAATACATAATGCACTGTACTGTATTCTAACTTACTGTAACATGTATAACACTGAGCTGATCATCTTCACACCCTCTGACATAACCTTACAGTACAAACTGTACTTTCTCTCCTTTTTCACCCTCTTCACTCCACAAATGCATGCTGCGTTTCCTGACTACTGATATAATAGTGTGTAGAGCGTAGCGAGGCACCGTGCCCACCGCGTGGCGAGCGAAGCAAGCATGCAAGGGGCTGCTTTCCGCTCGCCGCCCCTGTCGGGATTGTGTGGTCGGGATTCCGGCGTCTGTATTTTGACTGCCGGGATCCCGTCCAGCGGGATTACGTACTGATCTCCAGTCTGAGCCTGCCCTAGGCATAGGCATACTTGCCAAATGCCCAGGGGCACAAGCAGCTTCTGCTGATTAATATGATATGCAGCATGCCTACAGTATATTCTGTGCATACAAAATGCATTACTAATGTGCAGCATTATGTGTATACAGTACTTTGTTGTGTAACATATACTGTAGCAAGGGCACTACTGTGTGGTCTAATGTGAACAAAGAGCAATATGATGTGATGCAATGTGAATAAGTGGGAATACTTTGAGGAGTAATGTGGTACTATCATATGATGTAACGAGAAAAAGAGACACTATTGCATGATATGTTGTGAATAAAGTTGCAGTACTGTGTGGCGTCATTTCAGATTGGGGAATTACTGTGTGGCCTTGCCCCTTCCCAGCAAGAACATGCACCGTTTTGGGATGCACACCGAATGTGCACACTGTTGCTATTTTAAACATACAGTACAGTAAGTTGGAGGAGCACCAAAATGACGACTGCTATGGTTGAGGGGTGATGGTGCTGGGAAAGGGGTACAGGCTCAGAGGCGGAAATAGCATCTGTGCAAGGGGGCAGCATCCAAAAACTTGACTAGGGAATCATATTATTTATGGCTGGCTCTGAGTACAGTCCACTATTATGGATAGTACTCCCTACAACACCACCTACAGTACTGTAACCCTCTTTTTTCTGAAGCGGTCATGAAATGTCATGACTGCTAATACATACAGTAAATGTCTACAGTATTTGTACTGTGGTGTTTAATTCCTTTGACAATTTGTTTATGACCTATTGAAGCTAAACTCTTGTACAGTACTTTATATTTTGAATACCAGCAATACAGTATAATACTGTACCTACAGTATACAGTAATAATTGTTTACTATTTGAATGTGACTAAATGTTTTTTTTTCTCCAATATAGTGCCAATTATTTATGGGGGCCCCAGACAGGGGCAAGATAGGTGGGCTGGCCCAGAAGCGGGCAGGCAGCAGCCCACTTATACAAGAGGTAAACTAAAGCAATGTTTAAATTACCTCGACAGCATACAGTAGTGTTTGATTTACTGTACTGACAATACAGTACTGTACATTGTAAATAACAATATTGTCTAATATAGAGTAAAGTACAGTACTGTATTGCCATTACTACACTGTAAAGTATTCAGTATTTGTTTTGTAATACTGTCCTTTTTTTCCCACAGAACAGTTGCAGCGTGCCATCCAGCTCCAGCGGGTGGTGGTCCACCTCCTAGTGGACCACTATTTTAATATTTTATTAAGTTTTATTTAATTTTATTTAATAAAAATTTTTGTTCTTGTACTCCATTGTATAGTATCTTTTTCTACTGTATAAGATAGGCATACTGTACACCATACAATTATCTGGCAGATAATCTGCAAGATCTGGCTGTTTGTAATGAAATTCTCTCCTAATTTAGCTGTGGTGTACAGTACCTCCTGAGTGTGCTGGGGTGCTTTCTGGCCAGTTTGGGGTGATTTGGAGCAAGTTTGGTCGGCCATCTTGCCGACATGTGCTGTCGACTGTTTGGCAAACATGTGTTTTCACTCCAGCATGTGTGTGTCAGGCATTTTGTGTGTGTCAGGCATTTTGTGTGTGTCAGCCATTTTATGTGTGTCAGCCATTGCTGTGTGGTTCCACAATTGTTAGCGTGTCAAAGTGCTGACCACTGACACCACTATTTCACTTTGTACCGCATGCCTTTTGTGGAACCACACAGCCCAGCATGACTTATTGCTGGGCTGTGTGGTTCCACAAATTTTCTTGGAAAACAAATGAACATGAGTGTCTTTACTTTAATACTTTTTTTTTTTTTTTTCCCCACAGATATCTATATACACAAGAAAAGAATGTAACGGAGAACAAACTACTTTTTTGTTTTAATTAACTTTCAAACTTTATTTAAAAAAAAAACACCTTTTTTTTCTTCAATAAACTTTTAAAAATAGAAGTTTCCTGTGGTTTTTATTAAAATATGAAATGCAAGATGCCTAACCAAGTTGTTTTACATACAGTATACCACTCTTAATTGAATTCCCATCATACAGTAGTACTAATTTATACAGTACAGGAAGTTGGGAATACAAACATTGGAAACCACGTCATGTTTATTTTAAGAAACACTTTATTTACGGACAAAGTCATTTGGAACATGTAACATCACACATACTGTACTGTATTGTAATAAAGCCAACATCACACATACTGTACGGTACTTTAATCAAAAGGTAACAGCACAAATACAGTAACAATATCAACTTTAACATTTTTATAATTTATTTTTTTGTGGTGGTGGTGCGGGGTAATGGTTTTTGTACTTTATTTTTAGGTTTTGCTTTTTGGAATTATTTTTCGTTTTTGTCTTTTGCTTTTTAACACTGTCGCATACGGACACCAGAATAGAGGACTGACAACAGCAGCCCCTGGATGGAAACGCAGCCCAAGGCCCCAGATGGACACAGCACAATGGACTCGGCTGCTACTGGATAGATACAGCAGCGCCGAAAAAATCAACAGGAATAAAAGGGGCAACTTGTAACAGGCCCTTACATTACCAGGAATGTGGTGAGCCAAGTTCATGCACTCCCCTTTGAGTAACCGAGCTGCTCCAAGTGGATTCAGCACAGTGCATGCAGCCCCAGAAAATGTACAGGTAATACAGGTACATTGACACAATTTTTTAACTTCAGCTGTGTGAAGCTGATGTGCAGAAGCTAGGAGTTAGGTAATGATCTGGTTTCATCATAGTCGAGCTTCCAAGTCATTTTCCTCTTCGTTCTCAGCACAGAGTTTATGGTATCCCTTATCTTCCTCTTTTCTGGATCACCAATCCTCACGCGGCGTTCACACCTAGCCATGATGTCATGTACCAGATTTTTGGGCAGCGGAAGTTTGCCCTTGGAACCATCAAAGTTCACACGATTGGCCCACGTCAAGTATTTGTCGTACCGTACATGGTGCTGGAACAGAGAATATGCATATTTCTGAATATGTCCATTTGAAGCTCTGTACAGATGGTCGTCCAGGGAAGTTGAGATGACAGCCAGGGCAATATTGTTCAGAGAGCCTCCGAATGTATTGCGAAGTGGCCTGTGAGCAGGTGTGCTGGTCATCATTGGTGTTCCTGGCAACAGCACACTTGAATCCAGGCCTCTGCGGTCGTCCAGCCCTCTGCGGTCCTCCAGGCCTCCTCTGCGGTCCTCCAGGCCTCCTCTGCGGTCCTCCAGGTCTCTTCTGCGGTCCTCCAGGTCTCTTCTGCGGTCCTCCAGGCCTCCTCTGCGGTCGTCCAAGTCGCTGACTTCGTCCAGTCCGCTGCTGTGGTCCAGGCCTCTGCGGTCCTCCAGGCCTCCTCTGCGGTCCTCCAGGCCTCCTCTGCGGTCCTCCAGGCCTCCTCTGCGGTCCTCCAGGCCTCCTCTGCGGTCCTCCAGGCCTCCTCTGCGTTCGCCCAGGCCTCCTCTGCGGTCCTCCAGGCCTCCTCTGCGGTCCTCCAGGCCTCCTCTGCGGTCCTCCAGGCCTCCTCTGCGGTCCTCCAGGCCTCCTCTGCGGTCCTCCAGGCCTCCTCTGCGGTCGTCCAAGTCGCTGACTTCGTCCAGTCCGCTGCTGTGGTCCAGGCCTCTGCGGTCCTCCAGGCCTCCTCTGCGGTCCTCCAGGCCTCCT
The DNA here is from genome assembly GCF_028390025.1 of Pseudophryne corroboree. Classification (NCBI taxonomy): domain Eukaryota; kingdom Metazoa; phylum Chordata; class Amphibia; order Anura; family Myobatrachidae; genus Pseudophryne; species Pseudophryne corroboree. The sequence continues at coordinate 460,597,838 of NC_086444.1, read as the reverse complement.
CTGCGGTCCTCCAGGCCTCCTCTGCGGTCCTCCAGGCCTCCTCTGCGTTCGCCCAGGCCTCCTCTGCGGTCCTCCAGGCCTCCTCTGCGGTCCTCCAGGCCTCCTCTGCGGTCCTCCAGGCCTCCTCTGCGGTCCTCCAGGCCTCCTCTGCGGTCCTCCAGGCCTCCTCTGCGGTCCTCCAGGCCTCCTCTGCGGTCCTCCAGGCCTCCTCTGCGGTCGTCCAAGTCGCTGACTTCGTCCAGTCCGCTGCTGTGGTCCAGGCCTCTGCGGTCCTCCAGGCCTCCTCTGCGGTCCTCCAGGCCTCCTCTGCGGTCCTCCAGGCCTCCTCTGCGGTCCTCCAGGTCTCTTCTGCGGTCCTCCAGGCCTCCTCTGCGTTCGCCCAAGTCGCTGACTTCGTCCAGTATATCACAATAGAAAAAAGTTATAGTGTCAGTGAAAAAAGCACCTCATGACAGATACTGTACACAAGCTCATGTCTAAATACTGTATACTGTAAGCAGTGACATTAAGGGGTACAGTACTGTATATGCAATTGCAGTCGAATTCCGGCAGGAATACGGAAAAAATGGACACGGGATCCCCCATCTTTTTAGAACCAGCACCGGGCTCTGCGCCTGGTCCTGGTGCAAAAAATAAGGGGGACAAAAAAAGCGTAGGGGTTCCCCATATTTTTTGAATCAGCACTGGGCTCCACTAGCTGGACAGATAATGCACAGCCGGGGGAGACTTTTATACCGGTCCCTGCGGCCATGGAATTAAATACCCAACTAGTCACACCTGGCCGGAGTACCCTGGAGGAGTGGGGGCCCCTTAAATCAAGGGGACCCCCCTCCAGCCACTCGATTATCTCTATCACCCCTGTGTATTGTAGCTAGGGGATTGTGACGCTCCTTCAGCATTGCCCCGTACCCTGCACAAAGTGGTCGTTTTGACAGTGTGCTATGCGATTGAGTCCGGTGTACCGTAATACTGTATGCAATCCTACAGTAGCTTATCCCTCCCCTGTGTATTTTGGCTAGGGGATTGTGACGCTCCTTCAGCATTGCCCCATAACCTGCACAAGGGTTCAGGGGCGGCGGCCATTTTGCCAGTGTGCTACAGTATGTCATCGAGTCCGGTGTACTGTACCATAATATGCATACTGTGTATTTTAGCTAGGGGATTGTGACGCTCCTTCAGCATTGCCCCATAGTCTGTACAATCTGGACTATTACTTGCTCCGTAGCCTAGGGCCTCTGTGGTCGTCCATGCCGCTGACTTCGTCCAGTCCGCTGCGGTCCTCCAGGCCTCCTCTGCGGTCCTCCAGGCCTCGGTCGTCCAGGCCGCTGACTTGAACCGCTTGGTGGTGTGTTGCAATGACTCAATCGCATAGCACACTGTCAAAACGACCACTACCCATGAACCCCCACCTCCGGAACCCCCACCTCGTGGCAGGCAGCAGTTGGGTATGGAATGAGAAATGGCATAAGCTGTGCAGGCTACGGGGCGATGCTGAAGGAGCGTCACAATCCCCTAGCTCAATTACATTGGGATAAGCGAGGTCTATGCACATTACGGTATACCGAGCTGGATCGCTTAGCAACCTGACAAAATGGCCGCCGACCGTGAACTCCCAGCACGTGGCAGCGCTCGGATATGTAGTGAGATACAATATGGCATACATTTCACAGTTCAGGGGGCAATGCTGAAGGAGCGTCACAATCCCCTAGCTCAATACAGTATCTCACGCTTACAGTATCTTACAGTATACGCTTACAGTATCTCTGTGTATTTTGGCTAGGGGATTGTGACGCTCCTTCAGCATCGCCCCGTAGCTTGCACAGCTTATGCCATTTCTCATTCCATACCCAACTGCTGCCTGCCACGAGGTGGGGGTGAATAAAAAAAATAATAAAGTGTCTGAAAAAAACTACAGTAACATGCATTAGTACTTAAGGAATCGAACCCTGGACTCTGAGTATAGGAAGCGAAACACTTCACCACTTCGCCGCAGACAAATGTATAAATCCGTTGGTTTTGATTATGCTGTAATGGCTACGGGATTAAGACGATAACATACTGTAGAAAATTCCTAATCTTGAGAGGCAATAGTGAACTTGTAACACACATCCATTTGCGACAGTGTACACTACTGGTTTTACAGTAGTGTTTTGTCTGCGGGACTCGGACGCTCACATACAGTATTCATAAAGTATTGTAGATGGATCATATACTGTATGCTGTACTACTGTATTTGCGTCGGTGTCGTACTGTATATACTGTACAGTACTGTATTAAATAATGCAGCGTAATGAGTACAGTATTTGCTGTATGCAGCGTAATGAGACGCCTTAGTAAAGTAGTCCTTATTATGTATGTCAGTATTGTATTTTACGGGAGACCACACGCATGCGCAGTGGTGATTGTAAAAAGCGACATCTGGTGGCTGATCGCAGGTATTACACGTAAAGGTAACGCCAAACGTCAAATGTCTGTCTCCGTGCGATTAGATAGCCTCTCTGTGGCTAGGCGCGCCTCGCTACGCCACAGTACGCTGCGTATGGTCGAACGGGCCAACCGCCGCGGCCACTCAAGATAAAGGTGGCTACATCTGTAAGTGGCACAGATACCGCGGGTATGTGCATAAGTGGCACTGCTACCGTGGGCATGTGTATAAGTGGCACTGCTACCATGGGCATGCATGTAAGTTGCACAGATACCGTGGGTATGTGTATAAGTGGCACTGCTACCATGGGCATGTGTATAAGTGGCACTGCTACCGTGGAAATATGTATAAGTGGCACTGCTAACGTGGGCATGTACAGAAGCGGCACAGATACTGTGGGTATGTGTATAAGTGGCACTGCTACAATGGGCATGTGTATAAGTGGCACTGCTACCCTGGGCATGCATAAGCGGCACAGATACCGTGGGTATGAGTATAAGTGGCATTTCTACTGTGGGCATGTGTATAAGTGGCACTGCTACCGTGGGCATGTACATAAGTGGCACTATTATCATGGGTATGTGTATAAGTGGCACTGCTACCATGGGCATGTGTATAAGCAGCACTGCTACCATGGGCATGTATATAAGTGGCACTTCTACCGTGGACATGTATGTGAGCACACTGCTATCGTGGGCATGTATATAAGTCGCACTGCTATTGTGGGCATGTATATAAGCAGCACAGATAAAGAGACACTGCTACCGTGGGCATGTGTATCAGCGGCACTGCTACCATGGGCAGGTGTATAAGTAGCACTGCTACCGTGAGCATGTGTGTAAGGAGCACTGCTACCGTGCGCATGTGTATTAGCAGCAATGCTACTGTGGGCATGTATATAAATGACACTGCTACCGTGGCATGTGTATAAGTGGCACTGCTACCATGGGCAAATGTATAAGTGACACTGCTACCGTGGGCATGTGTATAAGTGGCGCTGCTACCATGGACATGCATATAAGTGGCACAGGTACCGTGGGTATGTGTATAAGTGGCACTGCTACCGCGGGCATGTGTATAAAAGGCACTGCTACTGCGGGCATGTGTATAAGTGGCATTGCTAATGTGGGCATGTACATAAGCGGCACAGATACTGTGGGTATGTGTGTAAGTGGCCCTGCTACCGTGGGCATGTTTATAAGTGGCACTTTTACCGTGGGCATGTACATAAGTGGCACTATTACCATGGGTATGTGTATAAGTGGCACTGCTACCATGGGCATGTGTACAAGTGGCACAGATACCATGAGTATAAGTGGCACTGCTACCATGGGCATTTATATAAGCAGCAATGCTACCGTGGGCATGTATATAAGTGGCATTGCTACCGTAGGCATGTATGTGAGCAGCACTGCTATCGTGGGCAAGTATATAAGCAGCACAGATAAAGTGACACTGCTACTATGGGCATGTGTATAAGCGACATTGCTACCGTGGGCATGTATATAAGTGGCACTGCTACCGTGAGCATGTGTGTAAGGAGCAATGCTACTGTGGGCATGTGTATAAGTGGCACTGCTACTGTGGGCATGTATATAAGTGACACTGCTACCATGGCATGTGTATAAGTGGCACTGCTACCGTGGGCATGTGTATAAGTGGCACTGCTACCATGGGCATGTATATAAGCAGCACTGCTACTGTTGGCATTATGTATAAGCGGCACTGATATGGTGGGCATGTGTATAAAGTGTACTTCTACTGTTGGCATTATTATTATTACTACATGCGATGTAATGCCAAAAAGATTGTGCTACTGTGTGGCGTACTTTGAATTGGGTTTCTATTTTGTGGCTATGCCCCTTCCTTGTGATACCACACCTTCTTTTTGAAGGCGTGCGCTGTCCCTTTATTAAGTATTGGAGAGAGGGCGCAAATTTATAGTTTGCAGGGAGGCGTCAAACACCCTAGCACTGGCCCTGTGGTAGGGGATAGGATTTGCTTCTGTTTGTGTACATATGTTATGATTGCCAGCCACCAGCACTGGTTTTGCCTATAACACTAACTATAAATATTTTGAATTGGTCCTGGACCATCAATCCAAGGCACCCCTGCAAGTGTCCTGAGGCACCCCAGGGTACAGTTTGAGAACCACTGGTCTAGTGTGTACCCAGCATAATTATTGCAGCTGGTCTGTGGGTTACAGCTCCGAGCTCCACTTCTGGAAAAAATGCAACAATGTAATTTGTGTGCCAAGCTGCAGAGATTAACCCTTTCTGTGACTGCTGCACAGGGATCCAACAACCTCTATTCATAGGGCTGAATTCATTTAGGGGAGATGTTCTCGCCCCACAAAGAAGTGCAAGTATATACCGCACTTACGGTACCATTGGACTCGCAGATATTTTTTTGCAATACACCATAACCATTGAAACATTGATTTTTACTGCAGCCATTAGGGTTAGTTTAGGGGTATGGGTTAGGGTCAGGGCCAACAACAGAAATCTTGGGTCCCAGCACACTGATATCTCTGGGGCCCCCTCAACCTCCCTTAACTTGGCAGAGGGGATCTTTTGAAAAAAATAGAGCCTTTGACTCAGCCTGTCAGTGAGCCCGGCAGGTGATTTTCATACTGGGCTACCCGGCTCTTTGGTGGTGGTGGCAGGGACATACAGAAAAGCCAGAGCGCAGCGACATGCATAATGATGGCAATACAGTATGGACCACAGGAACTGGACAAAGGGATGGGTTAAAAGGAGTGGAGAGGGTTTAGGTGGCTTGTTAATTGTTTTCCTGCTTAAACTGAGCAGCTGGAGCATACACTTTAAAAAGCAATATTGGCACTGTGGCCCCCTTTATTTCTGCCCTTAATACTTGGGGCCCCCCTGAACCTCGGGGCCCTGCACAAGTGTCCCCTTTGTCCCCCCTCTGTCGCCATGCCTGTTCAAGAGTTACCTATAGAGAAGCTGCAACATGACATCCTAGGACACGCAACTGCACCATGCATCACCATTATATTTGAGTGTGCCTTGGCAATATCTAAATCTTGTTCAGTGTACTGTGAGTTGTAAAAGGTTGAAAATCTCTGTGTTATAGTGTCATCACCATGTTGTTATAAAAATGCCCCAAAAACTCAGAAAGACATGCATTGGGGGAGGGGCTGCTGGAGGGGGCTGGTAGGGGCCACAGTTTGCTACCCCTCCCCAGTATGCCCTTGCTGTAGCCAGTGGAAGGGGCGCCATCTTCCCAGTGATCTCTTCAGGAAGAAGGCACCGCACATACAAAGCAAAGGCTCTGGCACAGTTCCTGATTGGCTGCCGGTCCACGATCTCTGATTGGCTGGCTGACGAACTGGCGTCTGATTTAAGATACCCGCGCCTCCGCTGGAGACCGGACTGAGGAGCAGGACAAGCGCATGCTGCACTCTCCTGCCCTCACTGCAAGCAAGGTGGTCAGGCCGCTAAAGGACCCCTGCCCGACCCCTGCCCAAAAGGATGCGGTAGGGGAGGCATGCAGGCCGTGGGTGTGACACCCCTGCACTAGAGTATCAGAATTAGCTTCACGGCACCCCTAGGCCAAAGTTTCTTATTGAGAAATTCAGAAAAAAATATAAAATTAAGTTAATTGTGTTTATGATATGTCATCCTTAGGTTCAGTTATGTGGTGAGGGACTGGTTTTGCCAATTTAATTAAGTATAAATAATTTGAATTGGTCCTGGACAATCAAACAATGGCCCTACTGCAAGGTCCCCCTAAAACCTCCCCTCCCCCCTTTCCCGAGGCACCCCAGGGTGTCACGGCCCCCAGTTTGGACACTACTGCAATCAAATAAACTTCTCTTTATTTTAACAGCTTGTAATAAACCTTAAATCTCAGTTCCGATAAGGTTTTAAATCCTTGCATACAGTAAACTACACATATTTTAAAATCCTACACCAGGCACAAGTAGTCATTCAGGTGCGTTGGGTATGGTTGACTGACAGCCGGGATCCTGGTGGTCAGCATATCAACGGCGACATAGGGGCGAGTGAAACGAAGCTCCTTGCAGGCTCGCAGCGTTCTCCACATTGTGGGCTCAGTGGCTTGCTGCGCTTGCCACAGGTTCTATTTCCACTCAATGGGTGTCATGGACACCCACGAGTGGGAATAGTCCTCGACCCCCTGCCAGCATTCTGGTGGCCGGGATCCCGGCGGCAGTATGCTGACCGCCGGGATGGTGACTACATCCCATTTAGATAACTATGTTGGAGTTTTAGCATTATTATCCTATTTGTATGTAAAAAGTGTTGAAAGGGGAGAGCGCTACTGTGCAGACTCCATACTGTTCCTTCAGGGAGGCTTCACTCCCTGTACCAAGATGGCTGCTGACCCAAAATACTGTACATAAGCGCGGCGCCATCTTGTCAATGTCTTAGAGCATCACAGTTGGAGACAGTTGTTTTTCACTTAACACCTCAGAGACCTGAGATTATCAGAGATCCACAACACTTCAAGTGATCCTGCACTGCTATCTGTTGCATACATTCATCAGCTGGGGAGCTGAATGACATCCCTCTTGTCTCAACCTCCGATCAGTGAGAACCAGTGTGTAACAGTGATTATGTGGGATTCATATAAATATTTTATGCAATTCTCAATATGAGCTTACCATCTTCAGAGTGTTGGAGAATTATTATACATTTTTATTTTTTATTTTTTGGTCAGATATAGTTTTTTTTATTATTATTATTATTTCAAAATGTGACTGGACCCTCTTTTGTCATTTTCACCTCAGCTCACTTTAAAATGTTTATAAAAGAGAAAATTATCTAAAAGCAATTATAGAGTAAGACCATTTTCCTTACTGTGTAAGCTGCAGAACTAGGTGTCCTGTTAGTTGCTTTTTATTTTACCCTTGTATGCCTTACTGCCATGTTTTGCTTATCGCACAGTGTAACCTATGTAGTGCACCCAACATGGCTGCCTCGCCTGGTACTCTCTTGTGTAGAATAAACAATGCATGGTTCTGAAGGGTGGTCTTCAGTATGCCGACTGACGGGATCCCGGCGCACAGTATACCGGCGCCGGGATCCCGACAGCTGGCATACCGACACTTATTCTCCCTCGTGGAGGTCCACGACCCCCCTGGAGGGAGAACAAAATAGTGTGGCGCGCGTAGCGCGCCACCGTGCCCGTAGCGTGGCGAACGCAGCGAGCCCGCAAGGGGCTCATTTGCGCTCGCCACACTGTCGGTAAGCCGGCTGTCGGGCTCCCGGCGCCGGTATGCTGGTCGCCGGGAGCCCAACCGCCGGCATATCGTAGTGAACCCGTTCTGAATTCTCCTAATATATTTGTCTCCCCAAATATGTGTCATTTATTTATTTATTTATTAACAGTTTCTTATATAGCGCAGCATATTCCGTTGCGCTTTACAATTAGAACAACAGTAATAGAACAAAACTGGGTAAAAACAGACAGACATAGAGGTAGGAAGGCCCTGCTCGCAAGCTTACAATCCTTCACCTTTTGAGAGAATTTATTAATAAAGACAACTTTAGGACTTCCTGTTTGGTGCTGCATGGAGCAGCAGCTCCCTAAGCCAGCTCCAGTGCCAGCCACCTATCTACCCTGCTACACGCCATTTCCAGGCGTCTAAACACCCCCTTACAGCACCCCATACCTGCCTCAGGTTGCCCCCCCCCCCCCCTGTGTATGGATGGCTTTCTGGCCGGGATGCCGGGGAAATCAGCACGTTCGCGGCCCGGTCCTGATCGCGGGTCCACATCCGAAATGGCACCTGCCACTCAGCCTGAAGCCGGGGACCCTGCCTCTGGACCACAGGCTGATGGACCTGCTTCAAAAAGGTCAGGTAAGCATCCTATCAACGCTGAGTAGCCCCCTGACCTCCCTCTGTCCTACCAAGATATAGTTAAAGCTTTGAGAGAGACAGTGCAGCCCCTGCTCCAGGAACAAGCACAAACACATGCTGCAGCTTTGCAACAAGCAGTTACTGATATAAAGAGTCAGTGTAAACAACTTGCTAAACGTATCTCTCATGTTGAACATGCTGCTGGGGAAAATTTCCAAGCTATAGCTGTCATGAAGGAGGGAATGATCAAGTTACATGATTCTGATGCAATGGTGAGGGCGAAGTTGGACAATCTCGAGAACAGATCGAGGCAAAACAACCTCAGTCTGATTGGCCTTCCGGAAGCCATCAAAGGACCTGCGTTGTATGACTTTCTGCGTAATACCCTGCCTGATTTATTGGGGATACCTGACATTTTTTCCGATTTAGTTGTGGAAAGGGCCCACGGGACGGGTCCTGCGCGTATGTCTTCCTCTGCCTCTGCTAGACCCAGACCGGTGCTGTTTCGATGCCTCAACTTCTTACACAAAGAAGCCCTGTGGTCTGCATCACGCAAGAAGAAGGATCTCACTTGGGAAGAATCTCGGCTCTTAGTGTTCCAAGACTATTCCCCTGAGCTTACCAGGCTGCGTAAAGCTTTTTTCCCTACCTGTTCTAAATTGGCCCAAGCGGGGCGTAAGTTCGCCTTGCTATACCCGTCGAGATTGCGGGTATTTGAAGGTGCCTCATTTAAAGATTTCACAGTTCCTGAGGATGCAGAGGCATATATCTCCGAAGCAAATCGTTCCGAGAATGAGAATGACTGACTATGTTGACCCAGGAATTTCATGGATAATGTGTAATTTTCCAATTTACACGTGATAGCTGTTCATTTCTGCAGTGCCCTTGTCATTTTATTTTTCCCTAATGTTTTGGATGTGGTCTTGCAGTCATGTTCACCTTGTCTTACTCTGGACATGTCTTCAGACAGGGGCAGTCTCCGTACTGTTCTCTCCATTCCTGTGGTCATATATATATGTTTGGGTAACCAGTACTCCCTTTTTTGATTATGATAGGTGCATAGGTGTGCGCAGGGGGGGGTGCCTGGTGCGCACAGGCACCTCCTAATGTCTGGCACCCCGATCTCACATGCCTGATGCAATGATCGCCGAGCAGGCTGATTACTGTCCCCTCTGCGCTGCACCCTCTCAGGACTGCATTACTGACCGGACGCCTGGGTTAATCAAGGGTGCCACTGCCACCGGTTTTCAAACTCCCGGCTCCACCTCCATGTACAAAAACATGCTCGCACGCCCACCTGCCACACCCGCCACATGCTCACCTCTCTCCTTCTATGCTATGCCAACACCAGCCACTGATGAGGATCAGCATGCAGCCAGCGTTCCTCTTAGGAAGACAAATTCAATACTGGCAGGCGGTCGGCAGCAACATTGACACGTCACTCGTTTTTCCAGCAGCAGCAGTATTAGTCTGCGACTGTCAGTGTCAGTGAGTGACTGACTTGTAAGTAAGCTGCTGCAGCTTGCAGGGGAAAGAGAGGGGGAGCTAGACCAGGCTGAGGAGGAGCAGTGTAATTGCAGTGAGTGCCATCAGGGGTGTTTGTTTGGTGCACACCACAACATCTGACAATGTATCTGCTTTATTAGGATTGGTACAAGGGTGGATATTTTATATTGCGTTGACTGTCAATAGATGGTGCTAGACACGCCCAAAAGGTGGTGCTAGACATACCCCTCCGATGGTGCACACCCTAATAAAATGTGCTGCGCATGCCTATGGATAGGTGGTGGTGGCTAGGAGTGAGTACCTCCATGCTGCATAGTGCTGGTCCTTCCTTGCCTGCAGTGAAGTCTCTTGAAGAGAGAATTCAGAGTTTTCCAAGCAAGGAATACTCTGAAACTGTGTTTTTTTGTTTTACTGTTAATATGTTTATGTGTTGTTTTGGTGTGGCTGGGCATGTCTGGTTGTCTTGTGTCCCCCCTTTTCCCCTTCCTCAGGTTCCCCCCAGTATTTCCTTACTTTTCTGTTCACGAATCGATATTATTATTACACTGTTTTGTATATTGTCTGTCTGTCTTTCTCAATATAAGACGGATTTATGGCTACTCTTAAAGTAGCGACCTGGAACGTCGGTGGTATACACTCACCGATCAAAAGAAAAAAATGTCTTATGTACCTGAATAAATTGAAGCTAGATTTTGTACTCTTGCAGGAAACACATCTCCTCTCCCCTGAAGCCCAAAAATTGGGTACTTTAGGCTGGCGTGTTCTTGCTGATGCCCCCTATTCCACAAAAGCTAGAGGTGTAATGATTCTAGCCAGATCCCGAGTCCCGATCCAGATAATAACATCTGTCCCAGACCCAGAAGGCCGGTTTATAGTACTGGAAATTGATGTTTAGAATATGAGATATGTTTTCTGTGCAGTTTATGCCCCCAATAAGTAATCAAAAACAATTGATCCGCCTACTCATTTCAAAACTTCTCCCGTATTCATCTATGCCGTTAATTATAGGCGGGGATTTCAATATGATATCCTCGAAAATACTGGATACTAATTTTTCCACACACTCGAGATCTCCCCCCCCCCCCCCCCCCCAAGCTTGGTATACCATATATAATGCAACAATTGAAGACTACTGATGTGTGGAGATTCTTTCACCCTACGGAGAAGGAATTTACATGTCTCTCTGCCGCTCATCATACATTGTCACGTATAGACTTCCTCCTATTGTCTGATTCTTTAATCCCCAGTTCGGTGCAGACTAGTATAGAACCTATGGCCATCTCTGATCATTCTTTGATTTGGGTGGAATTTTCTACTTCTCTGGATGTGGGTGCTTTTAGGAGGTGGCAATTTCTTACTGATTTTGCCTCCTCTGTTTCCTTTAGGGAACAATTGATAGTGTTTTGGGAGGACTTTGAAAAGGAAAATGCTGACATGGCTCTAACTGACCCTCAACTTTTTTGGCAGGCCGCAAAAGCTGTTCTTCGAGGTCGTATAATAGAATTTGTATCTCGCCGCAAAAAGCAGTTTGCTACCACTTTTAAATTAGCCCAACAGACATTGACTGAGACTTATACTACTTTTAAGACGAAACCCACATTATCCTCCAGACGTCTCTACCTTGCAGCTAAAACCCACTTTGAGGCCACTTTAAAAACCTTAGGAGATAGACATGCCTTCCATAAAAATCACAGGTTTCACCGTTTTGGAAATAAAACAGGACGACTGTTATTATAATAATAATAATAATAATAATAATAATAATAATAAGATTTTACTTACCGGTAAATCTATTTCTCGTAGTCCGTAGTGGATGCTGGGGACTCCGTAAGGACCATGGGGAATAGACGGGCTCCGCAGGAGACAGGGCACTTTAAGAAAGAATTAGGAATACTGGTGTGCACTGGCTCCTCCCTCTATGTCCCTCCTCCAGACCTCAGTTAAGGAAACTGTGCCCGGAAGAGCTGACAGTACAAGGAAAGGATTTTGGAATCCAGGGTAAGACTCATACCAGCCACACCAATCACACCGTATAACTCGTGATAAACTTACCCAGTTAACAGTATGAACAACAACAGAGCATCAGTTAACCCTGATGCAACCATAACATAACCCTTATTTAAGCAATAACGATATACAAGTATTGCAGAAGAAGTCCGCACTTGGGACGGGCGCCCAGCATCCTCTACGGACTACTAGAAATAGATTTACCGGTAAGTAAAATCTTATTTTCTCTAACGTCCTAGTGGATGCTGGGGACTCCGTAAGGACCATAGGGATTATACCAAAGCTCCCAAACGGGCGGGAGAGTGCGGATGACTCTGCAGCACCGAATGAGCAAACACAAGGTCCTCCTCAGCCAGGGTATCAAACTTGTAGAACTTTGCAAAAGTGTTTGAACCCGACCAAGTAGCTGCTCGGCAAAGCTGTAATGCCGAGACCCCTTGGGCAGCCGCCCAAGAAGAGCCCACCTTCCTTGTGGAATGGGCTTTTACTGATTTTGGAGGCGGCAATCCAGCCGCAGAATGAGCCTGCTGAATCGTGTTACAGATCCAGCGAGCAATAGTGTGCTTTGAAGCAGGAGCACCCAGCTTGTTGGATGCATACAGGATAAACAGCGACTCAGTTTTCCTGACTCCAGCCGTTCTGGCTACATAAACCTTCAAAGCCCTGACTACATCTAGTAACTTCGCATCCTCCAAGTCACGAGTAGCCGCAGGCACCACAATAGGTTGGTTCAAATGAAAAGATGACACCACTTTTGGCAGAAATTGCGGACGAGTCCGTAATTCTGCCCTGTCCATATGGAAAAGCAGATAGGGGCTTTTATGTGACAAAGCCGCCAATTCTGACACACGCCTAGCCGAAGCTAAGGCCAATAGCATGACCACCTTCCACGTGAGATATTTTAACTCCACGGTTTTAAGTGTCTCAAACCAGTGTGATTTCAGGAAACTCAACACCACGTTAAGATCCCAAGGTGCCACTGGTGGCACAAAAGGAGGCTGAATATGCAGCACTCCCTTTACAAACGTCTGAACTTCAGGAAGAGAAGCCAGTTCCTTTTGAAAGAAAATGGATAGGGCTGAAATCTGGACCTTAATGGACCCCAATTTTAAGCCCAAAGTCACTCCCGACTGTAGGAAGTGAAGGAAACAGCCCAGCTGGAATTCCTCTGTAGGGGCATTCCTGGCTTCACACCAAGCAACATATTTTCGCCATATACGGTGATAATGTTTAGCCGTCACGTCCTTCCTAGCCTTTATTAGCGTTAGAGATGAGCGGGTTCGGTTTCTCTGAATCCGAACCCGCACGAACTTCATGTTTTTTTTCACGGGTCCGAGCGACTCGGATCTTCCCGCCTTGCTCGGTTAACCCGAGCGCGCCCGAACGTCATCATGACGCTGTCGGATTCTCGCGAGACTCGGATTCTATATAAGGAGCCGCGCGTCGCCGCCATTTTCACACGTGCATTGAGATTGATAGGGAGAGGACGTGGCTGGCGTCCTCTCCATTTAGATTAGGAGAGAGAGAGAGAGATTGACCTGAGGCTGATACTGTAGAAGAGAGTGCAGAGTTTAGTGACTGACCACAGTGACCACCGGCAGTGCAGTTGTTTTATTTAATATATCCGTTCTCTGCCTGAAAAAAACGGTACACACAGTGACTCAGTCACATACCATATCTGTGTGCACTGCTCAGCCCAGTGTGCTGCATGCCTGCATCATCTATGTATATATTATATATCTGACTGTGCTCAGCTCACACAGCTTATAATTGTGGGGGAGACTGGGGAGCACTGCAGTGCCAGTTATAGGTTATAGCAGGAGCCAGGAGTACAAGACAGTCACATACCATATCTGTGTGCACTGCTCAGCCCAGTGTGCTGCATCATCTATGTATATATTATATATCTGACTGTGCTCAGCTCACACAGCTTATAATTGTGGGGGAGACTGGGGAGCACTGCAGTGCCAGTTATAGGTTATAGCAGGAGCCAGGAGTACATATTATATTAAAATTAAACAGTGCACACTTTTGCTGCAGGAGTGCCACTGCCAGTGTGACTGACCAGTGACCTGACCACACTGACCACCAGTATAGTTAGTAGTATACTATATTGTGATTGCCTGAAAAAGTTAAACACTCGTCGTGTGACTTCACTTGTGTGGTGTTTTTTTTTTTATTCTATAAAAAACTCATTCTGCTGACAGACAGTGTCCAGCAGGTCCGTCATTATATAATATATATACCTGTCCGGCTGCAGTAGTGATATATATATATTTTTTATATCATTATTTATCATCCAGTCGCAGCAGACACAGTACGGTAGTTCACGGCTGTAGCTACCTCTGTGTCGGCACTCGGCAGTCCATCCATAATTGTATACCACCTACCCGTGTTTTTTTTTTCTTTTTTCTTTATACATACATACTACTACATCTCTTTATCAACCAGTCTATATTAGCAGCAGACACAGTACAGTACGGTAGTTCACGGCTGTGGCTACCTCTGTGTCGGCACTCGGCAGTCCGTCCATAATTGTATACCACCTAACCGTGGTTTTTTTTTTCTTTCTTCTTTATACATACATACTACGACATCTCTTTATCAACCAGTCTATATTAGCAGCAGACACAGTACAGTACGGTAGTTCACGGCTGTGGCTACCTCTGTGTCGGCACTCGGCAGTCCGTCCATAATTGTATACCACCTAACCGTGGTTTTTTTTTCTTTCTTCTTCATACATACATACTACGACATCTCTTTATCAACCAGTCTATATTAGCAGCAGACACAGTACAGTACGGTAGTTCACGGCTGTGGCTACCTCTGTGTCGGCACTCGGCAGTCCGTCCATAATTGTATACCACCTACCCGTGGTTTTTTTTTCTTTCTTCTTTATACATACATACTACTACATCTCTTTATCAACCAGTCTATATTAGCAGCAGACACAGTACAGTACGGTAGTTCACGGCTGTGGCTACCTCTGTGTCGGCACTCGGCAGTCCGTCCATAATTGTATACCACCTACCCGTGTTTTTTTTTTCTTTCTTCTTCATACATACATACTACGACATCTCTTTATCAACCAGTCTATATTAGCAGCAGACACAGTACAGTACGGTAGTTCACGGCTGTGGCTACCTCTGTGTCGGCACTCGGCAGTCCGTCCATAATTGTATACCACCTAACCGTGAATTTTTTTTTTCTTTCTTCTTCATACATACATACTACGACATCTCTTTATCAACCAGTCTATATTAGCAGCAGACACAGTACGGTAGTTCACGGCTGTAGCTACCTCTGTGTCGGCACTCGGCAGTCCGTCCATAATTGTATACTAGTATCCATCCATCTCCATTGTTTACCTGAGGTGCCTTTTAGTTGTGCCTATTAAAATATGGAGAACAAAAATGTTGAGGTTCCAAAATTAGGGAAAGATCAAGATCCACTTCCACCTCGTGCTGAAGCTGCTGCCACTAGTCATGGCCGAGACGATGAAATGCCAGCAACGTCGTCTGCCAAGGCCGATGCCCAATGTCATAGTACAGAGCATGTCAAATCCAAAACACCAAATATCAGTAAAAAAAGGACTCCAAAACCTAAAATAAAATTGTCGGAGGAGAAGCGTAAACTTGCCAATATGCCATTTACCACACGGAGTGGCAAGGAACGGCTGAGGCCCTGGCCTATGTTCATGGCTAGTGGTTCAGCTTCACATGAGGATGGAGGCACTCAGCCTCTCGCTAGAAAAATGAAAAGACTCAAGCTGGCAAAAGCAGTAGCACCGCAAAGAACTGTGCGTTCTTCGAAATCCCAAATCCACAAGGAGAGTCCAATTGTGTCGGTTGCGATGCCTGACCTTCCCAACACTGGACGTGAAGAGCATGCGCCTTCCACCATTTGCACGCCCCCTGCAAGTGCTGGAAGGAGCACCCGCAGTCCAGTTCCTGATAGTCAGATTGAAGATGTCAGTGTTGAAGTACACCAGGATGAGGAGGATATGGGTGTTGCTGGCGCTGGGGAGGAAATTGACCAGGAGGATTCTGATGGTGAGGTGGTTTGTTTAAGTCAGGCACCCGGGGAGACACCTGTTGTCCGTGGGAGGAATATGGCCGTTGACATGCCTGGTGAAAATACCAAAAAAATCAGCTCTTCGGTGTGGAACTATTTCAACAGAAATGCGGACAACAGGTGTCAAGCCGTGTGTTCCCTTTGTCAAGCTGTAATAAGTAGGGGTAAGGACGTTAACCACCTCGGAACATCCTCCCTTATACGTCACCTGCAGCGCATTCATAATAAGTCAGTGACAAGTTCAAAAACTTTGGGTGACAGCGGAAGCAGTCCACTGACCAGTAAATCCCTTCCTCTTGTAACCAAGCTCACGCAAACCACCCCACCAACTCCCTCAGTGTCAATTTCCTCCTTCCCCAGGAATGCCAATAGTCCTGCAGGCAATGTCACTGGCAATTCTGACGAGTCCTCTCCTGCCTGGGATTCCTCCGATGCATCCTTGCGTGTAACGCCTACTGCTGCTGGCGCTGCTGTTGTTGCTGCTGGGAGTCGATGGTCATCCCAGAGGGGAAGTCGTAAGCCCACTTGTACTACTTCCAGTAAGCAATTGACTGTTCAACAGTCCTTTGCGAGGAAGATGAAATATCACAGCAGTCATCCTGCTGCAAAGCGGATAACTGAGGCCTTGACAACTATGTTGGTGTTAGACGTGCGTCCGGTATCCGCCGTTAGTTCACAGGGAACTATACAATTTATTGAGGCAGTGTGCCCCCGTTACCAAATACCATCTAGGTTCCACTTCTCTAGGCAGGCGATACCGAGAATGTACACGGACGTCAGAAAAAGACTCACCAGTGTCCTAAAAAATGCAGTTGTACCCAATGTCCACTTAACCACGGACATGTGGACAAGTGGAGCAGGGCAGGGTCAGGACTATATGACTGTGACAGCCCACTGGGTAGATGTATGGACTCCCGCCGCAAGAACAGCAGCGGCGGCACCAGTAGCAGCATCTCGCAAACGCCAACTCTTTCCTAGGCAGGCTACGCTTTGTATCACCGGTTTCCAGAATACGCACACAGCTGAAAACCTCTTACGGCAACTGAGGAAGATCATCGCGGAATGGCTTACCCCAATTGGACTCTCCTGTGGATTTGTGGCATCGGACAACGCCAGCAATATTGTGTGTGCATTAAATATGGGCAAATTCCAGCACGTCCCATGTTTTGCACATACCTTGAATTTGGTGGTGCAGAATTATTTAAAAAACGACAGGGGCGTGCAAGAGATGCTGTCGGTGGCCAGAAAAATTACGGGACACTTTCGGCGTACAGGCACCACGTACAGAAGACTGGAGCACCACCAAAAACTACTGAACCTGCCCTGCCATCATCTGAAGCAAGAAGTGGTAACGAGGTGGAATTCAACCCTCTATATGCTTCAGAGGTTGGAGGAGCAGCAAAAGGCCATTCAAGCCTATACAATTGAGCACGATATAGGAGGTGGAATGCACCTGTCTCAAGCAAAGTGGAGAATGATTTCAACGTTGTGCAAGGTTCTGCAACCTTTTGAACTTGCCACACGTGAAGTCAGTTCAGACACTGCCAGCCTGAGTCAGGTCATTCCCCTCATCAGGCTTTTGCAGAAGAAGCTGGAGACATTGAAGGAGGAGCTAACACGGAGCGATTCCGCTAGGCATGTGGGACTTGTGGATGGAGCCCTTAATTCGCTTAACAAGGATTCACGGGTGGTCAATCTGTTGAAATCAGAGCACTACATTTTGGCCACCGTGCTCGATCCTAGATTTAAAGCCTACCTTGGATCTCTCTTTCCGGCAGACACAAGTCTGCTGGGGTTGAAAGACCTGCTGGTGAGAAAATTGTCAAGTCAAGCGGAACGCGACCTGTCAACATCTCCTCCTTCACATTCTCCCGCAACTGGGGGTGCGAGGAAAAGGCTCAGAATTCCGAGCCCACCCGCTGGCGGTGATGCAGGGCAGTCTGGAGCGACTGCTGATGCTGACATCTGGTCCGGACTGAAGGACCCGACAACGATTACGGACATGTCGTCTACTGTCACTGCATATGATTCTCTCACCATTGAAAGAATGGTGGAAGATTATATGAGTGACCGCATCAAGTAGGCACGTCACACAGTCCATACTTATACTGGCAGGAAAAAGAGGCAATTTGGAGGCCATTGCACAAACTGGCTTTATTCTACCTAAGTTGCCCTCCCACAAGTGTGTACTCCGAAAGAGTGTTTAGTGCCGCCGCTCACCTTGTCAGCAATCGGCGTACGAGGTTACATCCAGAAAATGTGGAGAAGATGATGTTCATTAAAATGAATTATAATCAATTCCTCCGCGGAGACATTGACCAGCAGCAATTGCCTCCACAAAGTACACAGGGAGCTGAGATGGTGGATTCCAGTGGGGACGAATTGATAATCTGTGAGGAGGGGGATGTACACGGTGATATATCGGAGGGTGATGATGAGGTGGACATCTTGCCTCTGTAGAGCCAGTTTGTGCAAGGAGAGATTAATTGCTTCTTTTTTGGGGGGGGTCCAAACCAACCCGTCATATCAGTCACAATCGTGTGGCAGACCCTGTCACTGAAATGATGGGTTGGTTAAAGTGTGCATGTCCTGTTTTGTTTATACAACATATGGGTGGGTGGGAGGGCCCAAGGACAATTCCATCTTGCACCTCTTTTTTCTTTTATTTTTCTTTGCGTCATGTGCTGTTTGGGGAGGGTTTTTTGGAAGGGACATCCTGCGTGACACTGCAGTGCCACCCCTAAATGGGCCCGGTGTTTGTGTCGGCCACTAGGGTCGCTAATCTTACTCACACAGTCAGCTACCTCATTGCGCCTCTTTTTTTCTTTGCGTCATGTGCTGATTGGGGAGGGTTTTTTGGAAGGGACATCCTGCGTGACACTGCAGTGCCACTCCTAAATGGGCCCGGTGTTTGTGTCGGCCACTAGGGTCGCTAATCTTACTCACACAGTCAGCTACCTCATTGCGCCTCTTTTTTTCTTTGCGTCATGTGCTGATTGGGGAGAGTTTTTTGGAAGGGACATCCTGCGTGACACTGCAGTGCCACTCCTAAATGGGCCCGGTGTTTGTGTCGGCCACTAGGGTCGCTAATCTTACTCACACAGTCAGCTACCTCATTGCGCCTCTTTTTTTCTTTGCGTCATGTGCTGATTGGGGAGGGTTTTTTGGAAGGGACATCCTGCGTGACACTGCAGTGCCACTCCTAAATGGGCCCGGTGTTTGTGTCGGCCACTAGGGTCGCTAATCTTACTCACACAGTCAGCTACCTCATTGCGCCTCTTTTTTTCTTTGCGTCATGTGCTGATTGGGGAGGGTTTTTTGGAAGGGACATCCTGCGTGACACTGCAGTGCCACTCCTAAATGGGCCCGGTGTTTGTGTCGGCCACTAGGGTCGCTAATCTTACTCACACAGTCAGCTACCTCATTGCGCCTCTTTTTTTCTTTGCGTCATGTGCTGATTGGGGAGGGTTTTTTGGAAGGGACATCCTGCGTGACACTGCAGTGCCACTCCTAAATGGGCCCGGTGTTTGTGTCGGCCACTAGGGTCGCTAATCTTACTCACACAGTCAGCTACCTCATTGCGCCTCTTTTTTTCTTTGCGTCATGTGCTGATTGGGGAGGGTTTTTTGGAAGGGACATCCTGCGTGACACTGCAGTGCCACTCCTAAATGGGCCCGGTGTTTGTGTCGGCCACTAGGGTCGCTAATCTTACTCACACAGTCAGCTACCTCATTGCGCCTCTTTTTTTCTTTGCGTCATGTGCTGATTGGGGAGGGTTTTTTGGAAGGGACATCCTGCGTGACACTGCAGTGCCACTCCTAAATGGGCCCGGTGTTTGTGTCGGCCACGAGGGTCGCTAATCTTACTCACACAGTCAGCTACCTCATTGCGCCTCTTTTTTTCTTTGTGTCATGTGCTGATTGGGGAGGGTTTTTTGGAAGGGACATCCTGCGTGACACTGCAGTGCCACTCCTAAATGGGCCCGGTGTTTGTGTCGGCCACTAGGGTCGCTAATCTTACTCACACAGTCAGCTACCTCATTGCGCCTCTTTTTTTCTTTGCGTCATGTGCTGATTGGGGAGGGTTTTTTGGAAGGGACATCCTGCGTGACACTGCAGTGCCACTCCTAAATGGGCCCGGTGTTTGTGTCGGCCACTAGGGTCGCTAATCTTACTCACACAGTCAGCTACCTCATTGCGCCTCTTTTTTTCTTTGCGTCATGTGCTGATTGGGGAGGGTTTTTTGGAAGGGACATCCTGCGTGACACTGCAGTGCCACTCCTAAATGGGCCCGGTGTTTGTGTCGGCCACTAGGGTCGCTTATCTTACTCACACAGTCAGCTACCTCATTGCGCCTCTTTTTTTCTTTGCGTCATGTGCTGATTGGGGAGGGTTTTTTGGAAGGGACATCCTGCGTGACACTGCAGTGCCACTCCTAGATGGGCCAGGTGTTTGTGTCGGCCACTAGTGTCGCTTAGCTTAGTCATCCAGCGACCTTGGTGCAAATTTTAGGACTAAAAATAATATTGTGAGGTGTGAGGTATTCAGAATAGACTGAAAATGAGTGGAAATTATGGTTTTTGAGGTTAATAATAATATGGGATCAAAATGACCCCCAAATTCTATGATTTAAGCTGTTTTTTAGTGTTTTTTGAAAAAAACACCCGAATCCAAAACACACCCGAATCCGACAAAAAAAATTCGGTGAGGTTTTGCCAAAACGCGGTCGAACCCAAAACACGGCCGCGGAACCGAACCCAAAACCAAAACACAAAACCCGAAAAATTTCAGGCGCTCATCTCTAATTAGCGTAGGAATAACCTCATCCGGAATACCTTTTTCTGCTATGATCTGGCGTTTAACCGCCATGAAGTCAAACGCAGCCGCGGTAAGTCTTGGAACAGACAGGGCCCCTGTTGCAACAGATCCTGTCTGAGAGGCAGAGGCCATGGGTCCTCTGTGAGCATTTCTTGCAGTTCCGGATACCAAGTTCTTCTTGGCCAATCCGGAACAATGAGTATTGTTCTCACTCCTCTTTTTCTTACGATTCTCAGCACCTTGGGTATGAGAGGAGGAGGAGGAAACACATAAACCGACTGGAACACCCACGGTGTCACTAGTGCATCCACAGCTATCGCCTGAGGGTCTCTTGACCTGGCGCAATACATTTGTAGCTTTTTGTTGAGGCGGGATGCCATCATGTCCACCTGTGGCAGTTCCCAACGAATTGTAATCTGTGTGAAGACTTCTTGATGAAGTCCCCACTCTCCCGGGTGGAGGTCGTGCCTGCTGAGGAAGTCTGCTTCCCAGTTGTCCACTCCCAGAATGAACACTGCTGACAGTGCTTTTACGTGATTCTCCGCCCAGCGAAGAATTCTGGTGGCTTCCACCATCGCCACCCTGCTCCTTGTGCCGCCTTGGCGGTTTACATGAGCCACTGCGGTGATGTTGTCTGACTGAATCAGCACCGGTTGGTTGCGAAGCAGAGGCTCCGCTTGACTTAGGGCGTTGTATATGGCCCTTAATTCCAGGATATTGATGTGCAGACAAGTCTCCTGACTTGACCACAGACCCTGGAAATTTCTTCCCTGTGTGACTGCCCCCCACCCTCGGAGGCTTGCATCCGTGGTCACCAGGACCCAGTCCTGAATGCCGAACCTGCGACCCTCGAGAAGGTGAGCACTCTGCAGCCACCACAGAAGAGACACCCTGGCCCTGGGGGATAGGTTGATCAGCCGCTGCATCTGAAGATGCGATCCGGACCACTTGTCCAACAGATCCCACTGAAAGGTCCTCGCATGGAACCTGCCGAAGGGAATGGCTTCGTATGACGCCACCATCTTTCCCAGGACTCGCGTGCATTGATGCACCGACACCTGTTTTGGTTTTAAGAGGTCTCTGACCAGAGTCACGAGCTCCTGAGCCTTCTTTGCCGGGAGAAAAACCTTCTTCTGGTCTGTGTCCAGAATCATGCCCAGGAAGGGCAGACGCGTCGTAGGAATCAGCTGCGACTTTGGAATATTCAGAATCCAGCCGTGCTGTTGCAACACTTCCCGAGAGTGTGCTACGCTGATCAGCAACTGCTCTCTGGACCTCGCCTTTATGAGGAGATCGTCCAAGTATGGGATAATTGTGACTCCTTGCTTTCGCAGAAGCACCATCATTTCTGCCATTACCTTGGTAAATATTCTCGGTGCCGTGGACAGACCAAACGGCAACGTCTGGAATTGGTAATGACAGTCCTGTACCACAAATCTGAGGTACTCCTGATGAGGTGGATAAATGGGGACATGCAGGTAAGCATCCTTTATGTCCAGAGACACCATAAAACCGCCCTCTTCCAGGCTTGCAATGACCGCTCTGAGCGATTCCATCTTGAACTTGAACCTTTTCAGGTAAATGTTCAGGGATTTTAAATTCAATATGGGTCTGACCGAACCGTCCGGTTTCGGTACCACAAACATTGTGGAATAGTAACCCCTTCCCTGTTGAAGGAGGGGAACCCTTACCACCACCTGCTGGAGATATAATTTGTGAATTGCCGCTAACACTATTTCCCTCTCTATGGGGGAAGCTGGCAGGGCCGATTTGAGGTAACGGTGCGGGGGCATCACTTCGAATTCCAGCTTGTATCCCTGAGACACAATCTGTATAGCGCAGGGATCCACCCGTGAGCGAACCCACTGGTGGCTGAAATTTCGGAGACGCGCCCCCACCGATCCTGGCTCCACCTGTGGAGCCCCAGTGTCATGCGGTGGATTTAGTGGAAGCCGGGGAGGACTTCTGTTCCTGGGAACTAGCTGTATTGTGCAGCTTCTTTCCTCTACCCCTGCCTCTGGCAAGAAAGGACGCACCTCGGACTTTCTTGCCTTTTTGTGAACGAAAGGACTGCATTTGGTAATATGGTGCTTTCTTAGGCTGTGAGGGGAAAATTTGACTTCCCAGCCGTAGCTGTGGAAACTAAGTCCGAGAGACCGTCCCCAAACAATTCCTCACCCTTATAAGGTAAAACCTCCATGTGCCTTTTTGAGTCGGCATCACCTGTCCATTGCCGAGTCCACAGGACCCTTCTGGCAGAAATCGACATTGCATTTATTCTAGAGCCCAGTAGGCTAATGTCTCTCTGGGCATCTCTCATATATAGGACAGCGTCTTTTATATGCCCCAGGGTCAGTAATATAGTATCCTTGTCCAAGGTATCAAGTTCCTCAGATAAAGTATCTGTCCATGCTGCTACAGCACTACACATCCAGGCCGACGCAATTGCCAGCCTTAGTATGGTACCTGAATGTGTATAAACAGACTTCAGGATACCTTCCTGCTTTCTATCCGCAGGATCTTTTAGGGTGGCCGTATCCTGTGACGGCAGGGCTACCTTCTTAGATAAGCGTGTCAACAGGGCCGGTGCAAGGTTTCTTGGTACCCTAGGCAAAACTTCAGCCTCCCCCCACCCCCGACCTCTAAGTAAGCTGGCAGCTACAGTATTGATTAGTTGTAAAAGTTACAAAGACTTTTATTTATTATTTTCTGTTCCGTGTTGATGCATACATCTGCAGATCCCTCTGCTGGTATATTAGTCTTGTTGTGCAATTGTATAAAAATATCTACACACACAACCATTGGCGTTTCTATAATGGGTGCAATGTGTGCGTTGCACACGGACCCCTGCCATTACAGGTGGTGGAACTCAGTTCCACCTCATTCCCCCCCCCACTTTAACCCCTGACGGTCGCCCATTCACACAGCCAGACAGGCCGATATATCTGCAAGATATATCAGCATCAGCTGTAATGCAGAGTTGATGCAATATGTCTATGAACGGTGCCTTCACAGACATAACAAGTGTACACACCCACTGATGCACTACAGACATACATCGCCCGTTCAATAGAACGGGCGATATACCTATTTGTGTGCGATTAGACCACCTGCGATGTGTTTGGAGGGAAGAGACTGCATCAGAAACGACATCATAAATATATACATATATACAGGAAAGACAAAATGTGAGGAGTGATCACGTTCTAGAGGCTGTGTAAATAATGTTTGTGATCATCCTGAAACGGCAAAATAACAGAAAAAGAAAACCTTATGTCATATTACATTAAATGCACACATGTTAAAATGCACCCAGTCCTAAATACACATACTGTCAATGCGCAAAGTGGGAATATGGAAGTATAAATTGAACACCCCCATCATTTTAGGTAATCCTCCTACTCCCCACATGCTCTTCTTTGTGTCTGATCGCCTGCGTCTCTCACCTTTACTTACCCCCTGCAACTGCAACTGCCGGCTATCCTTTCAACCCCTGCACTTCTTACTGCTCCCCTCACCACCGCCCTCATTCCCTGCACCTTGTTTCACTTCCTACCTGCTTCCTTCTCACACCCCGGCACCTCTAATACCCTTTTCAGACCGCCACCTATGAACATGGGTTGTGGGCACATGAGCGCGCATAACCCGTGTTCATCTGCGGTCTGAAAGGAGCAAGGGTTGAAATACCGGGTCGAGCAACCGGTATTTCAACCCTGGTCGTGAGCAGGGTTGAACATGTCTTCAATCTGGCTCACTGTCCTGTTCACTCTCTATGTACGGGCAGCGTTTTGAGATCATGTCATCTCCAAGCACTGCTCCCGCCGCGCCACCGCTGACGTCAATATGCCAGGCTGCTGGCTGCGGTGTGAAAGGTTCTTGAGGCGGGTCGCACCCTGGGTGTCATGCTCTTGGGTGCGACCCACCCCAGACGGTGTGAAAGGGGTATAACTAACCCAGGGACGTGCAGTCAGGGGAGGCAGTGCCTCCCCTGTCATAATGATTAAGATAATACAAAGAAGATGCATATGACACATATTCTGTGCCATATGTATCTTCTTAATATTATTCTTAGTGTTGCTGTTTTTTATATGTGTTTGGGAGGCACCGATCGTGGTGCCTCCCGTTGTCACTGGGAAAAGTATGGGAAGCGGGGGGGCGGGGACTAGCCATGGGCTGTAAAAGCCCATTGAAAATATATGGGAAAGCGGCACCATTAGTGGTGCCGCTTTCATACAGGGACGTGCTTTCAACCTATGAAAGCACGTCCCTGTCAGTGAGGCCACAGTGATTGGCCAGCGGATCCGTCACTGGATCCGCTGTCAATCACTGTGTCGGCGACGCTGGCGGAGGAGGTGCGGGCGGCTGGATGCGGCGATGATGCGGGCGGCGGGATGCGGCGGTGGAGCGGGCGTCGGCGGTGTGGGTTGCGGCGGCGGTGCGGCGGCGTAAATTACCTTTATCCTGCAGAGTTTGGCAGCGGAGCGGTTCCAGTTTCAAAAATGGCGCCTCAGCGTCATTTTTGAAATTCAAGATGGCCGCCACGAGCCAATCACGGCTCGCCGCGTCATCGCCCCGCCCCCTCCAGCTGACTTATATAAGTCAGCGCGAGGCGGAGGAGAGTCAGTCCGATGGCGGAGGAGGAGCTGTGAAGAGCTCCTGAAGAATGAAGACTCCGGAAGTCCTGGCTGGGCGGCGGCTATGCAAAAGAGCTTAGCAGCCGCCGCCCACCAGGTGAAGACGCTGGAAGCCCTGGGGAGGTGGCGCCCCCCCCCCAGGTGAAGACGCCGGAAGCCCTGGGAAGGCGGCGGCCACGCAAAAGAGCTTGAAGGCCGCCGCCCCCAGGTGAAGACCCAGTTTAATAAAGCTTATTTTCAAGACAGTGTGGTGTTTTTATTTTAATATTTTCTTTACAGGTGGACTACAGGTGCCAGCGGGCACTTTATGTCCGGGCATACTGGCACTTGTGGTTCTCCAAGTGCCAGCATGCTGGGGCAGGCTTGCTGGGACCTGTAGGCTACCTGTAAAGAACAATATTACTATTCTTTGCAGGTGGACTACAGGTGCCAGCAGGCCCTTTGTGTCCGGGCATACTGGCACTTGTGGTTCTCCAAGTGCCAGCATGCTGGGGCAGGCTTGCTGGGACCTGTAGGCCACCTGTAAAGAACAATAATAACACACAATGAACCCCGCACCCACCGCCACCAGTGGTGCGGGGCATAGCACTGGGCTATCAGCCCAGTGCTGGTTATTGCTCGGGAGGGGGGACCCCATTTTTATTTTTTGGGGTTCCCGCTTTCCGAGGAATTCCAACCCTGGGCTGACTGGCTGGGGGGCAGATTAATGTTATGGCAGGGGGACCCCACACTGAGTGTCTCCCCTGCTATGGCATTACTTCCCTTGGCTGGTTCTGCCTAGTGCTGGTTTTCCTGATGTGTTGGGGGACCACACTTTTTTTTTTTTTTTCTTCAGGGGGGGGGGGGAGGGCTTGTTAGCTGCCAGTGCCTCCCCAACCAGTGATCTCACCGCACGTCACTGAACTAACCTCTCCTATTTAGCCCCTAGCCCCTCTCCCCAGTTCCATTTATCACCCACTGCAGCTCCTTCCCAAGCAGGGACACTGACATCTCAAATCAGGTCCCAGCACCAGGGCAGATGCAGTGGCATACACACTCACACTCAGCAGTCACCCACTGTCACACACACTCACACTCAGCAGTCACTCACTGTCACACACACTCACACAGCAGTCATCCACTGTCACTCATACTCAGCAGTCACCCGCTGTCACACACACTCACCAGTCACTCACACTAACCAGTCACCCACTGTCACACACACTCGCACTCAGCAGTCACCCACTGTCACACACACTAACACAGTAGTGCTCACCTCTCACTGCGCAGCTGGCTGCGATGAGCCCGGGCAGCAGCTCCCTATCATCCGCAGGGGTAATGTTCAGCGCTACACAGGAAACACGTAATTGGTGGAATAGCTGCGCTTGTCAGGATCGGCCACTGCAGGAACAACAAGGGGGAGGGACAGGGAACTGCCGGCTAGGAGGACACAAGGAGGATGTCCCAGGTCCCAGTGCTGCTGAGTTTTGTGAAGCGGAAAGTGTCTGATAGGCCAGGGGGAGGGCACCATGCACGATGATTCCTTGAAGTGCATGGCATGTAAGCAGGGGCGGATTGGGAACTAAAAGTGTCCCTGGAAAAATTTCTAGAAGTGGCCCCATGTGGGCGACACCAAATCAATGGTAGGTGGAACCAACACTAAAGTAGACGGGATCAGTACACAGGGCCATAAATATGGGTTGCGAGCAATGCTGTCACGAAAGGGCCCTGGGGGCAGCACTGCTACTGTGCCTTAGAATTTAAACTTTTTTTTTCATGTGCCTCCAGACCTGCACCTATGCAGGAAATTCAAATTGTGTACTCATTTGTGATTTGCTTTAAGTAAACTAGAAGAATCTCATTAAGTTTATACTAAAATACTCTTCTGCTGGCCATATATTAGTACGACTTGCATTAGATGAATGTTGTCCGACGAGCTCCCCCGCCAGCTCCCTGACGTACGATAGATCGGAAGTTGCTTATGCACCTTACAATCTATCATATGATCCGCAATTGACCCCCACCCAGATCGAATGATCATATGTGCAGCACACATGATCAGTTGATGCGACGTGTGACCCACGGGGACACGCATCGCATCGTGGAGGTCATTCCGAGTTGTTCGCTCGCAAGCTGCTTTTAGCAGCTTTGCACACGCTAAGCCGCCGCCTACTGGGAGTGAATCTTAGCTTCTCAAAATTGCGAACAACGTATTTGCATTATTGCGATTAGACCTCTCTTAGCATTTTCTGAGTAGCTCGAGACTTACTCTGCCATTGCGATCAGTTCAGTCAGTTTCGTTCCTGGTTTGACGTCACAAACACACCCAGCGTTCGCCCAGACACTCCTCCGTTTCTTCAGCCACTCCCGCGTTTTCCCAGAAACCCCAGCGTTTTTTCACACACACCCATAAAACGGTCAGTTTCCGCCCAGAAACACCCACTTCCTATCAATCACATTAAGATCACTAGAACGAAGAAAAATCCTCGTAATGCCATGAGTAAAATACCTAACTTCATAGCAAATTTACTTGGCGCAGCCGCAGTGCGGACATTGCGCATGTGTACTAGCGACTAATCGCTCCGTTGCGATAAAAAAATAACGAGCGAACAACTCGGAATGACCACCCGTAATCGCACCCAAAACATGCAATGGGTCGATCCACGCGTCAATATTGTGTATTTGTACCTAGTGTATGGCCAGCATTCTTCTGCACCGATGACCTGTAATTCACTGTGCTGTAATGAATAGGATATCCTATCCAGTAACGCATATGTTGCAGCCTCAGGGTAACCACATAACCAAAATATTGACAGGGCGCACCAAAGGTGCGTGGCAAAAAATATGGGGTTGTGGCCACAGAATAGTTCCAATTCACAATACACCGAACAGCAGCGTCTGTTATTCACATTACAGCGTACAGCGTCATCACATTACACCGCCCAGCAGCATCCGGTACTCACAATACAACGCCCAGCGACGTCCATTGCTCATATTACAGTGCACAGTGACGTCACATTACAGTGCACAGTGGCGTCACATTACAGCACACAGCAACTTCCGTTACTCACATTACAGCGCACAGCGGCATCACATTACAGCACACAGCGGCATCACATTACAGCGCACAGCGGCATCACATTACAGCGCACAGCGATGTCCGTTGTTCACATTACAGAACACAGTGCATCACATTAAAGTGCACAGCGACAACCGTTACTCACATTACAGCGCACAGCGGGCGTCACTTTAAAGCGCACAGTGACAAATGTTACTCACATTACAGCGCACAGCAGGCTTCACATTAGAGCGCACAGAAACAACCGTTACTCACATTACAGTGCATATCCACATACGTTATTCACATTACTGCGCACAGCGACAACCGTTACTCACATTACAGCGCACAGCGGCATCACATTACAGCACACAGCGATGTCCGTTGTTCACATTACAGAACACAGGGCATCACATTAAAGCGCACAGCGACAAACTTTACTCACATTACAGCGCACAGGAACAACCGTTACTCACATTACAGCGCACAGGAACAACCGTTACTCACATTACAGCGCACAGTGGCGTCACATTACAGCGCACAGAAGTGTCACATTAGAGCACACAGCGGCGTCACATTACAGTGCACATCCACATACGTTACTCACATTACAGCGCACAGCAGCGTCACATTACAGTGCACAGCGACAACCGTTACTCACATTACAGCGCACAGCGGCGTCACATTACAGCGCACAGCGACAACTGTTACTCACATTACAGCGCACAGTGGCATCACATTACAGCGCACAGCAGCGGCACGTTACAGCACACAGCGACAACCGTTACGCACATTACAGCGCACAGTGGCATCACATTACAGCGCACAGCAGCGGCACGTTACAGCACACAGCGACAACCGTTACTCACATTACAGCGCACAGTGGCATCACATTACAGCGCACAGCAGCGGCACGTTACAGCACACAGCGACAACCGTTACTCACATTA
This sequence comes from Pseudophryne corroboree, assembly GCF_028390025.1. Lineage (NCBI taxonomy): Eukaryota > Metazoa > Chordata > Amphibia > Anura > Myobatrachidae > Pseudophryne > Pseudophryne corroboree. The sequence continues at coordinate 460,568,540 of NC_086444.1, read as the reverse complement.
CAGCGCACAGTGGCATCACATTACAGCGCACAGTGGCGTCACATTACAGCGTACAGCAACGTCACGTTACATCGCACAGAGACAACCGTTACTCACATTACAGCACACAGCGGCGACACGTTACAGCACACATCGACATACGCATACCCTCCAACTGTACCTTTTTAATGGGTACAGTACCTTTTTTTTTAATGGTCTGTACCTATTTTTGGCTCTCCAAACTTCCATTGAAAGTATAGGAGATGGGGAGTGACCACGCCCCCTTTACCCGTGACCACGCCCTTTTTTTCCAATGTGTACCGATTTTTGTGTGGAAAATGTTGGAAGGCATGCAAACGTTACTCATATTATACTGCAGGTGGGGGAGGGGGTGCCGTGAGTGGGGGAGGGTGAGTGCCACGAGTGGGGGAGGGGTGCCACAAGTGGGGGATGGGGGGTGCCGCGAGTGGGGGAGAGAACAGATGGGTGTGGAGTGTGTGTGAGAAGGGGTCAGGAGTGTTGCAGAGAGAGCAGGAGAGGAGACAGACTCACCCTGCGTGCACTGCTGTGGGGCTGCCGGGAACTGTTACTGGTGACTGGAGAAGCTCTGTCACGTGAGATGACAGACTATCCAGTGACAGAGCTCCTCCAAGCTGCGGCCGGTTCTGGCGGCTGCCAGATATAGTGCTGAGGGACGCGCTATGCAGGGGGCGGAGCCACGTGCGGCAATCGGCCCCACAGTACGGTCGGCCTCCCGGGATCCTTCCGGGTAACCTCATAGGCCAATCCATCCCTGCATGTGAGCGCTAGTACAAGACCCTCGCCGCGGCCGCCCGTAGGCTAACCTATTATTGAAAAATATATATATATTTTTTAAATGGATTTAAAGGGAGCATGCCGCCCTCTAGTGGCCGGCGCTCCTAGGCAGCTGCCTAAAGCTGCCTAATGGTAGCGCCGGCCCTGCGTGTCAAAGCTTTGTCTACCCTAGGGGAGGATTCCCAGCGTAACCTGTCCGCTGGCGGGAAAAGATACGCCATAAGCAACCGTTTGGAAATCTGCATTTTTCTATCTGGAGATTCCCAAGCTTTTTCACATAACTCATTTAACTCATGTGAAGGGGGAAAGGTCACCTCATGCCTTTTTTCCCCAAACATATAAACCTCTTGTCAGGGACTGGGTTTTCCTCTGAGATGTGCAATACATCCTTCATTGCTATAATCATGTAGCGGATGGCTTTAGCCATTTTAGGCTGCAACTTTGCATCATCGCCATCAACACTGGAGTCAGAATCTGTGTCGATATCTGTGTCAACAATTTGGGATAGTGGGCGCTTCTGAGACCCTGACGGCCTCTGCGCTGTAGGATCAGGCATGGGTTTGAGACCCTGACTGTCCCAAGGCTTCAGCTTTATCCAACCTTTTATGCAAGGAAGTAACATTATCATTTAAAACCTTCCACATATCCATCCAATCGGGTGTCGGCGCCGTAGGCGGCGATCCCACATTCATTTGTACCTGCTCTACTTCCACATAGCCTTCCTCGTCAAACATGTCGACACAAGCGTACCGACACACCACACACACAGGGGATGCTCTATTTGAGGACAGAACCCCCACAAGGCCTTTTGGAGAGACAGAGAGAGAGTATGCCAGCACACACCCCAGCGCTATATGACCCAGGAATTACACAGTAACTTAGTGTTTACCCAGTAGCTGCTGTATATACTGATTTTGCGCTAAATTTATGTGCCCCCCCCTCTCTTTTTACCCTCTTTCTACCGTGAATCTGCAGGGGAGAGCCTGGGGAGCTTCCGCTCAGTGGAGCTGTGGAGAGAAAATGGCGCTGGTGAGTGCTGAGGAAGAAGCCCCGCCCCCTCAGTGGCGGGCTTCTGTCCCGCGATTTTGTGTAAAATAATGGCGGGGGCTCATGCATATATACAGTGCCCAACTGTGTATATGCTGCTTTTTGCCAAGAGGTTCTCAATTACTGCCCAGGGCGCCCCCCCCCCTGCGCCCTGCACCCTACAGTGACCGGAGTGTGTGGGTTTAATGTGGGAGCAATGGCACACAGCTGCAGTGCTGTGCGCTACCTCATATGAAGACTGGAGTCTTCTGCCGCCGCTTTTGACATCTTCTTGCTTCTCCCGCCGGCTTCTGTCTTCTGGCTCTGTGAGGGGGACGGCGGCGCGGCTCCGGGATCGGACGACCAAGGGTGCGTTCCTGTGTTCAATCCCTCTGGAGCTAATGGTGTCCAGTAGCCTAAGAAGCATGACCTATCCGCAGTTAGTAGGGCTGCTTCTCTCCCCTTAGTCCCACGTAGCAGAGAGTCTGTTGCCAGCAGATCTCTCTGAAAATAAAAAATCCTAACAAAATACTTTCTATTTAGCAAGCTCAGGAGAGCTCACTCAGGTGCACCCAGCTCGCCGGGCACAGATTCAAACTGAGGTCTGGAGGAGGGACATAGAGGGAGGAGCCAGTGCACACCAGTATTCCTAATTCTTTCTTAAAGTGCCCTGTCTCCTGCGGAGCCCATCTATTCCCCATGGTCCTTACGGAGTCCCCAGCATCCACTAGGACGTTAGAGAAAATAATAATAATAATAATAATTTTATTTATATAGCGCTCTTTCTCCAATAGGACTCAAGGCGCTTAACAGATACATAGCATAATATAGTACAGAAAATAATGAAGTACATTTTCATAAAATACAGAAGCATGAAGATACTGAAAGGGACATTATGGAAATGCTTGAGTAAACAGAAAAGTCTTGAGTCTACTTTTGAAGGATTCTATAGTTGGGGCCTCTCGCACTGTGCGGGGAAGTGAGTTCCATAGAGTCGGAGCCGCATGACTAAAAGCTCGACCCCCAGATGAATTACAGTAGATTCTAGGTACTGCTAAAAGTCCTTCATCTACAGATCGCAGTAATCGAGTGGGGCAGTATGGGGTCAGAAGCTGTTTCAGGTACTTTGGGCCTTGGTCATGTAATGCTTTGAAACTCAGTAAGCCAATCTTGAAGATGATTCGCCATCTTACAGGCAGCCAGTGAAGGGAGTAGAGGATGGGTGTTATGTGGCTAGAACGGGGCTGGTTGGTTAATAGCCTGGCCGCTGTGTTTTGCACCAGCTGTAAGCGTTGCAATTCTTTTGCTGGTAGACCAAGGTAGAGGGCATTACAGCAGTCTAAACGAGATGATACAAATGCATGTATGACTTTTGGCATATCATCTGAGGGAATTAAGTGCTTGATTCTGGCTATGTTCCTCAGGTGAAAGAATGAGGATTTGATTGTGGCTGATATATGATGTTTAAGTGTCAAGCCACCATCCAGGACAATGCCAAGATTCCGCACACGATCACTGGTCTGTAATTCTAAATCCCCGAGTGTAAGTTCAGTTGGTTGGCTATGCTGCAGTCTTGTCCTTTGATGTTGCGGTCGTATATCATAAGGACCTCTGTTTTATCCGGGTTCAGTTGCAGCCAACTGGCGCTCATCCACTCCTGTAGTTCAACTAGACAGCCATTTAGGGTTGCTATTGGGTTATCAGTGCCCGGAGCAAAGGACAAGTACAGTTGTGTATTATCTGCATAGCAGTGGTAGACCAGGCCATGGCGCCTGATTATTTCGCCCAATGGGAGCATGTATACTACAAAAAGCATGGGGGATAGTATAGAACCTTGTGGGACACCACATGGCAATGGCACTGGTGGTGATGAGTATAATCCAGATGATCAAAATTTATTAAAGGGAGTTTCTCCAGACTCGCTTATACAGGCGCTTAAACGCCCTGATGCTTCCCTTGCTACAGAATCTAGAGATATAGCGGCTGTGCTTTCCGGTTTTTATTCGGATATATATGCAACCCCCCAGATTGATTTGGATTCTAAATCTTCTTTTTGGCAGTCTCTGCAGTTACCGGTTCTTGATTCTTCTCTAGCTAATGGCATCTGTGCTCCAATTACTCTTCCAGAAGTTGAGAAAGCAGTAAGGTCTCTGAAGCCAGTTAAGACTCCAGGTCCCGATGGTTTTTCAGGGGAATTTTATAAAATCCTACATTCTCGCATAGTGACAACCCTGCCGGACGTGTTCAACGTTATTTTGTGTTCCCATAAAATCCTACGATACTTTAATGACGCCATGATTCGTCTTCTCCCTAAACCGGGGAAAGACCTTAATCTCCCGGGCAGCTATAGGCCCATCTCACTACTTAATGTAGATTACAAATTATTTAAAAAAAATGTAGCAGACCGATTAAAACCCCTTTTACCCTCTTTAATTCATATAGACCAGACTGGATTTATCACTGGGCAGCACTCCTCTAACAATATTCGAAAAATCCTGGCTGCGGCGCACTGGGTGGGGCTCAGTGAGGACCAGAACCCACACTTTATATTGTCTATAGATGCTGAGAAAGCTTTTGATTTAGTCAGTTGGGATCATCTGTTTACTACGTTATCACACTTTGGGTTTCCGCTGGGCCTCTCCAGTGTGCTGCAGACCCTGCATGCCTCCTCAAGCTCACGTATACTCTGCAATGGCTATCTCTCTGAACCTGTGCAATTTTATAGAGGTACCCGACAGGGCTGCCCCCTATCCCCCTTACTGTTCGCCCTAGCTATAGAGCCTCTGGCTGTAGCTTTGAGAGAACTCCTGCAGTTTTCTGGAATTTCTATCGGTCATCAGGAATTGAAATTAAGCCTTTTTGCTGACGACATGTTATTGTTTATTACAGACCCCCACAAATCGATACCAGCCATACTGTCCTTGCTATTCAAGTTCGGCTCCTTTGCTGGATATAGAATTAACATGTCTAAACTTTTACCACTTAACCCCCCCCGCATTACACATGGTCTCCTCTCCTGTCCTGTCGCAATTTACATTTAACACTTCCACACTTAAATACTTGGGCATCCTTATCCCTATAGAGCTTTCAAATCTTTATTCAGTTAATTTTTCTCCTATCCTGACTAAGGTGTCGCAATCTTTATTTTCTTGGTCTACGCTCCCTATCTCCTTACTAGGTAGAGTAGCCGTACTAAAAAGCATCATATTCCCTAAGATTTCTTATGCTCTTCAATTATTACCTCTTCAACTTAGCAAGGCTGATCTTCTTGCTTATGACAGACTATTCACAAAATTTTTATGGAGTGGAAAACGATCCCGCATAACCCTATCCAAACTCAAGCTTAAGAAACCCAATGGTGGTCTAGCGGTACCAGATTTAGCAGCGTTCTCCAGGGCAGTTTCTTTTAGATACCTTTCAGATTGGCTATTAGAGTCTTCCACCTATGCTAACTATGATATTGAACAAGCCCTTGTGGCACCGTATGATCTGCGTGCACTGATACATACCCCCAAAAATCTGTTACCCTTAAGTGTCAAGAACAATATACTATTTTGGGATACTTACCAAGCTTGGGGAACCATAAATTTTCCTTAGATAGACATCCTGGGCAATCTAGATTTATTCAATTTTTGGGCAACCCTTGTTTTACACCGGCTTTGGAAAACATCAGGCTTCAAAATTGGAAACAGAAAGGTATAGCGGTGGTGAGAGATGTTTTTGATCCAGGAGGTGTTCTGTACTCCTTTCAGGACCTAGTGGAGAAGTTTGGACTTCATTGCTCAGACTTTTTTATGTCTCTCCAACTTCGCCACTATGTCCAGTCCTTACCGCCTGTGTGGAGGTCCGAGGATGGGCCTGATCCCCTGGTAGCTTTGCTCACTAGGACGAACAAACAAGGTTTTAAGACCCAATGGATTTACTGGGACCTACTACCTACGAGTACTAAGTTAAATAAGATGTGGTTACTTTGGTCACAGAAGTGGAGTGTTGCTTTTTCCCGGGATGTAGCTTGGACATGTAGCTTTAAAGTTGTACCAAATGTATTTAAAGTGTTACACTCTTCCCAACTGCAGGAAACTCATTACAAGTTTTTACACAGAGCCTATATATCGCCGGGAAGGCGGAAACATATGGTTCCTGCGGAATCAGGCAGGTGCCCCAAGTGTAAGGCACCAGATGCCTCCTTTATGCATAATTTCTGGCATTGCCCCAAGATAATGAAGTTTTGGCACAAGGTACAATGGTACATAAGCCACACTTTTGGTATTAACATCCCCCTGACTCCGGATTCCTTTCTGGGCATGTTTGTTTCAACCTGGAACTTACCTCGGTCTCACTCAAATTTTATTCCCCTATTATAGGTGATTCTTACGGTTGGGAAGAAACTGATTTTAACTAAATGGATCTGTGCGTCCCCCCCAAGGTTGGAAGTTTTGAAATCCTCTTTGATAACACTATTATACTTTGAGAGGCAATCCACCTTGCCAGATTTAGGTACCAAAGTAACTCTCTTTTATAAGAAATGGGGCCCCCTGGTGGAATCCTTAGCTCCTTTGCAGCGCACTCATATATTACTACTGTTTGATGGCCTTTCGTTGACATCTTACAAAACTGTGTCTGATGACTGATCATTTTGTCTATTTGTTCTGTTATTGCCCCAATATATGTTTTAAAAAAAAAACAAAAAATAATTTATTCTCTTTTGACTACTGGTAGGGGAGTCCTGAACTTCTTCCCCTCCCCCTTCCCTTTTTTTTTTTTTTACATCTGTGTGTCTTGTGGTATGAATGTGTGGTTGAATGTTCTTTCGAATTTGTTTATTTTATTGGTTATGTGTATTGCCATTCTTTGTATCTCTGGGGAGTTGTTTGAAGAATACGTTTTTGAGATGACGGTTTATGATCCCCTCCATCTTATCAAATTCTGATTTGTACAATTCTAATGCTACATGGCTTTTTGATACCGATTGTCTGTTTGTATTCATTATTGAAAAATTCTCAATAAAAACATTTAAAAAAAAATAAGATTTTACTCACCGGTAAATCTATTTCTCGTAGTCCGTAGTGGATGCTGGGGACTCCGTAAGGACCATGGGGAATAGACGGGCTCCGCCGGAGACTGGGCACTCTAAGAAAGATTTAGTACTACTGGTGTGCACTGGCTCCTCCCTCTATGCCCCTCCTCCAGACCTCAGTTAAGGAAACTGTGCCCGGAAGAGCTGACATTACAAGGAAAGGATTTTGGAATCCAGGGTAAGACTCATACCAGCCACACCAATCACACCGTATAACTTGTGATAAACTTACCCAGTTAACAGTATGAACAACAACAGAGCATCAAACAATGGATGCCAACATAACATAACCCTTTATTAAGCAATAACTATATACACGTATTGCAGAAAGTCCGCACTTGGGACGGGCGCCCAGCATCCACTACGGACTACGAGAAATAGATTTACCGGTGAGTAAAATCTTATTTTCTCTAACGTCCTAGTGGATGCTGGGGACTCTGTAAGGACCATGGGGATTATACCAAAGCTCCCAAACGGGCGGGAGAGTGCGGATGACTCTGCAGCACCGAATGAGCAAACACAAGGTCCTCCTCAGCCAGGGTATCAAACTTGTAGAACTTAGCAAATGTGTTTGAACCCGACCAAGTAGCTGCTCGGCAAAGCTGTAATGCCGAGACCCCTTGGGCAGCCGCCCAAGAAGAGCCCACTTTCCTTGTGGAATGGGCTTTCACTGATTTTGGATGCGGCAATCCAGCCGCAGAATGAGCCTGCTGAATCGTGTTACAGATCCAGCGAGCAATGGTTTGCTTTGAAGCAGGAGCACCCAGCTTGTTGGATGCATACAGGATAAACAGCAAGTCAGTTTTCCTGATTCCAGCCGTCCTGGCTACATAGATCTTCAAAGCCCTGATTACATCAAGCAACTTGGAATCCTCCAAGTCACGAGTAGCCGCAGGCACCACAATAGGTTGGTTCAAATGAAAAGATGACACCACCTTCGGCAGAAATTGCGGACGAGTCCATAATTCTGCCCTGTCCATATGGAAAACCAGATAGGGGCTTTTACATGACAAAGCCGCCAATTCTGACAAACGCCTAGCCGAAGCTAAGGCCAATAGCATGACCACCTTCCACGTGAGATACTTTAGCTCCACGGTCTTAACTGGCTCAAACCAGTGGGATTTCAGGAAACCCAACACCACGTTGAGATCCCAAGGTGCCACTGGTGACACAAAAGGGGGCTGAATATGCAGCACTCCCTTAACAAACATCTGAACCTCAGGAAGAGAAGCCAGTTCCTTTTGAAAGAAAATGGATAGGGCCAAAATTTGGACCTTTATGGACCCCAACTTCAAGCCCATAGTCACTCCAGACTGTAGGAAGTGCAGGAACCGGCCCAGCTGGAATTCCTCTGTAGGGGCCTTCCTGGCCTCACACCAGGCAACATATTTTTGCCATATACAGTGATATTGTCTTGCTATCACATCCTTCCTAGCCTTTATCAGCGTAGGAATAACTTCATCCGGAATGCCTTTTTCCGCTAGGATCCTGCGTTCAACCGCCATGCCGTCAAACGCAGCCGCGGTAAGTCTTGGAACAGACAGGGCCCCTGTTGCAACAGGTCCTGTCTGAGAGGCAGAGGCCTTGGGTCCTCTGTGAGCATTTCTTGCAGTTCCGGGTACCAAGGCCTTCTTGGCCAATCCGGAACAATGAGAATTGTTCTCACTCCTCTTTTTCTTACGATTCTCAGCACCTTGGGTATGAGAGGAAGAGGAGGAAACACGTAGACCGACTGGAACACCCACGGTGTTACTAGTGCGTCCACAGCTATCGCCTGAGGGTCTCTTGACCTGGCGCAATACCTTTGTAGCTTTTTGTTGAGACGGGATGCCATCATGTCCACCTGTGGCAGTTCCCATCGATTTGTAATCTGAGTGAAGACTTCGTGATGAAGTCCCCACTCTCCCGAGTGGAGGTCGTGCCTGCTGAGGAAGTCTGCTTCCCAGTTGTCCACTCCCGGAATGAACACTGCTGACAGTGCTTGCACGTGATTCTCCGCCCAACGAAGAATCCTGGTGGCTTCCGCCATCGCCACTCTGTTTCTTGTGCCGCCCTGGCGGTTTACATGAGCCACTGCGGTGATGTTGTCTGACTGAATCATCACCGGTTGGTTGCGAAGCAGAGGCTCCGCTTGACTCAGGGCGTTGTATATGGCCCTTAGTTCCAGGATATTTATGTGCAGACAAGCCTCCTGACTTGACCACAACCCTTGGAAGTTTCTTCCCTGAGTGACTGCCCCCCATCCTCGGAGGCTCGCATCCGTGGTCACCAGGACCCAGTCCTGTACGCCGAACCTGCGGCCCTCGAGAAGGTGAGCACTCTGCAGCTACCACAGAAGAGACACCCTGGCCCTCGGGGACAGGGTGATCAGCCGCTGCATCTGAAGATGCGATCCGGACCACTTGTCCAACAGATCCCACTGAAAGATCCTCGCATGGAACCTGCTGAAGGGAATGGCTTCGTATGACGCCACCATCTTTCCCAGGACTCGCGTGCAGTGATGCACCGGCACCTGTTTCGGTTTTAAGAGGTCTCTGACTAGAGTCACGAGCTCCTGAGCCTCTCCGCCGGGAGAAACACCTTCTTCTGGTCTGTGTCCAGAATCATGCCCAGAAAGGGCAGACGCGTCGTAGGAATCAGCTGCGACTTTGGGATATTCAGAATCCAGCCGTGCTGCTGCAACACTTCCTGAGAGTGTGCTACGCTGATCAGCAACTGCTCTCTGGACCTCGCCTTTATGAGGAGATCGTCCAAGTATGGGATAATTGTGACTCCTTGCTTTCTCAGGATCACCATCATTTCCGCCATTACCTTGGTAAATATTCTCGGTGCCGTGGAGAGCCCAAACGGCAACGTCTGGAATTGGTAATGACAGTCCTGTACCACAAATCTGAGGTACTCCTGATGAGGTGGATAAATGGGGACATGCTAGTAAGCATCCTTTATGCCCAGAGACACCATAAAATCCCCCTCTTCCAGGCTTGCAATTTCCGCTCTGAGCGATTCCATTTTGAACTTGAATCTTTTCAGATAAATGTTCAGGGACTTTAAATTCAATATGGGTCTGACCGAACCGTCCGGTTTCTGTACCACAAACATTGTGGAATAGTATCCCCTTCCCTGTTGAAGGAGGGGAACCTTTACCACCACCTGCTGGAGATATAACTTGTGAATTGCCGCTAACACTACTTCCCTTTCCATGGGGGAAGCTGGCAGGGCCGATTTGAGGTAACGGTGAGGGGGCATCACTTCGAATTCCAGCTTGTATCCCTGAGACACAATCTGTATAGCCCAGGGATCCACCTGTGAGCGAACCCACTGGTGGCTGAAATTTCGGAGATGCGCCCCCACCGCTCCTGGCTCCACCTGTGGAGCCCCAGCGTCATGCGGTGGATTTAGTGGAAGCCGGGGAGGACTTAGCTGTATGGTGCAGCTTTTTTCCTCTACCCCTGCCTCTGGCAAGAAAGGATGCACCTCTGACTTTCTTGCTTCTTTGTGATCGAAAGGACTTCATTTGGTAATACAGTGCTTTCTTTGGCTGTGAGGGAATATATGGCAAAAAATTTGACTTCCCAGCCGTAGCTGTGGAGACTAGGTCCGAGAGACCGTCCCCAAACAATTCCTCACCCTTGTAAGGTAAAACCTCCATGTGCTTTTTGGAGTCGGCATCACCTGTCCATTGCCGAGTCCACAGGACCCTTCTAGCAGAAATTGACATTGCATTTATTCTAGAGCCCAGTAGGCAAATGTCCCTCTGGGCATCCCTCATATATAGGACAGCGTCTTTTATATGCCCCAGGGTCAGTAAAATAGTATCCTTGTCCAAGGTATCCAGTTCCTCAGACAGATTATCTGTTCATGCTGCTACAGCACTACACATCCAGGCCGACACAATTGCCGGCCTCAGTAGAGTACCTGAATGTGTATAAACAGACTTCAGGATACTTTCCTGCTTCCTATCGGCAGGATCCTTTAGGGAGGCCGTCTCCTGTGACGGCAGGGCCACCTTCTTAGATAAGCGTGTCAGAGCTTTGTCTACCCTAGGGGAGGATTCCCAGCGCATCCTGTCCGTTGGCGGGAAAGGGTACGCCATAAGTAACCTTTTGGAAATCAGCACTTTCCTATCGGGGGAATCCCACGCTTTTTCACATAACTCATTTAACTCATGTGAAGGGGGAAAAGTCACCTCTTGCTTTTTCTCCCCATACATATAAACCCTCTTGTCAGGGACAGGGTTTACCTCTGATATGTGCAATACATCCTTCATTGCTATAATCATGTAGCGGATGGCTTTAGCCATTTTAGGCTGCAATTTTGCATCATCGTCATCGACACTGGAGTCAGAATCCGTGTCGATATCTGTGTCAACAATTTTGGATAGTGGGCGCTTCTGAGACCCTGACGGCCTCTGCGCTGTAGGATCAGGTATGGGCTGAGACCTCGACTGTCCCAAGGCATCAGCTTTATCCAACATTTTATGCAAGGAGTTTACATTATCATTTAACACCTTCCACATATTCATCCAATCAGGTGTCGGCGCCGTCGGCGGAGACACGTCATTCATCTGCACTTGCTCTGCCTCCACATAGCCCTCCTCGTCAAACATGTCGACACACGCGTACCGACACACCACACACACAGGGGATGCTCTATATGAGGACAGGACCCCCACAAGGCCTTTTGGAGAGACAGAGAGAGAGTATGCCAGCACACACCCCAGCGCTATATGACCCAGGAATCACACAGTAACTTAGTGTTTACCCAGTAGCTGCTGTATATATGATTAATGCGCTAAATTTATGTGCCCCCCCCTCTATTTTTACCCTCTTTCTACCGTGAGTCTGCAGGGGAGAGCCTGGGGAGCTTCCTCTCAGCGGAGCTGTGGAGAGAAAATGGCGCTGGTGAGTGCTGAGGAAGATGGCCCCACCCCCTCAGCGGCGGGCTTCTGTCCCGCGATTTTGTGTAAAATTATTGGCGGGGGCTCATGCATATTACAGTGCCCAGCTGTATATATGCTGCTTTTTTGCCAGGAGGTAATCAATTGCTGCCCAGGGCGCCCCCCCCCTGCACCCTGCACCCTACAGTGACCGGAGTGTGTGGGTTAGTGTGGGCGCAATGGCGCACAGCTGCAGTGCTGTGCGCTACCTCATATGAAGACAGGAGTCTTCTGCCGCCGATTTTGACGTCTTCTTGCTTCAACCCGCCGGCTTCTGTCTTCTGGCTCTGCGAGGGGGACGGCGGCGCGGCTCCGGGAACGGACGACCAAGGTTAGGTTCCAGTGTTCGATCCCTCTGGAGCTAATGGTGTCCAGTAGCCTAAGAAGCGCAACCAAGCCGCAGTTAGTAAGTTTGCTTCTCTCCCCTCAGTCCCACGTAGCAGAGAGTCTGTTGCCAGCAGAAGCTCTCTGAAAATAAAAAACCTAACTACAATACTTTCTTATTAGCAAGCTCAGGAGAGCTCACTAAAATGCACCCAGCTCCTTCCGGGCACAGATTCTAACTGAGGTCTGGAGGAGGGGCATAGAGGGAGGAGCCAGTGCACACCAGTAGTACTAAATCTTTCTTAGAGTGCCCAGTCTCCTGCGGAGCCCGTCTATTCCCCATGGTCCTTACGGAGTCCCCAGCATCCACTAGGACGTTAGAGAAATAAATAAAGACAACTTCAAGCAAAATATATTTAAAAAATAAATGTCTATTTTTATTTTAAGTAAAATGTAGCCACTTCTTCTTCTTCTTCTTTTTCTTCTTCTTCTTCTTCTTCTTCTTCTTCTTCTTCTTCTTCTTCTTCTTCTTCTTCTTCTTCTTCTTCTTCTTCTTCGTCTTATGATGATTATTATTATTATTTTGTCATTATTCATATTATTATTTACTCTGCATTCTAAAATAGGTAATTTCGGACTAAGATTAGTCCAGTAATCTTACAAACTTGTCCTAAGAGAGGAACAAGATGGCGGGAGTCATCCTTCAGCACTCAGGAGAGGAAAACCCCCTTGTGGAGGAAACCTCTGGGTACCCATGGCTGAAGGACTTCCTGTCCCTCTAGGCCAGGGGTGGGGAACCTCCGGCCCGCGGGCCGTATACGGCCCACAAAGCCGTTTGGTCCGGCCCACCAGCTTGTGTCAGTGAGACACGCTGCCCTCAGTCCGGCGGCAGCGTGTCTCAGCTGTCAGAACAGGGAGGAGAGCGCGGCTGTCGGGTGGGAGCGGCGGCGTGTAGTACTTCAAACCAGCCGCCGGTCCGTGAGCCAATCAGAGCTCGCGGACCGGCAGCCAATCAGGAGCCGCGGCTGCCGGTCCGCGAGCTCTGATTGGCTCTCGAACCGGCGGCTGGTTTCAAGTCCTACACGCCGCCGCCCAACATATCCGCGCTCTCCTCCGTGTCCCGCCGAAAGGAGCACGGTAAGAAGCACGGAGGGGAGAGGGGAGGGGGGAGGGCATCTGTATACCTGGCACTGTGGGGACATCTGTATACCTGTCACTGTGAGGGGCATTTGTATACCTGGCACTGTGGGGGGCATTTGTATACCTGGCACTGTGGGGGGCATTTGTATACCTGGCACTGTGGGGGGCATTTGTATACCTGGCACTGTGGGGGTATCTGTATAACTGGCACTGTGGGGGGCATTTGTATACCTGGCACTGTGGGGGGCATTTGTATACCTGGCACTGTGGGGACATCTGTATACCTGGCACTGTGAGGGGCATTTGTATACCTGGCACTGTGGGGGCATCTGTATACCTGGCACTGTGAGGGGCATTTGTATACCTGGCACTGTGGGGGCATCTGTATACCTGGCACTGTGAGGGGCATTTGTATACCTGGCACTGTGGGGGCATTTGTATACCTGGCACTGTGAGGGCAATTGTGGATCTGGCACTGCACTATTGGGGGCATATGTGTATCACGTCCCATTTTAACTGGCCACACCCATTTTTTTGGCGTGTGCGCGCCTCCGGCGCACACACACAGTACCTCTAAGGGGCAGACCTACTGGGGGGCAGGGTAATTTTTTAAGTTGAGAATTTTTGTATGGCCCCCGAAGGATTTTATAAATATCCAAATGGCCCTCGGTAGAAAAAAGGTTCCCCACCCCTGCTCTAGGCATTAAGAGACTATGCAGAGTTTCCCCAGCCCACCCGCCCACCCACTAACCTTTCCTAACCCAGTCATCCCTTCTGTCGCCTCATGTCTGCTATTTTGACCTATTTACCTAGCCGGAGAAAAATGCATCTACATGTCAATGGTGACAGAGTGAAGAAAGAGAGCAAGAGATGAATGGGAGTGAGGGCGGGACAGTCACAACCACCATAGCATTCATTTCTGATGCTAATAGGGATTACAGCTGTACAAATGTAGCCATTCTCATCGTGGCTACATCTTACCGCAATTGCGTCTTGTTAGGCGTGACCACACCGCATATGTCTGGACGTGTGTGCCCCATTCACATGGATGGGAGCTGCAAATGCCACAGCTTGGCATGGCTAGGCACAGGTGCACATAGCTGTGCCGAGGGTGCACGTTTACCTCAGATGTAGCCATGATCAGCATGGCTACACCTCAGTGGCGTGCGGTGAGGTCAGTGGCTGGTGAGGCACTACAGCCATAATGTCTGCCGAATCCTGCCGATGACCCCTACCGCTGCTGAGCCAATGCCCGCTACTGCCCCTGAGCAGATGCCCGCTGCCACTGCCAATGGCTTACAAACTCACCCACCATCAACTGACCCAGCTCTCCACCACTAATTTTCATCTCAGTCCGATGCCGCCAATGCCCGCTGCCTGCCTGCTCATAATACTTGTGATATATTGTACATTTTTATAGAAAAAAAAAAATTAGTGTTTGGGACTGGGAAGGGAGTGGGAAGAGGACATGAATGCAATTTGCTGTCCAGGGCTTCCATTAATTTAATGGAAAAGGGTCTGAATGGGTTAAAAAAATTTAAAAAAAAATGTGTGAGGACCCCCCTCCTAAGTATAACCAGCCTCGGCTATTTGAGCCGGTCCTGGTTGTTTAAATACTGTGAAAAAAATTGGACAGGGGTTCACCGTATTTAGACAACCAGCACCGGGTGCTTAGTCCGGTCCTGGTTCCAAAAATACCGGGGACAAAAATGTAGGGGTCCCTGTTACCAGCACCGGGCTTTACTAACCAGGGAGATAATGACACAGCCAGGGGACACATTTATGTAGGTCCCTGTGGTCGTGACATTACCGCCCAACTAGTCACCGCTGGCTGGGGTTCCCTAGAGTAGAGGGACCCCTTAAATCAAGGTGTCCCACTCTCCAGGCACCCAAGGGCCAGGGTTGAAGCCCAAGGCTGTCCCCAGCACCCCTGGGCGGTGGGTGCCGGGCTGATATCCATAAGTGTGTCAAACAAATGAATATTGTTTTTTGTTGTGAAACTACAAGGCCTAGCAAGCCTCCCCCGCTTGCTGGTACTTGGAGAACCTCAAGTATCAGCATGCAGGAAAATAACGGGCTCGCTGGTACCTGTAGTTCTACAACAACAAAAAATACCCAAATAAAACACAACACACACACCTTGAAAGTAAAGATGTATTAAAACACACATAGATAGACAGATAGACAGACAGACAGACAGACAGACAGACAGACAGACAGACAGACAGATAGATAGATAGATAGATAGATAGATAGATAGATAGATAGATAGATAGATAAGGCGGGTACACACAAGGTGACGGATGACTATATCGTTGAATGATATAGCGTTCAATGATATAGTGCGCACCGCCGGCATTCCCGAACATGCAGCTCAGTCCAACATTGACTGGTTGAGCTGCATGTCAGCTCAATATTGGTGACCGCTGAAAGACATGCCGGAGCGCGCATAATTCATCCTACACGAATAGTCCCCAATACACACTGGATGATATAAGCCTAAAAATAAATGATAACGACATTATGTCGTTATCATTTATTTTTTAGGATAAAATCACGTAGTGTATACTCCCCGATAGACAGATAGATAGATAGATAGATAGATAGATAGATAGATAGATAGATAGATAGATAGATAGATATAGTCGTTACAGATTTCTGCCCTTTTATTTCCTCTGCTTATCAGTACATTACATAAATGGGTATTTTTATATAATTATTTTTTTTCTACATAATACACTGATAAACGGAGGATTTAAAAGGGGAAAGAAATCTGTTATATATATACACATACATGCAAGATCACATAGACACATACTGTACATACAGGCAGGATCTCATACACACACACAGTCCCATAGATACATACATATAGGCAGGGACACACACACACACACACACACACACATATATATATATATATATATATATATGTGATGTCAGCCCCTGTGATAGTGTAGTGTCGTACCTGTATCTTCCAGCTAACGGGTGAACTCGACTATTCTAGAGCCCTCTCCAATACAGAAGCCTGTGGCAGAAGGATGGACACCCCAAGAGAGACACACACATGTAGATAGAACACAGAATTGTAGTGACAACAATTTATTATAGTCGGTTTCACTAGTCGCCACTACAAATGATATTTGGGTATTACCAGCCAAGTACAATCACATATCAACACGACCTGTTTGTTGAAGCGCCCTGTAACATCAGGTAGAAATGTGTAATGTTGCAATTAGAACACAAGAAGGACTTTGACAATCAACTGCATTAGTCAGGAATAATGCTGCAATACAATTAGGCATTTACCCAAACAAAAGTACAACATAAGCGTGGGCTGGCATTTCTATCCACTCCGTATTTACTAAAGTGTCCGCCAGATGGCGCTAGATTGGATATGTTCAGTTTATGCTGCTGACAAAATGTTCCAGCTATATCAATGTCCTACAGGGGGTGCTGAAGAATGAGTTTGCACTGTGCACAGTATTTGTAATCCAACGGGTGGTGCCATGGAGCAGCTACTTGCAATGTATAGCACCAGTTTCCAATAG
Source organism: Pseudophryne corroboree (assembly GCF_028390025.1). NCBI lineage: Eukaryota > Metazoa > Chordata > Amphibia > Anura > Myobatrachidae > Pseudophryne > Pseudophryne corroboree. Next base: position 460,551,691 of record NC_086444.1, on the reverse strand, counting down.
AGGGCGCTGTGGAGTAAGCCATAGCACAGTGTAGCAATGAGCTTCAAATAGAGGGCGCTGTGGAATAAGAACTGATGTCAGCATACAGTGGGACACAGAGCAAATGACCCAATCCTGGCACACACATGGTGCTGCAGCTCAAATAGTCTAGGGATAAGTGTCACTTCGTGTTTTCCTTGCAATTGAAGTGGTAAGGGGAAGCAGGGGGTTTCACACAACCCTATCCCTTAAGGCTCTCTGGTACAGTGGCAGGCAGCCCCAAATAAATCCCATATGTCCCTCTCCTTGTACATAGAGTCCTGCTGTGATCTGTCCCAAGGGGCTGTGATGTTGAAAGCTGTCAGGGTGATCACTGTTGGTCTGGATGCCCATAGGTGGGGGCTGTCTGGGGTGAGGTAGAGTACCTGTATTATCTACTGCTGTTGCCAGCTCCTGCCAGTCACTTCTCACTGCTGCTTTTCAGGATGACAGCCTTCTCTCAGTGCCCAGCCTCTCCCAGCGCAGAGTGCCTCCAGACCTCCGCGTACAGCTCCTCACACCCACACACACTGCATCTTGCTTCATTGCCGTGCTGCTCTCTGCTCACTGCAGCTCTCCTCCCTTCTCTCTCCCCACACACATGGCCAATCAGAGCGCTCCCAGCTTCCCGCTCTGCAGGGATCCTGATGGAAAGCACAGGGTCCTAGTGCTATACATATTTCTCTCCTGGGTGCCATGGTTGCTTAGCAACCAGTGTAAAAAGGATTTTAATCCTCACAGTGTGTCTGCAGCTGGTTTAACTAGCAGAAAGGGTACCCCAAGCAGAGTACTGTAGACAGCAGCTTTTGGTGTCCTGCTGTCTACAGTACTCTGCTGATGTCTTGATAAAGATCACTGGGATGTGATCGAAACGTTGACTGACTTTCATGATGTGGTAATAAATAACCTTTGACCTTTTAAAAAATTGGTGAGTGCCCTCTTTCATAAATGACTGTTTATTGGAACCCACCATTCCTTGAAGTTGAGCACTATCTGGTTGGCTTCTGAATTACGGATTAGTGCGGATGCTCAGGGGACTATATATATATATGTATATATATATAAAACACCGTGCAGAGTGGCACTCGTAGGACTTCAATCAATAAACAGAGGACACAGTGGTCACAAGTTTGGTCTAATCTAATTTTGATTAGACCAAACTTGTGACCGCTGTGTCCTCTGTTTATTGATTGAAGTCCTACGAGTGCCACTCTGCACGGTGTTTTATACTTTTATATGGTCCATTGATCATTTGAGGAGGCACCGGGGCAGTTATATTGCGGGATTGAGAGTGCCGGTCCTCACATCATTATATATATATATATATATATATATATACATGCAGGCAGGGTCACACAAACAGGCAAGACCACACATATACACCTCTATAAAGACAGACTGAGGTACTGTACCTCTCACTCCTGCAGCAGCTCCCTCATCTTAGGGTTGGTTCTAAATCGGAGAGAAGCGACCTTCTGATGTCATTAGGGGAGGAGACATGTCACCAGGGGGAGAAGCTACTGCCGAACAGGGTACCCAAAAAGTACCCTTGCGGGCTCGCATAGCTCGCCATGCTTCGGGCTCGGTGGCTCGCTCTGCTTCGCTCGCCACCTGATTACTAAAGCTAATAGTTGGTGGCGTGGATAGTAGAGGAACTATCCTGCTGGCCTAGCTCCTCCCCCTTGTGTCGTGGTTCCTTAGGCCACTTGAATCTAGCATCAACCCTTATCTTAGATGGACATTGGACAAGCAGCCAGACAGGACAGAACTAGAGCAGCCCGTTGTAGCCCCGCCCACTGTTCAGGTCAGAGGAGCATGTGCTGGGCTTCACCAATCCGGGCTCAGCACATGTTCCTCTGACCCCCACTGTCTCTCATCACCATAGCAGCAGAGAGGATGTGCTGCTGCTGCTGCTGCTCGGAATCTTCACCATGCCAGTAATCTCTGCAGCGGCTGCTGTAAATTGAACAGCTGAGCTGCCGGGGATAAACGGAGCACAGGCAGCAATATACTACTCTGCTCCGGTAGTTCTGCTGACTGTGTGGGGGGCCCGTGTGTGGGGGCCCCTGGACAGTCGCCCCTAGTATAACCAAGCCCTGCCTCCATTGCCTTGCAAAATTGTCACAGGAAAGCCATAAACCAGTGTTGCCAGTGATTCTCTATCAGTCAAACGGTTGTTTATAATGTTTTCGGTTTCTAAGCCTTGATAGGACTGATTCAGGCTTTTACAAAATATCCAGCATTGGGCCTAGGGGGTAACTCAGACTAGCAGCGATTGTAGTCTAAATTACTTTGTGGAATGCGAACGCGCATCACCGCACTGCGAGTGCGCATCCCAGAAGCCAAGTGATATGCTATCAGCATCTCACTGGCTGCGATCGCCTCTGCCTGATTGACAGGGTGGGAGGGGGTGTGCCAATGGTGTTAGAACGCCGCTGGTGGGGTGCGGTCCGGACAATGGAGGCATTTCTGGACCAATGGGGGGGCAGGTCGCGGCGACTGCGTGACGTCACAGGCAGCCGCTGCGACATGGGGCATACCCAGTAGCTCCCTGCCAGAGCGCAGGAGCTGCGCAGGCAGGGAGCTACTTGTCAGGTACAAAAGCATCGCCGCCGTGCAATGTTTTTGTACCTGTGCAGGGCAGTAGGGGCTGACATGCGGGGCGGACTAGCCCTGTGCTGGGCGTCCCCCCGCATGCCAGAGTGTGCTAAATTTAGCACATCTACGATCAGCTCTGAATTACCCCCCTAATTCAAGGTTGAATGCAAATGTTAAACCTCATATAGTCTGAGGATTGTCCGTAACATAACTATAACATCTTAAAACTTAATTATAATTTCTCTATCGTCCTAGTGGATGCTGGGGTTCCTGAAAGGACCATGGGGAATAGCGGCTCCGCAGGAGACAGGGCACAAAAAGTAAAGCTTTAGGATCAGGTGGTGTGCACTGGCTCCTCCCCCTATGACCCTCCTCCAAGCCTCAGTTAGATTTTTGTGCCCGGCCGAGAAGGGTGCAATCTAGGTGGCTCTCCTAAAGAGCTGCTTAGAAAAGTTTAGCTTAGGTTTTTTATTTTACAGTGAGTCCTGCTGGCAACAGGATCACTGCAACGAGGGACTTAGGGGAGAAGAAGTGAACTCACCTGCGTGCAGGATGGATTGGCTTCTTGGCTACTGGACATTAGCTCCAGAGGGACGATCACAGGTACAGCCTGGATGGTCACCGGAGCCTCGCCGCCGGCCCCCTTGCAGATGCTGAAACGAGAAGAGGTCCAGAATCGGCGGCAGAAGACTCCTCAGTCTTCTAAAGGTAGCGCACAGCACTGCAGCTGTGCGCCATTTCCTCTCAGCACACTTCACACGGCAGTCACTGAGGGTGCAGGGCGCTGGGAGGGGGGCGCCCTGGGAGGCAAATGAAAACCTAATTTGGCTAAAAATACCTCACATATAGCCTCCGGGGGCTATATGGAGATATTTAACCCCTGCCAGAATCCGTTAAGAGCGGGAGACGAGGCCGCCGAAAAAGGGGCGGGGCCTATCTCCTCAGCACACAGCGCCATTTTCCCTCACAGAAAGGCTGGAGGGAAGGCTCCCAGGCTCTCCCCTGCACTGCACTACAGAAACAGGGTTAAAACAGAGAGGGGGGGCACTAATTTGGCGTTAGAAATATATAAAAAAGATGCTATAAGGGAAAACACTTATATAAGGTTGTCCCTATATAATTATAGCGTTTTTGGTGTGTGCTGGCAAACTCTCCCTCTGTCTCTCCAAAGGGCTAGTAGGTCCTGTCCTCTATCAGAGCATTCCCTGTGTGTGTGCTGTGTGTCGGTACGTGTGTGTCGACATGTATGAGGACGATGTTGGTGAGGAGGCGGAGCAATTGCCTGTAATGGTGATGTCACTCTCTAGGGAGTCGACACCGGAATGGATGGCTTATTTAGGGAATTACGTGATAATGTCAACACGCGGCAAGGTCGGTTGACGACATGAGACGGCCGACAAACAATTAGTACCGGTCCAGACGTCTCAAAAACACCGTCAGGGGTTTTAAAACGCCCGTTTACTTTAGTCGGTCGACACAGACACAGACAGGGACACTGAATCCAGTGTCGACGGTGAATAAACAAACGTATTCCTTATTAGGGCCACACGTTAAGGGCAATGAAGGAGGTGTTACATATTTCTGATACTACAAGTACCACAAAAGAGGGTATTATGTGGGATGTGAAAAAACTACCGTAGTTTTTCCTGAATCAGATAAATTAAATGAAGTGTGTGATGATGCGTGGGTTCCCCCCGATAGAAAATATGGGCGGTATACCCTTTCCCGCCAGAAGTTAGGGCGCGTTGGGAAACACCCCTTAGGGTGGATAAGGCGCTCACACGCTTATCAGAACAAGTGGCGGTACCGTCTATAGATAGGGCCGTCCTCAAGGAGCCAGCTGACAGGAGGCTGGAAAAATATCATAAAAAGTATATACACACATACTGGTGTTATACTGCGACCAGCGATCGCCTCAGCCTGGATGTGCAGAGCTGGGGTGGCTTGGTCGGATTCCCTGACTAAAAATATTGATACCCTTGACAGGGACAGTATTTTATTGACTATAGAGCATTTAAAGGATGCATTTCTATATATGCGAGATGCACAGAGGGATATTTGCACTCTGGCATCAAGAGTAAGTGCGATGTCCATATCTGCCAGAAGATGTTTATGGACACGACAGTGGTCAGGTGATGCAGATTCCAAACGGCACAAAGGTGTATTGCCGTATAAAGGAAGAGGAGTTATTTGGGGTCGGTCCATCGGACCTGGTGGCCACGGCAACTGCTGGAAAATCCACCGTTTTTTACCCTAAGTCACATCTCTGCAGAAAAAGACACCGTCCTTTCAGCTTCAGTCCTTTCGTCCCTATAAGAGTCATATCTGCCCAGGGATAGAGGAAAGGGAAGAAGACTGCAGCAGGCAGCCCATTCCCAGGAACAGAAGCGTTCCACCGCTTCTCACAAGCTCTCAGCATGACGCTGAGACCGTACAGGACCCCTGGATCCTACAAGTAGTATCCCAGGGGTACAGATTGGAATGTCGAGACGTTTCCCCTGCGCAGGCTCCTGAAGTCTGCTTTACCAAGGTCTCCCTCCGACAAGGAGGCAGTATGGGAAAAAAATTCATGAGCTGTATTCCCAGCAGGTGATAATTAAATTACCCCTCCTACAACAAGAAAAGGGGTATTATTCCACACTATATTGTGGTACTGAAGCCAGAAGGCTAGGTGAGACCTATTCTAAATCTAAAAAAATTTGAACACTTACAAAGGTTCAAATCAAGATGGAGTCACTCAGAGCAGTGATAACGAACCGGGAAGAAGGGGACTATATGGTGTCCCGAGACATCAGGGATGCTTACCTCCATGTCCCAAATTTGCCCTTATCACTAAGGGTACCTCAGGTTCGTGGTACAGAACTGTCACTATCAGTTTCAGACGCTGCCGTTTGGATTGTCCACGGCACCCCGGGTCTTTACCAAGGTAATGGCCGAAATGATGGTTCTTCTTCGAAGAAAAGGCGTCTTAATTATCCCTTACTTGGACGATCTCCTGATAAGGGCAAAGTCCAGGGAACAGTTGGAGGTCGGAGTAGCACTATCTCGGATACTGTTACAACAGCAGGGGTGGATTCTAAATATTCCAAAATCGCAGCTGATCCCGACAACAAGTCTCCTGTGCTTAGGGATGATTCTGGACACAGTCCAGAAAAAGGTGTTTCTCCCGGAAGAGAAAGCCAGGGAGTTATCCGAGCTAGTCAGGAACCTCCTAAAATCAGTGCATCATTGCACAAGGGCCATGGTAAAAAAATGGTGACTTCCTTCGAAGCAATTCCAGTCGGCAGATTTCATGCAAGAACTTTTCAGTGGGATCTGCTGGACAAATGGTCCGGATCGCATCTTCAGATGCATCAGCGGATAACCCTATATCCAAGGACAAGGGTGTCTCTCCTGTGGTGGTTACAGAGTGCTCATCTTCTAGAGGGCCGCAGATTCGACATTCAGTTTTGGATGTTGGTGACCACGGAGGCCAGCCCGAGAGGCTGGGGAGCAGTCACACAAGGAAAAAATTTCCAGGGAGTGTGATCAAGTCTGGAGACTTTTCTCCACATAAATATAGCTAAGGGTAAATTTATAATGCTCTAAGCTTAGCAAGACCTCTGCTTCAAGGTCAGCCGGTATTGATCCAGTGGGATAAAACATCACGGCAGTCGCCCACGTAAATAGACAGGGCGGCACAAGAAGCAGGAGGGCAGTGGCAAAAACTGCAAGGACTTTTCGCTGGGCGGAAAATCATGTGATAGCACTGTCAGCAGTGTTTCATTCCGGGAATGGAAACTGGGAAGCAGACTTCCTCAGTAGGCACGACCTCCACCCGGCAGAGTGGGAACTTCATGGGGAAGTTTTCCACATGATTGTAAACCGTTGGGAATTACCAAAGGTGGACATGATGGCGTCCCGTCTGAACAAAAAACGGGACAGGTATTGCGCCAGGTTAAGAGACCCTCAGGCAATAGCTGTGGACGTTCTGGTAACACCGTGGGTGTACCAGTCGGTGTATGTGTTCCATCCTCTGCTTTTCATACCTAAGGTACTGAGAATTATAAGACGTAGAGGAGTAAGAACTATACTCATGGCTCCGGATTGGCCAAGAAGGACTTGGTACCCGGAACTTCAAGAGATGCTCACAGAGGACTTATGGCCTCTGCCGCTAAGAAGGGACTTGTTTCAGCAAGTACCATGTCTGTTCCAAGACTTACCGCAGCTGCGTTTGACGGCATGGCGGTGGAACGCCGGATCCTAAGGGAAAAGGCATTCAGGAAGAGGTCATTCCTACCCTGGTCAAAGCCAGAAAGGAGGTGACCGCACAACATTATCACCACATGTGGCAAAAATATGTTGCGTGGTGTGAGGCCAGGAAGGCCCCACGAAGAAATTTCAACTCGGTCGATTCCTGCATTTCCTGCAAACAGGAGTGTCTATGGGCCTCAAATTGGGGTCCATTAAGGTTCAAATTTCGGCCCTGTCGATTTTTCTTCCAGAAAGAATTGGCTTCAGTTCCTGAAGTCCAGAAGTTTGTCAAGGGAGTATTGCATATACAACCCCCTTTTGTGCCTCCAGTGGCACTGTGGGATCTCAACGTAGTTCTGGGATTCCTCAAAACACATTGGTTTAAAACCAGTCAAATCTGTGGATTTGAAGCATCTCACATGAAAAGTGAACATGCTCTTGGACCTGGCCTGGACCAGGCGAGTGTCAAATTGGTGGTTTTTTTCTCAAAAAAGCCCATATCTGTTTGTCCATTCGGACAGGGCAGAGCTGCGGACTCGTCCCCAGTTCTCTCCCTAAGGTGGTGTCAGTGTTTCACCTGAACCAGCTTATTGTGGTGTCTTGCGCCTACTAGGGACTTGGAGGACTCCAAGTTGCTAGATGTGGTCAGGGCCCTGAAAATATAGGTTCCAGGACGGCTGGAGTCAGGAAAACTGACTTGCTGTTATCCTGTATGCACCCAACAAACTGGGTGCTCTTGCTTCTAAGCAGACTTTTGCTAGTTGGATGTGTAATACAATTCAGCTTGCACATTCTGTGGCAGGCCTGCCACAGCCAAAATATGTAAATGCCCATTCCACAAGGAAGGTGGGCTCATCTTGGGCGGCTGCCCGAGGGGTCTCGGCTTTACAACTTTGCCGAGCGGCTATTTAGTCAGGGGCAAACACGTTTGTAAAATCCTACAAATTTGATAACCTGGCTAAGGAGGACCTGGAGTTCTCTCATTCGGTGCTGCAGAGTCATCCGCACTCTCCCGCCCGTTTGGGAGCTTTGGTATAATCCCCATGGTCCTTTCAGGAACCCCAGCATCCACTAGGACGATAGAGAAAATAAGAATTTACTTACCGATAATTCTATTTCTCGGAGTCCGTAGTGGATGCTGGGCGCCCATCCCAAGTGCGGATTATCTGCAATACTTGTACATAGTTACAAAAATCGGGTTATTATTGTTGTGAGCCATCTTTCAGAGGCTCCGCTGTTATCATACTGTTAACTGGGTTCAGATCACAGGTTGTACAGTGTGATTGGTGTGGCTGGTATGAGTCTTACCCGGGATTCATAAATCCTTCCTTATTGTGTACGCTCGTCCGGGCACAGTATCCTAACTGAGGCTTGGAGGAGGGTCATAGGGGGAGGAGCCAGTGCACACCACCTGATCCTAAAGCTTTACTTTTTGTGCCCTGTCTCCTGCGGAGCCGCTATTCCCCATGGTCCTTTCAGGAACCCCAGCATCCACTACGGACTCCGAGAAATAGAATTATCGGTAAGTAAATTCTTATTAAATAAAGACACGGAGACTTGAATTTGGCAGAAATTGTTAGCTATTTATTTAAGTGAACCATTAACTGTGAATAATTAAACTAAAGTAGAGATGAGCGGGTTCGGTTCTTCGGAATCGGAACCCGCCCGAACTTCATGTTTTTTTACACGGGTCCGAGCGACTCGGATCTTCCCGCCTTGCTCGGTTAACCCGAGCGCGCCCGAACGTCATCATCACGCTGTCGGATTCTCGCGAGGCTCAGATTCTATCGCGAGACTCGGATTCTATATAAGGAGCCGCGCGTCGCCGCCATTTTTCACACGTGCATTGAGATTCATAGGGAGAGGACGTGTCTGGCGTCCTCTCCGTTTATAGAGATTCGAGAAGAGAGTGAGACAGAGAGAGACACAGTAATAATTTGGGGAGCATTAGGAGGAGTACTACTACTACTAGTACTTGCTGAAGTGATAGAGAGAGATAGTGTGACTGTATTATCTGACTTGTGGGGGAGACACTGACAGTGGGGAGCAGTTAGAGTCTGAGAGCAGGACTCAGGACTCAGGAGTACATATAACGTACAGTGCACACTTTTGCTGCCAGAGTGCCAGCCACACTGCCATTGTTTGTGACCACACTGACCACCAGTATAATATATATTGTGATTGTCTGCTTAGGACTCAGGAGTACTACTTGCAAGTTGCTGATAGTGTGACCAGTGACCTGACCACCAGTTTAATAAATCACCACCAGTTTATGAGTTTAATATATATTATATATATATATATAATAAGAATTTACTTACCGATAATTCTATTTCTCGTAGTCCGTAGTGGATGCTGGGGACTCCGTAAGGACCATGGGGAATAGCGGCTCCGCAGGAGACAGGGCACAAAAGTAAAAGCTTTAGGATCAGGTGGTGTGCACTGGCTCCTCCCCCTATGACCCTCCTCCAAGCCTCAGTTAGGATACTGTGCCCGGACGAGCGTACACAATAAGGAAGGATTTTGAATCCCGGGTAAGACTCATACCAGCCACACCAATCACACTGTACAACCTGTGATCTGAACCCAGTTAACAGCATGATAACAGCGGAGCCTCTGAAAAGATGGCTCACAACAATAATAACCCGTTTTAGTTAACAATAACTATGTACAAGTATTGCAGACAATCCGCACTTGGGATGGGCATCCACTACGGACTACGAGAAATAGAATTATCGGTAAGTAAATTCTTATTTTCTCTGACGTCCTAAGTGGATGCTGGGGACTCCGTAAGGACCATGGGGATTATACCAAAGCTCCCAAACGGGCGGGAGAGTGCGGATGACTCTGCAGCACCGAATGAGAGAACTCCAGGTCCTCCTCAGCCAGGGTATCAAATTTGTAGAATTTTGCAAACGTGTTTGCCCCTGACCAAGTAGCAGCTCGGCAAAGTTGTAAAGCCGAGACCCCTCGGGCAGCCGCCCAAGATGAGCCCACCTTCCTTGTGGAATGGGCATTTACATATTTTGGCTGTGGCAGGCCTGCCACAGAATGTGCAAGCTGAATTGTACTACACATCCAACTAACAATCGTCTGCTTAGAAGCAAGAGCACCCAGTTTGTTGGGTGCATACAGGATAAAGGCAAGTCAGTTTTCCTGACTCCAGCCGTCCTGGAAACATATATTTTCAGGGCCCTGACAACATCTAGCAACTTGGAGTCCTCCAAGTCCCTAGTAGCCGCAGGTACCACAATAAGCTGGTTCAGGTGAAACGCTGACACCACCTTAGGGAGAAACTGGGGACGAGTCCGCAGCTCTGCCCTGTCCGAATGGACAATCAGATATGGGCTTTTGTGAGACAAAGCCGCCAATTCTGACACTCGCCTGGCCGAGGCCAGGGCCAACAGCATGGTCACTTTCCATGTGAGATATTTCAAATCCACAGATTTGAGCGGTTTAAACCAATGTGATTTGAGGAATCCCAGAACTACGTTGAGATCCCACAGTTCCACTGGAGGCACAAAAGGGGGTTGTATATGCAGTACTCCCCTGACAAACTTCTGGACTTCAGGAACTGAAGCCAATTCTTTCTGGAAGAAAATCGACAGGGTCGAAATTTGAACCTTAATGGACCCCAATTTGAGGCCCATAGACACTCCTGTTTGCAGGAAATGCAGGAATCGACCGAGTTGAAATTCCTCCGTGGGGCCTTCCTGGCCTCACACCATGCAACATATTTTCGCCAAATGTGGTGATAATGTTGTGCGGTCACCTCCTTCCTGGCTCTGACCAGGGTAGGGATGACCTCTTCCGGAATGTCTTTTTCCCTTAGGATCCGGCGTTCAACCGCCATGCCGTCAAACGCAGCCGCGGTAAGACTTGGAACAGACATGATCCTTGCTGAAGCAAGTCCCTTCTTAGTATCTCTTGAAGTTCCGGGTACCAAGTCCTTCTTGGCCAATCCGGAGCCACGAGTATAGTTCTTACTCCTCTCCGTCTTATAATTCTCAGTACCTTGGGTATGAGAGGCAGAGGAGGGAACACATACACCGACTGGTACACCCACGGTGTTACCAGAGCATCCCTGCTATTGCCTGAGGGTCTCTTGACCTGGCGCAATACCTGTCCAGTTTTTTGTTCAGACGGGACGCCATCATGTCCACCTTTGGTCTTTCCCAACGGTTCACAATCATGTGGAAGACTACCAGATGAAGTCCCCACTCTCCCGGGTGGAGGTCGTGCCTGCTGAGGAAGTCTGCTTCCCAGTTGTCCACTCCCGGAATGAACACCGCTGACAGTGTTATCACATGATTTTTCGCCCAGCGAAGAATCCTTGCTGCCATTGCCCTCCTGCTTCTTGTGCCGCCCTGTCTGTTTACGTGGGCGACTGCCGTGATGTTGTCCGACTGGATCAGCACCGGTTGACTTTGAAGCAGAGGTCTTTCTAGGCTCAGAGCATTGTAAATTGCCATTAGCTCCAGTATATTTATGTGGAGAGAAGTCTCCAGACTTGACCACACTCCTTGGAAATTTCTTCCCTGTGTGACTGCTCCCCAGCCTCTCAGGCTGGCATCCGTGGTCACCAGGACCCAGTCCTGAATGCCGAATCTGCTGCCCTCTAGTAGATGAGCACTCTGCAGCCACCACAGAAGAGACACCCTTGTCCTTGGAGACAGGATTATCCGCTGATGCATCTAAAGATGCGATCCGGACCATTCGTCCAGCAGATCCCACTGAAAAATTCTTGCGTGAAATCTGCCGAATGGAATCGCTTCGTAAGAAGCCACCATTTTTCCCAGGACTCTTGTGCATTGATGCACTGACACTTGGCCTGGTTCTAGGAGGTTCCTAACTAGCTCGGATAACTCCCTGGCTTTCTCCTCCGGGAGAAACACCTTTTTCTGGACTGTGTCCAGAATCATCCCTAGGAACAGCAGACGTGTCGTCGGAATCAGCTGCGATTTTGGAATATTTAGAATCCACCCGTGCTGTCGTAGAACTACTTGAGATAGTGCTACTCCGACCTCCAACTGTTCTCTGGACCTTGCCCTTATCAGGAGATCGTCCAAGTAAGGGATAATTAAGACGCCTTTTCTTTGAAGAAGAATCATCATTTCGGCCATTACCTTGGTAAAGACCCGGGGTGCCGTGGACAATCCAAACGGCAGCGTCTGAAACTGATAGTGACAGTTCTGTACCACGAACCTGAGGTACCCTTGGTGAGAAGGGCAAATTGGGACATGGAAGTAAGCATCCTTGATGTCCAGGGACACCATATAGTCCCCTTCTTCCTGGTTCGCTATCACTGCTCTGAGTGACTCCATCTTGATTTGAACCTTTGTATGTAAGTGTTCAAAGATTTCAGATTTAGAATAGGTCTCACCGAGCCGTCTGGCTTCAGTACCACAAATAGTGTGGAATAATACCCCTTTCCTTGTTGTAGGAGGGGTACTTTGATTATCACCTGCTGGGAATACAGCTTGTGAATTGTTTCCAATACTGCCTCCCTGTCGGAGGGAGACGTTGGTAAAGCAGACTTCAGGAACCTGCGAGGGGGAGACGTCTCGAACTTCCAATCTGTACCCCTGGGATACTACTTGTAGGATCCAGGGGTCCACTTGCGAGTGAGCCCACTGCGCGCTGAAACTCTTGAGACGACCCCCCACCGCACCTGAGTCCGCTTGTACGGCCCCAGCGTCATGCTGAGGACTTGGCAGAAGCGGTGGAGGGCTTCTGTTCCTGGGAAGGAGCTGCCTGCTGCAGTCTTCTTCCCTTTCCTCTACCCCTGGGCAGATATGACTGGCCTTTTGCCCGCTTGCCCTTATGGGGACGAAAGGACTGAGGCTGAAAAGACGGTGTCTTTTTCTGCTGAGATGTGACTTGGGGTAAAAAAGGTGGATTTTCCAGCTGTTGCCGTGGCCACCAGGTCCGATGGACCGACCCCAAATAACTCCTCCCCTTTATACGGCAATACTTCCATGTGCCGTTTGGAATCTGCATCACCTGACCACTGTCGTGTCCATAAACATCTTCTGGCAGACATGGACATCGCACTTACTCTTGATGCCAGAGTGCAAATATCCCTCTGTGCATCTCGCATATATAGAAATGCATCTTTTAAATGCTCTATAGTCAATAAAATACTGTCCCTGTCAAGGGTATCAATATTTTCAGTCAGGGAATCCGACCAAGCCACCCCAGCGCTGCACATCCAGGCTGAGGCGATCGCTGGTCGCAGTATAACACCAGTATGTGTGTATATACTTTTTAGGATATTTTCCAGCCTCCTATCAGCTGGCTCCTTGAGGGCGGCCGTATCTGGAGACGGTAACGCCACTTGTTTTAATAAGCGTGTGAGCGCCTTATCCACCCTAGGGGGTGTTTCCCAACGCGCCCTAACTTCTGGCGGGAAAGGGTATAACGCCAATAATTTTCTATCGGGGGAAACCCACGCATCATCACACACTTCATTTAATTTATCTGATTCAGGAAAAACTACAGGTAGTTTTTTCACACCCCACATAATACCCTTTTTTGTGGTACTTGTAGTATCAGAAATATGTAACACCTCCTTCATTGCCCTTAACATGTAACGTGTGGCCCTAATGGAAAATACGTTTGTTTCTTCACCGTCGACACTGGAGTCAGTGTCCGTGTCTGTGGCGACCGACTGAGGTAATGGGCGTTTTAAAGCCCCTGACGGTGTTTGAGACGCCTGGACAGGTACTAATTGGTTTGCCGGCCGTCTCATGTCGTCAACCGACCTTGCAGCGTGTTGACATTATCACGTAATTCCCTAAATAAGCCATCCATTCCGGTGTCGACTCCCTAGAGAGTGACATCACCATTACAGGCAATTGCTCCGCCTCCTCACCAACATCGTCCTCATACATGTCGACACACACGTACCGACACACAGCACACACACAGGGAATGCTCTGATAGAGGACAGGACCCCACTAGCCCTTTGGGGAGACAGAGGGAGAGTTTGCCAGCACACACCAAAACGCTATAATTATACAGGGACAACCTTATATAAGTGTTTTCCCTTATAGCATCTTAATATATTTTAATATCGCCACACAAAATGCCCCCCCTCTCTGTTTTAACCCTGTTTCTGTAGTGCAGTGCAGGGGAGAGCCTGGGAGCCTTCCTAGCAGCGGAGCTGTGTAGGAAAATGGCGCTGTGTGCTGAGGAGAATAGGCCCCACCCCCTTTTCGGCGGGCTTCTTCTCCCGTTTTTCTGACAACCTGGCAGGGGTTAAATACATCCATATAGCCCCAGAGGCTATATGTGATGTATTTTTAGCCAGCATAGGTACTTTCATTGCTGCCCAGGGCGCCCCACCCAGCGCCCTGCACCCTCAGTGACCGTTGGTGTGAAGTGTGCTGAGAGCAATGGCGCACAGCTGCCGTGCTGTGCTCTACCTTAAGAAGACTGGGAAGTCTTCAGCCGCCGATTTCTGGACCTCTTCTCTCTTCAGCATCTGCAAGGGGGTCGGCGGCGCGGCTCCGGTGACCCATCCAGGCTGTACCTGTGATCGTCCCTCTGGAGCTAGTGTCCAGTAGCCTAAGAAGCCAATCCATCCTGCACGCAGGTGAGTTCACTTCTTCTCCCCTAAGTCCCTCGTTGCAGTGAGCCTGTTGCCAGCAGGACTCACTGAAAATAAAAAACCTAACAAAACTTTTACTCTAAGCAGCTCTTTAGGAGAGCCACCTAGATTGCACCCTTCTCGGCCGGGCACAAAAACCTAACTGAGGCTTGGAGGAGGGTCATAGGGGGAGGAGCCAGTGCACACCACCTGATCCTAAAGCTTTTACTTTTGTGCCCTGTCTCCTGCGGAGCCGCTATTCCCCATGGTCCTTACGGAGTCCCCAGCATCCACTTAGGACGTCAGAGAAAATTGTATATAATATATATATAATATTGTATACCACCTAGCACCTACCCGTGTTTTTTGTTTTTGTTTCTTTCTTCTTTATACATACTACTATAGTAGCTTACTGTAGCAGTCTGCGGTGCTGCTGAGCTGACAGTGTCCAGCAGGTCCGTCATCAGTCATTACATAATAAATATATAATATATACCTGTCCGGCTGCAGTACTAGTGATATTATATATACATATATATTGATTTCATCTCATTATCATCCTGTCTATATTATCAGCAGACACAGTACGTTAGTCCACGGCTGTAGCTACCTCTGTGTCGGCACTCGGCAGTCCATCCATAATTGTATACCACCTACCCGTGGTTGTTGTTTTTTTCTTTCTTCTTTATACATACTACTATAGTAGCTTACTGTAGCAGTCTGCGGTGCTGCTGAGCTGACAGTGTCCAGCAGGTCCGTCATCAGTCATTACATAATAAATATATAATATATACCTGTCCGGCTGCAGTACTAGTGATATTATATATACATATATATTGATTTCATCTCATTATCATCCAGTCTATATTATCAGCAGACACAGTACGTTAGTCCACGGCTGTAGCTACCTCTGTGTCGGCACTCGGCAGTCCATCCATAATTGTATACCACCTACCCGTGGTTGTTTTTTTTTTCTTTCTTCTTTATACATACTACTATAGTAGCTTACTGTAGCAGTCTGCGGTGCTGCTGAGCTGACAGTGTCCAGCAGGTCCGTCATCAGTCATTACATAATAAATATATAATATATACCTGTCCGGCTGCAGTACTAGTGATATTATATATACATATATTTCTCTATCGTCCTAGTGGATGCTGGGGTTCCTGAAAGGACCATGGGGAATAGCGGCTCCGCAGGAGACAGGGCACAAAAGTAAAGCTTTCCGATCAGGTGGTGTGCACTGGCTCCTCCCCCTATGACCCTCCTCCAAGCCAGTTAGATTTTTGTGCCCGGCCGAGAAGGGTGCAATCTAGGTGGCTCTCCTAAAGAGCTGCTTAGAAAAGTTTAGCTTAGGTTTTTTATTTTACAGTGAGTCCTGCTGGCAACAGGATCACTGCAACGAGGGACTTAGGGGAGAAGAAGTGAACTCACCTGCGTGCAGGATGGATTGGCTTCTTGGCTACTGGACATTAGCTCCAGAGGGACGATCACAGGTACAGCCTGGATGGTCACCGGAGCCTTGCCGCCGGCCCCCTTGCAGATGCTGAAGTAAGAAGAGGTCCAGAATCGGCGGCAGAAGACTCCTCAGTCTTCTAAAGGTAGCGCACAGCACTGCAGCTGTGCGCCATTTTCCTCTCAGCACACTTCACACGGCAGTCACTGAGGGTGCAGGGCGCTGGGAGGGGGGCGCCCTGGGAGGCAAATGAATACCTATTTTGGCTAAAAATACCTCACATATAGCCTCCGGAGGCTATATGGAGATATTTAACCCCTGCCAGAATCCGTTAAGAGCGGGAGACGAGGCCGCCGAAAAAGGGGCGGGGCCTATCTCCTCAGCACACAGCGCCATTTTCCCTCACAGAAAGGCTGGAGGGAAGGCTCCCAGGCTCTCCCCTGCACTGCACTACAGAAACAGGGTTAAAACAGAGAGGGGGGGCACTAATTTGGCGATATGCTTATATATTAAGATGCTATAAGGGAAAACACTTATATAAGGTTGTCCCTATATAATTATAGCGTTTTTGGTGTGTGCTGGCAAACTCTCCCTCTGTCTCTCCAAAGGGCTAGTGGGTCCTGTCCTCTATCAGAGCATTCCCTGTGTGTGTGCTGTGTGTCGGTACGTGTGTGTCGACATGTAGGGGGACGATGTTGGTGAGGAGGCGGAGCAATTGCCTGTAATGGTGATGTCACTCTCTAGGGAGTCGACACCGGAATGGATGGCTTATTTAGGAAATTACGTGATAATGTCAACACGCTGCAAGGTCGGTTGACGACATGAGACGGCCGACAAACAATTAGTACCGGTCCAGACGTCTCAAAAACACCGTCAGGGGTTTTAAAACGCCCGTTTACTTTAGTCGGTCGACACAGACACAGACAGGGACACTGAATCCAGTGTCGACGGTGAATAAACAAACGTATTCCTTATTAGGGCCACACGTTAAAGGCAATGAAGGAGGTGTTACATATTTCTGATACTACAAGTACCACAAAAGAGGGTATTATGTGGGATGTGAAAAAACTACCATAGTTTTTCCTGAATCAGATAAATTAAATAAAGTGTGTGATGATGCGTGGGTTCCCCCCGATAGAAAATTATGGGCGGTATACCCTTTCCCGCCAGAAGTTAGGGCGCGTTGGGAAACACCCCTTAAGGTGGATAAGGCGCTCACACGCTTATCAAAACAAGTGGCGGTACCGTCTATAGATAGGGCCGTCCTCAAGGACCAGCTGACAGGAGGCTGGAAAATATCATAAAAAGTATATACACACATACTGGTGTTATACTGCGACCAGCGATCGCCTCAGCCTGGATGTGCAGAGCTGGGGTGGCTTGGTCGGATTCCCTGACTAAAAATATTGATACCCTTGACAGGGACAGTATTTTATTGACTATAGAGCATTTAAAGGATGCATTTCTATATATGCGAGATGCACAGAGGGATATTTGCACTCTGGCATCATGAGTAAATGCGATGTCCATAACTGCCAGAAGATGTTATGGACACGACAGTGGTCAGGTGATGCAGATTCCAAACGGCACAAAGGTGTATTGCCGTATAAAAGGTGGATGAGTTATTTGGGGTCGGTCCATCGGACCTGGTGGCCACGGCAACTGCTGGAAAATCCACAGTTTTTTACCCTAAGTCACATCTCTGCAGAAAAAGACACCGTCTTTTCAGCCTCAGTCCTCTCGTCCCTATAAGATCATATCTGCCCAGGGATAGAGGAAAGGGAAGAAGACTGCAGCAGGCAGCCCATTCCCAGGAACAGAAGCATTCCACCGCTTCTGACAAGTTCTCAGCATGGCGCTGAGACCGTACAGGACCCCTGGATCCTACAAGTAGTATCCCGGGGGTACAGATTGGAATGTCGAGACGTTTCCCCTTCGCAGGCTCCTGAAGTCTGCTTTACCAAGTCTCCCTCCGACAAGGAGGCAGTATGGGAAAAAATTCACAAGCTGTATTCCCAGCAGGTGATAATTAAATTACCCCTCCTACTACAAGAAAAGGGGTATTATTCCACACTATATTGTGGTACTGAAGCCAGAAGGCTAGGTGAGACTTATTCTAAAAAAATTTTTTTGAACACTTACAAAGGTTCAAATCAAGATGGAGTCACTCAGAGCAGTGATAACGAACCAGGAAGAAGGGGACTATATAGTGTCCCGGGACATCAGGGATGCTTACCTCTATGTCCCAAATTTGCCCTTCTCACTAAGGGTACCTCAGGTTCGTGGTGCAGAACTGTCACTATCAGTTTCAGACGCTGCCGTTTGGATTGTCCACGGCACCCCGGGTCTTTACCAAGGTAATGGCCGAAATGATGATTCTTCTTCGAAGAAAAGGCGTCTTAATTATCCCTTACTTGGACGATCTCCTGATAAGGGCATAGTCCAGGGAACAGTTGGAGGTCGGAGTAGCACTATCTCGGATACTGCTACAACAGCACGGGTGGATTCTAAATATTCCAAAATCGCAGCTGATCCCGACGACACGTCTGCTGTGCCTAGGGATGATTCTGGACACAGTCCAGAAAAAGGTGTTTCTCCCGGAAGAGAAAGCCAGGGAGTTATCCGAGCTAGTCAGGAACCTCCTAAAAACAGTGCATCATTGCACAAGGGTCCTGGTAAAAATGGTGGCTTCCTACGAAGCAATTCCATTCGGCAGATTTCACGCAAGAACTTTTCAGTGGGATCTGCTGGACAAATGGTCCGGATCGCATCTTCAGATGCATCAGCGGATAACCCTATATCCAAGGACAAGGGTGTCTCTCCTGTGGTGGTTATAGAGTGCTCATCTT
This sequence comes from Pseudophryne corroboree, assembly GCF_028390025.1. NCBI lineage: Eukaryota > Metazoa > Chordata > Amphibia > Anura > Myobatrachidae > Pseudophryne > Pseudophryne corroboree. Next base: position 460,532,948 of record NC_086444.1, on the reverse strand, counting down.
CTAGAGGGCCGCAGATTCGGCATTCAGGATTGGATGCTGGTGACCACGGAGCCCAGCCCGAGAGGCTGGGGAGCAGTCACACAAGGAAAAAATTTCCAGGGAGTGTGATCAAGTCTGGAGACTTTTCTCCACATAAATATACTGGAGCTAAGGGTAAATTTATAATGCTCTAAGCTTAGCAAGACCTCTGCTTCAAGGTCAGCCGGTATTGATCCAGTGGGAAAAACATCACGGCAGTCGCCCACGTAAACAGACAGGGCGACACAAGAAGCAGGAGGGCAATGGCAAAAACTGCAAGGACTTTTCGCTGGGCGGAAAATCATGTGATAGCACTGTCAGCAGTGTTTCATCCCGGGAATGGAAACTGGGAAGCAGACTTCCTCAGCAGGCACGACCTCCACCCGGGAGAGTGGAAACTTCATCGGGAAGTTTTTTCCACATGATTGTAAACCGTTGGGAAATACCAAAGGTGGACATGATGGCGTCCCGTCTGAACAAAAAACGGGACAGGTATTGCGCCAGGTCAAGAGACCCTCAGGCAATAGCTGTGGACGTTCTGGTAACACCGTGGGTGTACCAGTCGGTGTATGTGTTCCCTCCTCTGCTTCTCATACCTAAGGTGCTGAGAATTATAAGACGTAGAGGAGTAAGAACTATACTCATGGCTCCGGATTGGCCAAGAAGGACTTGGTACCCGGAACTTCAAGAGATGCTTACAGAGGTCTTATGGCCTCTGCCGCTAAGAAGGGACTTGCTTCAGCAAGTACCATGTCTGTTCCAAGACTTACCGCAGCTGCGTTTGTCGGCATGGCGGTGGAAAGCCGGATCCTAAGGGAAAAAGGCATTCCGGAAGAGGTCATTCCTACCCTGGTCAAAGCCAGAAAGGAGGTGACCGCACAACATTATCACCAAATGTGGCGAAAATATGTTGCGTGGTGTGAGGCCAGGAAGGCCCCACAAAGAAATTTCAACTCGGTCGTTTCCTGCATTTCCTGCAAACAGGAGTGTCTATGGGCCTCAAATTGGGGTCCATTGAGGTTCAAATTTCGGCCCTGTCGATTTTCTTCCAGAAAGAATTGGCTTCAGTTCCTGAAGTCTAGAAATTTGTCAAGGGAGTATTGCATATACAACCCCCTTTTGTGCCTCCAGTGGCACTGTGGGATCTCAACGTAGTTCTGGGATTCCTCAAATCACATTGGTTTACAACCAGTCAAATCTGTGGATTTGAAGCATCTCACATGAAAAGTGACCATGCTCTTGGCCCTGGCCTGGACCAGGCGAGTGTCAAATTGGCGGTTTTTTCTCAAAAAAAGCCCATATCTGTTTGTCCATTCGGACAGGGCAGAGCTGCGGACTCGTCCCCAGTTCTCTCCCTAAGGTGGTGTCAGTGTTTCACCTGAACCAGCTTATTGTGGTGCCTTGCACCTACTAGGGACTTGGAGGACTCCAAGTTGCTAGATGTTGTCAGGGCCCTGAAAATATGTTCCAGGACGGCTGGAGTCAGGAAAACTGACTTGCTGTTATCCTGTATGCACCCAACAAACTGGGTGCTCTTGCTTCTAAGCATACTATTGCTAGTTGGATGTGTAATACAATTCAGCTTGCACATTCTGTGGCAGGCCTGCCACAGCCAAAATATGTAAAGGCCCATTCCACAAGGAAGGTGGGCTCATCTTGGGCGGCTGCCCGAGGGGTCTCGGCTTTACAACTTTGCCGAGCAGCTACTTGGTCAGGGGCAAACACGTTTGCTAAATTCTACAAATTTGATACCCTGGCTAAGGAGGACCTGGAGTTCTCTCATTCGGTGCTGCAGAGTCATCCGCACTCTCCCGCCCGTTTGGGAGCTTTGGTATAATCCCCATGGTCCTTTCAGGAACCCCAGCATCCACTAGGACGATAGAGAAAATAAGAATTTACTTACCGATAATTCTATTTCTCGGAGTCCGTAGTGGATGCTGGGCGCCCATCCCAAGTGCGGATTATCTGCAATACTTGTACATAGTTACAAAAATCGGGTTATTATTGTTGTGAGCCATCTTTTCAGAGGCTCCGCTGTTATCATACTGTTAACTGGGTTTAGATCACAAGTTGTACGGTGTGATTGGTGTGACTGGTATGAGTCTTACCCGGGATTCAAAATTCCTCCCTTATTGTGTACGCTCGTCCGGGCACAGTACCTAACTGGCTTGGAGGAGGGTCATAGGGGGAGGAGCCAGTGCACACCACCTGATCGGAAAGCTTTACTTTTGTGCCCTGTCTCCTGCGGAGCCGCTATTCCCCATGGTCCTTTCAGGAACCCCAGCATCCACTACGGACTCCGAGAAATAGAATTATCGGTAAGTAAATTCTTATTATTGATTTCATCTCATTATCATCCAGTCTATATTAGCAGCAGACACAGTACGGTAGTCCACGGCTGTAGCTACCTCTGTGTCGGCACTCGGCAGTCCATCCATAATTGTCTACCACCTACCCGTGGTTGTTGTTTTTTTCTTTCTTCTTTATACATACTACTATAGTAGCTTACTGTAGCAGTCTGCGGTGCTGCTGAGCTGACAGTGTCCAGCAGGTCCGTCATCAGTCATTACATAATAAATATATAATATATACCTGTCCGGCTGCAGTACTAGTGATATTATATATACATATATATTGATTTCATCTCATTATCATCCAGTCTATATTAGCAGCAGACACAGTACGGTAGTCCACGGCTGTAGCTACCTCTGTGTCGGCACTCGGCAGTCCATCCATAATTGTATACCACCTACCCGTGGTTGTTGTTTTTTTCTTTCTTCTTTATACATACTACTATAGTAGCTTACTGTAGCAGTCTGCGGTGCTGCTGAGCTGACAGTGTCCAGCAGGTCCGTCATCAGTCATTACATAATAAATATATAATATATACCTGTCCGGCTGCAGTACTAGTGATATTATATATACATATATATTGATTTCATCTCATTATCATCCAGTCTATATTATCAGCAGACACAGTACGTTAGTCCACGGCTGTAGCTACCTCTGTGTCGGCACTCGGCAGTCCATCCATAATTGTATACCACCTACCCGTGGTTGTTGTTTTTTTCTTTCTTCTTTATACATACTACTATAGTAGCTTACTGTAGCAGTCTGCGGTGCTGCTTAGCTGACAGTGTCCAGCAGGTCCGTCATCAGTCATTACATAATAAATATATAATATATACCTGTCCGGCTGCAGTACTAGTGATATTATATATACATATATATTGATTTCATCTCATTATCATCCAGTCTATATTATCAGCAGACACAGTACGTTAGTCCACGGCTGTAGCTACCTCTGTGTCGGCACTCGGCAGTCCATCCATAATTGTATACCACCTACCCGTGGTTGTTGTTTTTTTCTTTCTTCTTTATACATACTACTATAGTAGCTTACTGTAGCAGTCTGCAGTGCTGCTGAGCTGACAGTGTCCAGCAGGTCCGTCATCAGTCATTACATAATAAATATATAATATATACCTGTCCGGCTGCAGTACTAGTGATATTATATATACATATATATTGATTTCATCTCATTATCATCCAGTCTATATTAGCAGCAGACACAGTACGGTAGTCCACGGCTGTAGCTACCTCTGTGTCGGCACTCGGCAGTCCATCCATAATTGTATACCACCTACCCGTGGTTGTTTTTTTTTTCTTTCTTCTTTATACATACTACTATAGTAGCTTACTGTAGCAGTCTGCGGTGCTGCTGAGCTGACAGTGTCCAGCAGGTCCGTCATCAGTCATTACATAATAAATATATAATATATACCTGTCCGGCTGCAGTACTAGTGATATTATATATACATATATATTGATTTCATCTCATTATCATCCAGTCTATATTAGCAGCAGACACAGTACGTTAGTCCACGGCTGTAGCTACCTCTGTGTCGGCACTCGGCAGTCCATCCATAAGTATACTAGTATCCATCCATCTCCATTGTTTACCTGAGGTGCCTTTTAGTTGTCCCTATTAAAATATGGAGAACAAAAATGTTGAGGTTCCAAAATTAGGGAAAGATCAAGATCCACTTCCACCTCGTGCTGAAGCTGCTGCCACTAGTCATGGCCGAGACGATGAAATGCCAGCAACGTCGTCTGCCAAGGCCGATGCCCAATGTCATAGTACAGAGCATGTCAAATCCAAAACACCAAATATCAGTAAAAAAAGGACTCCAAAACCTAAAATAAAATTGTCGGAGGAGAAGCGTAAACTTGCCAATATGCCATTTACCACACGGAGTGGCAAGGAACGGCTGAGGCCCTGGCCTATGTTCATGGCTAGTGGTTCAGCTTCACATGAGGATGAAAGCACTCAGCCTCTCGCTAGAAAAATGAAAAGACTCAAGCTGGCAAAAGCACCGCAAAGAACTGTGCGTTCTTCGAAATCCCAAATCCACAAGGAGAGTCCAATTGTGTCGGTTGCGATGCCTGACCTTCCCAACACTGGACGTGAAGAGCATGCGCCTTCCACCATTTGCACGCCCCCTGCAAGTGCTGGAAGGAGCACCCGCAGTCCAGTTCCTGATAGTCAGATTGAAGATGTCAGTGTTGAAGTACACCAGGATGAGGAGGATATGGGTGTTGCTGGCGCTGGGGAGGAAATTGACCAGGAGGATTCTGATGGTGAGGTGGTTTGTTTAAGTCAGGCACCCGGGGAGACACCTGTTGTCCGTGGGAGGAATATGGCCATTGACATGCCTGGTGAAAATACCAAAAAAATCAGCTCTTCGGTGTGGAAGTATTTCAACAGAAATGCGGACAACAGGTGTCAAGCCGTGTGTTGCCTTTGTCAAGCTGTAATAAGTAGGGGTAAGGACGTTAACCACCTCGGAACATCCTCCCTTATACGTCACCTGCAGCGCATTCATAATAAGTCAGTGACAAGTTCAAAAACTTTGGGTGACAGCGGAAGCAGTCCACTGACCAGTAAATCCCTTCCTCTTGTAACCAAGCTCACGCAAACCACCCCACCAACTCCCTCAGTGTCAATTTCCTCCTTCCCCAGGAATGCCAATAGTCCTGCAGGCCATGTCACTGGCAATTCTGACGAGTCCTCTCCTGCCTGGGATTCCTCCGATGCATCCTTGAGTGTAATGCCTACTGCTGCTGGCGCTGCTGTTGTTGCTGCTGGGAGTCGATCGTCATCCCAGAGGGAAAGTCGTAAGCCCACTTGTACTACTTCCAGTAAGCAATTGACTGTCCAACAGTCCTTTGCGAGGAAGATGAAATATCACAGCAGTCATCCTGCTGCAAAGCGGATAACTGAGGCCTTGACAACTATGTTGGTGTTAGACGTGCGTCCGGTATCCGCCGTTAGTTCACAGGGAACTAGACAATTTATTGAGGCAGTGTGCCCCCGTTACCAAATACCATCTAGGTTCCACTTCTCTAGGCAGGCGATACCGAGAATGTACACGGACGTCAGAAAAAGACTCACCAGTGTCCTAAAAAATGCAGTTGTACCCAATGTCCACTTAACCACGGACATGTGGACAAGTGGAGCAGGGCAGGGTCAGGACTATATGACTGTGACAGCCCACTGGGTAGATGTATGGACTCCCGCCGCAAGAACAGCAGCGGCGGCACTAGTAGCAGCATCTCGCAAACGCCAACTCTTTCCTAGGCAGGCTACGCTTTGTATCACCGCTTTCCAGAATACGCACACAGCTGAAAACCTCTTACGGCAACTGAGGAAGATCATCGCGGAATGGCTTACCCCAATTGGACTCTCCTGTGGATTTGTGGCATCGGACAACGCCAGCAATATTGTGTGTGCATTAAATATGGGCAAATTCCAGCACGTCCCATGTTTTGCACATACCTTGAATTTGGTGGTGCAGAATTTTTTAAAAAACGACAGGGGTGTGCAAGAGATGCTGTCGGTGGCCAGAAGAATTGCGGGACACTTTCGGCGTACAGGCACCACGTACAGAAGACTGGAGCACCACCAAAAACAACTGAACCTGCCCTGCCATCATCTGAAGCAAGAAGTGGTAACGAGGTGGAATTCAACCCTCTATATGCTTCAGAGGTTGGAGGAGCAGCAAAAGGCCATTCAAGCCTATACAATTCAGCACGATATAGGAGGTGGAATGCACCTGTCTCAAGCGCAGTGGAGAATGATTTCAACGTTGTGCAAGGTTCTGATGCCCTTTGAACTTGCCACACGTGAAGTCAGTTCAGACACTGCCAGCCTGAGTCAGGTCATTCCCCTCATCAGGCTTTTGCAGAAGAAGCTGGAGACATTGAAGGAGGAGCTAACACAGAGCGATTCCGCTAGGCATGTGGGACTTGTGGATGGAGCCCTTAATTCGCTTAACAAGGATTCACGGGTGGTCAATCTGTTGAAATCAGAGCACTACATTTTGGCCACCATGCTCGATCCTAGATTTAAAGCCTACCTTGGATCTCTCTTTCCGGCAGACACAAGTCTGCTGGGGTTCAAAGACCTGCTGGTGAGAAAATTGTCAAGTCAAGCGGAACGCGACCTGTCAACATCTCCTCCTTCACATTCTCCCGCAACTGGGGGTGCGAGGAAAAGGCTCAGAATTCCGAGCCCACCCGCTGGCGGTGATGCAGGGCAGTCTGGAGCGACTGCTGATGCTGACATCTGGTCCGGACTGAAGGACCTGACAACGATTACGGACATGTCGTCTACTGTCACTGCATATGATTCTCTCACCATTGAAAGAATGGTGGAGGATTATATGAGTGACCGCATCCAAGTAGGCACGTCACACAGTCCGTACTTATACTGGCAGGAAAAAGAGGCAATTTGGAGGCCCTTGCGCAAACTGGCTTTATTCTACCTAAGTTGCCCTCCCACAAGTGTGTACTCCGAAAGAGTGTTTAGTGCCGCCACTCACCTTGTCAGCAATCGGCGTACGAGGTTACATCCAGAAAATGTGGAGAAGATGATGTTCATTAAAATGAATTATAATCAATTCCTCCGTGGAGACATTGACCAGCAGCAATTGCCTTCACAAAGTACACAGGGAGCTGAGATGGTGGATTCCAGTGGGGACGAATTGATAATCTGTGAGGAGGGGGATGTACATGGTGATATATCGGAGGATGATGATGAGGTGGACATCTTGCCTCTGTAGAGCCAGTTTGTGCAAGGAGAGATTAATTGCTTCTTTTTAGGTGGGGGTCCAAACCAACCCGTCATTTCAGTCACAGTCGTGTGGCAGACCCTGTCACTGAAATGATGGGTTGGTTAAAGTGTGCATGTCCTGTTTATACAACATAAGGGTGGGTGGGAGGGCCCAAGGACAATTCCATCTTGCACCTCTTTTTTCTTTCATTTTTATTTGCGTCATGTGCTGTTTGGGGAGTGTTTTTTGGAAGGGCCATCCTGCGTGAAACTGCAGTGCCACTCCTAGATGGGCCAGGTGTTTGTGTCGGCCACTAGGGTCGCTTAGCTTACTCACACAGCTACCTCATTGCGCCTCTTTTTTTCTTCTTTGCGTCATGTGCTGTTTGGGGAGTGTTTTTTGGAAGGGCCATCCTGCCTGACACTGCAGTGCCACTCCTAGATGGGCCCGGTGTTTGTGTCGGCCACTAGGGTCGCTAAGCTTAGTCACACAGCTACCTCATTGCGCCTCTTTTTTTCTTTGCGTCATGTGCTGTTTGGGGAGGGTTTTTTGGAAGGGACATCCTGCGTGACACTGCAGTGCCACTCCTAGATGGGCCCGGTGTTTGTGTCGGCCACTAGGGTCGCTAAGCTTAGTCACACAGCTACCTCATTGCGCCTCTTTTTTTCTTTGCGTCATGTGCTGTTTGGGGAGGGTTTTTTGGAAGGGACCTCCTGCGTGAGACACTGCAGTGCCACTCCTAGATGGGCCCGGTGTTTGTGTCGGCCACTTGGGTCGCTTATCTTACTCACACAGCTACCTCATTGCGCCTCTTTTTTTCTTTGCGTCATGTGCTGTTTGGGGAGTGTTTTTTGGAAGGGCCATCCTGCGTGACACTGCAGTGCCACTCCTAGATGGGCCCGGTGTTTGTGTCGGCCACTAGGGTCGCTTATCTTACTCACACAGCTACCTCATTGCGCCTCTTTTTTTCTTTGCGTCATGTGCTGTTTGGGGAGGGTTTTTTGGAAGGGACATCCTGCGTGACACTGCAGTGCCACTCCTAGATGGGCCAGGTGTTTGTGTCGGCCACTAGGGTCGCTTAGCTTACTCACACAGCTACCTCATTGCGCCTCTTTTTTTCTTCTTTGCGTCATGTGCTGTTTGGGGAGTGTTTTTTGGAAGGGCCATCCTGCGTGACACTGCAGTGCCACTCCTAGATGGGCCCGGTGTTTGTGTCGGCCACTAGGGTCGCTAAGCTTAGTCACACAGCTACCTCATTGCGCCTCTTTTTTTCTTTGCGTCATGTGCTGTTTGGTGAGGGTTTTTTGGAAGGGACATCCTGCGATAGACACTGCAGTGCCACTCCTAGATGGGCCCGGTGTTTGTGTCGGCCACTAGGGTCGCTTATCTTACTCACACAGCTACCTCATTGCGCCTCTTTTTTTCTTTGCGTCATGTGCTGTTTGGGGAGGGTTTTTTGGAAGGGACATCCTGCGTGACACTGCAGTGCCACTCCTAGATGGGCCCGGTGTTTGTGTCGGCCACTAGGGTCGCTTATCTTACTCACACAGCTACCTCATTGCGCCTCTTTTTTTCTTTGCGTCATGTGCTGTTTGGGGAGGGTTTTTTGGAAGGGACATCCTGCGTGACACTGCAGTGCCACTCCTAGATGGGCCCGGTGTTTGTGTCGGCCACTAGGGTCGCTTATCTTACTCACACAGCTACCTCATTGCGCCTCTTTTTTTCTTTGCGTCATGTGCTGTTTGGGGAGGGTTTTTTGGAAGGGACATCCTGCGTGAGACACTGCAGTGCCACTCCTAGATGGGCCCGGTGTTTGTGTCGGCTACTAGGGTCGCTTATCTAACTCACACAGCTACCTCATTGCGCCTCTTTTTTTCTTTGCGTCATGTGCTGTTTGGGGAGGGTTTTTTGGAAGGGACATCCTGCGTGACACTGCAGTGCCACTCCTAGATGGGCCCGGTGTTTGTGTCGGCCACTAGGGTCGCTTATCTTACTCACACAGCTACCTCATTGCGCCTCTTTTTTTCTTTGCGTCATGTGCTGTTTGGGGAGGGTTTTTTGGAAGGGCCATCCTGCGTGACACTGCAGTGCCACTCCTAGATGGGCCAGGTGTTTGTGTCGGCCACTAGGGTCGCTTATCTTACTCACACAGCTACCTCATTGCGCCTCTTTTTTTCTTTGCGTCATGTGCTGTTTGGGGAGGGTTTTTTGGAAGGGCCATCCTGCGTGACACTGCAGTGCCACTCCTAGATGGGCCCGGTGTTTGTGTCGGCCACTAGGGTCGCTTATCTTACTCACACAGCTACCTCATTGCGCCTCTTTTTTTCTTTGCGTCATGTGCTGTTTGGGGAGGGTTTTTTGGAAGGGACATCCTGCGTGACACTGCAGTGCCACTCCTAGATGGGCCCGGTGTTTGTGTCGGCCACTAGGGTCGCTTATCTTACTCACACAGCTACCTCATTGCGCCTCTTTTTTTCTTTGCATCATGTGCTGTTTGGGGAGGGTTTTTTGGAAGGGACATCCTGCGTGACACTGCAGTGCCACTCCTAGATGGGCCCGGTGTTTGTGTCGGCCACTAGGGTCGCTTATCTTACTCACACAGCTACCTCATTGCGCCTCTTTTTTTCTTTGCGTCATGTGCTGTTTGGGGAGGGTTTTTTGGAAGGGACATCCTGCGTGAGACACTGCAGTGCCACTCCTAGATGGGCCCGGTGTTTGTGTCGGCTACTAGGGTCGCTTATCTTACTCACACAGCTACCTCATTGCGCCTCTTTTTTTCTTTGCGTCATGTGCTGTTTGGGGAGGGTTTTTTGGAAGGGACATCCTGCGTGACACTGCAGTGCCACTCCTAGATGGGCCCGGTGTTTGTGTCGGCCACTAGGGTCGCTTATCTTACTCACACAGCTACCTCATTGCGCCTCTTTTTTTCTTTGCGTCATGTGCTGTTTGGGGAGGGTTTTTTGGAAGGGCCATCCTGCGTGACACTGCAGTGCCACTCCTAGATGGGCCAGGTGTTTGTGTCGGCCACTAGGGTCGCTTATCTTACTCACACAGCTACCTCATTGCGCCTCTTTTTTTCTTTGCGTCATGTGCTGTTTGGGGAGGGTTTTTTGGAAGGGACATCCTGCGTGACACTGCAGTGCCACTCCTAGATGGGCCAGGTGTTTGTGTCGGCCACCAGGGTCGCTTAGCTTAGTCATCCAGCGACCTCGGTGCAAATTTTAGGACTAAAAATAATATTGTGAGGTGTGAGGTATTCAGAATAGACTGAAAATGAGTGGAAATTATGGTTTTTGAGGTTAATAATACTTTGGGATCAAAATGACCCCCAAATTCTATGATTTAAGCTGTTTTTTAGTGTTTTTTTGAAAAAAACACCCGAATCCAAAACACACCCGAATCCGACAAAAAAAATTCGGTGAGGTTTTGCCAAAACGCGGTCGAACCCAAAACACGGCCGCGGAACCGAACCCAAAACCAAAACACAAAACCCGAAAAATTTCAAGTGCACATCTCTAAACTAAAGTATGGTGGCCAGAAAGAACGGCTAAACAACCCTATCCCATAGATAACTATCTTATAAAAAAGAACTGACGTAAACCTTCCAACAAACAAATAGGTATCCGCTCAACCTCCATCCTGACAACCCACCCGTGAAGGTGATGAGGCTGCCACCCGTGCAGGCGGTCCAGCAGATGTAAAACCAGTCAGCGAAGGAGAGCACACCTAAAAATCAACAACCAAACGACCTCCAATCCACTCTTTAATACAACAAATGTTAACTTGCCGTTCTTTCCCGCCACAACCAAACCGTGACAACCCACAGCACGAAAATAGCCAACGCAACAACATAAAACAAACACCACCAGTAGGGAGGGAATGCCAAAGAACCCCAAAAATGAGCAGCACGGACAATGCAATGGTTAGCATTACTGCCTCACAACACTGAGGTCATGGGTTTGATTCCCATCATGGCCCTAACAGTGTGGAGTTTGTATATTCTTCTTGTGCTTGTGTGGGCGTCCACAGGATACTCCGGTTTCCTCCCACAATACAAAAATATACTGGTAGTATATTTAATTAGGTTAATTGGCTCCCAATGATTGGCAGCACGGCAACACTGGGGGCTGGAAGGCAGGTCCCTCTGTGATCAGAAGCAGAGGGAAGTTTCTCTTCCCTGCCGCTGCTAGCACTGTTTATCTGACTGGTCGCATCCTGTGCGACCAGGTCAGATAAAGCACTTGCAGGCATGGTCGCATCTGATGACACCATGCCAGGCAGGTGGTTAAGGCTGCAAAAGTACTAGATCTGCCTCTATGTGTGTCCATACCCCTATTGTGATTTAGTTGATATGTCCACATTACGCCATAACCACAATTCCATATGACACTTCGCCCTGCTCTAGTTCCTGGTACTCCAAAGTTGGGAGAAATGTTAATTCTTTATATAAAGCCAGATTGCTCAATGTAATTAGTAATATAAAGCAAAGGTAGCCCAATTACAGGTGCTTCTTATGTGTTTTACTTTTTGCAATTATGTGTTACACTATTCATTCTATAAGCAAATATATGCACATGAATGTTGTCATACAAAATAAAATAATGTTATTGCAAATATTGCAAATTGCAATGTTACTGCAAATTTTTTGGCGAAAATGTCCCGTTTTTCGACATTTTCGGGAATTTGACCGCAATTGCATATACCCCATAGACAACAATAAACTTGAAACAAACCTAGAGCTACTGCAATGCTTGCAACTAAATGTGCAAAACTATTGATAGGAAACGTGCTTGTCAAAAATGGCTAAAGGGCATTTGGCATCCAGCATAAAGAAGCCTGCTGCTCCTTGACATTTTATTTGAGAGTACCACTGCTGCCTCCTCTGCTGGTGACACTACTGCCCGCCGAGACAGTGCCGGCTATATGAAAAAACCTATGAGCCACCGCTGCTCACAACCCTGCGGTGACCATCATGACATAGCCACTGCAGGCCCCGCCCCCAGGATTCCGAGCTCTCCCAAAATGTAGAGATGTGCACCGGAAATTTTTCGGGTTTTGTGTTTTGGTTTTGGGTTCGGTTCCGCGGCCGTGTTTTGGGTTCGAACGCGTTTTGGCAAAACCTCACCGAATTTTCTTTGTCGGATTCGGGTGTGTTTTGGATTCGGGTGTTTTTTTCAAAAAACCCTAAAAAACAGCTTAAATCATAGAATTTGGGGGTCATTTTGATCCCAAAGTATTATTAACCTCAATAACCATAATTTCCACTCATTTTCAGTCTATTCTGAACACCTCACACCTCACAATATTATTTTTAGTCCTAAAATTTGCACCGAGGTCGCTGGATGACTAAGCTCAGCGACCCAAGTGGCCGACACAAACACCTGGCCCATCTAGGAGTGGCACTGCAGTGTCACGCAGGATGGCCCTTCCAAAAAACACTCCCCAAACAGCACATGACGCAAAGAAAAAAAGAGGCGCAATGAGGTAGCTGTGTGACTAAGCTCAGCGACCCAAGTGGCCGACACAAACACCTGGCCCATCTAGGAGTGGCACTGCAGTGTCAGGCACGATGGCCCTTCCAAAAAATACTCCCCAAACAGCACATGACGCAAAGAAGAAAAAAAAGAGGCGCAATGAGGTAGCTGTGTGACTAAGCTCAGCGACCCTAGTGGCCGACACAAACACCTGGCCCATCTAGGAGTGGCACTGCAGTGTCAGGCAGGATGGCCCTTCCAAAAAACACTCCCCAAACAGCACATGACGCAAAGAAAAAAAGAGGCGCAATGAGGTAGCTGTGTGAGTAAGCTCAGCGACCCTAGTAGCCGACACAAACACCTGGCCCATCTAGGAGTGGCACTGCAGTGTCACGCAGGATGGCCCTTCAAAAAAACACTCCCCAAACAGCACATGATGCAAAGAAAAAAAGAGGCGCAATGAGGTAGCTGTGTGAGTAAGCTAAGCGACCCTAGTGGCCGACACAAACACCTGGCCCATCTAGGAGTGGCACTGCAGTGTCACGCAGGATGGCCCTTCAAAGAAACACTCCCCAAACAGCACATGACGCAAAGAAAAAAAGAGGCGCAATGAGGTAGCTGTGTGACTAAGCTCAGCGACCCAAGTGGCCGACACAAACACCTGGCCCATCTAGGAGTGGCACTGTAGTGTCAGGCAGGATGGCCCTTCCAAAAAATACTCCCCAAACAGCACATGACGCAAAGAAAAAAAGAGGCGCAATGAGGTAGCTGTGTGAGTAAGCTAAGCGACCCTAGTGGCCGACACAAACACCTGGCCCATCTAGGAGTGGCACTGCAGTGTCACGCAGGCTGGCCCTTCCAAAAAACACTCCCCAAACAGCACATGACGCAAAGAAAAATGAAAGAAAAAAGAGGTGCAAGATGGAATTGTCCTTGGGCCCTCCCACCCACCCTTATGTTGTATAAACAGGACATGCACACTTTAACCAACCCATCATTTCAGTGACAGGGTCTGCCACACGACTGTGACTGAAATGACGGGTTGGTTTGGACCCCCACCAAAAAAGAAGCAATTAATCTCTCCTTGCACAAACTGGCTCTACAGAGGCAAGATGTCCACCTCATCATCATCCTCCGATTCATCACCGTGTACATCCCCCTCCTCACAGATTATCAATTCGTCCCCACTGGAATCCACCATCACAGCTCCCTGTGTACTTTGTGGAGGCAATTGCTGCTGGTGAATGTCTCCATGGAGGAATTGATTATAATTCATTTTAATGAACATCATCTTCTCCACATTTTCTGGAAGTAACCTCGTACGCCGATTGCTGACAAGGTGAGCGGCGGCACTAAACACTCTTTCGGAGTACACACTTGTGGGAGGGCAACTTAGGTAGAATAAAGCCAGTTTGTGCAAGGGCCTCCAAATTGCCTCTTTTTCCTGCCAGTATACGTACGGACTGTCTGACGTGCCTACTTGGATGCGGTCACTCATATAATCCTCCACCATTCTTTCAATGGGGAGAGAATCATATGCAGTGACAGTAGACGACATGTCCGTAATCGTTGGCAGGTCCTTCAGTCCGGACCAGATGTCAGCATCAGCAGTCGCTCCAGACTGCCCTGCATCACCGCCAGCGGGTGGGCTCGGAATTCTGAGCCTTTTCCTCGCACCCCCAGTTGCGGGAGAATGTGAAGGAGGAGATGTTGACAGGTCGCGTTCCGCTTGACTTGACAATTTTCTCACCAGCAGTGCTTTGAACCCCTGCAGACTTGTGTCTGCCGGAAAGAGAGATCCAAGGTAGGTTTTAAATCTAGGATCGAGCACGGTGGCCAAAATGTAGTGCTCTGATTTCAACAGATTGACCACCCGTGAATCCTTGTTAAGCGAATTAAGGGCTCCATCCACAAGTCCCACATGCCTAGCGGAATCGCTCTGTGTTAGCTCCTCCTTCAATGTCTCCAGCTTCTTCTGCAAAAGCCTGATGAGGGGAATGACCTGACTCAGGCTGGCAGTGTCTGAACTGACTTCACGTGTGGCAAGTTCAAAAGGTTGCAGAACCTTGCACAACGTTGAAATCATTTTCCACTGTGCGTGAGACAGGTGCATTCCACCTCCTATATCGTGCTCAGTTGTATAGGCTTGAATGGCCTTTTGCTGCTCCTCCAACCTCTGAAGCATATAGAGGGTTGAATTCCACCTCGTTACCACTTCTTGCTTCAGATGATGGCAGGGCAGGTTCAGGCGTTTTTGGTGTTGCTCCAGTCTTCTGTACGTGGTGCCTGTACGCCGAAAGTGTCCCGCAATTCTTCTGGCCACCGACAACATCTCTTGCACGCCCCTCTCTTTTTTAAATAATTCTGCACCACCAAATTCAAGGTATGTGCAAAACATGGGACGTGCTGGAATTTGCCCATATTTAATGCACACACAATATTGCTGGCGTTGTCCGATGCCACAAATCCACAGGAGAGTCCAATTGGGGTAAGCCATTCTGCGATGATCTTCCTCAGTTGCCGTAAGAGGTTTTTAGCTGTGTGCGTATTCTGGAAAGCGGTGATACAAAGCGTAGCCTGCCTAGGAAAGAGTTGGCGTTTGCGAGATGCTGCTACTGGTGCCGCCGCTGCTGTTCTTGCGGCGGGAGTCCATACATCTACCCAGTGGGCTGTCACAGTCATATAGTCCTGAGTCTGCCCTGCTCCACTTGTCCACATGTCCGTGGTTAAGTGGACATTGGGTACAACTGCATTTTTTAGGACACTGGTGAGTCTTTTTCTGAGGACTGTGTACATTTTCGGTATCGCCTGCCTAGAGAAATGGAACCTAGATGGTATTTGGTACCGGGGACACAGTACCTCAAACAAGTCTATAGTTGGCTCTGCAGTAATGATGGATACCGGAACCACGTTTCTCACCGCCCAGGATGCCAAGGCCTCAGTTATCCGCTTTGCAGCAGGATGACTGCTGTGATATTTCTTCTTCCTCGCAAAGGACTGTTGGACAGTCATTTGCTTGGTGGAAGTAGTAAAAGTGGTCTTACGACTTCCCCTCTGGGATGACCATCGACTCCCAGCAGCAACAACAGCAGCGCCAGCAGCAGTAGGCGTTACACGCAAGGATGCATCGGAGGAATCCCAGGCAGGAGAGGACTCGTCAGAATTGCCAGTGACATGGCCTGCAGGACTATTGCCATTCCTGGGGAAGGAGGAAATTGACACTGAGGGAGTTGGTGGGGTGGTTTGCGTGAGCTTGGTTACAAGAGGAAGGGATTTACTGGTCAGTGGACTGCTTCCGCTGTCGCCCAAAGTTTTTGAACTTGTCACTGACTTATGATGAATGCGCTGCAGGTGACGTATAAGGGAGGATGTTCCGAGGTGGTTAATGTCCTTACCCCTACTTATTACAGCTTGACAAAGGCAACACACGGCTTGACAAATGTTGTCCGCATTTCTGTTGAAATACTTCCACACCGAAGAGCTGATTTTTTTGGTATTTTCACCAGGCATGTCAATGGCCATATTCCTCCCACGGACAACAGGTGTCTCCCCGGGTGCCTGACTTAAACAAACCACCTCACCATCAGAATCCTCCTGGTCAATTTCCTCCCCAGCGCCAGCAACACCCATATCCTCCTCATCCTGGTGTACTTCAACACTGACATCTTCAATCTGACTATCAGGAACTGGACTGCGGGTGCTCCTTCCAGCACTTGCAGGGGGCGTGCAAATGGTGGAAGGCGCATGCTCTTCACGTCCAGTGTTGGGAAGGTCAGGCATCGCAACCGACACAATTGGACTCTCCTTGTGGATTTGGGATTTCGAAGAACGCACAGTTCTTTGCTGTGCTTTTGCCAGCTTAAGTCTTTTCATTTTTCTAGCGAGAGGCTGAGTGCTTCCATCCTCATGTGAAGCTGAACCACTAGCCATGAACATAGGCCATGGCCTCAGCCGTTCCTTGCCACTCCGTGTGGTAAATGGCATATTGGCAAGTTTACGCTTCTCCGACGATTTTATTTTAGATTTTTGAGTCCTTTTTTTACTGATATTTGGTGTTTTGGATTTTACATGCTCTGTACTATGACATTGTGCATCGGCCTTGGCAGACGACGTTGATGGCATTTCATCGTCTCGACCATGACTAGTGGCAGCAGCTTCAGCACGAGGTGGAAGTCGATCTTGATCTTTCCCTATTTTTGGAACCTCAACATTTTTGTTCTCCATATTTTAATAGGCACAACTAAAAGGCACCTCAGGTAAACAATGGAGATGGATGGATACTAGTATACTTATGGATGACGAGTGACTGCCGACACAGAGGTAGCTACAGCCGTGGACTACCGTACTGCGTCTGCTAGTATAGACTGGATGATAATGATATAAAAAATATATATATATCACTACTGAAGGACAGGTATATATTATATAATGACGGACCTGCTGGACACTGTCAGCAGCAGACTCCTAAACTACTAGTATGAAGAAGATAGAAAAAAAAAACCCACCACAGGTAGGTATACAATTATGGACGAGCACTGCCGACACAGAGGTAGCTACAGCCGTGGACTACCGTACTGCGTCTGCTAGTATAGACTGGATGATAATGATATAAAAAATATATATATATCACTACTGCGGGACAGGTATATATTATATAATGACGGACCTGCTGGACACTGTCAGCAGTAGACTCCTAAACTACTAGTATAAAGAAGATAGAAAAAAAAAACCCACCACAGGTAGGTATACAATTATGGACGAGCACTGCCGAAACAGAGGTAGCTACAGCCGTGGACTACCATACTGCGTCTGCTAGTATAGACTGGATGATAATGATATAAAAAATATATATATATCACTACTGCAGGACAGGTATATATTATATAATGACAGACCTACTGGACACTGTCAGCAGCAGACTCCTAAACTACTAGTATGAAGAAGATAGAAAAAAAAAACCACCACAGGTAGGTATACAATTATGGACGAGCACTGCCGACACAGAGGTAGCTACAGCCGTAGACTACCGTACTGCGTCTGCTAGTATAGACTGGATGATAATGATTTAAAAAATATATATATATCACTACTGCAGGACAGGTATATATTATATAATGACGGACCTGCTGGACACTGTCAGCAGCAGACTCCTAAACTACTAGTATGAAGAAGATAGAAAAAAAAAACCCACCACAGGTAGGTATACAATTATGGACGAGCACTGCCTACACAGTGGTAGCTACAGCCGTGGACTACCGTACTGCGTCTGCTAGTATAGACTGGATGATAATGATATAAAAAATATATATATATCACTACTGCAGGACAGGTATATATTATATAGTGACGGACCTGCTGGACACTGTCAGCAGCAGACTCCTAAACTACTAGTATGAAGAAGATAGAAAAAAAAAAACCCACCACAGGTAGGTATACAATTATGGACGAGCACTGCCTACACAGTGGTAGCTACAGCCGTGGACTACCGTACTGCGTCTGCTAGTATAGACTGGATGATAATGATATAAAAAATATATATATATCACTACTGCAGGACAGGTATATATTATATAATGACGGACCTGCTGGACACTGTCAGCAGCAGACTCCTAAACTACTAGTATGAAGAAGATAGAAAAAAAAACCCACCACAGGTAGGTATACAATTATGGACGAGCACTGCCGACACAGAGGTAGCTACAGCAGTGGACTACCGTACTGCGTCTGCTAGTATAGACTGGATGACAATGATATAAAAAATATATATATATCACTACTGCAGGACAGGTATATATTATATAATGACGGACCTGCTGGACACTGCGGGCAGCAGACTCCTAAACTACTAGTATGAAGAAGATAGAAAAAAAAACCCACCACAGGTAGGTATACAATTATGGACGAGCACTGCCGACACAGAGGTAGCTACAGCCGTGGACTACCGTACTGCGTCTGCTAGTATAGACTGGATGATAATGATATAAAAAATATATATATATATCACTACTGCAGGACAGGTATATATTATATAATGACGGACCTGCTGGACACTGTCAGCAGCAGTCTCCTAAACTACTAGTATGAAGAAGATAGAAAAAAAAAACCCACCACAGGTAGGTATACAATTATGGACGAGCACTGCCGACACAGAGGTAGCTACAGCTGTGGACTACCGTACTGCGTCTGCTAGTATAGACTGGATGATAATGATATAAAAAATATATATATATCACTACTGCAGGTATATATTATAATATAATTAATGACGGACCTGCTGGACACTGTCTGTCAGCAAAATGCGTTTATAGAATAAAAAAAAAAAAACACCACACGAGTGTTTAACTTTTTCAGGCAGACAATATACTGGTGGTCACTGGTCAGTCACACTGGCAGCAAAAGTGTGCACTGTTATGTACTCCTGCTATAACTGCTCCCCAGTCTCCCACACAATTAAGCTGTGTGAGCAGTGAGCACTCAGCACAGTCAGATATACATAGATGATATTATCATGCAGCACACTGAGGCTGAGCACAGATATGGTATGTGACTGTGTATCGTTTTTTTTCAGGCAGAGAACGGATTTTAAATAATAAATAAAACTGGTGGTCACTAGTATAACTATCAGCAAAACTCTGCACTCTCTGAGTACTCCTAATGCTCCCCAAAATTACTAAAATTAAATTACTAGTAAATCAAGTGTCTCACTCTCTATCTAAACGGAGAGGACGCCAGCCACGTCTTCTCCCTATCAATCTCAATGCACGTGTGAAAATGGCGGCGACGCGCGGCTCCTTATATAGAATCCAAGTCTCGCGATAGAATCCGAGCCTCGCGAGAATCCGACAGCGGGATGATGACGTTCGGGCGCGCTCGGGTTAGCCGAGCAAGGCGGGAAGATCCGAGTCTGCCTCGGACCCGTGTAAAAAGGCTGAAGTTCGGGGGGGTTCGGATTCCGAGGAACCGAACCCGCTCATCTCTACCAAAATGCAGACTGCGCATTTCGGAATGCCGGGGGCGGTGATTGCATGGGCGACGTCATGATGTAGACAAGCCCTGACAACCAGCATTCCGGACTCGCGCATGCGCAGTCCTCATTTTCGGTGAGCTGTACGTTAAAACCGGGAGGACCCACTGCTTTTGCAAGTCAGCGGGATGGTCACATTTAAAATGGCAGCCTCGCGGGAGGGTAGGCAACCCTGCATTAAACACAGAATACACAGACCCCCTCCCCCACATTACATTATACCTTCATACAGTACATAGCCCCCTCCCCCATATTACACCCAGTACATTACATTAAACACAGCACACACAGATCCCCTCCCCCATATTACATTATACACAGGGGCGGATCCAGGAAAAAATGACAGGGGGGGGGCACCTTGTGCATGCCAAAGGCGTGCGGTTCCATGAAGGTGTGCGTGGCCTCACAACAAGGGCATGACCTAGCAACAAGGGTCATGGCCTCAAAGGGAACATCGTATTCGTAAGACGGGAAGAGGGTGACACTTTGGAGAGGCAGCAGGTGACAGGAGAGAGAGGGTGATGGGTTTATAGTGACGCAGGGAAGAGGCAGTGGATGAAGGAAACAAAGTGGGAGACGGAGAGGCAGTGGGTGACAGAGAGAGGGTGACAGTGAGAGGCAGAGTGGGTAACACTGGGGAAAGGGTGACGAGGAAAAAGTGGGTGATGCCAGGGGGAGGTGGCAGTGGGTAACAAGGAGTGGGGGACAGGGAGAGGAAGTGGGTACCTAAGGTCTCTGTAGGAGTAGGAGGGAGTAGTGAGACATTTGTAGTGAGGTTTACAGAGGCATGAAGGGAAAGATTCACTGGGGAAACAAACATTATACACACGGTATGAGCCGAAATTCACATTATAGCACATAGTATGAGCCGAAATTCACATTATACCACACGGTATGAGACGAAATTCACGTTATGGCACACGGTATGAGCCTAAATTCACATTATACCACATGGTATGAGCTGAAATTCACATTATACCACACGGTATGAGCCGAAATTCACATTATAGCACACAGTATGAGCCGAAATTCACATTATAGCACACGGTATGAGCCTAAATTCACATTATACCACATGGTATGACCCAAAATTCACATCATACCACACGGTATGAGCAGAAATTCACATAATAGCACATAGTATGAGACGAAATTCACATTATAGCACACGGTATGAGATGAAATTCACATTATAGCACACAATATGAGCCAAAATTCACATTATAGCACACGGTATGAGCCGATATTCACATTATAGCACACGGTATGAGCCAAAATTCACATTATGCCACAAGGTATGCATACACATATCAGTGGCTTGCAGTGAGGTTAGTGGCTGGTGAGGCACTACAGCCATAATGCCCGCCGAATCCTGCCGATGACCCCTACCGCCACCGAGCCAATGCCCGCTACTGCCCCTGAGCCGCTGCCCGCTGCCACCGCCAATGGCTTATAAACTTGCCCACAATCAACTGACCCAGCCCTCCGCCACTAATTTGCATTTCAGTCCGATGCCGCCAATGCCCGCTGCCTGCCTGCTCATCATACTTGAGATATATTGTACATTTTTATAGAAAAATATTTTTGTGTTTGGGAAGGGAGTGGGAGGAGAACATAAATGCAATTCTGTTGCCCAGGGCTTCCATTAACTTAATGGAGAAGGGGCTGAATGGGTTAAAAAAAAATTAAAAAAATTGTGTGGGGTCCCCCCTCCTAAGTATAACCAGCCTCGGGCTCTTTGAGCCAGTCCTGGTTGTTTAAATACTGGGGGGAAAAATGGACAGGGGTTCCCCGTATTTAGACAACCAGCACCGGGCTCTTAGTCCGGTCCTGGTTCCAAAAATCCGGGGGACAAAAGACGTAGGGGTCCCCCGTATTTTTAAAACCAGCACCGGGCTCCACTAGCCAGGGACATAATGCCACAGCAGGGGGACACATTTATGTAGGTCCCTGCGGCCGTGGCATTACCCCCCCAACTAGTCACCCCTGGCCGGGGTTCCCTGGAGGAGTGGGAACCCCTTAGATGAAGGGGTCCCCCCCTCCAAGCACCCAAGGGCAAGGGGTGAAGCCCGAGGCTGTCCCCCCCACCCGTGGGCGGTGGATGGGAGGCTGATAGCCATAAGATTGTTAAAAAAAGAATTTTGTTTTTTGTTGTGGAACTACAAGGCCCAGCAAGCCTCCCCTGCTTGCTGGTACTTGGAGAACCTCAAGTACCAGCATGCAGGGAAATAATGGGCCCGCTGGTACCTGTAGTTCTACAACAACAAAAAATACCCAAATAAAAACACAACACACACACCGTGACAGTAAAAATTTATTACATCACACTTACACACTCACACATACTTACCTACATCCCCCGCCGGTCACGTCCACTTGTCCAGTAGAATCCAATAGGGCCGATACCTGTAAAAATGAGAGACAGATTACTTACCTACATCCCACGCCGGTCACGTCCACTTGTCCAGTAGAATCCAATAGGGCCGATACCTGTAAAAATGAGAGACAGATTACTTACCTACATCCCACGCCGGTCACGTCCACTTGTCCAGTAGAATCCAATAGGTCCGATACCTGTAAAAATGAGAGACAGATTACTTACCTACATCCCACGCCGGTCACGTCCACTTGTCCAAAATTAACATTAAACTTCAATCCACAGGAGGGGGGAAAAGAGGAGAGAGAGAGAGAGACTCTGACTAACCTGCTGCTGGCTGTGAGTGGGAGGAGGTCGGGGGTGAGCCGCAAACCGCTGCTGACAGCGGGAGGGCGGAGGAGGACGAAGGGAGAGACGGGGGGAGGACGGGGCGGATGGAGCCAGCCGGAGCCAATGGAGAAGGACGGGGGGAGAACCGTACACCGCTGCTGTCAGCGGGAGGAGGTCGAGGGAGAGCCGCAAACCGCGCTGACAGCGGGAGGGCGGTAGAGGACGGAGGAGGACGAAGGGAGAGATGGGCCTGACGGAGCCAGCCGAGGAAGGACGGGGGGAGAGCCGCACACCGCTGCTGTCAGCGGGAGGAGGACGGGGAGAGCCGCACACACTCACCGCTGGGACCCGCCGCGTCTTGGTGATTGGACAAGCGGATCCAGCACTGGATCCACTGTCCAATCACAGGTGCCTCGCTGACATGGGGGTGGTGTACCTGTCAGCGAGGCACTTTTTTCAGTGCCGCTTTTACGCTTTTTTTGAATGGGCTTTTAAAGCCCAGTACTTGGCCCCGCCCCCCGCTCTGTTCCGTCTGCATTGTGTTTGGGAGGCACTGCTATCAGTGCCTCCCAAACACATATAAGCACAGAAAATTATTAGAATTAAATAAAGAACATACTTATGACACAGAATATGTGTCATAAGTATCTTCTTTATATTATTTTAATAATTAATCACAGGGGAGGCACTGCCTCCCCTGCCTCCCCTGACTGCACGTCCCTAGTGTATAATGTAATGTGGGGGAGGCGATCTGTGTGTGCTGTGTTTAATGTAATGTACTGGGTGTAATATTGGGAAGGGGGGCTATGTACTGTATGCTGTGTTTAGTAATGTGGTATTGGATGTAATATGGAGGGCTGTGCACTGTATAATCAGTGGCGGATCCAGGGCGGGCCCGCGGGCCCGTGCCCCCCCTGTCACGTCTGGCACTTTAAAAAACAACAATACAGCAGTCCCTTTTAAAAAGAAGTGGCGGCGCAGACGGCGCCCACCGCGATGAAGGGTCTTGTAGCGGCGGCAGCAGTACTAATGAGTCAGACTGATTCATTACAGTGCGCTGCAGCCGGCTGTAGTAAAGCCGGAAGACTCGGAGGAGAGGAGACGCTTTCCCCTTCTCTCCTCCACTCGGGGTCGCAGAGGGTGATCTGGCCATGATAGAGCCGGCAGCGATGTAACACTGCTGCCTGCAGCGGTACGCGTCGCGGCTCGTCCTTGTGTGTTCGTGCATATGTAATGAGCGGCAGAGCATCATGCCGTTCATTACAACATGTACAACCGCCCCGTCCTCCCCCCGTCTCTCCCTTCGTCCTCCTCCGCCCTCCCGCTGTCAGCAGCGGTTTGAGGCTCACCCCCGACATCCTCCCACTCTCTCTCTCTCTTCTCTCTCTCTCTCTCTCTCTCTCTCTCTTCTCTCTCTCTCTCTCTCTCTCTCTCTCTCTCTCTCTCCTCTTTTCCCCCCTCCTGTGGATTGAAGTTTAATGTTAATTTTTTTACAGGTACCGGCCTTATTGGATTCTACTGGACAAGTGGACGTGACCGGCGTGGGATGTAGGTAAGTAATCTGTCTCTCATTTTTACAGGTTTCGGCCCTATTGGATTCTACTGGACAAGTGGACGTGACCGGCGTGGGATGTAGGTAAGTAATTTGTCTCTCATTTTTACAGGTATCGGCCCTATTGGATTCTACTGGACAAGTGGACGTGACCGGCGTGGGATATAGGTAAGTAATCTGTCTCTCATTTTTACAGGTATCGGCCCTATTGGATTCTACTGGACAAGTGGACGTGACCGGCGTGGGATGTTGGTAAGTAATCTGTCTCTCATTTTTACATGTATCAGCCCTATTGGATTCTACTGGACAAGTGGACGTGACCGGCGTGGGATGTAGGTAAGTAATCTGTCTATCATTTTTACAGGTATCGGCCCTATTGGATTCTACTGGACAAGTGGACGTGACCGGCGTGGGATGTAGGTAAGTAATCTGTCTCTCATTTTTACAGGTATCGGCCCTATTGGATTCTACTGGACAAGTGGACGTGACCGGCGTGGGATGTAGGTAAGTAATCTGTCTCTCATTTTTACAGGTATCGGCCCTATTGGATTCTACTGGACAAGTGGACGTGACCGGCGTGGGATGTAGGTAAGTAATCTGTCTATCATTTTTACAGGTATCGGCCCTATTGGATTCTACTGGACAAGTGGATGTGACCGGCGTGGGATGTAGGTAAGTATGTGTGAGTGTGTAAGTGTGATGTAATAAATTTTACTGTCACGGTGTGTGTGTGTGTTGTGTTTTTATTTGGGTATTTTTTTTGTTGTAGAACTACAGGTACCAGCGGGCCCATTATTTACCTGCATGCTGGTATTTGAGGTTCTCCAAGTACCAGCAAGCAGCGGAGGCTTGCTGGGCCTTGTAGTTCCACAACAAAAAACAATATTCTTTTTTTAACACTCTTATGGCTATCAGCCTCCCATCCACCGCCCACAGATGGGGGGGGCAGCCTCGGGCTTCACCCCTGGCCCTTGGGTGCTTGGAGGGGGGGACCCCTTCATCTAAGGGGTCCCCACTCCTCCAGGGAACCCCGGCCAGGGGTGACTAGTTGGGGGTGGGGTAATGCCATGGCCGCAGGGACCTACATAAATATGTCCCCCGGCTGTGGCATTATGTCCCTGGCTAGTGGAGCCCGGTGCTGGTTTTAAAAATACGGGGGACTCCTACGTCTTTTGTCCCCCATATTTTTGGAACCAGGACCAGACTAAGAGCCCGGTGCTGGTTGTCTAAATACGGGGAACCCCTGTCCAATTTTTTTCCCAGTATTTAAACAACCAGGACTGGCTCAAAGAGCCCGAGGCTGGTTATACTTAGGAGGGGGGACCCCACACAATTTTTTTTTACATTTTTTAACCCATTCAGCCCCTTCTCCATTAAGTTAATGGAAGCCCTGGACAACAGAATTGCATTTATGTTCTCCCCCCACTCCCTTCCCAAACACAAAAAAAAATTTCTATAAAAATGTACAATATATCTCAAGTATGATGAGCAGGCAGGCAGCGGGCATTGGCGGCATCGGACTGAGATGCAAATTAGTGGCGGAGGGCTGGGTCAGTTGATTGTGGGCAAGTTTATAAGCCATTGGCGGTGGCAGCGGGCATCGGCTCAGGGGCAGTAGCGGGCAATGGCTCGGTGGCGGTAGGGGTCATCGGCAGGATTCGGCGGGCATTATGGCTGTAGTGCCTCACCAGCCACTAACCTCACCGCACGCCACTGTTATACACAGCATACAGTACATAGCCCCCCTCCCCCATATTACACCCAGTACATTACATTAAACACAGCACACACAGATCGCCTCCCCCATATTACATTATACACAGCATACAGTACATAGCCCCCCTCCCCCATATTACACCCAGTACATTACATTAAACACAGCACACACAGATCCCCTCCCCCCACATTCCATTATACACAGCATACAGTACATTGCCCCCCTCCCCCATATTACACCCAGTACATTACATTAAACACAGCACACACAGATCCCCTCCCCCATATTACATTATACACAGCATACAGTACACTACACAGCACACCACCCCATATGAGACCCAGTACCACATTGAACTGCATTATACCATACCTCCCAACTGTCCCGATTTTCGCGGGACAGTCCCGTTTTTGGGGGATTGTCCCGCAGTCCCACCCGCGGGCTGCAGTGTCCCGCGGTGGGGGGCGCAGTTGGGAGGCTCATGCACCCGCTGCCCTGCTTAGCAGAGCAGCCGTGAATAGACGCTGTGTGCATTCGAACAGCGTTTATTCACTGCAGCCAGAGGAGAGGGGGCATGCCAGCGGCTCACAGAGCGCTGGCATGCCCTCAGTGACGAAAATGGGGCGTGACTCGCAATCGCGGTCCTCCGCGAAGCCACGCCCCCTTTTTATTAGGCCATGCCCCTTTTTTGGGAGTGCGCACGGTACATGTGTCCCTCCTTATAGGAATCAAAAGTTGGGAGGTATGTTATACACACATTACACACAGCCTCCAATGCCCACGTTACCCCTAGCACTCACCTGTGTATGTTGCTCCTTCCAGTAAAGTCTGGGAGCTGACCCCCGACATTGTGGGAGGCAGCACAGTGCAGACACCGCCAGTGAGAGGTGAGGAGCAGGAGATAAAGCTGAGGCTGATTCTGCTGTGCTGATCCATGCTGCTGCAGCCCTGAGTGTGGTGGGAGAGCCAGTCACAGGGAAGCAGAGCCCTGCTGCAGTGTGCAGGACAGCAACCGCTACACACACCCAGGCTTGGACTGGCCCACAGGGATACAGGGGATACAGGGGAAACCACCGCTGGGCCCTACTGCCTGGGGGCCCACCTTCTGCTCTAAGGATCAGGTTCCAGACTGTGCACATGAATTATACCTATGTTACCTTATACTGGACTATGGTGTATTTTCTACAGTGCATTGCTGTTATTAATCTGGTACATTATCATGCATGCAGCAGCTGAATTTACTGTATATATTTATGAAGGGGCCCAGACGTTGCACTTTCTGAAGGTTAGTCAAACCAATGAGGTGGCAGGCTACACACCCCCTGCAGACTGGCCACACCCCTAACATGGGCCCCTACCACTGCATTTCACTACATGCCCCAGTCCGAAACTGCACACACCCTACACACAATCCTACGGTGGTCGGCCAGGAAGTCTCCCGTACTGGCCCCGCCCCCCGATCTCTCCGGACTGCGCATGCATGGTACATATATTCAGGCAAGGACCTTTAAAAACCAGAAGGGCTGTCAAGGTTTCTGGGGCAGCAGGAGGCTCATCTAAAAATCAGAAACCTCCCGCTGAATGCTGGAGGGCAGGCAAGCCTGCGTCGACACGCCCCCTCCCGACCCGCAATCAGGCAGAGGCTGCTCCTGGGGGGTGCACGCGATCCAGTCTGAATTAGCCCCTTAGTGTTTCCAGTAAATTAAACTACAAACACAGGGTAATGGGCCTAATTCTGAGTTGATCGCAGCAGCAAATATGTTAGCAGTTGGGCAAAACGATGTGCACTGCAGGGGGACAGATATAACAAGTGCAGAGAGAGTTAGATTTGGGTGAGGTGTATTCAAACTGAAATCTAAATTGCAGTGTAAAAATAAAGCAGCCAGTATTTACCCTGCACAGAAACAAAACAACCCACCCAAATCTAACTCTCTCTGCACGTTATATCTGCCCCCCCTGCACTGAACATGGGCCCTCATTTCGAGTTGTTCGCTCGGTAATTTTCTTCGCATCGCAACGATTTTCCGCTAATTGCGCATGCGCAATGTTCGCACTGCGACTGCGCCAAGTAAATTTGCTATGAAGTTTGGTATTTTACTCACGGCATTACGAGGTTTTTTCTTCGTTCTGGTGATCGGAGTGTGATTGACAGGAAGTGGGTGTTTCTGGGCGGAAACTGGCCGTTTTTATGGGAGTGTGTGAAAAAACGCTGCCGTTTCTGGGAAAAACGGGGGAGTGTCTGGGCGAACGCTGGGTGTGTTTGTGACGTCAAACCAGGAACGACAAGCACTGAACTGATCGCACTGGAAGAGTAAGTCTCGAGCTACTCAGAAACTGCACAGAAAAATCTTTTCGCAATATTGCGAATACTTCGTTCGCAATTCTGCTAAGCTAAGATTCACTCCCAGAGGGCGGCGGCTTAGCGTGTGCACTGCTGCGAAAAGCGGCTAGCGAGCGAACAACTCGGAATGAGGGCCTTGGTTTTGCCCAACTGCTAACAAACTTAGTGCTGCGATCAACTCAGAATTACCCCCAATGTGCATATGTTAGTATTAGTAATGTCCTAAATTGTAAAGCATGAACTGTTTGAATGATGCACTTACCAACATAAGCTAAGAAAGGAAAGGATGAAAGGAATAAACCTAAAATTCAAAATGCATACTGGTCAAAAACCTGCAACTAAAATGGTGAGGCAGAACACAAGCTGTGTGTGATTTTACTAAACGACATCAGCTGTGTGGGAATATTTGCTAATTGTGCAGCAACCGCATCAACCATTGATGTTATTACTGCCATTATAGGGCCTAATTCAGACCTGATCGCAGCAGCAAATTGTTAGCTAATGGGCAAAACCATATGCACTGCAGGGGGGCAGATATAACATGTGCAGAGATATAACATGCGCACATTGTCTATTCACTAGAGACGGAGGGACGGGGGCAGGCCAGCAGCTCATAGAGCACTGGCCATGCCCCCATAATGACGAAAGACAAGAGCGTGGCTCAAAATCGTAGCACTTCCGCAAAGCCACGCCTCCTTTTCTATAGGCCACGCACGATTTTCAGGCGGGCGCGGAAAAGTGTCCCTCCTCCACATCTCCCAATGTTGGGAGGTATGATAATACTGTACAGTATGTCATAATATTTCAAGATAGTCCATAGCTGATAACAGTATTAGTTACAGTAGGGTGTAGTATGGTATGCCCAGTGGTGCAAGTAGAAAAAATGTCTTATAGCTACAGTGTGCGCGCGCAAAAAAATGGGTGTGGCCAAATGCTGCATGGGGCATGGCCAATGAAAATGGGGGCGTGATACAACTATGGAGGGAGAGGCAGATACACATATGACCCAAATAGTGCCAGATACACGTTGCCCAACAGTGCCAGATATACATTGCCCCACATTGCCAGATACACATTGCCTCACTGTGCCAAATACACAAATGCCCCCAGAGTGCCAGATATACATTGCCTCACAGTGCCAGATACACATTGCCCCACAATTCCAGATACACAAATGCTCCCAGAGTGCCAGATATACATTGCTTCACAGTGCCAGATACACAAATGCCCCCAGAGTGCCAGATATACATTGCCTCATAGTGCCAGATACACATTGCTCCACAGTGCCAGATACACAGATGCCCCCAGAGTGCCAGATATACATTGCCTCACAGTGCCAGATATACATTGCCTCACAGTGCCAGATACACAAATGCCCCCACTGTGTAAGATATACATTGCCCCCCAGTGCCAGATACAGAAATGCACCCAGTGCCACATATGCCCCCAGTGCCAGATATTCCCCCAGTGCCAAATGCAGAAATGCCCCCAGTGCCAGATACACATGTCCACCCCCAGTGCCAGATATGCCCTCAGTGTCAGATATGCCCCCAGTGCCAGATACACATGTCCCTGCAGTGCCAGATATGGCCACAGTGCCAGATACACATGTCCCCCCAGTGTCAGATATGGCCCCAGTGCCAGATACACATGTCTCCGCAGTGCCAGATATGCCCCCAGTGCCAGATATACATGTCCCCCCCAGTGCCAGATATGCCCCCAGTGCCAGATATGCCCTCAGTGTCATATATGCCCCCAGTGCCAGATACACATGTCCCCCGCAGTGCCAGATATGCCGTCAGTGCCAGATACACATGGCCCCCTCAGTGCCAGATATGCCCACAGTGCCAGATACACATGTCCCCCCAGTGCCAGCTATGCCCCCGGTGCCAGGTATACATGCCCCCCTTCCCCTGCTGCTCACCGCTGCTGTCCTGTGTGTGTGTGTGTGTGTGTGTGTGTGTGTGTGTGTGTGTGTGAGGGGAAGAGAGCGCAGCCTTGCCTGCTGGTCCGCGAGCTCTGATTGGCTCACGGGCCGGCGCTGAAGGAAGACACTGAGGGGCAGGAGAGGCAAACGCTGTGTTCTCCTACCCTCATGCAGCAGCAGCGGTGAGCAGCGGAGGGAGGGAGGGAGCGGCGGCCCGTTGGCGGTGGGTATGGAGTACCCACGGCTAAATTCTTAAGGGTACGCCGTACCCACCCACTTGCACCGCTGGGTATGCCAGTTGTTGTGGTCCCGGCGCACAGCATACCGGCGCCAGAATCCTGACCACCGGCATACCGACAGCGTGGCGAGCACAAATGAGCCCCTTGCGGGCATGGTTGTACGCGTATCTATACTCTCCCTAGCACTGTTATACTCTCCCTCGTGGACCCCCAAGAGGGAGAAAAGGTGTCGGTATTCCGGCGCCAGTATACTGTGCGCCGGGACCCCGACAGCTCACAAACTAAAGACCACCCGTTACAGTATGTAGCATTATATGGGTCTAATTCAGACCTGATCGGTGCTGTATGTTTCTGCACAGCAACCGATCAGGTGTGAACTGTGCTTGCGCCGGCACCGCAGTGTGCCAGCGCGCCAGACAGCCGATGGCCATCTCAGCCCTGCGATCGCCTCTGCCTGATTGACAGGCAGAGGCGGTCGCAGGGCGGGAGGGGGCGGGCCAGCGGCGTTTGGCCGCCATTTATTTAGGGGGCGCGGTCCAGGCAACGCAGGTGTGCCCGACCGTGCGGGGGGCGGGCCGCGGTATGTCACATGCAGCCGCTGCGATCTTCACAGTGATGAGTAGCTCCCTGTCAGCGCGCTGTTAGGGTGCTACTCCTAAAGTACAAAAGCAGTGCCAGCGCTTTTGTACTTGTGTACTTGACATGGGGGGCGGACTAGTCCTGTTCTGGGCGTCCCCCCGCATGTCTGTGTGACTGATCGCAGAATAGGCCCTATATGTATACTATACATTCTATAAATCTGCGTGACATGTTTCAGTCTATTTAGCTAGAGGAGAACCAGCTGTCCTGTGAAATACAGTAATCAGCAGAATAACAGTCAAAAAACTGAGGAATTGCTTAATTTACAATTTGAATTCTACAGCATGCTACTTTTCTTTGTTATGAGCACATGCCCATCTATTCATTTAAATGCACAAAAACACCTACAGCTTTATATGAACATGTATTATTACTATTATTATTATTATTATTATTATTATTATTATTTGTATTATTAATAATCAATGTACTGAGTGGCAAGTAAAATAATACCCTCAAAAGCCAAATATTTTATGACTGTCAGTCACCAGCACTGATTTAGCCTATCACGTGGACAAAAAATTATTTTGTTTGGTCCTGAATGACCAACCTGTGGCACCCCTGGAAGTGGGTGAAAGTTTGGTAACAACTAATCTAAGGTATTTTCAACTTTAAATACACTTTAGTCCTTTATTTCCTTCCTGCTCACTCATACTTCATGGGAAAAGTTGCCTGTGTTAAGGTGTGAGGGATCTATTCATGAAGCAGTGAAAACAGTGGAGAAGTGAGCCAGTGGAGAAGTTGCTAATAGCAACCAATCAGCATTGACATAACATTTATCATTTGCATACTATATATTTGTACGGAGCAGCTGAGTGGTTGCCATGGGCAATATCCCCATAGGCCTATTTCTCCATGCTTTTCTTTTCTTCATGAATAGACCCCTTAGTGTAGAATGGGGGACAGGATGTCATGTGTAATAATGTATATACTGAAAGATTTAGGGGTCTATTCAAGAAGCAGTGAAAAGAGTAGAGATGTGAGCCAGTTAAAGAGTTGCCCATGGCAACCAATCAGCTGCTCCGTACAAATGTATAGTATGTAAATTATAAATGTTACTTGAATGCTGATTGGTTGCCATGGCAACTTCTCCACTGGCTCACTTCTCAACACTTTACAATGCTTCATGAATAGACCACAGAGTGTAATATGTATGGTTTTAAAGGGTAAGAGTATCAAGAATGAAATATGTCAGAAAAATCCATAAACAAGTCACACTTGTCTAATCTTACAAAGCCACTACTCCCCACATCTTACAGCATACTGCACACTAGTAATTGAAATCCTTACAGGTGTCACAAGCCACCGTGGCTCCTGATAGCATCCAGTCATTGCTAAGCGTCCGGACACTCCTGAACTTCCACTCCCCAGCCGCTGGCTCCATGGCAACAACACGCTGAGCCAGTGTGGCGGTCGGAATTGCCGGGGAGATAGGAACCTGCAGAATGTGCAGTATGCCAGCTACACAAGATAATTAATTATGAGAGGCTCCTGCGCCCTTTATAGTGGGTTTTTGCCTCTCATTCAGTGCTGGTCATTGGCCCTCATTCCGAGTTGTTCGCTTGTTAGTTACTTTTAGCAGCATTGCACACGCTAGGCCGCCGCCCTCTGGGAGTGTATCTTAGCATAGCAGAATTTCTAACGAAAGATTAGCAATTCTGCTATTAATAGCAGAATTGCTAACGAAAGATTAGCAATTCTGCTATTAAGTATTTCCTTGCAGTTTCTGAGTAGCTCCAGACCTACTCCTAGACTGCGATCACCTCAGTTCGTTTAGTTCCTGGTTTGACGTCACAAACACGCCCTGCGTCAGGCCAGCCACTCCTCCGTTTCTCCAGCCACTCCTGCGTTTTTACCTGGCACGCCTGCGTTTTTTAGCACACTCCCTGAAAACGGGCAGTTTCCGCCCAGAAACGCCCACTTCCTGTCAATCACACTACGATCAGCAGAGCGATTGAAAAGCTTTGTTCGCCCGTGAGTAAAATAGCATAGTTTTGTGTAAAATTGCTTAGCGCGTGCGCCCTGCTGTGCATACGCATGCGCAGAACTGCCGGATTTTAGCCTATTAGCAATTCTGCTAAAATTAGCATCGAGCGAACAACTCGGAATGAGGGCCATAGTCTCTGGAGCCCTTGTCGCTAGGTTCAGTCTCAGGCTGTGGATTTCTCCTTCTGTTTGTCAGCACTCATCTCTAGACAGTGTTCCTGTGTCCAGCCTTTACTCAGCACCATAGTCTGTTGAGCAAAACTTTGCATGTTTACTTTATGCTCTAGTTTATATTTCTTTTATACACTTGTGCACTGGTGTTTAGTAGAAGTAATTGCTCCTCCCAGTCCGGAGGCAGCTCCCTGGTTAGGGGTTCTTTTTATTGTTATCGCCTCAGCTTCTTCCTTCCCCCAGTCTCGTTATTTCCCCTTTTCTCATACGTCCTAGAGGATGCTGGGGTCCACTTCAGTAGCATGGGGTATAGACGGTTCCGCAGGACCCATGGGCACTTTAAGACATTTCTAGAGTGTGAACTGGCTCCTCCCTCTATGCCCCTCCTCCAGACCTCAGTTTAGAAAATGTGCCCAGGCAGACTGGTCGCACTCTAGTGGAGCTCTACTGAGTTTCACTGAAAAGACTTTATGTTAGGTTTTTTATTTTACAGGGAGACTGCTGGCAACAGCCTCCCTGCTTCGTGGGACTTAGGGGGAAGAAGTAGGAACCAACTTCCTAAATAGTTTCATGGCTCTGCTTCTTGCTGACAGGACACCATTAGCTCCTGAAGGGTACTGAACACTAGCTGCAGCTATGCGCTCAATCCCACAGCACGCTGTCACCCCCTAACAGAGCCAGAAGTCAGAAGACATGTGAGTATTATTACCGGAGATCTGCAAGAGGGACCTCCAGTCATCGTGACGGCTCATGGTACCGCGCAGTGAGTGGGAACACTGCACGGACATGCTACCCATACACAGCGCACAGCAGGGTGCAGGGCGCGCGGGGGGCGCCCTGGGCAGCATGAAAACCTACTTTTACGCTGGCAAAAGTAGCATATTTTGCCGTGGCACAATCCTACACCCCCGCCAGTATAAATATTTTAGTGAAAAATTCTGAGAGGAAACGCACCATTACAGGGGGCAGGGCTTACTCCTCAGTCAGCCAGCACACTGCTCAGCGCCATTTTCTCAACACAGGCTGCAGGGGAAGAAACGCTGGTCCTCATCCACTTCTGAACCAAGTATCAGGGTGTAAATAAGGGGGGGGGCACAGTGTATTTGGTGCTGTATTGTATAATTTGACATTATAAAAGCACTACAGGTCTCTGTGGACATTTTATATTACACAGTGATTTTATATTGGCGCTGAGTTGTGAACTGGCAAATCCTTTCTGTGTCCTCCTGACAGATTTTACTATGGGTCTGTCCCCTATAAGCCCCGGAGTGTCTGTGGTGTGTTTGTGCACGTGTGGTGACATGTCTGAGGCAGGGAGCTCTTCCCCTGGGGGAGCCATTTTAGGGACACAGAGTTGTAATGTGGTGGCGCTGCCGGCACACCACATGCCTGAATGGGTGAAAGAATTACGTGATAGTGTGAATCATATCACTAAGAGATTGGATAAGTCTGAGTCTTATGCAGAAACCTGGAGAAAATCCGTGGAAGATGTGATTTTTAATAGTTCTGCTTTTTCATCCACAGGGGACCCCTCTGGGTCACATAAAAGGTCATTTGCACAAGTAGTACAAACTGATTCCGACACGGACTCTGATTTCTGTGTCGACACTAGTGATTCCAGGGGAATAGATCCAAAATTAGCGAAAAACATTCAGTACATGATTGTTGCTATAAAGGAGGTCTTAGAAGTTACAGAACCCCCTCCTTTACCTCAGGAGAAGGCTTACTTTTATAAAGAAAAGAAAATTAACGTAACTTTTCCTCCATCTCATGAGCTGAACACTCTCTTTGAGGGAGTCTAGGTAAACCCTGAAAAGAAATTTCAGATTCCCAATGTCACGATTAACAAAAAAGGTGATTCTCCCTGCGCCTGGGACGGCTACCCTAAAGGAACTGGCAGACCGCAAGTTAGAGACACCGTTAAAATCTATTTATGTGGCCAATGGAACACTACTCAGACCTACCATTGCCTGTGCGTGGGTGAGTAGTGTTATTGAACAGTGGTCAGAAAACTTGTCATCAGAGATTGACACAATAGATAGAGACGAGATTCTCCTAACGTTGGGTCATATCAAAGATGCTGCTGCGTAGAAGCCATGAAAGATATTGGGCTCTTGGGATCAAAAGCCGCTACCATGGCTATTTCAGCAAGGAGGGCGTTGTGGATTCGCCAATGGAATGCTGACGCAGATTCCAAAAGGAATATGGAGGCTCTCCCGTATAAAGGTGAGGCCTTGTTTGGAGATGGGCTGGATGCTTTAGTTTCTGCGGCTACCGCAGGTAAGTCGACATTCTTGCCTTATGCTCCTGCGCCGGCAAAAAAGACACATCACTCTCAGATGCAATCCTTTCGGCCCAATAAATACAAAAAGGGAAAAGGTTCCTGTTTCTTTGCGGGTAGAGGAAGGGGAAAAGGAAACAAGTCTGCAGCGTCTCCAGGATCACAGGAGCAGAAATCAACCCCTGCTTCTGCCAAATCTTCAGCATGATGCTGGGGCTCCCTTGCAGGAGTCCGCTCAGGTGGGGGCACGTCTGAAACTTTTCAGTCAGTTCTGGGTTCAATCTGGCCTGGACCCGTGGATCTAACAAATTGTGTCCCACGGGTACAAACTGGAGTTTCAAGACGTTCCCCCATGCCGATTTTTCAAATCGGCCTTACCAGCTTCTCTTCCAGACAGGGAAGTAGTAGCAGCAATACAAAAATTATGTCAGGATCAAGTCATTGTCTTGGTTCCCTTGTCACAACAAGGAGAAGGGTTTTATTCAAGCCTCTTTGTACTTCCAAAGCCGGACGGCTCGGTCAGACCGATTCTAAACCTGAAATCTCTGAATCTCTACCTGCAAAGGTTCAAGTTCAAGATGGAATCTCTGAGGGCAGTGAGTTCCAGTCTGGAGGAAGGGGAGTTCATAGTGTCAGTGGACATAAAGGATGCCTACTTACATGTTCCCATCTATCCTCAAGCTTATCTGAGATTCGCGATACAGGAGTGTCATTACCAATTTCAGACGTTGCCGTTTGGACTCTCCACGGCACCGAGGGCGTTCACCAAGGTGATGGCAGAGATGATGGTCCTCCTTCGACAGAAAGGAGTCAATATAATTCCTTACCTGGACGATCTCCTGATAAAAGCGAGGTCCAGGGAAAGGTTGGTGCAGAACATTGCACTCTCCCTGACAGTACTTCAACAACACGGTTGGATCATAAATTTTCCAAAGTCACAGTTGGAACCGACGACAAGATTATCCTTTCTTGGGATGATACTGGACACAGAAGTACAGAGGGTATTTCTTCCAGTGGAAAAGGCTCGGGGAATCAAGAGAATTGTCAAACAAATTCTGAAACCAACAAGAGTGTTGATTCATCAATGCATTCGGTTGCTGGGAAAGATGATAGCGGCCTACGAGGCCATACAGTTTGGCCGGTTCCATGCCAGAGTATTCCAGTGGGACCTGTTGGACAAGTGGTCCGGATCCCACCTACACATGCACCGGAAGATAATCCTGTCATCCAAAGCCAGAATTTCGCTCCTGTGGTGGCTACACAGTTCTCACCTACTAGAGGGACGCAGGTACGGGATTCAGGACTGGGTCCTAGTAACCACAGATGCAAGTCTCCGAGGCTGGGGTGCAGTCACGCAGGGAGAAAGCTTCCAAGGATGGTCAAGTCAGGAAACCTGTCTTCACATAAACGTTCTGGAGTTGAGAGCCATTTACAACGCCCTTCTACAATCGGGGCATCTTCTTCAAGATCAACCCGTACAGATCCAGTCGGACAATGTAACAGCAGTCGCATACATAAACCATCAGGGCGGAACGAAAAGCAGAGCGGCGATGGCAGAGGTGACAAAGATCCTCCTCTGGGCAGAAAGACATGCAAGAGCTCTGTCGGCAATTTTCATTCCAGGAGTGGACAACTGGCAAGCAGACTTCCACAGCAGACACGATCTCAATCCAGGAGAATGGGGCCTCCACCAAGAAGTCTTTGCAGAGGTGACAGGTCATTGGGGAGTTCCTCAAGTAGACATGATGGCAAGAAGCTTCAGAGATATTGTTCCAGGTCGAGAGACCCACAAGCAATAGCAGTGGATGCACTGGTGACCCAGTGGGTGTTTCGGTCGGTGTATGTCTTTCCTCCACTTCCATTAATACCAAAAGTGCTCAAGATCATGAGAAGAACAAGGGTTCGAGCGATCCTCATTGTCCCAGACTGGCCAAGGAGAGCTTGTCATCCAGATATTCAGGAGTTGCTAATAGAAGATCCTCGGCCTCTTCCTCTTCGCGAGGACCTGCTGCAGCAGGGGCCATGCGTGTATCAAGACTTACTACGGCTACATTTGACGGCATGGCTGTTGCGCGCAGGATCCTAGCCAAAAGGGTATTCCAAAAGAAGTCATTCCCACTCTGATTCAGGCCAGGAAAGGAGTAACGTCTAAACATTACCACCGTATTTGGAGAAAATATGTGACTTGGTGTGAATCCAAGAAGGCTCCTACGGAAGAGTTTCAGTTAGGACGTTTTCTCCATTTTTTGCAGGCAGGTGTGGATACGGGCCTAAGATTGGGTTCAATCAAGGTCCAGATTTCGGCCTTGTCCGTTTTCTTCCAAAAACAATTGAACTTCCAGAAGTTCAAACATCCGTGAAAGGGGTTCTGCACATCCAACCTCCATTTGTGCCTCCAGTGGCACCATGGGATCTTAACGTGGTGTTGCAGTTCCTTCAATCGGATAGATTTGAACCTCTACAGGAGATAGAGTTGAAGTTTCTCACTTGGAAAGTGGTCATGCTGTTGGCCTTGGCATCCACAAGGAGGGTGTCTGAGTTAGGGGCCTTGTCTCACAAGAGTCCTTACTTGATCTTCCATGAAGCTAGGGCTGAGTTAAGAACTCGTCAGCAATTTTTTCCGAACGTGGTTTCTTCTTTCCATATAAACCAACCTACTGTGGTGCCAGTGGCTACTGACACCTTCGCTGCGTCAAAGTCTCTGGATGTGGTCAGAGCTTTGAAAATTTATATTGCAAGAACAGCTCGGATACGGAAAACAGAGGCTCTGTTTGTCCTGTATGTTCCCAACAAGATTGGGTGTCCTGCTTCTAAGCAGACCATTGCGCGCTGGATCAGAGGTATGATTCAGCACGCTCACTCCACGTCAGGATTGCCGATACCGAATTCGGTGAATACCCATTCTACTAGAAAGGTGGGCTCAGCGTTACAACTTTGCCGAGCAGCTACTTGGTCAGGGGCAAACACGTTTGCTAAGTTTTACAAGTTTGACACCTTGGCCGACGAGGACCTCAAGTTTGGTCAATCGGTGCTAAAGGGTCATCCGCACTCTCCCGCCCGTACTGGAGCTTTGGTATAACCCCATGGTACTGAAGTGGACCCCAGCATCCTCTAGGCTGTATGAGAAGACTGGATTTTAATACCTACCGGTACATCCTTTTCTCCTAGTCCGTAGAGGATGCTGGGCACCCAGCCCAGTGCTTACTTTACCTGCAGTTGTTATTTTGTTAAAAATGTTTTCAGCACGGTTGCTGTAATGTTCATGCCCGTTGGCATGTGTTTTGTTGAATGCCATGTGTGCGGCATGGTTGAAGTGTGAGCTGGTATGAATCTCACCGTTAACTTAAAAGTAAATCCTTTCCTCGAAATGTCCGTCTTCCTGGGCACAGTTCCTAGACTGAGGTCTGGAGGAGGGGCATAGAGGGAGGAGCCAGTTCACACTCTAGAAAAGTCTTAAAGTGCCCATGGCTCCTGCGGAACCATCTATACCCCATGGTACTGAAGTGGACCCCAGCATCCTCTACGGACTAGGAGAAAAGGATTTACCGGTAGGTATTAAAATCCTGTTTTTTCTTGTACCTCAGTTCCAGCCTTATCTCCATTGTTTGCATTCTCTTTGTCTTGTTCTTCTCTGTTCTACTCCTTTAGTGTTTTCTGGTACTCTTTTCCTTACCTGCATTGATTCAGGTCAGTCAAGGGTTAAGCTAATCCTACAGCCAGCCTGTATCGGAAGGCGCATCAAGCCTTATGGGAAAAGTGGCTCTTATGCAAGAAGACCTGTTGATGGGTTGTATTAGACTTAACCCAGAGTGTACTGTACAGGGGTCACTGCCCAGAAGACCTTGAGAAAACGCAAACTAGAAGACCCTCCAGTTGTAACAACAACACAGCATGTTGACCTCTGGTAACAGTAATACCATACAGCACTTACACATTACACTGTCCTCTTGCTGTCCACTATAATACTCTTAAGCATTCTAGTAATCCCCATACAAATACACAGAAATAAACTGTCACTTTGTCCCCCCATGTAATTGTTTCCTATATCCTCCTAACAATTCTTATCTATATATCAACTATATTAAGCTATTCATATTGCCTGTAACACTATATAGCACTCCTCCCATGATCACTGAAAACCATTAAACTGTCTTAGTTTGTTACTATTCATAATCCTAAACTATTTTCTCACAATGATATCATGCAGCATTCACAGCACTTGAGTTATATACAGTATATGACTCACCTCTACCCTCATCTACACATCTAAAAAAACACCCCTCAGCATCAAATTATTGCCGCGTATCTTTTGCTGGTACCACCTAAGATATGCACATAAGTATTAATGAGCAATATGGTACATACAGGTACGATATACTCCTGCAAACTGATAATTATTGGGTAGAGAGCACTCCCTATACTAGATGTGAGAATTTATAGTTGCTCTCTTGTGCCATCTAGTGGCCCTAATATACTACTAACAAAATACTGTATGTGCTTCACTGATCTGTAAATCCTGCAACAAGCCTGGTCTTTGTGTTGTTTTTATCTATGCAAAACTTTTCTTAGTGTAAATGAATGTTTCTACTATTGTTAATCGTAGGCTGTTTTATTGCAGCATACTGTACACGTAGTAACTATGTCCTGTGAATGAAACTGTGACATCCACATTCCCATATTTTATCAAATATTTTTTTTATTTTAAAGTGATCGTTATTTATTGACCAAAAACACACAATATTTGACAATAAGACTGTACAATGTGTATCTGTGAGTGTAATAAACTGTTACAACCTATGGTGTGTGTGTACTGTGTTTATTTTAATATGTATTTTACGGGGGGACTATAGGTACCAGTGGGCCATTAATGCCCCACATGCTGGTACTTGTGGTTCTCCAAAAACCAGCATGTAGGGCAGGATTGCTGGCATCTGTAGTCCCCCTGTAAAATACAATATTAGATAAATGTATATTTTACTGAAAGCTGTCAACTCCACACTCACCACCCAGGAGTGCAGAGGATAGCCCCTGGTTTCAGAACAGGACTGGGGTACACTGGAGAGGGATGACCCCTTTATTGAGGGAGTCCCTACTTCCCCAGGAATTTCCATCCTGGGCTGAATAGTTGGTGGGGTTAATACTTTGGCCAGGGTGGTCTCATGAACTGTGTCCCTTAGCTGAGGCATTACCCCCCCTCCCCACTCCTCCCCAGTGCCTCATTTCCCCCCAAGTATTTTTAGAACCAGGGCCGCCTCCAAAAGCCCAGTGCGGGTTCATTAAATATGGGGGACCCTTACACATTATATTTCCCTATTTTCTTACAAGCCTGGGGTCGGGTTGCAATTTTTTTTCCTGATATTTCACTCTTTTTTTACTTGTACACAGAGAAACACTGCACAGATCATACTGATCTGTGCAAGCTTCTACATACGCTGCACAGGTGGGACATCTATTTGAACAGTGTATTGGACATCTATTTGAACAGTGTATTATGTACCAAGTTTGCTACATGTTTATAAACACGATTCTTAGTAAATTTCTGTGTTTTATTATTTTCTGTTGAAAGAACTTGTGAGTTGGTTTGATGGTGTATTGACTTCTATTTGCAGATTCGGACATGTTTTGCAGTTTAATTAGTGATTTTACTCCCGTTTTTGCCTTTAATTTATCTACGAGTTTGAAAAAAAGGCTAAATGCCCCCAGAATGCCATCATGGACAAATACGATTTTTAGTAAATGTACCCACCATGTCGCAAGCAGAGTAAGGTTACTATTGTTCAGCAGATTACTGTAGGTGCAGTTGCCAACAAAGTGGAGAAATTATTATTGAGCTTATTTCAGTTTTATACAAAATTGTAGTATGTTTTAACCACCTAAGTAGTAAACATATTGCAATGTTTGTTTATGGCTTCTCTTTTATTCAATAAAACACTTGTGTTTATTAAAAAAAAAAAAATAATTAGGCAAACTCAGATACATGTATCAATAACAGACAAAGGTAAAAATTCAGAACATGGGGTACACGAAGTAAACTCAATATATAAGTTAACATAACAGGGAATACCCTACTAATATTAACACCCTACTAATATTCTTAGCACTACTTAAGTTCTCCCCAATCTCCCAAATCCCCTCTCCCCCAAACACATATATACACAATCATTTTTTCAACAGTATAAATAAGAAATATTTCAAGAGCTGAACAGACGTGTTGGTGATTCATTACCTGAATGTTTTGTTCTTATCTGAGCAAGAATTTATTTTTAAAAGATAATTATGACATAAATTCATAAGGAGTTTGTTAACCATCTATTAATTTAATTCAATTTATCTATCTATCTATCTATCTATCTATCTATCTATCTATCTATCTATCTATTTTCCAATTTTTATTTTATATAATTAACCATAATGTATTATTATTTTTCTTTACAATATAAAAGCTATCAGCCAATATGTGTTTATTTCCACTCTGAAATAAAAAAAAACATCAGCAGTCCAGAAACAGATTTATAACTATAAGGAAAGAAATAAGCAAAAGAATGATAAGTAAAATGAAAATGTTCTAAAATATGTGCATATGCATATAAAATAGCATGGAAAAATGGAACTATTCCTGTATCTCTTATTAATGTTTAAATTTAGCCCTCATAGCAGTAATGACGTCCGGAACAGATGGATGTGCTCTAACTGGATGGAGCTGGATGTGGTTCTAACAGACTGGATGGAGCTGAATGAAAAATAATCTCAAGTTTTAGTAAGAATAGGCAGACACATCAGCGACACATGGAGATTCTTGGAGCACTACAGGAGATGAACCCTTCTGCCTTCTATACTAAATTGCAGTAATCATCTATGCTACCAGATAGTGTAGCTTTGTATTTGATGATTTGCTTAATTTAATACCTTTGCCATTCATTTTAACATTTTTAATTTTCTTTCTCTTTAATGGCTGTACAGTTTTTGTCCTTTCATTATCAGAATAATTTTATGTTCCAAAATGAATAACTTTTTATTTTTCTTAAATTATCTTAAAAAGTACTCACTGCTGTCATATTAGTGTAAGGCAAGAGATGTCAAAGCATAACTATAATATATAAAACCTAAAATAGCACAGAAAATATATTTGTATAAACATAAAAGGCATAAATATGTTAATGGATATGGTAAAGGTGGGTACACACTAGGCCAGTGATGGCTAACCTTGACACTCCAGCTGTTGTTGAACTCCAGCTGTTGTTATTTGGCCATACTAAAACTGATGCAGGGCATGCTGGGATGTGTAGTTCAACAAAAGCTGGAGTGTCACGGTTAGCCATCACTGCACTGCGATGTGCTCTATGGGCGACGTCACCTAGTGTGATCCCTTCCCTGCCGGAGCGGTCATCGGCAGTGCATACACATTGAACGATATGCAGACTATATCGCCAAGTGACGTCACGCTGCGGCCGGGCCGTGCATGCAGTTTCTGGACAACAGTCCAAATTGAGCTGCATCCACGGTCGACAGCGAGGGTTGTTAACGACTTGCAGGCCTGCGCATCACTTGTCGTTGGGCAGCGTACATACTAGTCAGTATGGTAAAAGACATCGCTCAGGAAGGGCAAAATTAGCAACGTCATTTACTTTATTGGCAAGTGTGTACCCACCTTAACTAATACTGGCATAGATTAAAAAGAAAAAGATAATTCTGATAATGGGTTTAAGCAAGAAAAATATAAAAGGGCAGTTTATAATCTGGTTGAGTATAATTGCAGTATGAAATTTGTCCTACTGTGGGCTACAGAGGCCCTCTGTTACCACTTGCCAGGAAGAGGATTTTGACAATGCACCTTTAGGTAGGATGCAGTACGATCGTAAGGTAAATAAGGTGACTTGCTAGTTCTTGGGGCTACAGCTATTTTGCTTTACAGTTTAACATAGACCATTTATATAAGTATATGCATACATTGTCAAGGAAATTTTTGTTCTCCCATCGGCGTCTGTGTACCTTGATTTGGTGAAGTTATGTGGCAGATTTATGTGGCAAAGTAAGGGACTTACCAAATGTGTCTGAAGACTATTTTGTTCTGGGAGACCTCAAGGTGGAGCTGAATTCAAACATGTTAAATAGAGCAAGGTGTATAGAGGATTCAGCCTGCTACTTTACACTTTGGAGTTATCCCAAAAACTCTGAAAAAAGAACTAGTGGCGATATATAGTGGTGTAGTGTATTGAGCCTGGTGCTCCCTTAGGTGGGGACAAATTTTATACATGTACGTGACTTCATTCAAAACTATGATTGAGAGACAAATTTCCATCCAGAAGAAGAGCGAGTGTTGGAATACAGAAAGGATATGAGGGAAGTTTTCCTTCCTTATTTGGATTACTGTATATATTTTTTTATTGATTTTTTTTTTCTCTTTCCATCTTTGTTTTGTTTGTCCCCGCCTAAGGGAGCGCCAGGCTCAATACACTATACCACTATATATCGCTATGTTAAACAGAGCACCTGGCTAGTCATCTTTATATAGGGAAAGAGCAAGCTGCCAGCCAATCGGGGAAGAGCTGGGTTGGAGCAATTATGGGCGATTCAGAATCTCAAAGATCTCCACTTGTAACTGACTGGATTTTCCAAGGTAGCAATGGGGCA
Source organism: Pseudophryne corroboree (assembly GCF_028390025.1). NCBI lineage: Eukaryota > Metazoa > Chordata > Amphibia > Anura > Myobatrachidae > Pseudophryne > Pseudophryne corroboree. Next base: position 460,489,126 of record NC_086444.1, on the reverse strand, counting down.
TTCACATGCGGCATAAGTTTTCCATGGGCATGTGTTGTGTTGACAGAATAACAGACCACAACAGAGGAAAGAATAAGAAAGAAGACTATTGTTTGGTGAACTCTTATTATATGAACAAATAGATTTAAAAAATAACTTTTTAAAGTTATTTTTTAAAATCTATTTATTCTTATAATTAAGGTGTGCCGCACAAGAGTCATCTTTCTTTTTCTTTTCTCTGTTGTGTCACAATTAGCGATCTGAGTCTGCCCAAACTTCCGGTATCTGAGTGAATCCAAGCTGCAGCTCGGATTTTCCCATCAGACTCATATTCCAAATCAAGGCAAAATGACATCATTCCGGAGTCAGATTCTCACAGGTTTGGATTTCATATAAAGGGGCCACGTCAGGAATTCAGTTTCATTTAACTCAAGTCCAGGCACGATGCTGTATGCTGAAGTGGCTGTGCGGTATCCAGACTATGTACAGACTCCACATAAGTGGCTGTACTGTGTACATATGAGTGACTGTACTGTGTCCAGACTCCAGACAAATGGCTGTGCTGTGTCCATCAATACAAGTGGCTGTGCTGTGTCCATCAATACAAGTGGCTGTGCTGTGTCCAGACTCCATATACAAGTGGCTGTGCTACTTGGGTCCATCTAAAATGGCTGTGCTGTGTCCATCCAGATGTGGCTGTGCTGTGTCCATTAATTGGCTGTCCAGTGTCCATCTGCTTCATGCTGACAATGCACCTGTCCAGTGTCCATCCACTACAGTGCTGCCGATACACCTGTCCAGTGTCCATCCGCTCCAGTGCTGGTGACGCACCTGTGCGGTGTCCAACCGCTCCAGTGCTGCCGATGCACCTGTCCTGTGTCCCTCCGCTCCAGTGCTGATGACCCCACTGTGTATCCATAACATACAAGTGCTGTAACTTAGCAGGCCATACCCCACTGTGATTCCATAACATACAAGTACTGTGACTTTGCAGGCTGTACCCCACTGCGTATCCATAGCATACAATTACTGTGACTACTGTGTATCCATAACATACAAGTACTGTGACTTTCCAGGCTGTAACCCACTGCATATCCATAACATATAAGTACTGTGACATCGCAGGCCATACCCCCACTATGTAGCCATAACATACAAGTACTGTGACTACCATATATTCATAGCATACAAGTTCTGTGACTTCACATAGCCCACTGCGTTCACATAAGGAGTGTGACTCCCCAGTGTCATTTGCCAACACAGTTTAAAAAAAAGTTTAAACAAATGTAAAAAAGTGAATACATACTGTATTTTTCTTTTGTGCTGTACCCCACTGTGTATCTATAACATACAAGTACTGTGACTACTGTGCATTCATAACATGCAAGTACTGTGACTCCGTGGTGAGTGGTGATTTTTTTTAAAAAGGTTCAAGTAAATAAATAATACTATTAAACTGTAGCTTTTGTACAACTTGAGTGTATTCATCAATATGGATCACAACGATTGGTCGAGAGAAGAGTAAGAGCAGCAAGCAAATACTAGTGCTGCAGCTGCTGCAACCAGTTGTGATGACATTACTAGTCCTTCAATGTCATCTAAAACCGATGCTCAAGATAGAGGATTTAAGTCACAGCATCTAAAATAAAATAAAAACAATTTACAGTGGTAAATAAAATACACATCTATTAAAGGGAAAGTGTAGTGCAGAAAAACATAAAACTGGCAACATGCTATTGACCACACACAAGGAAAGACTCAGACCTTGGCCTTTATTTATGAGTGGGGGTTCTGCATCTGTCAGTGAGGCATGTTCTTCTGTCTCTCATGACAATGCAAGACCTTTTCACTCAGAGTCTAGAATAGGTTTAAAGAAAAAGAAAAAACACTAAGGCAGTAGAACACTTTGTGTTCAGAACCATCACACATCCCTAAGGAGAGTCTAGGGGTGTTCACGTTAGCTATGTGTGAGTCTGACATTTCTCACACTGTCCTCATAGAGAAGCCTCTTTCACCTCCTTCCACAATTTCTGCATTATATGCACATGTGAGGAGCAGTACAAATAAAGATGGTGATGAGGACATTATAGAAATTGAGGATGCTTGTGTGGAAGTGGAACAGAGTAAGGGGGATAATAAGAATTTACTTACCAATAATTCTATTTCTCGTAGTCCGTAGTGGATTCTGGGGACTCCGTAAGGACCATGGGGAATAGCGGCTCCGCAGGAGACTGGGCACAAAAGTAAAGCTTTAGAACTACCTGGTGTGCACTGGCTCCTCCCCCCATGACCCTCCTCCAAGCCTCAGTTAGGATACTGTGCCGGACGAGCGTACACAATAAGGAAGGATTTTGAATCCCGGGTAAGACTCATACCAGCCACACCAATCACACCATATAACTTGTGATCTAAACCCAGTTAACAGCATGATAATAGAGGAGCCTCTAGAAAAGATGGCTCACTACAGCAATAACCCGATTTTTTTTGGTAACAATAACTATGTACCAGTATTGCAGACAATCCGCACTTGGGATGGGCGCCCAGCATCCACTACGGACTACGAGAAATAGAATTATCGGTAAGTAAATTCTTATTTTCTCTGACGTCCTAGTGGATGCTGGGGACTCCGTAAGGACCATGGGGATTATACCAAAGCTCCCAAACGGGCGGGAGAGTGCGGATGACTCTGCAGCACCAAATGAGAGAACTCCAGGTCCTCCTCAGCCAGGGTATCAAATTTGTAGAATTTTACAAACGTATTTGCTCCTGACCAAGTAGCTGCTCGGCAAAGTTGTAAAGCCGAGACCCCTCGGGCAGCCGCCCAAGATGAGCCCACCTTCCTTGTGGAATGGGCTTTTACAGATTTTGGCTGTGGTAGGCCTGCCACAGAATGTGCAAGCTGAATTGTACTACAATTCCAACGAGCAATAGTCTGCTTAGAAGCAGGAGCACCCAGCTTGTTGGGTGCATACAGAATAAACAACGAGTCAGATTTTCTGACTCCAGCCGTCCTGGAAACCTATATTTCCAGGGCTCTGACAACGTCTAGCAACTTGGAGTCCTCCAAGTCCCTAGTAGCCGCAGGCACCACAATAGGTTGATTCAGGTGAAACGCTGAAAACCACCTTAGGGAGAAACTGAGGACAAGTCCTCAATTCCGCCCTGTCCGAATGGAAAATCAGATGAGGGCTTTTACAGGATAAAGCCGCCAATTCTGACACGCACCTGGCCCAGGCCAGGGCCAACAGCATGACCACTTTCCATGTGAGATATTTTAACTCCACATATTTAAGTGGTTCAAACCAATGTGACTTTTGGAACCCAAAAACTACATTTAGATCCCAAGGTGCCACTGGAGGCACAAAAGGAGGCTGTATATACAGTACCCCTTTCACAAACGTCTGAACTTCAGGGACTGAAGCTAGTTCTTTTTGGAAGAAAATTGACAGGGCCGAAATTTGAACCTTAATTGACCCCCATTTCAGGCCCATAGACACTCCTGTTTGCAGGAAATGTAGGAATCGACCTAGTTGAAAATTCCTCCGTCGGGGCCTTACTGGCCTCGCACCACGCAACATATTTTCGCCAAATGCGGTGATAATGTTTTGCGGTTATATCTTTCCTGGCTTTGATCAGGATAGGAATGACTTCATCCGGAATGCCTTTCTCCTTCAGGATCCGGCGTTCAACCACCATGCCGTCAAACGCAGCCGCGGTAAGTCTTGGAACAGACAGGGTCCTTGCTGGAGCAGGTCCCTTCTTAGAGGTAGAGGCCACGGATCCTCCGTGAGCATCTCTTGAAGTTCCGGTTACCAAGTCCTTCTTGGCCAATCCGGAGCCACGAATATAGTGCTTACTCCTCTCCATCTTATAATTCTCAGTACCTTGGGTATGAGAGGCAGAGGAGGGAACACATACACTGACTGGTACACCCACTGTGTTACCAGAGCGTCTACAGCTATTGCCTGAGGGTCCCTTGACCTGGCGCAATACTTGTCGAGTTTTATAAACATGTGGAAGACTTCTGGGTGAAGTCCCCACTCTCCCGGGTGGAGGTCTTGTCTGCTGAGGAAGTCTGCTTCCTAATTGTCCACTCCCGGAATGAATACTGCTGACAGTGCTATCACATGATTTTCCGCCCAGCGAAGAATCCTTGCAGCTTCTGCCATTGCCCTCCTGCTTCTTGTGTCACCCTGTCTGTTTACGTGGGTGACTGCCGTGATGTTGTCCGAATGGATCAACTCCGGGTGACCTTGAAGCAGAGGTCTTGCTGAGCTTAGAGCATTGTAAATGGCCCTTAGCTTCAGGATATTTATGTCCGTGGTCACCAGGACCCAGTCCTGAATGTGCGGCCCTCTAGAAGATGAGCACTCTGCGACCACCACAGGAGAGACACCCTTGTGCTTGGTGACAGGGTTATCCGCTGATGCATCTGAAGATGCGACCCGGACCATTTTTCCAGCAGGTCCCACTGGAAAGTTCTTGCGTGGAATCTGCCGAATGGGATTGCTTCGTAGGAAGCCACCATTTTTCCAAGAACCATTTCATTGATGTACTGAGACTTGGCTCGGTTATAGGAGGCTTCCGACTAGCTCGGATAACTCCCCGACTTTCTCCTCCGGGAGAAACACCTTTTTCTGGACTGTGTCCAGGATCATCCCTAGGAACAGAAGACGAGTCGTCGGAATCAGCTGCGATTTTGGAATATTGAGAATCCAATCGTGCTGCCGCAACACTACCTGAGATAGTGCTACACCGACCTCCAACTGTTCCCTGGATCTTACCCTTATCAGGGAATCGTCCAAGTAAGGGATAACTAAAATTCCCTTCCTTCAAAGGAGTATCATCATTTCGGCCATTACCTTGGTAAAGACCCGGGGTGCCGTGGACCATCCATACGGCAGCGTCTGAAACTGATAGTGACAGTTCTGTACCATAAACCTGAGGTACCCTTGTGAGAAGGGTAAATTGGGACATGAAGGTAAGCACCCTTGATGTCCCGAGACATCATGTAGTCCCCTTCTTCCAGGTTCGCAATCACTGCTCTGAGTGACTCAATCTTGAATTTGAACCTCCGTATGTAAGTGTTCAAGATTTTAGATTTAGAATCGGTCTCACTGAGCCGTCCGGCTTCGGTACCACAACAGTGTGGAATAATACCCCGTTCCCTGTTCCAGGAGGGGTACCTTGATTATCACCTGCTGGGAATACAGCTTGTGAATGGCTTCCAAAACTGCCTCCCTGTCAGAAGGAGACATCGGTAAAGCCGACTTTAGGAAACGGCGAGGGGGAGACGTCTCGAATTCCAATTTGTACCCCTGAGATATCACCTGAAGGATTCAGGGGTCTACTTGCGAGTGAGCCCACTGCGCTCTGAAATTCATTGAGACGGGCCCCCACCGTGCCTGATTCTGCTTGTAAAGCCCCAGCGTCATACTGAGGGCTTGGCAGAGGCGGGAGAGGGCTTCTGTTCCTGGGAACTGGCTGATTTCTGCAGCCTTTTTCCTCTCCCTCTGTCACGGGGCAGAAATGAGGAACCTTTTGCCCGCTTGCCCACGAAAAGACTGCGCCTGATAATACGGCGTCTTCTTATGTTGAGAGGCGACCTGGGGTACAAACGTGGATTTCCCAGCTGTTGCCGTGGCCACCAGGTCTGAAAGACCGACCCCAAATAACTCCTCCCCTTAATAAGGCAATACTTCCAAATGCCGTTTGGAATCCGCATCACCTGACCACTGTCGTGTCCATAACCCTCAACTGGCAGAAATGGACAACGCACTTAGACTTGATGCCAGTCGGCAAATATTCCGCTGTGCATCACGCATATATAGAAATGCATCTTTTAAATGCTCTATAGGCAATAATATACTGTCCCTATCTAGGGTATCAATATTTTCAGTCAGGGAATCCGACCACGCCAACCCAGCACTGCACATCCAGGCTGAGGCGATTGCTGGTCGCAGTATAACACCAGTATGTGTGTAACTATATTTTAGGATACCATCCTGCTTTCTATCAGCAGGATAATTAAGGGCGGCCATCTCAGGAGAGGGTAGAGCCCTTGTTCTTACAAGCGTGTGAGCGCTTTATCCACCCTAGGGGGTGTTTCCCAACGCACCCTAACCTCTGGCGGGAAAGGATATAATGCCAATAACATTTTAGCAATTATCAGTTGTTATCGGGGGAAACCCACGCATCATCACACACCTCATTTAATTTCTCAGATTCAGGAAAACTACAGGTAGTTTTTCCTCACCGAACATAATACCCCTTTTTGGTGGTACTCGTATTATCAGAAATGTGTAAAACCTTTTTCATTGCCTCAATCATGTAACGTGTGGCCCTACTGGAAGTCACATTTGTCTCATCACCGTCGACACTGGAGTCAGTATCCGTGTCGGCGTCTATATCTGCCATCTGAGGTAACGGGCGCTTTAGAGCCCCTGACGGCCTATGAGACGTCTGGACAGGCACAAGCTGAGTAGCCGGCTGTCTCATGTCAACCACTGTCTTTTATACAGAGCTGACACTGTCACGTAATTCCTTCCAACAGTTCATCCACTCAGGTGTCGACCCCCTAGGGGGTGACATCACTATTACAGGCAATCTGCTCCGTCTCCACATCATTTTTCTCCTCATACATGTCGACACAAACGTACCGACACACAGCACACACACAGGGAATGCTCTGATAGAGGACAGGACCCCACTAGCCCTTTGGGGAGACAGAGGGAGAGTTTGCCAGCACACACCAGAGCGCTATATATATACAGGGATAACCTTATATAAGTGTTTTTCCCCTTATAGCTGCTGTATTTTTAATACTGCGCGTAATTAGTGCCCCCCTCTCTTTTTTAACCCTTTCTGTAGTGTAGTGACTGCAGGGGAGAGCCAGGGAGCTTCCCTCCAACGGAGCTGTGAGGGAAAATGGCGCCAGTGTGCTGAGGAGATAGGCTCCGCCCCCTTCTCGGCGGCCTTATCTCCCGTTTTTCTGTGTATTCTGGCAGGGGTTAAATTCATCCATATAGCCCAGGAGCTATATGTGATGCATTTTTTATGCCATCCAAGGTGTTTTTATTGCGTCTCAGGGCGCCCCCCCCCCAGCGCCCTGCACCCTCAGTGACCGGAGTGTGAAGTGTGCTGAGAGCAATGGCGCACAGCTGCAGTGCTGTGCGCTACCTTGTTGAAGACAGGACGTCTTCTGCCGCCGATTTTCCGGACCTCTTCTGTCTTCTGGCTCTGTAAGGGGGCCGGCGGCGCGGCTCTGGGACCTATCCATGGCTGGGCCTGTGATCGGTCCCTCTGGAGCTAATGTCCAGTAGCCTAAGAAGCCCAATCCACTCTGCACGCAGGTGAGTTCGCTTCTTCTCCCCTTAGTCCCTCGATGCAGTGAGCCTGTTGCCAGCAGGTCTCACTGAACATAAAAAACCTAAAACTAAACTTTTCACTAAGCAGCTCAGGAGAGCCACCTAGTGTGCACCCTTCTCGTTCGGGCACAAAAATCTAACTGAGGCTTGGAGGAGGGTCATGGGGGGAGGAGCCAGTGCACACCAGGTAGTTCTAAAGCTTTACTTTTGTGCCCAGTCTCCTGCGGAGCCGCTATTCCCCATGGTCCTTACGGAGTCCCCAGCATCCACTAGGACGTCAGAGAAAAGTGTGTACTACTACTATCTGACACTGAAGATGAGGATGTTAGTGATGTTATTTGTGTAAGTCAGCCACCAGTGGCTACAGTTCTTGCCCGTTATACAATGAAAGCCATTGTGATGCTTGGGCATAAGACCAAAAAAAGCTACCTCTTTGCTGTGGAAGTATTTTTACCTAAATCCTAACAACTGTTGCAAAAGCATCTGCTCCATCTGTGAGCCCAAATTTAATAGAGGTAGAAAGGTTAGCCATCTAGGCACCTCCTCTATGTTACATAATTTGTGGAAAGTTCATTAATTTTTTTTACAAGATTATAATGTACTGTAATTAACACTCTCAGCATCAACCTCCTTATTAGTGATCAGAGGTAGTCCTGCCAAAAAATTTGTTTTGTGGGGTCCCAAATAATGCAAGCACTTCAACCACAAAAGTGTCAGGGCGGGATGTACTAAAGGGAAAATGCGATAAACCCCCCGTTTTCTGGGATTTTATCGCATTTTCGTATGTACAAACACCCGACCGCCGTGTTTTCGCCACACAGGGTATCGCCATCTTTGGATGGTGATTCCTTATAGAAGCCTATGGGCTTCTTATGGCCGGCCGTCACCCCCCGCCGCAGACGCCAACCTTCCTCCCCCAGGCATACCTTCCTCCAGGAAGCCTGGACCCGGAAGGTAATCTCCCCCTAGCAACGCAGCCGGAGGTCCTTCTGGCTGCAGGTGGTGGAGGAGGCACTGGGGACAGCCTGCTGCCTGCTTCCCGGCATGGGAGAATGGTGAAGAGCCCAGGAAGGTGACGGAGACCACCCCCCACGCCACCTCACAAGTATCGCGGGGGGTCCTCCATCACTGCATTGCGATATTGATTGAATATGTTAGTACATATGCGATCAACATCGCGGCGATGGGCGGCGAGGGTGGCAATGTATTTAATACATCCTGCCCTCAGTCCCTGCCGCTGAAGTGCTTGGTTTGCTAAACTGTGCATGTCCTTTTTAATAACAAACATGGAACAAAAGGGAAGATGTGAATCCGCATTGACTTGATCCAAGTAGGATCAAATAGATGCGTGTATAGTATTAGGGAACCAACATATAGGGCATCATATAGTATGGCAAAATCCTACTGAGGGGCAGATGTACTAAGCCTGGAGAAGAGATAACGCAGTGATATGTGCAAGGTGATAACGCACCAGCCAATCAGCTCCCATATGTACTGTACATTGGCAGTTAGGAGCCGATTGGCTAGTGCATTATCACCTTGCACTTATCACTGGTTTATCACTTCTCCAGGCTTAGTACATCTGCCCCTAAGTCACAAGGTTGGTGGTGCTCGCTTGAGTCAGGTATATATTGTATAAATCAAAGAAGAAAGAAAGAAGACTATTTTTGTTTGTGCTCTCTTTTGATTGAAATTTTATTGTTTCAGTAAAACATTTATTTTTTATTGATATGCATTTAAAAAAGGGGAAGAACATTTACTTTCTCTACTTAAGAGTCTTTTTCCAGTAAAGATACAGATTTCAAAAGACATGCTACAGTGGGTTATGAAATTATTGTTACACAGTTTATTATTAGATGTGAGGAGATACAAACCATTCAATTATGTGATGTGAAATACAAATAGAGATATACTGTAAAAAACAACAAATGTATCAGCCAGTTGTAATTTCCAATATTTGGATAGGTTGTTACCCTGTTAGTCACTGGATATAATGGCTGGGTTTATTGATTGTAGTTCGAAAGCATGTATAGTGAAAGTAAAGAGAGAAATACAATAGATAATAATTATACAAATAGTTAAAATTGACAACATAAGAGAAATTCTTGGATACTGAAGTATATTTTTCAGTTCCACATATAAAAATCATGCTGTATATTTAAAAGCAGTATTCACAATTTGCACAAATACTTTGGTACTTTTAAATCATAATCCCAAATGGGTTAAATTATAGTACTGATGACCCCAAATGTATAAGTGGCAATTGTGTTGAAAAGAGCAAAATATCAGTTCCACATATAAATATCAATTATATATTGAAATGCAGTATCCACAATTTGCACAAATATTTTGGCAGTTTCAAATCATGATCTCAAATGGGTTAGGTGTTCCTATCTGGAATATGCTTTATTGTAATGTTTTGCAGGTATACAGGATAGATGTGTTAGAATTATATGGCCCACATCCCACTGTTACTTCCCACCTGAACAGTGAACAGGTTGGTAAGTATGGAAAATGTGTGTCAGTGATGACAGAAATATAGACAAATGTAAGGGATCTGCTTTTACACACAGAGAAATCAAACCTAACCCATGTTAGTAAAGCATCCGGTATTCCCAGGTGTTCTCCCATCCAAGTGCTACCCAGGCTTCACCCTGCTTAGCTTCTGAGATCAGACAAGATCAGGCGTGTCACCAGGGATTCTGGTTGTGCTCATGTGTAATGAGAGTCCCAGAGAGAGCAGGAAAGACAGGAAAGAGGGGAAGGGAACATAGAGAGGTGGAGGGGGAAGGGGGAAGTAAATTAATATGTTTGCTGCTTGCTATAAGGTATTTATTAGAAAATAGCAGGTATACACTGGGAGAACCCAAATATGTGGGCCGCAATTGTGTTGAAAAAAAGCAAAGTAATAATCCAAAGATAAGCAACTTAACCGTATATCATAAATAATTAGTACATACCCTCCAACACAGCTGAGTAGAAAACCGGTACATACTGTATTCGGAAAGGGGGCATGGTCATGGGTAAAGGGGCGTGTCCATGCAGCACTCCCATAGGAATCAATAGGAATGGGGGATGCTAAAACCTGATACAAAGCCCTTTATGGCCCATACAGACCATTACAAAAATGGTACTGTTGCAGCCAAAAAGGTACAGTTAGAGCAGGCATTCATAACCTCATTCCTCAAGGCACACTGACAGTCCAGGTTTTAGTGATACCCATGCTTGAGCACAGGTGACTTAATTAGTACCTCAGTTATTTTGATTTAACCATCTGTGCTGAAGCCTGGATGGATAAATGGGCTGTCATTTTGAGGGGCATTAGGGATGGTCTTTTTTGCATAGATATTTTTATTGGTTATATGTAGCTCTACTTTCTTAATGAGCTGCATTTTGGGGGGCATTGGTGACTGTCTTAATCTTTTATTGTCATTTTGCGTCTAGACCTCACCAGAGAATATGGACCATACATTTGCCAGTGCCTACCACAATCAATCAGTCAATAAATCAATCAATCAATTTTTTTTATTCTTCTTTTATTGTCTTTTTGCTGCTAGGCCTCACAGAGAAAATTTCATTCAGATCAATGTCTTACCTAGTGGACCATACAGTTACCAATGCAAACCACAATCGACCAATCAATCAATCTTTTTTTAATTCATTTTTTATTGTTGACTTTTGAGGAAGCTGCCGACACCCTACGAAGGCGGAGAAATACATTAAGTGTTTTCATAATAGCTGACTACTGTCCGATTGAATATTCCATGGGCTTCTTGCTGTTTATCATTCGGCTGAACGGATCACTAGCTGTGTGCCAAAACAGCCTGCTTCACCTTGCTACCCAATACTCCTGCATTAAATGGACTAGCACCAGCAGCCAGGGAGGTCTATCTCTAATCAGAGAAGTACAGAAGAAGCGGTGAGAGTATTGTTTCATTTTCCTATTGTCTGGACAGACTATGTGTGTGGACTCTATTTATTTATTTATTTAATATAGACGGTTCACTGTCATTTGGAAGCTCCAAATATATATGTAAAAAACGGAACTTGCTGTTAGCAGAGAAGAAAAAAAAGCACTAATCTAATTAAGACACTCCAAAAAGGAAAATATACTTAAACACGTGGCTGTTCAGCTAATTGAAACTATTGGATACAGTACATTGGCAATTGAATCACTTTCTACAGCTTATACTGTGTTACTAATACCCCTTTTCCACTAGCTGTTTTTACCCGTGTTTTTGCACGGGGGCGCGCATCGACACGGATTTTTAGTAGGTGGAAACGGGTCAACACGGGTTGAGTGACCCGGGAATCCAACCCGGCTATTTACCTGGGTAGAACACGGTAATGACACGGATAGCGGTGCAGTGGAAACGGTCATTACACGTGTTTTCAGACCCGAGTAACGCTCTGAGACGCTGATTGGTGCTTCTGGGGCACTGGAAGATGATGTCATCCCTGGGAGACACGCTGGGCACATGCAGGCATTGAGGCAGCAAACAAAACACTCTGAAGTCGCGCTGGGTACATACAGATATTTTTATTGCAGCAGCTTCCAAACAAACAGACAATATACAGCAGCAGAAGCTCCAGCACAGCAACATGGCTAGCCATATCTGGTCAGACACAGAGATCAAAGAGCTGCTTAATATTCGGGGAGAGGAAGAAATAAGAAGGCAGGTGACTGGAACAGTTAAGGATGCTATCGTCTACAAGAACATATCCCTTATGCTGGCAGAAAGGGGCATCCAAAAAACCCAGCAACAAGTCGTTAACAAATTGAAGGCACTACGCAGACAATTCACCAAAGTACACGACCATAACCGCAAGAAAAGTGGTGCTGGGCGTATGGAATGGCCATATTATGACCTATGCTATAGTGTCTTCGGCAAAACTGCGATAACAAATCCCATAGCACTATCGTCATCCAGCTCTGCCAGTCGCCAGATGTCAGTCGACGAGGACTGTGAGGAAACACAGCACAGCCTTCCCAGCTCACAATGCAGCCCATCATCCCCGCTGCTTATATCGGACAGCAGTTTTGAAGACTCGACCGTCAATGATGATTCCATCAGTGCCACTATTGAGGACGTACCACAGTCTCAGGCGGAGACGTCGCAACCCCCCAAGACCACGACTTTGCGCTCAAATAGTAAGTATTACCATTACAAATACAGTTGCAGCAGTCCCTATATGTAAAGGCATGGTAATGTTGCAGAGTATAGCTAGTGTGCAGGTGGGAGAAGGCCACAAACACGTATATGCTACCACTGCTATTTTTTAATAGAATCATGGTAATGTTGCAGAGTATAGCTAGTGTGCAGGTGGGAGAAGGCCACAAACACGTATATGCTACCACTGCTATTTTTATATTGTTGCTTACATTCTGTTTCATCTCCTTCACAGTCTACAACGTTCCACAGCGGAAAAAGAAACTGAACAAAACAGAACAAACGGTCAAAGCAATGAAGTCCATTATCGTGGATCACCTGCATGAGGCAGATAGTGAGCTCAATGCCCAGGAAGATGCACGGCTTGAGAGATTCCTTGCGTCAGAAAAAGAAATGCATCAAACTTTTATGAGTCAGTTAATGACCATGCATGATAGGCAGATGACATTTTTTGAACGCACGTTTGCACGTACCATAGGGAATACCACACAAACACAACAGCAAGACACAGCCTACCCACAGCACCCATATGGTCCATACAACTATGAGCCTCCCTCAAATCCCCCAACACAAATCCCGCAATCCTCAGAATTTCGGGTATATAGACAACTGCCTTAGAGCAGCGGGTTATAAAACAATGTTTGTGTTTTAAGGTTATGTTTGCACTGTATCCTCAACCCTGATACCTACAAATGCAAACATTATTTTGATTTTACAGAGTGCCCTGTTGGCACTTTAAAGTTTTATAGTGTTACCTCAGAAAATGGGCAGTGGGATCCAGATATTTGGGCTACCTTTTTATATTGTTACCTCAGAAAATGTGCGGCAGTGCGATCCAAATATTGGGGGTGACCCGATATCTGCCAAACCAAACATTAGGGGGTTTTTTTTTACAGAGTGCCCTGTTTGCACTTTACTCTTTTACCTCAGGGCAGGTGTCTTCACCATGTGGCCCTCTAGCTGTTGTGGAAACACATAGCAACACATGCTGGTACATGTTGTTCCACAACAGCTGGAGGGACACATGTTGAAGACCCCTTGCGTTATGTGGAATTTTACAGTGACATGTTTGCACTTAAATATTTTATAATGTTACCTCAGAAAATGTGCGGCAGTGCGATCCAAATATTGGGGGTGACCCGATATCTGCCAAACCAAACATTAGGGTTTTTTTTTTACAGAGTGCCCTGTTTGCACTTTACTCTTTTACCTCAGGGCAGGTGTCTTCACCATGTGGCCCTCTAGCTGTTGTGGAAACACATAGCAACACATGCTGGTACATGTTGTTCCACAACAGCTGGAGGGACACATGTTGAAGACCCCTTGCGTTATGTGGAATTTTACAGTGACATGTTTGCACTTAAATATTTTATAATGTTACCTCAGAAAATGTGCGGCAGTGCGATCCAAATATTGGGGGTGACCCGATATCTGCCAAACCAAACATTAGGGTTTTTTTTTTTACAGAGTGCCCTGTTTGCACTTTACTCTTTTACCTCAGGGCAGGTGTCTTCACCATGTGGCCCTCTAGCTGTTGTGGAAACACATAGCAACACATGCTGGTACATGTTGTTCCACAACAGCTGGAGGGACACATGTTGAAGACCCCTTGCGTTATGTGGAATTTTACAGTGACATGTTTGCACTTAAATATTTTATATTGTTACCTCAGAAAATGTGTGCCAACTGTTTAAAAGGAAAAATATAATAACAACTTTTGAACCAAATTTTTATAACTGAAAAAACGAAATAAACAAAAATTGTTTGCACACAAAAACTTGTCTGTTTTCTCTACTGCAACATTGTTTGAAGATTAGCTGCAATGGTGGCCCTTATGCACTCGCTGGCAGCGTCATGCCCCCCCACCAAGCCTGGTGCATCATGTACAGCGACCCCCGCCCCATGATCATGTATATTCCACTCGGGGAGAAAGTTTTCCTTTTGTATCTCACATATGTTATGGAGAATGCAGCAGGCCGCTACTATATCTGGCATTATTTTCAAGTCCACATCATTCCTCTTCATGAGGCAGCGCCAGCGTCCTTTTAAACGCCCAAACGCATTCTCCACTGCCATACGGGCCGAACTTAGGGCATGGGTATATGATGTCTGTTCGGGGGATAAGTGAACATGCTGGGTGTAGCCCTTCATTAGCCAGCGCTGTAATGGGTATGCTGCATCACCAATGAGATGGACCGGGATGTCCACACCATGTACGATCACCGATTTCTGTTAATAAAACATTAATATTATTACAGGGGTAAAACTTGACTATTGGTTTATGGGCGAACATTAGTTTAAGTAGTAAATAATCTTACCTCTCGAGGGAAAAGCCATCCACCAAGCTTGTCCTCAGCAATACTGTAAAGATCGGAGTTGGCGAGAACCCTTGCATCATGTGACCGTCCGGGCCACCCTATGAAGACATCTGTGAAACTAAAAATAAAGGTTTATGCATTATCATAAAACAGGCCAAGCCTATTTCTAACACATTAGTGAAACAGTGCTTACCAGTATTTGTGGTCCACTACAGCTTGCAGAACAATGGAATGCCAACCCTTACGATTGTAATAGTCTGCTGGGTTGTCATGGGGGGCGATGATGGGGATGTGGGTCCCATCTATGGCACCAGCACACTGTGGGTAGCCACGCTTCTTAAACCCTTTTATAGTCTCATCTAGCCGCTGTCCTTGTGGCAAGGAAATAAAGCGATGGTACATGGTATCCAGCAATGCCCGCGTGACCTGGTATACAATCTTGCAGACCGTGCCAATCCCTACTCCAAATAAACTGGAAACTGTGCAATACTCTCCAGGGGTAGCATACCACCAGAGAGCAATTGCTAATCTCCTGGCTGGCTCAATGGGCTTACGGAACCTGGTGGTCTGCATGGTTATTGCGGGGGACAGTAGTTCCAAAACATACTCGAATGTAGCGCGAGACATCCTGAAGTTTGACATCCACTGCTCCTCCTGATATGCTAGAATAGTCTGCATGAATGCTTCCCCATGTCTGCGATCTCTCATCCACATTCTTCGGCTTGGTGTACAGTTCATTGTTATGAAAGAAATAACAACAGTGGATGATATACGCGCTCTCCTCCTTTTCAAATATTTGCGTCGATAGGTAGCCCTCTCTGCAAAGAATTGAGCTCTCCTTCTCCAGCTCTGCAGTAGGTAGCACAAGGTGAAAAGCTGCATCAAGCTGTCTGTAGCAGAAAGCAGCAGTAAACTGCAAACAGTCTGCGACTCCATGCTAGACACAGCTACTGCACCGGTGTCCATTGCTGCAATGCTGTGAGCAGGCCCCACCCCTCCGTTTTGGTCCTTTTGATGACATCATCTTGATGAGACAGTAAAAAGTCCATTTGTAATGACAGCAATAGGCTTTTACAGAGCTTACCCGGGTTAGGTGGAAACAGATCAGACACGGGAATAACCCGTGTCGAAGTGTAGTGGAAACGGGGGAGCCGACACGGGTTGTAGCCGTGTTAAACATCCCGGATCGGACACGGTACGTAGGTGGAAAAGGGGTATAAGTATCTGGACTGAGAGAGCATTCTTGCTATATTGCAACATATATTTTTAAAGTAGAACATATCCTTAAAGAGATTTATTGTTTTGTGTGAAAAATACATATTGTTTAATACATGCTAACAAAACCGTCCGGTAGTCTTTTTTAGTATTAATGTATACAGGTATTTATTTTAATAAATTGGTATAAAATTGGACACTTATGTGTTGTAACATACTGTATTTCTTGCTTTTAGCTTTTTTGTACATTTTTGAAAAAAATTCAAAACCAGTCAGTCGAAACCCAAAACCAAATCCAAAACCGGCGACAAATTAGAGCCATAACCAAATCCAGCAACAATGTGTAGATGCACATCTCTAGTCATTATTACTGACTCTCTGGTGCACCACCAACTTTTCTGGCTCACATAAAGAGTTACTCTCCCAGCATTTATATTAAATTAGTTGGTCTCATATCCATTAACCTCATATTAGCAGCTGGTGCAGAATGTCCCTTTTTTTCTGGAATAACAGGCCATCCAGAGGGGTGACTATGCAAATATTCGTCTGATGGATCTGTGATAATGCTGATTTGATTACCTTATAACCTTCATTATATGGGTAAGAGACTCAGTACGCAATTGGCGTATGGGGTACCGTAAGGGTACGCACTTAGCGTAGCATACGCTCGGCCGTGATCGAGACGCACATGCGGCACGCTCGCTCACAGCTTAATGCGTGGTGTCGAGCACGCTATAGGCGAGCGACTACCGTAATGCTACGCTACCAGCGTAGCAGACGCTCGGGACCACGAGGAGATCACGAGCGGCGCAGACGCTCACAAGATGACAATCAGTAAACCTTGAATGTAACACACAGAAAGGATACTCTTATACTGTAAACCTTGTACTGAAACACTGTAGCGATATAACGCTGCTTAACCTTGTTAATACTAAAGCTGTTTGAGCGATCGAGACGCTCCTATTACCCACTGCAATGTAATGAACACACGATACCGTGCTAAGGTTCCAACACCTTTACTAACAAACTTTTAAGTTATATCGAAAAAGGTAAAACAGTTCACAAGTCATACACTACAAACTAACATATAATTCTAACAGAATATCTAGACAAAAATATACAATAATTTTACAATCTTATACTATAACAGAGAGAGAGAGAATATGGCCAATACAAGCAAAGAGCGAGATGATTACAGAGAATTACTTACACACACTGGGAATGATCGCTGTGCAGCCGTCTGGTACCAGCTCCGAGTTAGTCAAGATGAAAACCGTTTGTGGAGAGAGCGAGAGCTGCCCAGGCTGGCTGATCTTATATACACTGAGTACAGTATACTACAAAGGGACCTATAATCTCATTGTTCATTGGACACAGGAATGTCTCCTCGTATCATAACAAAAGGTCATAGGTTAGTTTGAACAGGTGGGCTGTGACTATATCAAACTGCTCAGGTGGGAGGGAATCTAAAGATTCCCGCCGCATGGGTAATGAATCGCAAATATAGTAAATGTCCAGAAAATACTAATGGCCATAACTATACGCAGGAGCGATTAATCTTTACCTAACTAGCACCGGATTGTTTCTAATAAAATGTTCTTTAGTTAGGTACCAGACACAGCTGTTCAAACCCTGTCTGACCCTTCGTACCATACAAAGAGGAATTCCTCTGTCCAGCGACCATTTACATTAAACAAACTTACAGTCATTATTAAGGGGAACATTATCTATAAAACATACTATTTGGTGTTATTATTTAACGATTTAGTCACCCACTAGATGCACACAAACTCTACCGTAAATGCACATACCACGCGCTCGAGCGCATGGCCGAGGCGCCATCACGCGGCTGCGAGTATCCGCACGCACGGGAGAGAATGTGCACGTGCAGCAGGCACGCGCATGAGGTGAATATATGGCAACGTGTAGCGTGATATTTTTCTGACTTTGACAGTCCACCCTTTGGCAGTCATCAATAACTGCCACTTCCTAAAACAGTTTAAAAAAAGAAAAATATATGTCATGTATAAATACATTTCTATGATTGGGTAAGGGAGAAGAGAAGAAGGTGGGAAAAAGGTATGACCTAGTGAGATAGTAGAAGCATGTGTGTATGAGTCCATGTTTGAGGGGTCATGTATCATCGTGCCGTACGTGTTTTAAATCAAGCTTCGAGGTATTGCGAAGTATACATTTGAATTCCTTCTTATCCCGTATCACGGGCCTGTGGATGGGCTGTCAAACTTTACCGAGCTCTTTTCGGCTTTTGGTTGCAACAAAATGGGGGAGCACATTTTAGTTGATGATACATGAATGGGGGGATATGTGAGTGCTGATATCTGTGCCTATATTCCCTATCGACTATGTGTGTCATTACCTGAAGGTTGTAGAAATGAAGATAAGAAGCAATTATGGTAAATGCAGTCATAAACTATGTGAGTTTAATATACATTTGTTGATTGAGGTCTTGTCTTGTGTCTTGTCTCGATGTACATGTTGACTGTAGTCTCCCGATGCTTTTGCTATAATTGCTTGAGCAAAAAGCTTTCTCAATGTCCATAGACTTACAATCTTTAAAGTGTTGGGCTATCGTAAAATGTTAAAGTCACTAGGGATATTGGGGGTCTATGGCATTGTCCATCAGTGGTCTGTATATAAGGTTGTCAAATTCTTCTTCCAAGCGGATGTCTTTGTACCTTGGAGGAAAACAAAGGAGAAACGGGTGAAAGAAACGGACTGTGGTATCACATTTTCATCACAACATTGTCTCTATCGTTGGGTCATACATCAAATTAGTTGTTGTTAGTACTGTGTCCTCGCTCCTTAGACTCATCACCCTGGTATTACTTTTACGCTTCGCTAAAACCCGAACGCATCTAAATATCAGGCCAACCAATATGGCGACTCCCAGAATACACAAAAGAAATTTCCCTACATCCATGATAATACCTTGGGCCCATTCTCCTAAACCAGAGAACCAATTTCGTGGGTTCAACCATGACACCCAACTGGTCAGCTCAATACCCACAGCAGCGAATGTGAGATTGTGTTTCCTTCGAAACTCCCACTTTAATTGTAAAATGTCATCCATCTTTTGGTCTATGACCTCGGCTGGGTCCTCCGTGCTGTTTGTAATGTACGTGCAGCACTTGATTCCATATTGAGTTGCCAGGGTAACACAATACCCGCCTGTCACAGCTGTGAGGTAATTGAAAATCATCCTATGCTGAACCAGTTCTGTTTTGTAGGCTTGTAACTTTTTCCCAGTGTACCTGAATGTGTCGTCATACATTTCGGTGATATTGTCTAATAAATTTGCAAGCGCAGATATATATTTGTAATTTATCACTCCTCTGGCGGTACAAGTGATATCTAACTCGATTTGGAATTGAATCCCGGTGGATTCATGGATCAGGTCAGAGGCCGGATGCTCTGTTCTCTCTATCAGGTGCCGTTTAACGATGTGCTCGTAATGAGTGTGAGTATAAGGAGCTTGGGCACTGCAGTGAATATCCTTCATTTTGTTATGGGTTACAGTCATTACTTCAGGCGGTACCTTTCCAATATAACATAATCCCTCTGAGTTTGGGGCAAGCCACTCATACGCCTTTCTCCCGCATATGAAATATGCATCATCGGGGAGAACATATGGGACTGAAATATTTTCCACTGTGGCGTATAAGCTCTGTATCTGTAGGCATTCTATCGGTAAAAGGTCATGGTTTTGTTATTCCATGACACTTCCCAATTTCCCGGCTTTTGGGGATTGGAAATGTTAAAACACACTATGGACCTATCCACATGATATTGGTGGAGCTTCAAACTAGGAGGACTAGAGATATTAAACCTCTTGTCCACCGGCCTCCCACCACTTAACTCAAGTACCTCCCCTATCGTTAATGGGAATGGTACTAGTCCTGATTTGCTATGGCCTTGAGGTACTTGAGAGCATACCCAACAGTCTGTCTGATTTAACACTTTACCCACTAAGGAGTGATAGTCACTCAATGGATGCCGGTCCATGTGGACATTAAAACTGGACTGACATTTCTTTATGCACCCATCCTCAACTATATTATCGCAATGCCTACAAATGCAGTTCTCTTTAGCTAACAATCCTTCACAATGTCTATAAATAACATGGCTGCTAGATCGTTTTCTGGTACTCGCCTTTGCTTGGTGATTGTGTTTCTATTGGAATTTTACGCCTCCGTCTCAGTCATCAGAAACCCATTCTGGATCCTTTCTCAACCTCACTGGTACTCTCACCGAAACAGACTGCTCTGGTCAACATCAGGGTCAACATGAAAACACGGATCACAGTCTCTTGAGGCGAGTCCATCTTACAGGAGGAGAAAGGGGAAATTTGTAATGGGGGTACAGAAAAACAGTTTGAGGGGGAGAGAAACTTGTTACGATAATTAGTTCTCTAGTCTTGTTGTTCTTCTTGTTCTGTTGTCATCTCAAAGGTGCTGTCTCTCAGTCTTCTAAACATTCTGGTGATACAATATTCTTTCTAGCTCAGTGCTCTTTCTGTAAGGAGAATAAATCTTGCATTACCATTTATCCAACTGATGTGTGACATACCATCTGTAAAGTATGAGAACATGAGAAAGAAGAAAAAAAAACAAAAGAGAGAGAGAGAACAATTCATATATATATATGTTACATAAACCAACAATAAACAACAACAGAAAAAAAACATTTTTTTTTTTTTCAGGGAAAAAAACATTGTCAGATCTTCCGTTCACCATCAGGCTGTCACATCTACATGTCCAATGGTATCTTTGCATAGTCTCTCCCACCAGTATTTCCATACTCCACCCTTTGTATCTGGCCAGGATACATCGATGCTGGTAGGTCATACTGGGGTTTGGTAGACTTCTGAAAAGGTCAGGTAGTCAGGTGATGTTGGAGCTGTTGTGGTGAACGTCAGAGATGGGGAAAAAGAAACATTTTACAGATACATTACAAATTTTACCCGGTCATTCCTGTGTCTTCAAGGAATGACCTCCCAATTTATTAACTGTTACCTCAGGCTTTATCAAGGTTAATGATCAACTTTCCTAATCATAAATTATATGTGTGGACCAAAATTTGACATGTGTGATACCTGATTATACTTCCGAGTGTCGTAACTCTGCTCGTGTTCTTGTCTAGGGGGTCTGACTTTATGTGGGTTGTTACAGTTGCTGGCATGATGCCCTTCTCTTTTACAAAGATAACAAATCCTTGGTTTCCTCCATGTGCCAATGGCCTGGGGTTTTGGTTGATTTGATGCCTCCTCTAATGCTTGGATGCTCATCACCATCAACCGCTCTTCCTGTGTTTCCCTGGTTCTTTGACTATTATGGTCATGTCGTTGTCTAGGGGGTGTATATATCTTGTGTGTGTTTTTAGACCTACAATCTCGTGCAACATGACCTTCCCTTAAGCAGTTGTAACACCTTCTTACTTTTGACCTATTCACAGGGGTTTGTGGCTTGCTTTTAATGTTCCGGTCATGATTAATAGCGGACTCTTTCAAATCGGCCACTGAGATATCTCTCCAGTTAGGTAGAGAGGCTTGTATACTCGTTCTTAATACTTCCTTTAAACCATTTATTAACACATAAACTGCTACTTTCCTGTAGTGTACATTTGTTTTAATATCTTCTATACCAGTGTATCTAGCCATTTCCTGCAGTGCCCGATGAAAGTAATTAGAAGTGATTTCCCCCTCTCTTTGTCTTATGGAGAAGATTTCTTCCCATTCCACATCGGATGGGAAATATACTCCTAACTGTTGATTGATCTGCTTGATATTCTCCTGATTGTGTTCCTCCGTACAAGGTACTTCGGTGTCTAATCCACAATCAGTAATAAATTTCGCAGAGTCAACATTGGAGGGCAGACATGCCCTCAGCACTGCCCGCCAACCTTTGTTGGTGGGTTCTGCAGAATTACCTAACTCTCTAATGTACTTCTGACATGCGGCTAGATTTCTCCTGGGATCAGGGAATTCAGACATAATTGTCATCAATTCCATCCTGGACCAGGGACATTGCATAGCAATGTCTCTGATGGGAGTGACCTTGTGACTATTAGTCCTTTCATTGGGGATTGTGTTCACCCTGACTGGATTTTGTTCCATTATGCTATTTTGTGTTAACTCTTCGGTGTAAGATGCATTTGTCTGTGAGTAACATACAATACCGTACTTACCTGTTGACACGACCTCACCTGACCCTCCGTTAGGGGGTTTGATTATTGCCTTTACCGAATTGGTCGTGTCCACCTGGACGTCTTGTGTGATGGCTGCTGGAAAAGATGCCGACATCGTGCTAGGTTCACTTTCTTGCTGGTAATCCTGAGGGAAGTTTAACATGGGGTGAAACTTGCATGGGTTAATAGTTGTACATTTAACAGTATTACAATTATTCTTGTTACATTTATTACAATTGTTCTTATCATCTATAATACAGTTGCTAAGTGCATGTTTATCAAACACCAGTGTGCCATTCTCTGTAACCACCCTCTCTCTCGCTGCCATATTTTTCTTACCAAAGTGAGAGTCAGCTGTATAAGCTAATCCTCCTTGTATTTCACCTTCCTGTTGCCATAATTGTAAACAATCATAATATTTGATCCGTCTCTTTGGAACATGTGGGTGTGATCCGAAGAGCACTTAACCCTTTCCAGTAACTATTGGTTGTTGGATAGTTCCCAAGTGACTAGCGAACTTCCCTTAAAATAAAAAATTACACAAATCACGTTAGAATGTACAAATAGCGTTTATGACCCCTCTAGCGTACGCAAATGGTACTGGGTCAAGTTACTAACTAATGCACACAATTACGTGCGGTACAATCGTTCTGCACATAAGCTACTAATCTTACGTGCGGAGCGACCAGTGGAATCGAAAATTGTGGCTGCGAATTCCTTCAGCCTGAGCTTAATGGCCTATATGGGTACCGCACCAACCCTTTCTGGTGTTGTGCTCCTTTACTCTTTATCTATAGCGGACTTCTTAGTCTGCTGTACCTGGACCTCCTGGTCTGTCTGGACCTCCTGGTCTGTGCTACAGTAGACCTCCTGGTCCGCTATACTCTAATGCTCTTTTTTTTTAAATGTTTAACAAGGGATGCCTCCCAAGCCACCATGCAGTCACTTACACGTATGTACCTTCATGAGAACTCGATGATTTCCTTGGTTCAACCCCAAAAATTAGAAACTTATATATATGTATACACACTCTTTCACCTCATGTACTCTTTACTTTCGTTTCAGCACAGAAATCCCTTTCATTCAGTATCGCAGGCTAATCCCGAGGAGTTACAACTAGAGAAGGATCTATTAGCTTAAAATTTTGGACACTGAGATCGATTTGCGCTATTTTCGCGTTGCCTCCTTATCGCCTAATTAAAACAATACTATCGTGTGATTTGTATTATGTGGGCGTACCCAGACGCTCCGTTGCGTAATATACGCTCCGTGCGTCGGCCATTGCGTCGCGTACACTAGTCCCGCCCTTTGTTAGAGACACGTGTACGCCAGCCAGGTATATCCACAGAAATACAATTTAACACGTTTATATCAATGTAGATGATCTTTAACTGTAATCATCTACTGAACACCACACCAAACTTCCTTGTATCTTAGGCAAGCCGTGCGCGTGTATTACAAATTACTCCTTAACGTATTATTTTTACTCTTTAACTACCAATAGCAACAAATTTTTCTCAGCACGTTATCAATTGTGAAATGGCAAACAGGAAAGTGATATGTGAAAATACACAAATGAAAAGAGATACAGGTGTGTGCGTGCGTGTGTACGCAAAACAGAAATAAACAGTTTTAAAAGACAATAGCATATTGTTCTTACCTCCAGTTCCGGATTCCACCAGCACTCCTTCAACGTAGCGAAACAGACACTTATCTAGCCAGCACTACTGTATCCCAATACGAAGGGATACTGCCTTCCCGCCCTTGCTGACAGATAACGTTTGTTATCGTTAGTGCGGATATGTGGAGGACGGACGAGCCCTCAATTGATAATGCTGATTTGATTACCTTATAACCTTCATTATATGGGTAAGAGACTCAGTACGCAATTGGCGTATGGGGTACTGTAAGGGTACGCACTTAGCGTAGCATACGCTCGGCCGTGATCGAGACGCACATGCGGCACGCTCGCTCACAGCTTAATGCGTGGTGTCGAGCACGCTATAGGCGAGCGACTACCGTAATGCTACGCTACCAGCGTAGCGGACGCTCGGGACCACGAGGAGATCACGAGCGGCGCAGACGCTCACAAGATGACAATCAGTAAACCCTGAATGTAACACACAGAAAGGATACTCTTATACTGTAAACCTTGTACTGAAACACTGTAGCGATATAACGCTGCTTAACCTTGTTAATACTAAAGCTGTTTGAGCGATCGAGACCCTCCTATTACCCACTGCAATGTAATGAACACACGATACCGTGCTAAGGTTCCAACACCTTTACTAACAAACTTTTAAGTTATATCGAAAAAGGTAAAACAGTTCACAAGTCATACACTACAAACTAACATATAATTCTAACAGAATATCTAGACAAAAATATACAATAATTTTACAATCTTATACTATAACAGAGAGAGAGAGAATATGGCCAATACAAGCAAAGAGCGAGATGATTACAGAGAATTACTTACACACACTGGGAATGATCGCTGCGCAGCCCTCTGGTACCAGCTCCGAGTTAGTCAAGATGAAAACCGTTTGTGGAGAGAGCGAGAGCTGCCCAGGCTGGCTGATCTTATATACACTGAGTACAGTATACTACAAAGGGACCTATAATCTCATTGTTCATTGGACACAGGAATGTCTCCTCGTATCATAACAAAAGGTCATAGGTTAGTTTGAACAGGTTGGCTGTGACTATATCAAACTGCTCAGGTGGGAGGGAATCTAAAGATTCCCGCCGCATGGGTAATGAATCGCAAATATAGTAAATGTCCAGAAAATACTAATGGCCATATCTATACGCAGGAGCGATTAATCTTTACCTAACCAGCACCGGATTGTTTCTAATAAAATGTTCTTTAGTTAGGTACCAGACACAGCTGTTCAAACCCTGTCTGACCCTTCGTACCATACAAAGAGGAATTCCTCTGTCCAGCGACCATTTACATTAAACAAACTTACAGTCATTATTAAGGGGAACATTATCTATAAAACATACTATTTGGTGTTATTATTTAACGATTGAGTCACCCACTAGATGCACACAAACTCTACCGTAAATGCACATACCACGCGCTCGAGCGCATGGCCGAGGCGCCATCACGCGGCTGCGAGTATCCGCACGCACGGGAGAGAATGTGCACGTGCAGCAGGCACGCGCATGAGGTGAATATATGGCAACGTGTAGCGTGATATTTTTCTGACTTTGACATCTGTTACAACAAATATAGGGCTACAAAAATACAAAAAGAATTGCACTAACAAATACCAAATGAACAATGTAGAGCCAATAGAATATTTTCAAAAATATATATATAATTTTAATTCATGAAAATAGCATCTGTAAACATTCATGCAATTAAAAAGATCATTATGCACTAATTTTCCTCAAGAGAGCTATAAAGCTGATAACAAGTCTACAATGCAACTTTGTTTCCTTTTGGTATCACACTTACTGTCGATAAAATATTGCACAATACAGAAACTGGATGTAGTGGGCATTCCAAAGCTTGGAATGCTGGTTATAAAAGGACTGGCGCCGGAATCCCAACACCCATCAGAATCCCGACACACCGGAATCCTGACAGTCAGCATCCCGAATGTGATTATGCTAAGGGGAAATTAGGTTTAGGCTGTGATGGGGGGAAAGAAAGTAGGGGGGATTATGGTCAGGCTTCGGGTGTAGTTAGGCTGTGGGGGGGGAGGTTACAGTTGGGTTGCAAGAAGGGAGGGTTAGGGTTAGGCTGCAAGAAAGGCGAGGAGAGGGTAAGGAGGGAGAGGGTTAGCATACTTACCCATCAGGTGTCGGGATTCCTAGCATCGGTCATGCCCAAATATATAAACACTTATAGTAAAGTGCCTCTTTGTCTAATTCCACTAATTTTTGTGTGTCTGCTTCATCAAATGTCTGCACCGTTGATAATTGTGCAGATACCAACTCATTGATTCTCTATCTTTGCTCACATATATGAACCTTACACACTGTTGAAACCTTCTGGCTCCCCCTGCAGCTCCAAATGATGTGTGCGCTTCAATAGTCCAGGCAGCTCCCTGTCCCGGGGTAGTGGCTGTGTATGAGAATCAAATATAGAGCTGGTGAAAATGCATGCTGATGATGGTGATGATTGCTTTCACAAGTGAATGGATGGGGGTGGTGTATAGATATTGCTGGCTCTGAATGCAGATGAAAATCGATATTTGTTTCCAAGGAGGTAAGGAAGATACAAGTACAGCTGCTATAGGTGCAAATTAGCATGGCAAGAGTGTGGCAATTACAGTTTTACGCCAAAAAATGCTAAATCAGGCACTTGGGTCTCAAAAATCCAAAGGTGAAATATAGTATTAATGGCACTATACTGGAAACTACTGAGGAGGAAAGGGATTTAGGAGTCACTATTTCAGGTGACTTAAAAGCAGGTAAGCAATGTAACAAAGCAATGAGGAAGGCTAGTCAGATGCTTGGCTGCATTGGGAGAGAGGAATCAGCAGCAGAAAGAAAGAAGTAATAATGCCACTGTATAATAGCTTATTGGTACGGCCTCATCTAGAATACTGTGTTTAGTTCTGGAGGTCATATCTTCAGAAGGATATTAATACACTAGAGACTGTACAAAGAAGGGCAACTAAAATGGTGCATAGCCGAAATCACAACACATACCCAGAAAGACTAAGAAATCTCAATATGTATAGTTTGGAGCAGAGAAGGGAAAGGGGGGACATGAAAGAAAGTTTCAAATATATCAAAGGTTTTAACAAAAGTCCAGGAGGGAAACATTCTTCAGATGAAGAAAAGTATTAGAACACAAAGACATGCACTGAAACTGGAGGGAGGTATGTGCAGGGGAAATTTGATGAATAATGACTTCACAGAAAGGGTAGTGGACAAGTAGAATAGCCTCCCATCAGAGGTGGGTGAGGCTAAGACAGTAGAGCAATTTAAACATGCATGGGATAGACATAAGGATATCCTTACAAAGAAATAAGGATCAAATAAGGTTTAAGGTAAAAATGTGGTAAAAAAGAGGCAGACTAGATGGGCCAAGTGGTTGTTATCGGCTGTCAAATTCTATGTTTCTATGTTTCTATTAGAGTAATTCCCATAAAGTCTACAAAACTTACACATATATAATTGTGTTTGCTATGTAATACATTAATACATAATGAGCCACATTAATATATTACAGAAATACTTAATTCATATGACTACCATATTGTACATGCCTTTGTACAGCATACCTCCCAACTTGTCAATTAATGCAGTTTGGACCTTTGAGCGGCGATGCCGCATGTGACCCAAAAAGGGGCATGTCCTCGGGTGGGAGGGGTGTGGCTTCTGCCTAGTGGGTATTGCCTCGATCTCTGGACCCATATTTCCGTCATTTGTCATTTTTGGGGCGTGCCCAGCACTCCCCGAGCAGCTGGCCAGCCCCAGCTCTCCTCCCAGCATTGAATACAAGCCGTGCGCATCTGCAAGCAGAGCCGGATTAAGGGGGGGGCATGGGGGTACATACCCCGGGCCCCCCTTTCTAAAAGGGCCCCCCACTATGTGCCACAGATCGGATATTTCTTATCTATCTGATCTGCAGCGCTCCCAGCTCCCCGCAGCGCTAGCAGCCGCCAGCCGCCAACGCCGCATAGCACACTAGTACAGGGCAGCTGAAGCAAGATTGTGGCGCCACTTTGTACAGAAGCGCCACAATCTTGCTTCAGTTCGCTACAAAATAGTGGACCAGGTCCCTGAGTCAGTGCGAGGGGGCAATCGAGCCAAAAAACTGCTGCAACTAGAGGCGAGATGGATTTATAAGTTAGACACGATCCATCCGCGTGGTTTAAATGAATATTTAAGTCTGAGCAGCTTTTTATGAGACTAAAAGTTGAGTGGTGATAAACTGGATAAACCAGTATGCCTGCATGTCATAAGCATCACGCAGCGTATTAAAAGATCACACTAAATCAGTGTTAATATGCTAAACAACTCCATATTCTAGCCACTTTATACCCCGTGTCTTTAGTCCCTCGGCGAGACATGTGCTCAATGAGGGTGCTCACTAAGTGTAGGAGTTTGGTGGCCTTCTGTCCGCTCTTTCAACACGCGTTATTTGATGGCAAGTCATGCAAACCAATAAGAGCAGGAGTGTGCCGTGTTTTAATATTTTATATATGCCATTGTTTGCATTCATTTTTCATTGATTTTTCAGATCTCACTCATTGTGTTTGCAATGTGTGTCCTATGCACTATAATTTGTTTACACTGTTATCCACGATCGTGGTCATATTGGCACTGTTTTAGCTGTATTTTTGTTATGTTACCATAGGGATCCATCCCCATGACAACGGATGTTCAGTGCCTGCGTGCACTCTCCCCACGACTGCGTCGCTCGGCAACGGAATGATGTCACTCTGGAGGGGCGTATGCAGCCGGATCCAGAAGTGCGGGTTCCGGGGACCGGGACGCAGCTGGCCGTGTTGGAGACTGATGAGCCAGGGGATGGTAAGTTATTTAAGTATTGTATTTGCACTGTTTGGCACTTTGTTTTGCTGTGTCCTGAGGAAGGGAGTGCGACTCCCGAAACGTAGACGCACATTAAAGCACGTTTTTCTACATTTGTGAAAGTCTCCTGAGTGCCACCTTCCACCAATCTATATATGTATATATATATATGTATATATGTATGTATATATATATATATATATATATATATATATATGTATAGATAGATAGATGTGGTTTGGACCGGCACTCCCACGATTGTATGCAGCTGCCCTGGTGCCCTCTGAAAAAAGTTCAATTGCATGTACGTAGTAAATACTCAGCGGCACTCAGAGTCTGTTCAGTGGTCAAAACTTGTATTAAAAATTACTGAATAATCCTTAATCCTTATTTTTAATACAAGCTTTGACCACTGAACAGACTCTGAGTGCCGCTGAGTATTTACTACGTGTATATATATATATATATAAGTCCAGCAAAAGAACGGCACTGGAGACAGTAGATTGCAATACAGGCTACAGCTGTTTCAGGGCTTCTGCCCTTTCCTCAGGCCAAATACATGTAAAGACAAACAAACATAAAACACTTACCCAGCTAAATACCCCCGGAGTACACTCGCCGCCGCGTCTCCTCCACGCCGTCCTGCTTCCGGGTACCGAGCCGCCAGGTCACTTCCGCCCAGTACGTAGCTTGTCGCCATGGCAACCCAGCGCTTGCTTGTCAGCCAGGCGCAGCCGCTCTGTCTCGGAGACCCACAGGCCGCTCTCCCCATGATCAGGCGCTGGATGGGCACGAACTCCAAGGGTGCTCCCTATAGTAGAAACATATACATGCAATATACCATGGTGCATACTAAAAAATGCATTAAAACTGCATTAAAAACATATATTCTATACGTGGCACTTTTTTAGATATACAAATCCATTTACAGGAAAATCACACTGATCCTAGCTGATACATGTCTGCATTACACCAAAGACCACTCCCCCTATCTGAACACCAACTAACTGTCGTTAACAGTAAAACTACCACAACCATCACCCAGAAAAACCTCTGGATAAGATTGTGAAGTAGTTCAATGACCCAGAGACACCTCTAGGGTTGTGCCTTTGATCTCATGGTTCTTGTGATGGAGGAAACCAATAGAGAACTGGAGATCACCAGACACAAGATCACCACATTTGAAAAAGACAATCTTAGAATCCCACAACAGGATGAATCACAGGATTGGATGGGGAAACTCAAAACCCAATGTGACCAGTATCGTCGTGATTTATTAAAATTCAAACGCAACAAAAAGATGATGGTGGACCAAGATTATGAGGACAACAAGGTCTACCGGTGGCTGGCAGGCATGGACACTCAAGATAAACCTAGGCCGCCTCAAAGACGCCGCCCTTGGCAGAGACAGAAACAGAGCAATAAAAACACAAAGTCTAGCAGTGACAGCGACTTTATTTTTTCTGATACTGATGAAGCGTCTGGAGGTGTCCCTTTAGGACGGGGCCCACAAGAAGGTGGGGCTCAGACCGACGCACTGCCACCCGCCGGGGTGGCCAGAACAAAAGGGGTCAGAAGGGCAGCCCAAGGGAAGACTTACAATTAGTCTTCAATTTGTCTAAAAGAGTGCTTACACCTGATGAAATTGGTGTCCTTAGTAAAGGCACCCTGATGTGCTGTTTAGATGTCCGTAGCCTTTGCACATCCATTCCCCATGTGGAGGGGATGAGGGCTATGCAGGGTTTCCTTGAGAGACACCTAGCCACGACTGCATTTGATCATAGGTTGTTTTTTACCCTTTTGGAGCTCACGTTTTACAGGAATTATTTCCTGTTCGACGGTGAGTTCTATTTACAGCTACGAGGGTGCGCGATGGGATCATCGGTCGCACCCTCGTACGCTAATGTGTTTATGTTCGCGGAAGAACACAAAATGTTCTTCCTGGACCAGGGGGTATCCAACAACATCTTGATGTATACCAGGTACATCGACGATGTCTTCCTGCTGTGGGGTGGTGGGAGAGAAGCCTTCGTGGATTTGATGGCGGAGATCAACGCCTTGCCCTCACCCATCAAATTCACCTACACATGTAACGAAAAGGAAGTTACGTTCTTCGATGTGAAAATTATGGTGAATGATGGGGTGATTTCCACGGAGATCTTTTCCAAGCCCACGGACCGGAAAACATTGCTGATGGCCTCTAGTCATCACCCTGAATCCCTGAAGAAGGGGCTCCCACTGTCGCAAATGATACGGGTGGCACGCATCACGAGTGACAGGGATAAAGTTCCTGAATTATTAAATAATATGATTTCGAAATTTCTTGCTAGGGGATACAATTGGTCCTTGTTACAGAAACAGAAAGACAGGGTACTCCAAATGTCCAGGAATTATTTATTACACCCGATACCGAAAGCATCTAGAAATCTTTTGCCGTGGCCGTGTGACTTCTCAACTGCCAGCCCTATTGTTCGCAGGGCTTCACATGCCCTTTGGCCAATAGTGGCGTCAGACCCAGATTTGCCATCCTTTAAAGGGTTGAAACCAATTACAGCTTTCAGGAGGGGGGCCAATCTCCGTGATCTTGTTGTAAGAACAGATATTTCAGGAATGAAGAGGTTGGATGAAGTGGTCATCCATAAAAAAAACCCTGGCTACTATCAGTGTGCTAAATGTGCTACGTGTAAACACATGATTGCCTGTAAAGAATTTAAACATCCAATACGTAACGTAACATTCAACATCAGACAGGTGATTACATGTAGCACTTCTTATGTTGTCTATGCCATAGTCTGCCCATGTGGTTTGTTCTACATAGGGCAGACTACACGAAAATTCAGTGAACGCATGGCGGCTCATCGTTCAGCCATTAAATTGACGTTGGAGGGTAAACCGGTAGATCAGCCGGTGGCCCGACACTTTTTATCAGCTCACCATACCATTAACTCTTTAAAATACTTTGGTATAGAACATGTACCACCGACACTGAGAGGTGGAGAAAGGGCTAAGATCCTGTTGGAGAAAGAGACCCGGTGGATCATGAGGTTGGATACTTTTTGGCCACGGGGTCTCAACGAAAAAGTTAATTGGAATGTGTTTATTTAGAAGCCCGTGACCTGGGTTTTTAGTTTACCCTTATCTTTTCCGATTAATCAATTAATTTCTTTGACCTAGAGGTGTCTCTGGGTCATTGAACTACTTCACAATCTTATCCAGAGGTTTTTCTGGGTGATGGTTGTGGTAGTTTTACTGTTAACGACAGTTAGTTGGTGTTCAGATAGGGGGAGTGGTCTTTGGTGTAATGCAGACATGTATCAGCTAGGATCAGTGTGATTTTCCTGTAAATGGATTTGTATATCTAAAAAAGTGCCACGTATAGAATGTATGTTTTTAATGCAGTTTTAATGCATTTTTTAGTATGCACCATGGTATATTGCATGTATATGTTTCTACTATAGGGAGCACCCTTGGAGTTCGTGCCCATCCAGCTCCTGATCATGGGGAGAGCGGCCTGTGGGTCTCCGAGACAGAGCGGCTGCGCCTGGCTGACAAGCAAGCGCTGGGTTGCCATGGCGACAAGCTACGTACTGGGCGGAAGTGACCTGGCGGCTCTGTACCCGGAAGCAGGACGGCGTGGAGGAGACGTGGCGGCGAGTGTGCTCCTGGGGTATTTAGCTGGGTAAGTGTTTTATGTTTGTTTGTCTTCACATGTATTTGGCCTGAGGAAAGGGCAGAAGCCCTGAAACAGCTGTAGCCTGTTTAATACATCCTTCATTGCAATCTACTGTCTCCAGTGCCGTTCTTTTGCTGGACTTACATGATGAATTTTTGAACTGGCACGGAGCATGTTGTTTAAAGAGCCTGGGAGTGCCGACTGCTTTGCAAGTATATATATATATATATATTGGTCCTGAAGACGGGGAGGTGGTCCCCAATATGTTGACCTCACTAATACAGTTTTTCACTGCTTTTCAAGACTCTGAGTGCCGCCTCTGATTTTTTCTGATTGGTACATGTCAGGGATAGGATCCCTGGGGAAGGCACCAGAGCGAGATACACCCTGAGGGGGAGGACTGGAGTGCCGGAGTTTTTTATCTATATATATATATATATATATATATATATATATATCAAACAGGATGTCCAGCTCTCCCCTCAATAGCCCGTACTGCGCCGGGTAGCCCGCATGCAAATTTCATAGAACATCTATAAATGCAGCACTCCTGACGTCTTAAAACAAAGTACACTATTGGGCACATATTAAGCTGGCAAAATTTCAATGCCCTTTATTAGCGTGGCACTTTCATCAGGTTACCTGACAAAAGGGCCACGCTAATAAAGGGCACTTAAACGTTGTCAGCTTGATATGTGCCCACGAGTGTACTTTGTTTGAAGACGTCAGGAGTGCTGCATTATAGATGTTCTATATATATCAATTACTTTGAGACCATGCATAGATCCACTCTCTTAGCTGATACCAACATTAATTGGCTAGAGAAACTAACTATTCAAATGGATCAATACAAGCGAGATTTGATTACATTTAAACAAGATAAACTGTTTAAAGTACAACAGGATTACCAGCAACGACGAGTGTATCCATGGCTGGGAAATACCTCTAATTCACAGGAACGTCCTCAATTTAATAGAAGACAGTGTGGCCGTAACAGGCATTGGGACAATACAGCTACAAGTACCACCATGAGCGATTCTGATACAGGCACACAATCAGCTGCCTCAGCCAGTGGCACGGCCCCTTTAGGGGTACAAACCAGATCAGCCCGACGACCAGGACCCGGTCGAGGACGCGAAGGGCGGGGCAAAACCAAAGAGGCCAGCAGCAACAAAAAGCCACCGCACCGATAAATGATATTGTCTTCAACCTGTCATCGGCTCCATTGACATCAGATGAAGTCAAGGTTCTGTCCAAGGGGTTATCGTTTGTACCAACTACCCGACCTGACCCCTTCCAATGGAAGACCGATGTCTTTAAACTACATAGGACACTGAAGTTAAAAGAACATTTTGGTTCCCATCAAGCTACACCCACAGTTGATAAGGTTCCCCCACAATTAAGAAAAGTCATGCCCCGTTCACGTTTTGACCCTGTGTCTTATAACTCCTCCATAAAGACATTTACCCGTCTGTTGGAAGGATTGGTACCTGCCAGTGATGGGGGCAGGTCATATTCTAATCTGAGTAGAACTGAATGGGAAGCTCTTAATGATCTGGCACAAAGAACTGATTTGGTGATCCGTAATGCGGATAAAGGGGGAGCAGTTGTTGTACAAGATCTTAATGATTATCTCCTTGAATGCAATCGAGAATTAGCTGATGTTTATACTTATGAATTACTAACCTTTGACCCTACAGCTAAATTTAAGACTGGATTGGATGATGTATTGCACCATGCTTTTAATACTGGTATTATAACAACTGATATTTTGAATGCACTGCTGGTCGAGTTTCCCCGGGTACCGTTGTTTTATACAGTCCCTAAAATTCACAAATCAACAGTGAATCCCCCGGGGAGACCCATAGTATCAGCTAGGGATTCACTCTATCACCCTATTGCTATTTATTTGGATTCTTACTTAAATCCTTGCATACAGGGTACATTGTCCTATTTAAAAGACACTACTACCTTATTAATAGAGTTACAACAATTGGGCACTGTACCAGAGAATCTTGTGATGTGTGGTGCAGACGTCACTAGTTTGTACACCTGCATACCGCACTCTGCAGGTGTAGAGGCGGTGAGAGCATTGATTTCTGACAATCCACTCTATAAGGGACCTCCTATCTCGTTTTTTCTGCAGCTTCTGTATTTGGTACTTACCCACAATTATTTTTCCTTTAATGGTAGAATATACCTACAGAGAGCGGGTTGTGCGATGGGGTCCCCAGTGGCCCCAGCGTACGCAAACGCTTATATGCTTCAAATAGAAAATTATCTCTTTCTTAACAATCAGCAGATCAATTCTAGATTACTGTACTACAGGCGCTATATTGACGACCTGCTCATCTTTTGGCTTGACACTGGAGATGCGTTACAGTGTTTGTTGGATACACACAATGATACGGATAGTGTCATTAAATTCACTTATGAAATGAGCAAAGTATCTGTTCATTTTCTGGATGTAGTGATTTCGATACAGGATGGCACCATCAAGACATCCATCTATATCAAGCCTACTGATAGAAACTCGTTACTCAGCCATGATAGTTTTCATCCTTTAGCTTTACGCAAAGGCCTTCCATATTCTCAGTTTTTAAGGGTCAGACGTATCACGTCTGATCCGGTTGAATGTGAACAGGCCATAGACTCCATGATGACAAAGTTTATTGATAGAGGATACCCTAGAAAAGATCTGCTCACTCTCAGGCAAAAGGTCCTTAATATGCCCAGAGAGCATACATTAAGGGACCGATCGGTGACAGCATCACACAGTGATAAGGATAATAGGGCAGTGATCCCTTGGGTCAATAAGTACACAGTGGATACTGTGTGTACCACCAAAAAAGCTAAAGCAATTTGGCCCATAATCAATACAAACAAGGATTTGCCAGCTCTATATAATAGTCGCTTGTTACCTAGTTATAAAAAAGGCACTAACTTAGCGGATAAAGTAGTGAAGCTTGATATTTTCCCCTTAACTAAGCAGCGACAGTCCCATTTTCTTAGACCAAAACTAGGTTGCTTTAAGTGCCTGGGGTGCTCAACATGTAACACCCTACTCACTGGTTCTACCTTTCATCATCCCTCATCTGGGAAAATCTTTAAAATGAATCACAGGGTTACATGTACCACTACGTATGTCGTCTATATGCTTAAGTGCCCCTGCGGATTGGCATATGTGGGTAAAACCCAGCGTCAGTTTCGTGAACGCATGGCTGGTCATCGGAGCTCCATAAAACAAGCATTAGAGAAAGGGTCCAGTGACCAGCCTGTGGCACGACATTGCCTACAGGCTCGTCATAGTGTAGCTAGCATTCGAGCTATTATTATAGATCATGTGCCCCTCTCCCACAGAGGGGGCAATAGAGGGAAGACACTATTGCAAAGAGAAAGCAGGTGGATATTCACACTGAATACCATAGCACCGGGGGGTCTCAATGAACATCTTGGGTTACAATCCTTCTTGTGATATTGGTGATTACATTGACAGTTTAAATACGAGTATATAATGCTTCAGAAGCTCAGTTGACTAATACATTACTCCTCACTGGAGCATATTACATTACTTGGTGACACTAATATAAGATGTTATTAATATGTATTCTAGTCTTCAGCAAATTTACATGATCAGGTTAATATTAATGGCCCGCAATCTAGAGTAGTTTGTGTATTGTGATATGGGCTTGTTATTTTAAATGTTTATTGTTGCACGGTGGTGACTATAATATGTCCGTTTTATAGTAGTGGTATGTGGTTTGTTTATGTTCACCTAGCAACAAGCTTTTGCTGCGGGCCTCACGTGCCTTGCGATGCTTGCTGACGTCACCTTCAAGCGCCCCTTGTTTGGCGTGCACGGAGGCGGCTGAAGCTGCACGCATCTGACAGGTGAGCTCCGCTATATGTGGATTTTAATTGTAATTTGTTTCAGATGTTGGTTTGTGTATATAAGTGTATCTTGTATTGTGCTTATTGTGAACACTTTGTCCCTGACGACGGGGTAATACCCCGAAATGCCGTTGGATGGTCTAATAAAGATCTCAGCATTTACCTATTTGTCCAGACTGTTTGAGTGCCGCCGGAATAACCACAGCATATTGAGTGGCTGCAATTACCACTCACGGACGGCACCGCTGCAATTACAACTCATTATCCATCTTGGCGTGCCGGGTGAACAGCTCTGTATATATATATATATACATCTACACACACATATATATATAGCGTACTTGGACCAACACTCTCCCTGATAACTAATTAGCCTGATTTCTTGGATTTTATATATATATATATATATATATATATATCTACAGACCAAACAGCAGCACTTTCGGACCTCATTTCTGATGAAGGTTGTATAAACCGAAACTGTTGAACGGCTTCTTGTGGTCTTCTTGTGAGGTCCATGAGTACTGCTCTTTGTTCTGTATATCTACACTGAAAGGCACTTGACAGCACTCCACAGGCTTTTAAATTAGTGTAAATCTGTACCCTAAAGGAAAAACCCACGTCAGTTACTATTAATACAGATTTACACTAATTTAAAAGTCAGCCGAGTGCTGCCTCCTCTTTTCTAGAGAATACCTAATAGAAAAAAAAATCCTATCTATCTATCTATCTATCTATCTATCTATCTATCTATCTATCTATCTATCTATCTATCTATCTATCTTTCTATCTATCTATCTATCTATCTATTTAATTCATGTGCCTGCCTCTTTATAAGGGACCCTATTGTCTGAAGTGCCCCGGGCCCCCCATAGCCTTAATCCGGCTCTGTCTGCGCGGCTTGTATTCAGAGATTAAACGATCCCCCAACTGCCCCCCGGCCGCGGGACACAGTGACTCGCTGGTGGGATAGTGGGACAGTGTCCGAATAGTGGGACTGTCCCGCTGGAATCGGGAAAGTTGGGAGGTATGGTACAGCATTTACTAATATGATGCTTTTCATTTCTAGCTTTCTTCCTTGATTTTTAGTCTTGTCTTCATGTCATCAGGAAGAGTTAATTTGGTAAAAGTGTATATGTAGGGACTGTATATATATAAATATATATAAATATATATACTTGCAAAACTCCCGGCACTCGTCTGGAACTGAGTATACTGCTGCGGTGCCTTCCCAGGGGAACAAATCCTCCATAGAGTATGTAGAATGAAGGCGGCACTCAGACAGGCTATGTTAGTGAAGAAAAGTCAGCTTTATTCGACCGACATGTTTCG
The DNA here is from genome assembly GCF_028390025.1 of Pseudophryne corroboree. Taxonomy (NCBI): domain Eukaryota; kingdom Metazoa; phylum Chordata; class Amphibia; order Anura; family Myobatrachidae; genus Pseudophryne; species Pseudophryne corroboree. Next base: position 460,451,475 of record NC_086444.1, on the reverse strand, counting down.
GGGCTCAACCCCTTCCTCAGGGCCTCAATAACCCTTGCTGAACTACAGATGGTACATATATACACCAACATTAATAAACAATCAGTGAACCTTAATGTGACTCACCTGCTCAGCGGCGCCATCCTGTCCGTCCGGACGCTCAGCAGTGTTCCCTCGTCGCGCTTTCATGACGTCATCAACCCGAGGCTGGAGTCCGTCACCATAGTAACTCACAAGCCTCCTCGTTATCGGTCAGGGGTATGCGCCGGGTCCCACACTGCCGGCCCGTGACGTCATCCGGCGTCGCGTCGCAGGGCAGTTACTAAGCAACCTAAAACAACAAATAAAGAAAAAAACGACAACACAATATTAGTTACAACCCATAGTGCAAGAAATGGATCAAACCCAGCCAAATTTGACATAAGCATAAATAAACCAAAACCTAAGACCATGAGCTAAACTGGCAGTAAACTGTCAGCATAACTCATATCACATAATAATAATCTAATGAATAATTAATTTACAAGCAAAGATGGACCAGACCCCATGAGGACTGAAATTAGAGGAAACACTGTAAACCAAGATTTTCATTCAGGCCACGGGGGGATAGAGTCCCCAACTTATGGATCCACCTGGATTCACGTTGTAAGAGCACTCGGTCCCTATCACCCCCCCGCATCAGTTTGGGAACATGATCAATTAAGATGGCTCGAATGCTAGCCACCCCATGTTTGAATGTCAAACAATGGCGGGCGAACGGTTGGTCACTACTGCCTTTCTCATAGGCTTTTTTTATAGCGCTTCTGTGTAGTGCCATGCGTTCCCGAAACTGGCGGACGGTCTTGCCGACATACGCAAGGCCGCATGGACAGGTAAGTAAATACACAACATGGGTGGAAGTGCATGTGAGCCGATACTTAATGGCTAACTTCTTCCCAGTGAGGGGGTGATTAAACGAGCCTCCTGTCATAAGAGTGTTGCAGGTAGCGCATCCAAGACATCTAAAACACCCCACCTTAGTTCTTAGGAAGTGTGACTCCTGTATACCTGTCAACCGTGTGACATCCAGTTTGACTATGTGGTCACCAATATTCCTACCCCTAGTATAACTAGGTAAAAGTGACGTCTTAGCCAGGGAAGATAATGCTCCCTCTGTTTGAATGATTGGCCACAGCGATTTAGCCCTACGTACCCTCTTCTTAGTGGCTATCGAGTATCGATTAACCCAAGGGAGTTTAGGGTTGGACTGACCTTGTTGGCTAACAGACGGATTTAGGGCCTGTGCCCGTGAGACTTTAAGCGCTCTAGCCTTGGCCTGTTGTAATTCACCTAAGGGGTAACCTCGCTCAGCAAACTTAGCTTGCATGCTGTCCAGTGCTCGCTTGGTCTCATCTGGATCTGAGGTGATGCGGCGTACCCGCATAAATTGAGAATAAGGTAATCCTTTACGTAATGGGTCAGGATGGAAACTACGGTAGTCGAGGAGCATGTTCCTGTCCGTTTTCTTAGTGAACAGAGTGGTCAACAAATTACCCTCCCTGACGGTGATAGTCACGTCAAGATAATTAATGCTGGTGTCATCAATAACATAGGTAAATTGTACAGGGTGCTGCGTCAAATTATGCTCTTCCCACAGTGAGATTAAATCCTCTCTAGATCCCTGCCATAATACTATCAGGTCATCAATATACCTTTTAAAATAAAGCACCTGGGACTTGATGACTGGGTCTAGATAGAACATTCTCTTTTCTACCTGGTACATGAATGCGTTGGCATACGACGGGGCCACTGCGGACCCCATCGCACACCCCGCTAACTGGAGCATAAATTTACCATTAAACACGAAGTAATTGCGTTTAAGGACTTTGTCAAGGAGGGACAGAAAAAAAGATATTTCAGGACCAGAATAAACTTCACTCTCCTGAATGAGAAGTCTCACAGCCTCTGAACAGTTACAAGTTTGTCTTTCTTAAAACGCACCAGATCCTGGCGGTACTGCTCAATCTGTGTGGTAAGCTTAGTGACCCAATCAGTTTGAGTGTCCAGTAATAGAGTGGGTTTATGTTCACCTTCAAAGAGTAATAGCTGCTCACGCACCAGGTTAAGTTCTCTGGTCGACTCTTCCACTACCAGCAGTAGTAAGTCCATGGAGCATTTATTTAGGATCGCAACCCACCGCCGGCAGAAAGCTGTATTAAATCTGCCTATGGTCGGTGAGTTGCGGATCCTGAATCCCCTTGGGATAAGGTTGCTCCGGTAGTAATCGGATAATGAGATGCCATGGTAGAGAAAATCTACCTCCCTTTGTTTCATCTTGAGCCACTTTCTGTATAGTTCTTCACTCGTATTTTTTATGGGCTCATCCTCCAACCGCTGGACCACTAGGATGGCATTAGCTTCGACATCCGAAAAACTCAGGCGCTCACTGGCATCCCTCTGTATAAGGTCCAATGCTGCATTGAAGGATACGACGTCCCTTCTGCAGCAGCTACAATCCTTGGGCCCTATGCCTGAGGGGTTGTTGCTGTGCAGTTCGGACGTCGTCAGCTTATACACTTGTATCCCCCATGGGGCAGGAATTGAGGCTGTGAGACTTCTCATTCAGGAGAGTGAAGTTTATTCTGGTCCTGAAATATCTTTTTTTCTGTCCCTCCTTGACAAAGTCCTTAAACGCAATTACTTCGTGTTTAATGGTAAATTTATGCTCCAGTTAGCGGGGTGTGCGATGGGGTCCGCAGTGGCCCCGTCGTATGCCAACGCATTAATGTACCAGGTAGAAAAGAGAATGTTCTATCTAGACCCAGTCATCAAGTCCCAGGTGCTTTATTTTAAAAGGTATATTGATGACCTGATAGTATTATGGCAGGGATCTAGAGAGGATTTAATCTCACTGTGGGAAGAGCATAATTTGACGCAGCACCCTGTACAATTTACCTATGTTATTGATGACACCAGCATTAATTATCTTGACGTGACTATCACCGTCAGGGAGGGTAATTTGTTGACCACTCTGTTCACTAAGAAAACGGACAGGAACATGCTCCTCGACTACCGTAGTTTCCATCCTGACCCATTACGTAAAGGATTACCTTATTCTCAATTTATGCGGGTACGCCGCATCACCTCAGATCCAGATGAGACCAAGCGAGCACTGGACAGCATGCAAGCTAAGTTTGCTGAGCGAGGTTACCCCTTAGGTGAATTACAACAGGCCAAGGCTAGAGCGCTTAAAGTCTCACGGGCACAGGCCCTAAATCCGTCTGTTAGCCAACAAGGTCAGTCCAACCCTAAACTCCCTTGGGTTAATCGATACTCGATAGCCACTAAGAAGAGGGTACGTAGGGCTAAATCGCTGTGGCCAATCATTCAAACAGAGGGAGCATTATCTTCCCTGGCTAAGACGTCACTTTTACCTAGTTATACTAGGGGTAGGAATATTGGTGACCACATAGTCAAACTGGATGTCACACGGTTGACAGGTATACAGGAGTCACACTTCCTAAGAACTAAGGTGGGGTGTTTTAGATGTCTTGGATGCGCTACCTGCAACACTCTTATGACAGGAGGCTCGTTTAATCACCCCCTCACTGGGAAGAAGTTAGCCATTAAGTATCGGCTCACATGCACTTCCACCCATGTTGTGTATTTACTTACCTGTCCATGCGGCCTTGCGTATGTCGGCAAGACCGTCCGCCAGTTTCGGGAACGCATGGCACTACACAGAAGCGCTATAAAAAAAGCCTATGAGAAAGGCAGTAGTGACCAACCGTTCGCCCGCCATTGTTTGACATTCAAACATGGGGTGGCTAGCATTCGAGCCATCTTAATTGATCATGTTCCCAAACTGATGCGGGGGGGTGATAGGGACCGAGTGCTCTTACAACGTGAATCCAGGTGGATCCATAAGTTGGGGACTCTATCCCCCCGTGGCCTGAATGAAAATCTTGGTTTACAGTGTTTCCTCTAATTTCAGTCCTCATGGGGTCTGGTCCATCTTTGCTTGTAAATTAATTATTCATTAGATTATTATTATGTGATATGAGTTATGCTGACAGTTTACTGCCAGTTTAGCTCATGGTCTTAGGTTTTGGTTTATTTATGCTTATGTCAAATTTGGCTGGGTTTGATCCATTTCTTGCACTATGGGTTGTAACTAATATTGTGTTGTCGTTTTTTTCTTTATTTGTTGTTTTAGGTTGCTTAGTAACTGCCCTGCGACGCGACGCCGGATGACGTCACGGGCCGGCAGTGTGGGACCCGGCGCATACCCCTGACCGATAACGAGGAGGCTTGTGAGTTACTATGGTGACGGACTCCAGCCTCGGGTTGATGACGTCATGAAAGCGCGACGAGGGAACACTGCTGAGCGTCCGGACGGACAGGATGGCGCCGCTGAGCAGGTGAGTCACATTAAGGTTCACTGATTGTTTATTAATGTTGGTGTATATATGTACCATCTGTAGTTCAGCAAGGGTTATTGAGGCCCTGAGGAAGGGGTTGAGCCCCGAAACATGTCGGTCGAATAAAGCTGACTTTTCTTCACTAACATAGCCTGTCTGAGTGCCGCCTTCATTCTATATAAATATATATATATATACACCAATTCCGTTCTGGCACTCGGCTCTGTCCCTGTTATGGGACTGGCTTGCTCTGGTGCCCTCCTCCCGGGGCACAACCCCTGGTATACAAACAGCAGGAAATAACGAGGCGGCACTCGGAGTCTTGAAAAGCAGCTATTACACTATTGCTGCTTTTCAAGACTCCGAGTGCCGCCTCGTTATTTCCTGCTGTTTATATATATATATATATATATATATATATATATATATACAAGCGAAGGTCCTGCACTCACAGCAACGACTACATAACAGCAGTGGGGTGCTCCTAGTGGTAAACCACCTATTAAGGGTGGGGCCACAACTATACACTAGAGATGAGCGCCGGAAATTTTTCGGGTTTTGTGTTTTGGTTTTGGGTTCGGTTCCGCGGCCGTGTTTTGGGTTCGACCGCGTTTTGGCAAAACCTCACCGAATTTTTTTTGTCGGATTCGGGTGTGTTTTGGATTCGGGTGTTTTTTTCCAAAAAACCTAAAAAACAGCTTAAATCATAGAATTTGGGGGTCATTTTGATCCCAAAGTATTATTAACCTCAAAAACCATAATTTCCACTCATTTTCAGTCTATTCTGAATACCTCACACCTCACAATATTATTTTTAGTCCTAAAATTTGCACCGAGGTCGCTGGATGACTAAGCTAAGCGACCCTAGTGGCCGACACAAACACCTGGCCCATCTAGGAGTGGCACTGCAGTGTCACGCAGGATGGCCCTTCCAAAAAACACTCCCCAAACAGCACATGACGCAAAGAAAAAAAGAGGCGCAATGAGGTAGCTGTGTGAGTAAGATAAGCGACCCTAGTGGCCGACACAAACACCGGGCCCATCTAGGAGTGGCACTGCAGTGTCACGCAGGATGGCCCTTCCAAAAAACACTCCCCAAACAGCACATGACGCAAAGAAAAAAAGAGGCGCAATGAGGTAGCTGTGTGAGTAAGATAAGCGACCCTAGTGGCCGACACAAACACCGGGCCCATCTAGGAGTGGCACTGCAGTGTCACGCAGGATGGCCCTTCCAAAAAACACTCCACAAACAGCACATGACGCAAAGAAAAAAAGAGGCGCAATGAGGTAGCTGTGTGAGTAAGATAAGCGACCTTAGTGGCCGACACAAACACCGGGCCCATCTAGGAGTGGCACTGCAGTGTCACGCAGGATGGCCCTTCCAAAAAACACTCCCCAAACAGCACATGATGCAAAGAAAAAAAGAGGCGCAATGAGGTAGCTGTGTGAGTAAGATAAGCGACCCTAGTGGCCGACACAAACACCGGGCCCATCTAGGAGTGGCACTGCAGTGTCACGCAGGATGGCCCTTCCAAAAAACACTCCCCAAACAGCACATGACGCAAAGAAAAAAAGAGGCGCAATGAGGTAGCTGTGTGAGTAAGATAAGCGACCCTAGTGGCCGACACAAACACCGGGCCCATCTAGGAGTGGCACTGCAGTGTCACGCAGGCAGGCCCTTCCAAAAAACACTCCCCAAACAGCACATGACGCAAAGAAAAAAAGAGGCGCAATGAGGTAGCTGTGTGAGTAAGATAAGCGACCCTAGTGGCCGACACAAACACCGGGCCCATCTAGGAGTGGCACTGCAGTGTCACGCAGGATGGCCCTTCCAAAAAACACTCCCCAAACAGCACATGACGCAAAGAAAAAAAGAGCCGCAATGAGGTAGCTGTGTGAGTAAGATAAGCGACCCTAGTGGCCGACACAAACACCGGGCCCATCTAGGAGTGGCACTGCAGTGTCACGCAGGATGGCCCTTCCAAAAAACACTCCCCAAACAGCACATGACGCAAAGAAAAAAAGAGGCGCAATGAGGTAGCTGTGTGAGTAAGATAAGCGACCCTAGTGGCCGACACAAACACCGGGCCCATCTAGGAGTGGCACTGCAGTGTCACGCAGGATGGCCCTTCCAAAAAACACTCCACAAACAGCACATGACGCAAAGAAAAAAAGAGGCGCAATGAGGTAGCTGTGTGAGTAAGATAAGCGACCCTAGTGGCCGACACAAACACCGGGCCCATCTAGGAGTGGCACTGCAGTGTCACGCAGGATGGCCCTTCCAAAAAACACTCCCCAAACAGCACATGACGCAAAGAAAAAAAGAGGCGCAATGAGGTAGCTGTGTGAGTAAGATAAGCGACCCTAGTGGCCGACACAAACACCGGGCCCATCTAGGAGTGGCACTGCAGTGTCACGCAGGCAGGCCCTTCCAAAAAATACTCCACAAACAGCACATGACGCAAAGAAAAAAAGAGGCGCAATGAGGTAGCTGTGTGAGTAAGATAAGCGACCCTAGTGGCCGACACAAACACCGGGCCCATCTAGGAGTGGCACTGCAGTGTCACGCAGGCAGGCCCTTCCAAAAAACACTCCCCAAACAGCACATGACGCAAAGAAAAAAAGAGGCGCAATGAGGTAGCTGTGTGAGTAAGATAAGCGACCCTAGTGGCCGACACAAACACCGGGCCCATCTAGGAGTGGCACTGCAGTGTCACGCAGGCAGGCCCTTCCAAAAAACACTCCCCAAACAGCACATGACGCAAAGAAAAAAAGAGGCGCAATGAGGTAGCTGTGTGAGTAAGATAAGCGACCCTAGTGGCCGACACAAACACCGGGCCCATCTAGGAGTGGCACTGCAGTGTCACGCAGGATGGCCCTTCCAAAAAACACTCCCCAAACAGCACATGACGCAAAGAAAAAAAGAGCCGCAATGAGGTAGCTGTGTGAGTAAGATAAGCGACCCTAGTGGCCGACACAAACACCGGGCCCATCTAGGAGTGGCACTGCAGTGTCACGCAGGATGGCCCTTCCAAAAAACACTCCCCAAACAGCACATGACGCAAAGAAAAAAAGAGGCGCAATGAGGTAGCTGTGTGAGTAAGATAAGCGACCCTAGTGGCCGACACAAACACCGGGCCCATCTAGGAGTGGCACTGCAGTGTCACGCAGGATGGCCCTTCCAAAAAACACTCCACAAACAGCACATGACGCAAAGAAAAAAAGAGGCGCAATGAGGTAGCTGTGTGAGTAAGATAAGTGACCCTAGTGGCCGACACAAACACCGGGCCCATCTAGGAGTGGCACTGCAGTGTCACGCAGGATGGCCCTTCCAAAAAACACTCCCCAAACAGCACATGACGCAAAGAAAAAAAGAGGCGCAATGAGGTAGCTGTGTGAGTAAGATAAGCGACCCTAGTGGCCGACACAAACACCGGGCCCATCTAGGAGTGGCACTGCAGTGTCACGCAGGCAGGCCCTTCCAAAAAACACTCCACAAACAGCACATGACGCAAAGAAAAAAAGAGGCGCAATGAGGTAGCTGTGTGAGTAAGATAAGCGACCCTAGTGGCCGACACAAACACCGGGCCCATCTAGGAGTGGCACTGCAGTGTCACGCAGGCAGGCCCTTCCAAAAAACACTCCCCAAACAGCACATGACGCAAAGAAAAAAAGAGGCGCAATGAGGTAGCTGTGTGAGTAAGATAAGCGACCCTAGTGGCCGACACAAACACCGGGCCCATCTAGGAGTGGCACTGCAGTGTCACGCAGGATGGCCCTTCCAAAAAACACTCCCCAAACAGCACATGACGCAAAGAAAAAAAGAGGCGCAATGAGGTAGCTGTGTGAGTAAGATAAGCGACCCTAGTGGCCGACACAAACACCGGGCCCATCTAGGAGTGGCACTGCAGTGTCACGCAGGATGGCCCTTCCAAAAAACACTCCACAAACAGCACATGACGCAAAGAAAAATTAAAGAAAAAAGAGGTGCAAGATGGAATTGTCCTTGGGCCCTCCCACCCACCCTTATGTTGTATAAACAGGACATGCACACTTTAACCAACCCATCATTTCAGTGACAGGGTCTGCCACACGACTGTGACTGAAATGACGGGATGGTTTGGACCCCCACCAAAAAAGAAGCAATTAATCTCTCCTTGCACAAACTGGCTCTACAGAGGCAAGATGTCCACCTCATCATCATCCTCCGATATATCACCGTGTACATCCCCCTCCTCACAGATTATCAATTCGTCCCCACTGGAATCCACCATCTCAGCTCCCTGTGTACTTTGTGGAGGCAATTGCTGCTGGTCAATGTCTCCACGGAGGAATTGATTATAATTCATTTTAATGAACATCATCTTCTCCACATTTTCTGGATGTAACCTCGTACGCCGATTGCTGACAAGGTGAGCGGCGGCACTAAACACTCTTTCGGAGTACACACTTGTGGGAGGGCAACTTAGGTAGAATAAAGCCAGTTTGTGCAAGGGCCTCCAAATTGCCTCTTTTTCCTGCCAGTATAAGTACGGACTGTGTGACGTGCCTACTTGGATGCGGTCACTTATATAATCCTCCACCATTCTTTCAATGGTGAGAGAATCATATGCAGTGACAGTAGACGACATGTCCGTAATCGTTGTCAGGTCCTTCAGTCCGGACCAGATGTCAGCATCAGCAGTCGCTCCAGACTGCCCTGCATCACCGCCAGCGTGTGGGCTCGGAATTCTGAGCCTTTTCCTCGCACCCCCAGTTGCGGGAGAATGTGAAGGAGGAGATGTTGACAGGTCGTGTTCCGCTTGACTTGACAATTTTCTCACCAGCAGGTCTTTCAACCCCAGCAGACTTGTGTCTGCCGGAAAGAGAGATCCAAGGTAGGCTTTAAATCTAGGATCGAGCACGGTGGCCAAAATGTAGTGCTCTGATTTCAACAGATTGACCACCCGTGAATCCTTGTTAAGCGAATTAAGGGCTCCATCCACAAGTCCCACATGCCTAGCGGAATCGCTCCGTGTTAGCTCCTCCTTCAATGTCTCCAGCTTCTTCTGCAAAAGCCTGATGAGGGGAATGACCTGACTCAGGCTGGCAGTGTCTGAACTGACTTCACGTGTGGCAAGTTCAAAGGGCAGCAGAACCTTGCACAACGTTGAAATCATTCTCCACTGCGCTTGAGACAGGTGCATTCCACCTCCTATATCGTGCTCAATTGTATAGGCTTGAATGGCCTTTTGCTGCTCCTCCAACCTCTGAAGCATATAGAGGGTTGAATTCCACCTCGTTACCACTTCTTGCTTCAGATGATGGCAGGGCAGGTTCAGTTGTTTTTGGTGGTGCTCCAGTCTTCTGTACGTGGTGCCTGTACGCCGAAAGTGTCCCGCAATTCTTCTGGCCACCAACAGCATCTCTTGCACGCCCCTGTCGTTTTTAAAAAAATTCTGCACCACCAAATTCAAGGTATGTGCAAAACATGGGACGTGCTGGAATTTGCCCATATTTAATGCACACACAATATTGCTGGCGTTGTCCGATGCCACAAATCCACAGGAGAGTCCAATTGGGGTAAGCCATTCCGCGATGATCTTCCTCAGTTGCCGTAAGAGGTTTTCAGCTGTGTGCGTATTCTGGAAACCGGTGATACAAAGCGTAGCCTGCCTAGGAAAGAGTTGGCGTTTGCGAGATGCTGCTACTGGTGCCGCCGCTGCTGTTCTTGCGGCGGGAGTCCATACATCTACCCAGTGGGCTGTCACAGTCATATAGTCCTGACCCTGCCCTGCTCCACTTGTCCACATGTCCGTGGTTAAGTGGACATTGGGTACAGCTGCATTTTTTAGGACACTGGTGACTCTTTTTCTGAGGTCTGTGTACATTTTCGGTATCGCCTGCCTAGAGAAATGGAACCTAGATGGTATTTGGTACCGGGGACACAGTACCTCCAACAAGTCTCTAGTTGGCTCTGCAGTAATGATGGATACCGGAACCACGTTTCTCACCACCCAGGATGCCAAGGCCTCAGTTATCCGCTTTGCAGTAGGATGACTGCTGTGATATTTCATCTTCCTCGCAAAGGACTGTTGGACAGTCAATTGCTTGGTGGAAGTAGTAAAAATGGTCTTCCGACTTCCCCTCTGGGATGACCATCGACTCCCAGCAGCAACAACAGCAGCGCCAGCAGCAGTAGGCGTTACACGCAAGGATGCATCGGAGGAATCCCAGGCAGGAGAGGAATCGTCAGAATTGCCAGTGACATGGCCTGCAGGACTATTGGCATTCCTGGGGAAGGAGGAAATTGACACTGAGGGAGTTGGTGGGGTGGTTTGCGTGAGCTTGGTTACAAGAGGAAGGTATTTACTGGTCAGTGGACTGCTTCCGCTGTCACCCAAAGTTTTTGAACTTGTCACTGACTTATTATGAATACGCTGCAGGTGACGTATAAGGGAGGATGTTCCGAGGTGGTTAACGTCCTTACCCCTACTTATTACAGCTTGACAAAGGCAACACACGGCTTGACACCTGTTGTCCGCATTTCTGTTGAAATACTTCCACACCGAAGAGCTGATTTTTTTGGTATTTTCACCAGGCATGTCAGTGGCCATATTCCTCCCACGGACAACAGGTGTCTCCCCGGGTGCCTGACTTAAACAAACCACCTCACCATCAGAATCCTCCTGGTCAATTTCCTCCCCAGCGCCAGCAACACCCATATCCTCCTCATCCTGGTGTACTTCAACACTGACATCTTCAATCTGACTATCAGGAACTGGACTGCGGGTGCTCCTTCCAGCACTTGCAGGGGGCGTGCAAATGGTGGAAGGCGCATGCTCTTCACGTCCAGTGTTGGGAAGGTCAGGCATCGCAACCGACACAATTGGAGTCGGACTCTCCTTGTGGATTTGGGATTTCGAAGAACGCACAGTTCTTTGCGGTGCTACTGCTTTTGCCAGCTTGAGTCTTTTCATTTTTCTAGCGAGAGGCTGAGTGCTTCCATCCTCATGTGAAGCTGAACCACTAGCCATGAACATAGGCCAGGGCCTCAGCCGTTCCTTGCCACTCCGTGTGGTAAATGGCATATTGGCAAGTTTACGCTTCTCCTCCGACAATTTTATTTTAGGTTTTGGAGTCCTTTTTTTTACTGATATTTGGTGTTTTGGATTTGACATGCTCTGTACTATGACATTGGGCATCGGCCTTGGCAGACGACGTTGCTGGCATTTCATCGTCTCGGCCATGACTAGTGGCAGCAGCTTCAGCACGAGGTGGAAGTGGATCTTGATCTTTCCCTAATTTTGGAACCTCAACATTTTTGTTCTCCATATTTTAATAGGCACAACTAAAAGGCACCTCAGGTAAACAATGGAGATGGATGGATACTAGTATACTTATGGATGGACTGCCGAGTGCCGACACAGAGGTAGCTACAGCCGTGGACTACCGTACTGTGTCTGCTGCTAATATAGACTGGATGATAATGATATGAAATCAATATATATATGTATATATAATATCACTAGTACTGCAGCCGGACAGGTAGATATATATTTATTAGGTAATGATGACTGATGACGGACCTGCTGGACACTGTCAGCTCAGCAGCACCGCAGACTGCTACAGTAAGCTACTATAGTAGTATGTATCAAGAAGAAAGAAAAAAAAAAAACACGGGTAGGTGGTATACAATTATGGATGGACTGCCGAGTGCCGACACAGAGGTAGCTACAGCCGTGGACTACCGTACTGTGTCTGCTGCTAATATAGACTGGATGATAATGATATGAAATCAATATATATATGTATATATAATATCACTAGTACTGCAGCCGGACAGGTAGATATATATTTATTAGGTAATGATGACTGATGACGGACCTGCTGGACACTGTCAGCTCAGCAGCACCGCAGACTGCTACAGTAAGCTACTATAGTAGTATGTATCAAGAAGAAAGAAAAAAAAAAAACCACGGGTAGGTGGTATACAATTATGGATGGACTGCCGAGTGCCGACACAGAGGTAGCTACAGCCGTGGACTACCGTACTGTGTCTGCTGCTAATATAGACTGGATGATAATGATATGAAATCAATATATATATGTATATATAATATCACTAGTACTGCAGCCGGACAGGTAGATATATATTTATTAGGTAATGATGACTGATGACGGACCTGCTGGACACTGTCAGCTCAGCAGCACCGCAGACTGCTACAGTAAGCTACTATAGTAGTATGTATCAAGAAGAAAGAAAAAAAAAAACCACGGGTAGGTGGTATACAATTATGGATGGACTGCCGAGTGCCGACACAGAGGTAGCTACAGCCGTGGACTAACGTACTGTGTCTGCTGCTAATATAGACTGGATGATATTGATATGAAATCAATATATATATGTATATATAATATCACTAGTACTGCAGCCGGACAGGTAGATCTATATTTATTAAGTAATGATGACTGATGACGGACCTGCTGGACACTGTCAGCTCAGCAGCACCGCAGACTGCTACAGTAAGCTACTATAGTAGTATGTATCAAGAAGAAAGAAAAAAAAAACCACGGGTAGGTGGTATACAATTATGGATGGACTGCCGAGTGCCGACACAGAGGTAGCTACAGCCGTGGACTAACGTACTGTGTCTGCTGCTAATATAGACTTGATGATAATGATATGAAATCAATATATATATGTATATATAATATCACTAGTACTGCAGCTGGACAGGTAGATATATATTTATTAGGTAATGATGACTGATGACGGACCTGCTGGACACTGTCAGCTCAGCAGCACCGCAGACTGCTACAGTAAGCTACTATAGTAGTATGTATCAAGAAGAAAGAAAAAAAAAAACCACGGGTAGGTGGTATACAATTATGGATGGACTGCCGAGTGCCGACACAGAGGTAGCTACAGCCGTGGACTAACGTACTGTGTCTGCTGCTAATATAGACTGGATGATAATGATATGAAATCAATATATATATGTATATATAATATCACTAGTACTGCAGCCGGACAGGTATATATATTTATTATGTAATGACTGATGACGGACCTGCTGGACACTGTCAGCTCAGCAGCACCGCAGACTGCTACAGTAAGCTACTATAGTAGTATGTATAAAGAAGAAAGAAAAAAAAAAAACACGGGTAGGTGGTATACAATTATAATATTATATATATATTAATTATATACTATTATATTTATATATATATATATTAGGTAGTGGGGGTATGGCGCCACAGGTATGTGTGAGCAGATAAATATTAAAACAATATATATGTTATTTATAGACACTCCTTTAAAAATGTAAGGTGTCTGCTATCCCCTAAGTAATCAGCAGTGATAAGCTGCCTTTAAAATGTGAGAAAAAGAAGGGGAAATAGGGGTACCAGCGACTTACAGTGTCTATCAATTAAAATAACTATGAAGAATATGGCAGGATACGGTTTTAGAAAAAGGGTAACAATATATTTATTTATACAATTTATAACATAATGATGGGATAAAAAAGTAGGTAAAAATTTTTTTGATATGCAGTAAAAAAAGAGATTTTTAAAAAACATAAACAGGTAAAAATAGAGTATATAATTTAGCTAGAATCCAAAATCATGTAAAATCAGTAAAAACAATTTCATACTGATAAAAAATTTCAGGATGATAAAAATGATGCTTATCTTTTTGAAGATGGAGAGTCAGTGGAGGTACACCCAACGCGTTTCGTCCTTAGACTTGATGAAGTCTAAGGACGAAACGCGTTGGGTGTACCTCCACTGACTCTCCATCTTCAAAAAGATAAGCATCATTTTTATCATCCTGAAATTTTTATTAGTATGAAATTGTTTTTACTGATTTTACATGATTTTGGATTCTAGCTAAATTATATACTCTATTTTTACCTGTTTATGTTTTTTAAAAATCTCTTTTTTTACTGCATATCAAAAAAAAATTTACCTACTTTTTTATGCCATCATTATGTTATAAATTGTATAACTAAATATATTGTTACCCTTTTTCTAAAACCGTATCCTGCCATATTCTTCATAGTTATTTTAATTGATAGACACTGTAAGTCGCTGGTACCCCTATTTCCCCTTCTTTTTCTCATATATATATATTAATTAAACTGGTGGTGATTATTAAACTGGTGGTCAGGTCACTGGTCACACTATCAGCAACTTGCAAGTAGTACTCCTAAGCATACAATCACAATATATATTATACCTGTGTGGCACTCTGGCAGCAAAAGTGTGCACTGTACGTTATATGTAGTATGTACTCCTGAGTCCTGAGTCCTGCTCTCAGACTCTAACTGCTCCCCACTGTCAGTGTCTCCCCCACAAGTCAGATAATACAATACAGTCACACTATCTATCACTTCACTTCAGCAAGTACTAGTAGTAGTAGTACTCCTCCTAATGCTCCCCAAAATTACTACTGTGTCTCTCTCTAGTGAGACTGTCTCACTCTCTTCTCGAATCTCTATAAACGGAGAGGACGCCAGCCACGTCCTCTCCCTATGAATCTCAATGCACGTGTGAAAAATGGCGGCGACGCGCGGCTCCTTATATAGAATCCGAACCTCGCGAGAATCCGACAGCGTGATGATGACGTTCGGGCGCGCTCGGGTTAACCGAGCAAGGCGGGAAGATCCGAGTCGCTCGGACCCGTGTAAAAAAACATGAAGTTCGGGCGGGTTCGGATTCCGAGGAACCGAACCCGCTCATCTCTACTATACACACAGTGTCCAGAAATGGAGGTGCACTCTCCAATAAGAAATTTTTCAACAAGATTCACAGTGATGAAAATTTTTATTCCAGTTGAAGTCAGGCTTCTAATGGTCGACGTTTCGATCAAGTTTTCTGAATCTTTATCAGGACAACGTTCTGCAGTAATAATTTTAAGGTACATCCATAATTCAAAACAACAATAATCAGCAACTGGCTCACAGGTAGCTAGGCGCAGTGACAAAGTAGGCCTTAGGCACACAGTTATTATATCTCACTCAAGGAAGTTAGTAACAGTCAATTCATCCATGAAGATCAATAGTCAAATAGAACGAAATGTCGTCACAAATTAACGAGCAAATCACCCACTAGACCTTGTTGGAGCCATATATAGAAAGACAGACACAGAGAGAGAGAGAGAGAAGTGTATGTTAAGAGCTATTCTTCTATTTGTTTACCTAAGAACTGACTAGTGACATATGACGCCATGTCTGGCAGCATGCCCTTGCTTGGCCAACTCGCATTAATACAGTACATTAATGATTAGGCAATGCAATGGGAGTTGTTTGAATAAATAATCCTGCTTCCTTCTTGCTGGGACTAAGGTGTAATTATTTTCTTTGTAAAAAAAAAAAAGACAATAAAAAGTGTCAGAAAACTCCTTTTCTGCTGGAAGAAGGAACATGTTTGCTACATGGAGACAAAGGTACACTTGCAGCAGAGCGAAATAAGGAAGGTACTGTGAATATGCAACAGGAAATATTGTTAGCTGATATTATAAGTAAAACAATAGGTTCTGCCTTAAACGTCTGGTTTCAACATGAACCAACTTATTTCCTTAATATATGTTTACTAGAATTGTGCCAGTCAACCATACCCTGACTTTACTCATGGCTGACACACCTGCTGATTGCTCCGTAGGTATGAGAATCTTGCCCTAAGACAAGGTGGCACCTGTTATACTTTCTCTAGTAACTGAAAGTGTGTGCATTGATCTATATATGTATGCTCAGCCTCATATTAAGCACTTGTAAACAGAACTGCCGCTGTGTTTGTGTTCTTCGAAAATGTTTATATGTTTGAGGGTTTAGCAGAGCACTATCATTACATCAGGTCAATGTGGTTATAGTGTTCCAAAGTATAAATGACGCATGCGTGTCTGTACATGTTTCAGTAGCTTATGAGACCTGAATATCTAACTAAAGGTTTTCATCATGGAGAAGCTTATTACCAGTGGCGTTTCTATAATGAGTGCAAGGTCCACCCAGAACAGACACACTGGGGGGGATTCAGGTCTTGTCAAAAGGAGAAGTTGAATACAATGTACCAATGTTCATTACATTGCACATACGCTGGACCTGTACTGTTCATGTGCAGTTCGGGTCCTGCATTTAGTATGACTAAAGACGTAAGTTGATTGACAGTCTGCAGCCATTTGGGGATGGGGAGGGGCCAGCAATGGCTTCAGTTTCCCAAGACTACTGGTGAGTACACACTATGTGATATGCTCTATGAGCGATATCGCATAGTGTTTCCCCTCCAGAGGCGTAGCTAGGGTTTCCGGAGCCCAGGGCAAGATGGAAAATGCCCCCCCCCCCCCCCCCCACAAAAAAAAAAAAACACACAAAAAGAAGCATGTGCGAGAGCGCGCCGAAAAAATCAGCGTGGTCACACACCAGAAGGGGTGTGGCCACACTCCAGAAGGGGTGTGGCCACACTCCAGAAGGGGTGTGGCCACTGAAAATGGCCCACAGTGCCAGTTACATTGCCCCACAGTGCCAGATCAATGCCCCACAGTGCCAGATACATGCCCACAGTGCCAGATACATTGCCCCACAGTGCCAGATACATTGCCCCACAGTGCCAGTTACATTGCCCCACAGTGCTGGATACCTGCCCCACAGTGCCAGATACATTGCCCCACAGTGCCAGATACATTGCCCCACTCACTGCCAGATACATGCCCCATAGTGCCAGTTATATACCCCACAGTGCCAGATACATGCCCCACAGTGCCAGTTATATGCCCCTCAGTGCCAGGCCCCACTCAGTGCGTTACATGCCCCACTGTGCCAGTTACATTGCCCCACAGTGCCAGTTACATTGCCCCACAGTGCCGGATACATGCCCCACAGTGCCAGATACATTCCCCACAGTGACAGATACATTGCCCCACAGTGCCAGTTACATTGCCCCACAGTGCCAGTTACATGCCCCACAGTGCCAGATACATTGCCCCACAGTGCCAGTTACATTGCCCCACAGTGCCAGTTACATTGCCCCACAGTGCCAGTTACATTGCCCCACAGTGCCAGTTACATGCCCCACAGTGCCAGATACATGCCCCACAGTGCCAGTTATGTGCCCCACAGTCCCAGTTTTATGCCCCACAGTGCCAGGCCCCACTCCGTGCCAGTTACATTGCCCCACAGTGCCAGATACATTGCCCCACAGTGCCAGTTACATTGCCCCACAGTGCCAGTTACATGCCCCACAGTGCCAGATACATGCCCCACAGTGCCAGTTATATGCCCCACAGTGCCAGTTATATGCCCCACAGTGCCAGGCCACACTCAGTGCCAGTTACATGCCCCACTGTGCCAGTTATATGCCCCACAGTGCCAGTTATATGCCCCACAGTGCCAGGCCCCACTGTGCCAGTTATATGCCCCACAGTGCCAGTTATATGCCCCACTGTGCCAGTTATATGCCCCACAGTGCCAGTTATATGCCCCACAGTGCCAGGCCCCAGTGTGCCAGTTACATGCCCCACAGTGCCAGGCCCCACTGTGCCCCCCCACCCCCCACCCCCGGTCACTCACCGGCGCCTGTTGTGTATGTGAGGGGAGGAGAGCGCAGCGCCTCTCCTTCCATTCACCGCTCCCGGTCTCCGGCGGCTGTCTGGCGCCGGTTTGCTAGCCAATCAGAGCTCGCGGACCGGCAGCCAATCAGGAGCCAGTCCGCAAGCTCTGATTCGCTAACGCCGGAGACCGGGCGGACACAGCAGTGCCGCTGGCAGCGCTGCTAGGGCTTCCAGCGGCGGTGAGGGGAGGGAGAGACGGTGCGCTCTCCTCCCCTCACATCTCGGGTTGACAAAGGCAAGTGGGGCATGAAGCCCTGACGCCGGCGGCGCCCCCCTCTCCTGGGCCTGCCAAGGCGCCCACTCGCCCTACCCTAGATACGCCTCTGTTCCCCTCCCAGGCCGATATCGTACAGTGACATCAAGTCACGGCCGGCCCGAACATGCAGCATCTGATGATATAGTCAGATTGAAGTGCATGTACAGCTGACAGCAGGGGTTGTTAATGACCCCCGGGAGCACACATCAGGCATCTCTGGTACAATACACACTGGGCGATATTGTAAATTATATCGCCCCGGAGGCCCCCGTGTTTGGCTATGTCCTCCTCTAGTAGCTGGGCCTTCTATATGTTTTGGCAATCCTACTTATGACAATCCATTTTGTGATCTCAGTGCAAGTGCAATATTTGTCTGCATGCAAAACAAATGGTGGCTACTTTTGTTTGTAGTATATCTTGGTATGCTATATTTTTATATTGACTGTGTTAGATTACACCCAATTCCCAATTGTACATTTTAAAATATAAACTTTCACCATTCCTGCCGCACATTTTAGTTTGTTTTGCTCCTTATGCTAAGTGAAGACTTCATAAGTAACAGCACTGTAACATATTTAAGAATCTGATATACATTATACTATTGTTCAAAGGTTAATTTAATGCTTAAGTATAGTATGTCGCTAAGTTATTCGTAACATTAAGCTTTCTCTGTCTCAGGAATGTGATTTATTTTCTCTAGTTCAGTGACACAGAAGTTCATGCTACAATCACTACAAATCTTCAAATTCTGCTACCTATCCTCAGGGCCGGTACTAGACCTTGTGGCGCCCAGGGCAAAAGTTTCCTGTCGGGCCCCCCCTTCCAGGTAAAATACAGTTGGTGCATGCCGAGGGCGCGCGCCCCAAAACAGAGGTGTGGCTTCTTCATAGGGAAGGGGCGTGCCCACAGTTATCCCCCTATACTTGTGCCCCCAGTAGTTGTGCCCCCAGCAGCTGTGCCCCCAGTTAATTTGCCCCCATCAGCTGTTCCCCCTGTAGTTGTGCCCCCTGTAGCTGTGCCCCTTGTAGCAGTGCCCCCTGTAGTAGTGCCCCCAGTAGCAATGCCCCTTGTAGCTGTGCCCCCAGTTGATTTGCCCGCAGTAGCTGTTCCCCCTGTAGCAGTGCCCCCAATATGTGCCCCCTGTAGATCTGCCCACAGTAGCTGTGCCCCCTGTATGTGCCCCCTGTAGTAGTGCCCCCAGTAGTAGTGCTCCCTGTAGTAGCGCCGCTTTGAAACTCTAAAAAAAAGAAAACACAATACTTACCAGCCTCGCTCCTGCTTCCGGACCGCTGCTGCCGCTGCTTCTGCTGTCTCAGGGCACCGGCTCCTCTCTATGGGAGAGACGTCATGACGTCTCTCCCATAGCAGCGCCGCACTGACACTAGGGGTCAATTTTGACCTGTAGCGTCAGGCAGCGACGCCGGCTCCAGCGGGCGCACACGGCGCTCGCTGCAGCCGGGGAGTAGGGAGGGAGGGTGGATTAGTAGCGGCTCTTGCCACAGCGGCGCCCTCAGTGTAGCGGCGCCCCAGGCAAAAAGCCTGCTTGCCCGTGGCATGAGCCGCTACTGCCTATCCTCTAAACCAGTTAAAGAAAAACATGACTGCTTTAAACGGAATTATTTATTATTATTTGTTTAATATCTGCTCAGGATACTGGCATTTGGCATCCCGGCAGTCGGAATACTGACGCCGGAATCCCAACACTGTTCAAAATACCAACGCCTGCATCCCGACATGGATAGAAATGCCGGCACTGGGATCACGAATGCCGAAATCCCGAACCCTCTGCCAGGACTCCTCATTGGTAAGTCGCAGTGGGGAGAATACTGTAGGTTTAGGCAGCGGGAATGGAAGGGTTAGGACAGGCTTTCCCAACCACGGTCCTCAAGGCACACCAACTGTGCAGGTTTTAGTGATATCCAGGCTTCAGCACAGGTGACTTAATTAGTAGATCAGTTATTTTGATTTAACCATCTGTGCTGCAGCCTGGATATCACTAAAACCTGCACTATTGGTGTGCCTTGAGGACCGTGATTGGGAATGCCTGGGTTAGGGTTAGGCTGCAGGGAGGGGGGGGTTAAGTTTAGGAGGTTAGGGTTAGGTTGGGGAGGGTGGTGGATTAGGGTTAGGCTGTGGGAAGGGAGGGTTAGGGGGGGTAGGGTGGGGTAAACATACTTATCTGTCGCCTGTCTGGATTTTCTGTTTCGGTATGCCGGCATCGGTCATATGACCGCAGGTATCCCATCCACCAAGATATCATATGAATCCCCCTTGAGCAGGGGCGGACTGGGACTAAAAATAGGCCCTGGCAATTTTGAAGCACACAGGCCCACCTCCCCTTACTATTCCTGACTCCTCCTACTTCTTAGTCTATGCTCTTACAAATAATTAATATTTTAACAGCATACAAGCGTACATCGTTCTCTATTAAAATACACACAACCAGTGGTTGAAGTGGACATTTTGAAGTGGGGGCATGGACAAGTGATGTTGTAATTAAGCACGCGCCGAACAGTGGGCGTGGCCACTTAAAAGGGGGCATGTTCTTCAGTGTAGTTTACCACACCATATACCCCTTATACAAATTATGCACCACAATAGTAGGACCCCTTATACTATCTAGTATTGGTGCCTCTTTCACATTATACCACACAGTATGAGCCAAAAGTCACATTATACCACACTGAATGAGCCGAAATTCACATTCTACCACACGGAATGAGCCGAAATTCACATTATAGCACACTGAATAAGCCGAAATTCACATTATAGCACCCGGTATGAGCAGAAATTCACATTATAGCACCCGGTATGAGCAGAAATTCACATTATAGCACACAGAATGAGCCGAAATTCACATTATAGCACACTGAATGAGCCGAAATTCACATTATAGCACACGGTATGAGCCAAAATTCACATTATAGCACACAGAGTGAGCCAAAATTCACATTACAGCACATAGCATGAGCCAAAATTCACATTACAGCACACGGTATGAGCCAAAATTCACATTATAGCACACGGCATGAGCCGAAATTCACATTATAGCACACAGAGTGAGCCGAAATTCACATTATAGCACACTGAATGAGCCGAAATTCACATTATAGCACACAGAATGAGCCGAAATTCACATTATAGCACACAGAGTGAGCCGAAATTCATATTACGCCACATGGAATAAAACAAAATTCAGGGAGAGTGACAGCAGGGACACAGGGACAGGGAGAGTGACAGAGAAACAGGGAAAGTGAAAGCAGGGACATAGGGACAGGGAGAGTGACATATTATAGCACACAGATTGAGACAAAATTCACATTATAGCACAAGGTATGAGCCAAAATTCACATTATAGCACACGGTATGAGCCGAAATTCACATTATAGCACCCAGAATGAGCCGAAATTCACATTATAGCACACTGAATGAGCCAAAATTCACATTATAGCACATGGTATGAGCCAAAATTCACATTATAGCACACGGTATGAGCCGAAATTCACATTATAGCACCCAGAATGAGCCGAAATTTACATTATAGCACGCAGAGTGAGCCGAAATTTACATTACGCCACATGGAATGAGATAAAATTCAGGGAGAGTGACAGCAGGGACAGGGAGAGTGACAGGGAAAGTGACAGCAGGGACCTAGGGACAGGGAGAGTGACAGAGGGACAGGGAAAGTGACAGCAGGGACATAAGGGGTCTGAAAGGGGTATCTGTAAGCACAAAGAAACTCCCTGGGAATACCCACCCAAAAGTGTTTCTGCAAATATAAAATAGAAGTATAGTGAAACAGAAACGATTTACCTCACACCTCGCTGACATACCTCAATTTACCCACACACTCCTGCTTACCCCTCCAGCGACAGACACACACATACACACACACACACACACACACACACACACACACAGAAACACAAGCACACTCCTACTTTCCCCTCCAGCGCTGGACACACAAACAAGCACACACATACAAAGGCACATACATGCACACACACCCCTGCTTACCCCTCCAGTGCTGGACACATGCACACACATTTGTGCTTACCCCTCATCAGCACTGCACACACACAAGCTTTGGCAGCAGGCTGTGGGCAGCGTGGCGAGCAGTAGCTCCAGGGCCCTCCTTTTCTTCAATGTACTGTGCAGTGGCGGTCAGCAGGCGGGAGGCAGGTCCAGGGCCCTCCTTCTCTGTGCAGCACTATCACTCGTAGCGGCAGGCAGCAGTGCCGGGGCCCTCCTTTGAATTGCTGTACTGGCACTCGTAGCGGCTGATGGGAGGCAGGCAGCAGGTCCAGGACCCTGGCTCCTTCTCTTTGCAGTACTTTCACCATGGGAGTAGTAGCGGGCGGTGGCGGACCGTGCACTACTTTCATAGCAGCTGCAGGAGGCCATAGGACAAGTGCCTCTTTCAACAGGTGGCAGTTGCGGGTGGCCGGTTGGCAATAGGAGTGCCTGTCAGTATGCCCGGGACTGAAGTCCCCATAGACCTGCCTTGATGGTGGCCCTGCGTGTAGTACACGCTATGCTGGGGCTGCTGCTGCTCCCCAGCCTTCTCCCTTCACCGCGGCTGCTCCCAGAATGCTGTGCGGGATGACGCCGCGCCCCCATCAGCATTCTGGGAAGGTGGGAAGAGAGAGGAGAGGACTTTTCCATGGAGCACAGTGGCCGGAATGAGGAGGTGGGAGTGTCGAGAGGGAGGGGTTGCTGCTGCCAGACCGTCCCACCTGGCCATCGGCCCTTCTGGCATACGCCAGAAGTGCCAGATGGCCAGTCCAGCCCTGCCCTTGAGCATCTCTACTAAACGTAAACAGGTATTAATGCATCAAAAAATAAAGATTAAATTAATACGCAAAGTAATGTAATAGGACGCATGAGCAACTTCTGCTGATTAAAATGATATGCAGCATGCCTGTATTCTGTGTGTGACTGAGACTGTATTTGCAGACACAATGCTATGCTACAGTGTTTTCATTTTAATCAGCAGAAGCTGCTTGTGCATCCTGTTACATTACTTTGCATCGAAGACGCATTTTCACAGGAAAAAAAAGCAAAAGAGATGCTCCACGCTACTGAGTCACATGGCACTCACACGTTATGTGTAACGCGACTTGTAGCGCATTGAGCAAAGATGTAAGAGGACACATTTGTATGTTCTTCCATTTTCTTGACAATTGCTTGTCAGCACACTTTAAGACAATAGAACCCCGTCTACTCAAATGATTTTTAACTCTTAAGATTTGTTTTATGGGCAACCTTATAAACTCTGAAAAAAATCTGTGCTTTATGTATGTCCCAGTCTGAAGTGTTGTCATCTGATATACTGCTGTTGGCAGAGCCGGCCCTAACCTATATGATGCCCTAGGCAAGATTTTGGCTGGTGCCCCCTAGCACCACCACTAGTTCTGCAGGAGATGCCTGGCATGAGTCAGCTGGCAGCTCTGCTGACGTCTGGCGCCTTTTGTTTCTGAAAATGCATCTTATTTGCATTACTATGTGGCTAGGATGCACAAGCAGCTTCTGCTGATTAAAATGATATGCGGCATGCCTATATTCTGTGTGCGACTGCGGCTGTATCTGCATACGAAATGCTACATTACAGTAATTTCCAGGAACACACTGCAATTAAGTATTTCGTATGCAGATACAGCCGCAGTCACACACAGAATATAGGCATGCCGCATATCATTTTAATCAGCAGAAGCTGCTGGTGCCCCTAAGCATACCAAATGCCCTAGGCATTTGCCTAGTTTGCCTATACCTAAGGCCGGCTCTGGCTGTTGGAATCATGACAGTTTCTGACTTTGGCTCTGTGACCCAAAGCTCTCAATCTGAGTTACAGTATGTGTTTCTAAATGCAGAAGAATTGGGGTTATGCTGCCTACCTGACTGACTAGCTAAATCCATGTATCTTCGACTGTCAATAGATTACAGTTATTTATTAATGATAACTTGAGACATTGGTGGTCATTCCAAGTTGGTCGCTCGTTGCCGATTTTCGCTATGCTGCGATTTGTTGCTAAATGCGCATGCGCATGGTACGCACAGAGCATGCGCTAAGTTATTTAACACAAAACTTAGTAGATTTGCTGGTGTTCCTGCTGCGCTTTTCAGTCGCACTGCTGATCTGTGAATGATTGACAGGAAAGGGGCGTTTCTGGGAGGTAACTGAGCGTTTTCCGGAAGTGTGCTAAAAAACTTCAGGCGTGTTAGGCAAAAACGCGGGAGTATCTGGAGAAACAGGGGAGTGGCTGGCCGAACGCAGGGAGTGTTTGTGACGTCAAACAAGGAACTAAACAGACTGAGCTGATCGCAATCTAGGAGTAGGTCTGGAGCTACTCAGAAACTGCAAGAAAATATTTATTAGCAATTCTGCTAATCTTTCGTTCACTATTCTGCTAAGCTAAGATACACTCCCAGTGGGCGGCGGCCTAGCGTGTGCAATGCTGCTAAAAGCAGCTAGTGAGCGAACAACTCGGAATGACCACCATTGTCTAAAATTGCTATGCAGTAGGGAAAACATACATGCCCTCACAGTAGAATTTAAATAAAATATAAAAAGAAAACATTAACTATGGGGTATATTCAATTGAAATCATATCCATTCCGACATTCATTTGTCGAAATGGATCCGACCTGGGCTATTCTATGCTATCTCAATTCGACTTTTAATAAAGTCTAATTGAGATGCGGGGGGGGGGGGGGGAGACGGGGGAGAGCCGCGGGCAGACGGGGGAGAGCAGTGCTACAGCAGCGGCTATATAGCAGCTGCTGTAGCGCTGCTCTCCCCCGTCTGTCTGCGGCTCTCCACCATCTTTCCCCCCATCTCTCTGCCTCTCCCTCCTCTCCCAGTCCCTGCATCACAGCCGCCGCTGAGGTCTCGCTTGCTGGAGCCGGGTGGACGCTGCTGTGAGCGGCGGATGTGACATCCTCCAGCGCTGCTCACCCCGTCCCCGCGCGGCACTCCCCGTCCCCGCCTCGGCTCTCCAGTTTCCGGCGCTGCTCTCCCCATCTCAGTTCGACTTTTTTTACAGTCGAATTGAGATGGTCGAAAAGGGGGCCAAAACCTGTCGGTTTTGGCCCCGTTTTCGACACAAGCACGTGGATCAGCAGCTATTCCGCCGATCCACATACTTTTCGACTAGTCGAATTCCTCGACTTGTCGAAAAATTTTGGGTTTGATTGAATAGGTCGGAACCCCTTCAGACCTAAAAAAGTCTAAAACTGCCGTCTTTTCGACAGATGGCAGATTTCGACTTCAATTGAATCTACCCCCAGATATAGTAAATAGAATAATAATAATAATAATAATAATAATAATAAGTAGAAAAAAGTGGTTGAAAACAAATTTTAAAAAAAGGCCCTGTAGAGGCACATTTGCATAGCCGGCATGTACTATACTCATGCAGTAATGCCAGTAATACACGGACTGTATGTTACAGCCAGAGCCATACCTAGGGGTCCAGATGGCACTGGCAAAGTGATTGACTTGATACACATCCCTCCCCCCATAGTCCATATAGGGACAGATGTATTAAGCCTGGAGAAGTGATAAAGCAGTGATAAGTGCAAAGTGATAACACACCAGCCAATCAGCTCCAATATGTAAACTGACAGGAGCTGATTGGCTGGTGCGTTATCGCCTTGTACTTATCACTGCTTTATCACTTCTCCAGCTTAATACATCTGCCCCCAAAGGTCCAGAGGACAGAATGCAGAAGGAGGCAAGTATGCCACACTGGAAGTACCAAGGGGTATTCGGGCGCTAAAAGTAGGAGATATTATGCTAAGCTGCAGCCTGGTTACATACCCAGGCGACTGCGGTAAGGTTGTGAAGTCCTAATCTATTATCTGGACACAACACGGTCCATAATAAAAACTGAAGGTCAAGTTGGATTTAAAGCAAACATTATATCTATTTTTTTTTAAACATTTTTTTAATTAGTCTCGATCTTCCTGCTCTTAATTAGAGAATTGTTCTGGTCATGTGACTAGTCATCACATGATCTCTAGATACATCACATGATCTCTAGATACATCACATGGTATATTTTAACCTATCATAATATACAAGGAACTGTTTCCCAGACAACACAGGGATAAACAAAAATAATTAAAGGTTGAATAGTATACTTTGTTTTATCAAAAACATAAATGGAATGGAATAACATTTTTATTTATCTATGTAGGTTGTCCCCTGGTGGAGTTTGCTCTGACTCCTATTTATTGTTTAATTGTTTTTAACTATATTAACATTGATTAACTACACCTAGCATCCAGGTGTCAATTAAGCCACCATATTGTTTAGGGTATATAAACCCCAAACAGAGACACTTCATTATACCTTTGAAAAAGATGCAAGCTACATGCAGCGTAACGCGTCAGGTGTTCTTGCATGGGTCAGGATTCTTCATCCATTTGGAACTACATTAACCATTGGCATTGATCCATCCATCAGAGGAGCCTTAGAGAGAATTCCGGCACGTTACAGACACCGTACTGCATGAGGATCCCACCAATAACACGGGACATTTTCCAGCCATTTGCTCCTCTAACGGTGCACTGGATATCAATCCACTACCGGACTATCCACTATTAGAAAAGAGACTCCTGCTGTTTTGGATGGACATATCTTTTACAAGGTCCATTTATTTATACATTTCCTGTCCTGACCCATTTAACTAGGGTAATATACACCTTTTATTATTGCACATGAATTCACGCTACTGAATGATTTATGGATGCAACTGTGTTTTATTCAAATTAAATTGTCTTTTTTAATTGTATTAATTTATTCAGTCTCCCATTGTGTAACTTCAAATAGAGCGCAGCCCACTTTCAATTTTTTTTTCTTTTAAGTATGCCACACTGTGGTCCCAAGGAACAGCTTCTGGTTTTCACTGTCCAGCTCTAGTGGTTACAAGTTCCAAATAGCAAGCTGTGGGCTCCTCACTTCTAAATCTTCAGTACTGATGTCACTTACATCAACACTGACAGAGCCAGAACTCCCTATGATGTGCTATATGAGCATAGCCATTGGCCTGCCCACTAAGATACTGAGGCTGTAGCCCAGCACTAGACTTGGGATATTCCATTCCTTCCCTCTAAATGTCAAGAATCCAGACACCGCTGAACAGAGCAAGTGAAGCTCAATGTAATTGATAATAATAATAATAAAGGTTTGAATAGGTCATCTTGGTATCAGACTGGCACCCTGGGGCTAGCAGGTTTAGCCATCAGGTGCCCCCCCCCCCCCCCCCCCTAGACTAGCACCACTGGCAAGTGCCATTCTTGCCAACCCCTAGTTATTGACCTGGTTACACCATACAAAAAAATTCTCCATAGCATAAACATTTGTCTGCCCACCATACTATCAATTAAAAAATATTTTTCCTGTCAAAATGAAACAAAGAGAGGTTCAAAATTATAAAAAAAATATCATAAGCTATTTGGAATAGAGAGTATGCTCATTTCCAATCCTCACTGCCTCTTCGCCACCCTTAACTCCATTCTTTGTCCTTTAACTCTTCTCTCACCACCAATGTCACATTCTAGATTGGCACAATCTCCTATATTTCACTGCTTTATTTTCCACCTCCAAATTATTTTTCATCCCTAATGCCACTAAGGCTCTTATCCATGCACTCATCATCTCACACCTTGACATATGTCATTTCCTCCCCTCTGGCTTCCCTGTTCTCACCTTTCCCTTCTTCAATCCATCCTGAACAATGCTGCTCATCTAATTTTCCTCTTTCACCACTCATCATTGGTGTTCCCATTTGACAATCTGCTTTATTGATTCCCTATACCCTTTAGAATACAGTTCAAACTACTCAATCTCACATATACAGCCCTTAATCACTTCTCACCTCCTAGATCTCCAAATCACTCTCCCTTCTAGATCTCCTTCCACTAATCACATCTCACCTACACTCTATCTACCTCGTTTCACACTCTTCTCAATGATTTTTCCAGCTCCAACCCCTCCACTGGAACCTACTCCCTTGTCAAGTAAGATTTTCTACCAGACTTGCCAGTTGCAAACATGCATTTAAAACTTTATCATTAAACCCTACCAGCCCTCCCCCGAAATGTACACTTTCCTCTCTGCCTCTAGCCTGTCCTTCTTTCTAGATCACACTCCTACCATTTTCCCCTCCCCTTAGTATATAAACTCTCAGGGCCAGCTTCCATCTTGTAGTGTCCTTAGCATTATTCATACCGCTTGTGCCCCTCATATTATGTTTCTAAGGGGTATATTTACTAAAGTTTGATTTGTGTTTTGGGGCAATTTTCTATTGGTTTTTGAAAATCAAAGCTGTACTAAGGTCAAAACCAATGGAAAACCGATTAAAAAAAACGACTTTCCGACCAAGATCGAACATTTATCCAAGATCCAGCATCCATATTTTCACAAAGAAAATACTAAAGAATGGAGATTTACTAAAGCTCGGTTTTAGAACTGACCAAAACCCAATGTAAAAATTATGGCTAACTCGCCAAAACTATAGACCTGCCTGTGGCAAGTGAGTTTGGTAGATGATGATCTGTGCAGGCTTGTCAATGTTTTGCCTCAGATAGGAATCCTCGGCTCGGATTGCATCGGATCCCTGAAGTTTGGAGTGGTACAGATTTCTTAAAATCTGAACCGCTCACCTCTACCTGGCAGTAATGTGTGTTAGGGCCTCTTCCTGGCAGTAATGTGCATAAGGGGCTCTACCTGCCAATTATGTGCGTAAGGGGCTCTACCTGTCAGTAATGTGCTTAAGGAGCTCTACCTGGCAGTAATGTGCGTAAGGGGCTCTACTGTGGTTTAAATTGAATAATGGACACTTCTGTGTGGTGAAATATGAATTGGAACTATCCTGCCCATGCCCAATCCATGCTCAATCCCTATGAAGCCACTCCCCTGTATTATTGGCACGCACTGTCTCTATTTTATTTGGGGGGGCACCAATTCTCTTTCTGGCACAGGACACCAAATTGTCTAGTTACGCTCTGATGAGTGCGGCTGCCAACTAACTCCTCCCACCAGTGCTGAATTCATGGCTGTGTCATGGGCCCTGTCACCTCTGTCTTGGTCCTGTCACCTCTGTCAAGCCCTGCCCTATTTATCCTGTCACCTCTGTCCTGTCCCAGCCCCATCTGCACTGGCTCTATCATCTCTGTTCTGTCCCTATCACTCCACTATCCTGTCCCTTCTGTTCTGCCCTGGTCCTGCTCCCTCGGTCCTGGTCCTGTCACCTCTGTCCTGGCCCTGTCACCCCCAGTCTTGTGCCTGTCACCTCTTTCCAGGTCTTTCATGTCCTCTTCCTGTCACCTATTTCATCCCCTGTCATCTCTTCCCTGCCTCCTCTGTCCTGTTCAGGGCCGGATTAAGCCTTTGGAGGTCACTTAAGACAGGGAGCCCCGGGAGAAGAGGATGTGTATATGAGATTGTGCATATCTCCCATCAAGTCCCATCCCAAAAGGGACACAAATGCTCTCTACCTGGTCTTCCCTCTTAATATATTATTGTTGTCACCTGTGTTGAATTATTTCATTGATAAGAAAGGTATTTCAACACAGGTAATTGCAATCATAAATTAAAATGGAAGTACAGGTAGAGAGCATTTCTCTTACGTCCTAGAGGATGCTGGGGACTCCGTAAGGACCATGGGGTATAGACGGGCTCCGCAGGAGATAGGGCACCTAAAAAGAATTTTGACTATGGGTGTGCACTGGCTCCTTCCTCTATGCCCCTCCTCCAGACCTCAGTTAGATCTTGTGCCCAGAGGAGAATGGGTGCACTGCAGAGAGCTCTCCAGAGTTTTCTGTGGAAAAAGAATTTTGTTAGGTTTTTTATTTTCAGGGAGTCCTGTTGGCAACAGGCTCCCTGCATCGTGGGACCGAGGAGAGAGAAGCAGAGCTGGCTTGTCAAGTTGGGCACTGCATCTAGGCTACTGGACACCATTAGCTCCAGAGAGAGTCGGAACACAGGTCTCACCTGGGGCTCGTCCCGGAGCCGCGCCGCCGTCCTCCTCACAGATGCCGAAGATAGAAGCCGGATGAGAAGGCAGAAGACATCTTAGGCGGCAGAAGACATCAGATCTTCATGAGGTAAGGCGCGCAGCGGTAAGCTGCGCGCCATTGCTC
This sequence comes from Pseudophryne corroboree, assembly GCF_028390025.1. Classification (NCBI taxonomy): domain Eukaryota; kingdom Metazoa; phylum Chordata; class Amphibia; order Anura; family Myobatrachidae; genus Pseudophryne; species Pseudophryne corroboree. Next base: position 460,421,105 of record NC_086444.1, on the reverse strand, counting down.
CCAGTCACACACAGCAGCACTGAAGGGCGCAGGGGGGGGGGGGTGCCCTTGGCAGCAATATTCCTCACTTTTGGGCATAATGCAGATAGATTAGGCTGCGGAGGCAGTAAATCTAAGATCCCCCGCCATTTTAATAGAAAAGTCACTGGGACCGAAGCCCGCCGTCGGGTGGGCGGGGCTTGATCCTCAGCACTAACCAGCACCATTTTCTCCACAGAAGCTGCATGCATGAACGCTGGCTCCCTGGTCTCTCCCCTGCTGAACTTCACAGGCTGGAAAAAAGAGGAGGGGGGCACATTAGCGACGCAGTGAGTGGGAATTGATATATTATATTAAAAAAAGCGCTATCTGGTCATATTTTTTCCAGTGGTTTTAAGCGCTGGTGTGTGCTGACATACTCTGTCTCTCCAAAGGGCCTGGTTGGGGTTTTGTCCCCTTATAGGTTAATCCCTGTGTGTGGGGGGTGTCGGTACGTGTGTGTCGACATGTCTGAGGCGGAAGGCTTCTCCAAGGAGGCGGTGGAGCAAATGAGTGGTGTGTCCCCGTCGGTTGTGCCGACTATGGATTGGATGGACATGTGGCATATGTTAAATGCAAGTGTGGCATCTTTACATAAAAGGCTTGATAAGGCTGAATTAGGGGGGACATCAGGGGGTCAATCCTCGGATTGGACCGACTCACAGGGCCCGTAGGGGTCTCAAAAGCGTCCCTTGACACAAGACACTACTACCGACACGGATTCTGACTCCAGTGTCGACTACGACGAAGTAAAATTACACCCTAGGGTGACTAAAACCATTCAGTGTATGATTGTGGCAATAAGGGATGTGTTACATATTGAGGATGAACCCTCGGTCCCCGACACAAGGGTTCACATGTTTAAGGAAAAGAAACAGATTATTAATTTTCCCACATCTCATGAATTAAATGATTTCTTTGGAAAAGCTTGGGAGACTCCGGAAAAGAGACCGCAGATCCCCAAAAGAATTGATATGGCATACCCCTTCCCTAAGCAGGACAGGGAGATTTGGGAATCATCCCCCACTGTGGACAAAGCCCTGACACGCTTGTCCAAGAAAGTGTCGCTACCGTCTCCTGACACAGCGGCCCTTAAGGACCCTGCAGATCGCAGGCAAGAAACTGCCTTAAAGTGTATTTATTCTCATACAGGGGCTGTGCTAAGACCGACAATTGCGTCGGCATGGGTGTGTAGCGCAATTGCAGCTTGGACAGATGAGCTGACAGACCAATTTGATAATATGGGTAAAGATACTATATTCTTAACTCTAGCCCACATAAAAGACGCAGTCTTATTTATGAGGGATGCTCAAAGGGACATTGGATTGCTAGCTTCTAGGGCCAATGCCATGTCTATCTCAGCGAGAAGATCCTTATGGACTCGCCAATGGACGGGTGATGCGGATTCCAAGAAACATATGGAAGTACTACCCTATAAGGGTGATGTATTGTTTGGGGATGGGCTGACGGACCTGGTTTCCACAGCTACAGCAGGTAAATCAAATTTTTTACCATATATTCCCCAACAGCAAAAGAAAGTAACACCCTATCAGATGCAGTCCTTTCGGTCGCACAAGTCCAGAAGAGGTCGGGGATCCTCTTTCCTCGGCAGAGGTAAGGGCAGAGGCAAAAGAGCACCTGCTTCGGCAGGTGCCCAGGAACAAAAGTCCTCCCCGGCTGCTCCAAAACTCACAGCATGACGCTGGGGCTCCCCTGAGGGAGTCCGCACCGGTGGGAGCACGTCTTCGACTTTTCAGTCAGGCCTGGGTCAGTTCAGACTTGAATCCCTGGGTGTTGGAAATAGTTTCCCAGGGTTACAAATTGGAATTCGAGGAGGTGCCCCCGCGCCGATTTTTCAAATCGGCCCTACCAGCTTCCACATCGGAAAGGGATATAGTGTTAGCTGCAATTCAAACGCTGTGTATACAGCAAGTGGTAATCAAGGTTCCCCAGCACCAGCAGGGAAGAGGTTACTACTCAACCCTATTTGTGGTCCCGAAACCGGACGGTTCGGTCAGACCTATTTTGAATCTGAAATCCCTAAACCTGTACATAAAAAGAATCAAATTCAAAATGGAATCACTCAGAGCGATAATAGCCAACATGGAGGAGGGGGAGTTTATGGTGTCTCTGGACATAAAGGATGCGTACCTTCATGTCCCCATTTATGCCCCCCATCATGAATACCTGAGATTCACTGTACAGGATTGTCATTACCAATTTCAGACGTTGCCGTTTGGACTTTCCACGGCCCCGAGGATTTTCACCAAGATAATGGCGGAAATGATGGTGGTCCTGCGCAAGCATGGAGTTACAATTATCCCATACTTGGATGATCTCCTGATAAAAGCGAGATCAAGGGAGAAATTGCTGAGCAGTGTGGCGCTCTCTCTGAGAGTGCTCCAGCAACACGGTTGGATTCTAAATCTACCGAAGTCACAGTTAATTCCGACAACTCGACAACCGTTCCTAGGTATGATACTGTATACGGAACAAATGAAGGTCTTCCTCCCAATAGGGAAAGCCCAGGACATCCAGAATATGGTCAGAGACCTGCTAAAACCGAAAAGGGTGTCAGTTCACCAATGCACGCGAGTTCTGGGAAAAATGGTGGCGGCCTATGAGGCCATTCCCTTCGGAAGGTTCCATGCAAGGACTTTTCAATGGGACCTTCTGGACAAGTTGTCCGGGTCCCATCTGCACTTACATCGGAAAATAACTCTGTCCCCAGGGGCCAGAGTGTCTCTCCTGTGGTGGTTGCAAAGTGCCCACCTGCTGGAGGGTCGCAGGTTCGGAATTCAGGATTGGATCCTGTTTACCACGGATGCGAGCCTCCGAGGATGGGGAGCGGTCACACAGGAAAAAAAAATAAAAAATTTCAGGGTCTTTGGTCAGACCAGGAGTCCTGTCTACACGTCAATGTGTTGGAACTCAGGGCCATTTACAACGGCCTTCGACAAGCGGAGAGTCTTCTTCGAAACCTACCGGTTCTGATTCAATCAGACAATGTCACAGCAGTGGCTCATGTGAACCGCCAAGGCGGGACAAGAAGCAGAGTCGTGATGGCGGAAGCCACAAGGATTCTTCGCTGGGCGGAAAATCATGTAAGCGCTCTGTCGGCTGTCTTCAGTCCGGGAGTGGACAACTGGGAAGCAGACTTCCTCAGCAGACACGATCTCCATCCAGGAGAGTGGGGTCTTCATCAAGAAGTCTTTGCAGACATAACACGTCTTTGGGGAACTCCTCAAATAGACATGATGGCGTCACGCCTCAACAAAAAGCTTCGGAGGTACTGTGCCAGGTCTCGGGACCCTCAGGCAGTGGCAGTAGATGCTCTGATAACACCGTGGCTGTTCAAATGGGTCTACGTGTTTCCTCCTCTTCCTCTCATCACAAAAGTGTTGAGGATCATAAGGCAAAGAAACGTACAGACAATACTCGTTGTCCCAGACTGGCCTCGAAGGGCCTGGTACTCAGATCTACAAGAGATGCTCACAGGAGATCCCTTGCCTCTTCCTCTGAGGGAAGACCTGTTGCAACAGGGGCCCTGTGTATTTCAAGACTTACCGCGGCTACGTTTGACGGCATGGCGGTTGAACGCCGAATCCTAGCGAAAAAGGGGATTCCGGAAGTGGTCATCCCTACTTTAATAAGGGCTAGGAAGGAGGTGACGGTTAAGCATTATCACCATGTCTGGCGAAAGTATGTGTCTTGGTGTGAGACCAAGAATGCACCTACGGAAGTTTTTTCATCTGGGTCGTTTTCTCCACTTCCTACAGACAGGAGTGGATATGGGCCTGAAATTAGGCTCTGTTAAGGTACAGATTTCAGCCCTCTCGATTTTCTTTCAGAAGGAACTGGCTTCTCTTCCAGAAGTCCAAACGTTTGTAAAGGGAGTGCTGCATATCCAGCCCCCTTTTGTGCCTCCAGTGGCACCATGGGACCTGAACGTGGTGTTGCAGTTCCTAAAATCACACTGGTTTGAACCGCTTAACAAGGTTGAGTTGAAATTTCTTACCTGGAAGGTGGTCATGCTGTTGGCCTTGGCATCAGCAAGGCGAGTGTCTGAATTGGCGGCCTTGTCACACAAGAGCCCCTACTTGATTTTTCATGTGGATCGAGCTGAATTGAGGACACGTCCGCAATTTTTGCCTAAAGTGGTTTCTTCGTTCCATATGAATCAACCTATTGTGGTGCCTGTGGCTACAAGTGACCTGGAGGATTCCAGATCCCTGGATATAGTCAGGGCCTTAAAGATTTATGTAGCCAGAATGGCTAAAATTAGGAAAACAAAGGCTCTGTTTGTCCTGTATGCTGCTAATAAGATTGGCGCACCTGCTTCAAAGCAGACTATTGCTTGCTGGATCTGTAATACGATTCAGCAGGCTCATTCTACGGCTGGATTGCCGTTACCAAATTCGGTTAAAGCCCATTCCACTAGGAAGGTGGGCTCTTCTTGGGCGGCTGCCCGAGGCGTCTCGGCATTACAGCTTTGCCGAGCGGCGACTTGGTCGGGGTCAAACAATTTTGCTAAATTCTACAAGTTTGATACCCTGGCTGATGAGGACCTAGCGTTTGCTCAGTCGGTGCTGCAGAGTCATCCGCACTCTCCCGCCCGATTGGATGCTTTGGTATAAACCCCATGGTCCTTACGGAGTCCCCAGCATCCTCTAGGACGTAAGAGAAAATAAGATTTTAAACCTACCGGTAAATCTATTTCTCCTAGTCCATAGAGGATGCTGGGCGCCCGTCCCAGTGCGGAAACTCTGCAAGACTTGTATATAGTTGTTGCTTACATAAGGGTTATGTTACAGTTGTAATAGGTCTTGGACCGTTACTGTCGTTTGTTCATACTGTTAACTGGTTATGTATGTTCCAGGTTACATGGTATGATTGGTGTGGGCTGGTATGAATCTTGCCCATGGATTGCTAAATCCTGCCTTGTATTGTCCATCTCCTCTGGGCACAGTTCTCTAACTGAGGTCTGGAGGAGGGGCATAGAGGGAGGAGCCAGGGCACACCCATAGTCAAAGTTCTTTTTAGGTGCCCTATCTCCTGCGGAGCCCGTCTATACCCCCATGGTCCTTACGGAGTCCCCAGCATCCTCTACGGACTAGGAGAAATAGATTTACCGGTAGGTTTAAAATCTTATTTTTTTTTACATCCTAGAATGGATCATGTTGGGAGGTATGGCCTCTGTACTACTTACACACTGGGACAAGACTCAGGAGGACTCTCTGTGTGTGTCTCTCTAGCCCCAAATGCTCTCATTAGATAACAGGTTACAGGTTAGGACCCAGACACACAGACATGGAGTAGGAGAAGCTGGGACCCCTGGGTTACTTGCAGCTCACTCCCCCATACTATCTCTCCTCTGGTTGGGAAGCTGCTTTGGTAGCTCATGAAATCTGATACTCCTGTGTATCTGCCTGTTCTGCATACTGTCCTGCTCACATTCTGTATGCCTATTTCTGCTGCTGCACAAGAGGGAGACCTACTGATATCATCGTGCTTCAGCCAGGGGGACTTCTAACAGAGGGGTCCTGGGGAGCATATACCCTGGTCAGTGGCAAAACAATAAATTAGGCGCCCCCAAAGGCAAAATGTTTCAGGCCCTTTCTTGGTACCTACTCGCTGTGAGGGGTTCTGCTTATTTTGCAGGGATTCCCCCCCCCCCCCCCCCTCCGGCTGCAGTGGGTTTGCGGTCCTGTCGCGCCTGCCCTCATTAAAAATTGCCCCTCCTAAAATGGCTGCCACCTCCTCTAGCATCCTAAATAATAGCTCCTCTGAGGCAATGGCCATTTTGGGAGGGACATTTTCAATGGGGGAAGACATGACTGGACAGCAGACAAGTATCTCCAGGTACAGGCAGTGGCATAGCAATAGCCCCAGCACACACATGTCACCCAGTGCCTCCAATCCCCCGCTTGGTCTTTGAGGGTTATTGCTATGCCACTGGTCCTGGTCCAATCACCTCTGTCCTGTCCCCACTGTCCTGCCCCTATATACAGTATGTAATGAGGGGTCTCTGTATTATAGGCCATCTCTCTGCTAATGAAGTGTTACTGCCAGTGATAAACCACACCAGAGCAACTCTAGTTAAGAATGATTCTCTGGAGGATGACAGCAGGAACAGCTCACAAAAAATATGCCTAATTTATTTATTTACTTTAAATCCAGATTTTTTTTATTTCGATTTTTACCCATGTGTAATTCTATAGGCCATTGTTTCAGTAGGTGGCTCCTCTGTCACAGTATACCAGATAGATGGTGAATGCAGTTAGTAGATAGAAAAGCCTATAGTTTTATTGATCGATTTTCTGTTGGTTTTGACTTTAGTAAATCTCCGATTTGCAGAACTGATGGGAAATTGCACAAAAATATAAAAGTGCCATAAACCAACCTTTAATAAATATATCACTTATAGTGCATAACAAATCTGTGGTCATGATATACAGTAGATATGTTAATTAAATGGATGGTAATGTCTGATGCAAATTCATAGAGTACCACTTTTTGTGCTTTATATCATTAATATTTTACTATTTGTTTTATAATTTAGCAAGAAGATTACAATATTTTGCTTTAATATTGGTAATAACTAATTATTTTATAGTAATTTTGTATCCTTCAACTGACTTTCAAAACCAACAAGGTGACACAATAATAGATAAGATATAGTGTCTGAATTTATGTGTCCAAACCATGAAATTATGTATTCCACTATTTTTATTTATAAATGTCTGATTCCTTCATTGTGCAAGTTAAGCTGCAAATCAGTCTGAGGAGATAACATATTAGTGAGCCTTACCAATGAGAGCCACTGAATATTGCTGATTAGATCTGCCATCTCCCCGTAAGCAAGACAGCTGAGGAGCCTGATGCTAATTCTCTTCCATCCGTGATTTTGGTTTGGTAATTGGTAGGAGAGTGAATGTTTCTTTCAGTTACAATGAGCTCCTTATAATGAACTGATTGACATTTTTTTCAGTCTACTATAAGATCCAGTTTTTAAACTTATCTTGTCTGAATGGTTACTGACCACAGATATACTGTACTTAAGATGGCCAGATGGTACCTATTGTTCATGTTATACGGCTAATATATGTGTGAAAGTACATTTTCTATATTGTATACATCTCAGATGGTGATACCGTGCAATTTTTACAGGTCATATTGAGTTAATTATGTTATTGTTGTTGTTGTTGTTATTATATTATTATTATTATTATTATTATTATTATTATTTATAAATACAGTGACTTTTATCCCCATTATCAATGGTAGCTTAATTAGTTTCTGACAAAATTACTGAAAAATATTATATGAGAAATGTTTCAAGCCTAGGACAGTCCTTGCTAATTAGGGACAATTGGCTTCTATGATGATTTCTTAGCACTTTACCTAATCTGTGAACAGGCATTCCTAATGTCACACTTAAAGGGCCCTACACATTTAACAATCCGCCGCCGATCTGCCCGACGGCGGATACGGCCGACGGGTGACACGGCGGCGGGGGGGGGGGGCAGTGACGGGGGGAGTGAAGTTTCTTCACTCCCCCCGTCACCCGGCTCCATAGCAGTGCAGGCAAATATGGACGAGATCATCTATATTGGCCTGCATGCACAAGCGACGGGGCACGAGCGATGAACGAGCATGGAGCCGCGCATCGTTCATCGCTGGAGCCTCCACACTCAAAGATATGAATGGTATCTCGTTCATTAATGAGATCATTAATGAGCTCGTTCATATCTTTGACTTTTATCGCCCAGTGTGTAGGGCCTAAAAGGTGTGTACACACGGTGAGATTTTTTTTTTGTGATTTTGACTATATAATCAAAATTGCATAGAAAGTGCAGATCACAAGGTGAAAGTCACCTTGCGATCCTGATGCGCGGTCCCACGAGGTCGGTATCGCAAGCCCAGATAGAATGTGCAGGCAAGTCAATTTTTACTAAAAAAAAATAGTCAAAATTTACACTTAGTCAAAATCGTACAGAGCCAGTATTGCAAGCACAGTCATTTTTGCTTGCGATACCGACCTAGGGGGTCATTCCGACCTGATCGCACGGTAGGTTTTTTCACTGCGCTGCAATCAGATCAGAACTGCGCATGCATATGCACCGCAATACGCAGTCGCGTCGCTCGGGCACAAAGCGGATAGTTGCTGTGCAACGGGATTTATGAAGAATCCATTCACACGGACGATGGCAAAGAGATTGACAGGAAGAAGGCGTTTATGGGTGTCAACTGACCGTTTTCTGGGAGTGTTTGGAAAAATGCAGGCGTATCCAAGCGTTTGCAGGGCAGGTGTCTGACATCAATTCCGGCCCCGGACAGGCTGAAGTGATCGCAAGGGCTGAGTACGTTCAGAGCTACTCAGAAACTGCACAAAATGTTTTTGCACAGCTCGGCTGCACATGGGATCGTACACTTGCAAGGCTAAAATACACTCCCCTGTGGGCAGCGACTATGCGTTTGCATGCCCGCTAAAAACAGCTAGCGAGCGATCAACTCGGAATGACCCCCCTAGTCCCTATCACACAGTGAGAATCAGGGTTTAGCCCGAATCTCACCGCGTGTACACACCTTTACAGTGCAGGTTTTAGTGATATCCAGGATTCAGTACAATGGTTAAATAAAAATAACTGAGATGCTAATTAAATCAACTGTGCTCAAGCATGGATATCACTAAAACCTGGACTGTAAAGTGTACCTTGAGGACTGAGGTTGGGGAATGCCTGCTGTAACGCTACCAGTTGCATGGCAAACACACATTCCATGATTGTAAATACAAACAGAATACAGATGAGTGGTTCAGTTTTCACGGAAACCGAACCCACCCGAACTTCCGGGATCTGAGGCGACCTTGCGGTTTTGCCTTGTGAGCCAGTCCCATTGAATTCAATGGACTGATCAATGATTGTCTGAGAGAACCATCTGTCACGGCTTTCAGGCAATTAGCACTTGCCCATAGAGTGCAATGGGTACAGATGTGAAGATACCGCCCGCCTCCACCCCTCCACACCTAGGACACTGCCGGATCCCTGCTGCTGACTCCGCTGGCACCCCTACTGTCGACACTGCCGGCAGCCCCACACAGAGGACACCACCACAGAGGACACCTCCGGTAACCCTGCACTGTCAGCACCGCCAGCACCCCTACACAGTGGATTCTGCCGGCACCCCGTGCTGCTGACACCATTGGCCCCCCTGTGACAGTAAGTGCACTATCTTATCTGCACCATAACCTCCATCGTATCCGACCCGCACTGTTCCCCACACTGTATCTGACCCGCACCCTATCCTGCACTGCATCTAACCATGTATCCAACCAGCACCCTATCCGACTCGCACTGTATCCGATCCTGACTGTATCCTACCTGCACTGTATCCTAAGCATCCGACCCATACTGTATCCGACCTGCATTGTATCCAACCCACACTGTATCTGATCTGCACTATAAAACTGTATCTGATCCCATACTCTCTCCGACCAACACTGTAACTCGCACTGTATCCAACCCACACTGTAAGCGGCCTGCACTGTAAACCACACTGTATCCAATCTGAACTGTATCCGAACTGCTCTGTAACCCGCACTGTGGGGGTCATTTCGACCCATTCGCATACTGCAATTTCTCGCATCCGTGCGAACGGCTCTGAACTGCACATGCGCACAGATGGCAATGCGCAGGCACGTCAGTCGCTGGTGACGGCCATCGCCATGGAACGACAGACCTTATGAAGAAGCCGGTTGCATCGGCGAACGCAAGAAGATTGACAGGCAGAAGGCGGACCTGGGTGGCAACTCATAGTTTTCGAGGAGTGTCCGGAAAACCGCAGTCGTGCTCAGCCGTTGATGAGGAGGGTTCCTGACGTCAGCCCCAAGTCGGATCATCGAAACGTGTAAGTCCTGAGCTGTGGAGAGACTGCACAAACTTTTTGTTTGTGCAGCTCTCTGCACAAGCAATTGCAGCCCTGCACAGCCCTAACTCCCTCCCCTGTAGGCGACGATTACCTGGTCGCAGCACTGCAAAAAATAGCCTGCGTGCGACCAGGTTGGAATGACCCCCTGTATCCGAACTACAATGTATCTGACCTGCACTGTATTTGACCGGCACTGTGTGTCCGGCACTGTAACCTGTTCAATATTTAACTGTGTGTCCCAAAGTATTCCGCACTGCGGGCCTAATTCAGACCTGATCGTAGCAGCAAATTTGTTAGCAGATGGGCAAAACCATGTGCACTGCAGGGTGGGCAGAAATAACATATGCAGAGAGAGTTAGGTTTGGGTGGGTTATATTGTTTCTGTGCAGGGTAAATACTGGCTGCTTTATTTTCACACTACAATTTAGATTTCAGTTTAAACACACCCCACCCAAATCTAACTCTCTCTGCACATGTTATATCTCCCCCCCCCCCCCCCCCTGCACTGCACATGGTTTTGCCCATCAGCTAACAAATTTACAGCTACGATCAGTTCTGAATCAGGCCCTGTACCCTGCAGGTACAGAAAGTTATTTTAGTGGTTTGGGAGAATTTGGGGAGCTATTCAACAAAATGGCTGATTGATTGGGGCTTTACATGGGCACAGGGTGCCAGTCATCAGTGGCCCAGGGCCACCAGGAGATAGGTACAGATTGGGCACTGAGAATAGGTTTATGCTAAGGGCATTTTGCACTTGTGTAGGGGGCATCCACATTCACTGTTGCTATTTTACACTTTTATGCTTTGCCATTTGTTAACTACTACTACTATTTGAGCAATGATATTCCACCCGAGTTTAAAAGCACTTGCAAGTTGGTTCAATTGGTTATTGCTAATACATTACTAATTTGCAAAACATTTTCAAACAGAAATAACTGCCGTGTGATTGTGCCGCTGCTCTGCTGCTTAGTTTAGCCAGCCTATGTTTGTGAACCATATTGTGAGCTGTGAGATGGTCAAAATTCACTGAAAATTACTGGACTTATGTTATTGAAGTTAATAATACTGTAGGAACAAATAAAAGGCCCAAATTACTTGATTTCAGCTGTTTTTATCAATAATAATAAAAAAATACAGATTAAAAAAAAGCTAAACCCACTGGGGTTGTTTTGGCAAAACCAAATCCAAAACATAAAGTTACAGTAGATACAAAAGCAAAACACGGGGGTCGACGCACACCTCCAAAACAGAAGAAAGTTGTTGTCAGTGCATAACCACTCTTGTTTATTTCTAGTACTATAGACATATGAGATAAAGCATCAAATACTGGTTAAAATAAGGCTGCATCTTGATCCTAAAATGCACATTTCAGGAAGAATGTTCTTTGTAATAACACACACTGGACATCATCTAAAATACTGTAACATTATCCAGCGTCTGCATATAAATGGCCTAATTTAAAGTAAAAAGTAAATCCAGCTGCTAAGTTTTCACCTTATACCACTTTTACATCAAAATGCCGGGTCGCACCCAGGATTTTATAGCTGGCACCAACCTGTATGCATCACGGTTGAGACCCCTTTTAGATTGGTGGAAGGACCCAGCTTTTTGCCGGGTCAGTGACGTCACTGCCTACGTGCACAGTACCCGCGCCTTCTAGCGCCGGCTCTACCTATGCAGTAAACGGGTCCCAGGTTGCATTGACACAGCTTACACTGCACCTTCCTTCCCAGGACTAACCCTGCAATCTGGCCGTGTTAGATTCCTGGGTTGCTAGACCCGGGTGGAGCTACTGTATTTCAACTGACAGCAATCCCGGGTTGGCGTGCAATAACCTGGGATATTATTGTCAGCGGAAAAGGGGTATTAATAAATCATGTTGTGATGAAATATTAAAATGTGTGAACTGATTTATGGTTTGGGGAAAGCTCAGCTCTAAATTGCAGTGTAAAAATAAAGCTGTATTTGTGTGATACATGCAAGATCAGGCAGCATTTTTACTAAGGATGATTTGGTTCGGTTCCCTGAACCCCCCTGAACATCACATCCCGAGCCTGGATCTGAGTTCGGCTCTGGTTTTCCCGCCAGACTCGGAAACCAGAACGAGGTAAAACGTCATCATCCCGCTGTCGGATTCTCGCGGGTTTTGGATTCCATATAAGGAGCCGCGCGTCGCCGCCATTTTCACCACAGTCCTGGAGAGTGTAGCGAGAGGACGTGTCTCCTCAGTGTATGTGCGGGAAAGTGGCATGGCACGTGGGGTGGTGACCTGCTCTTTTGTATCATTCCAGTGCTGTCTTGTGCTGCATCAGTCCAGTGGTGGTGTCTTGTGCTGCATCAGTCCAATCACAGTGGTGGTATCCTGTGCTGCCATAAGTTCAGTGCTGCTGTATAAGTCTAGTCCAGTGGAGCTGTCTTGTGCTACATCAGTCCAGTGGTGGTGTCCTGTGCTGCCATGAGTCCAGTGGTGATGTCCTGTGCTCCCATAAGTCCAGTGCTGCTGTATAAGTCCAGTCCAGTGGTGCTGTCTTGTGCTGCCATAAGTCCAGTGGTGGTGTCCTGTGCTGCCATAAGTCCAGTGATGCTGCCGTATAAGTCGTCGTGCTATCTTGTGCTGCATCAGTCCAGTGGTGGTGTTCTGTGCTGCCATAAGTCCAGTGGTGGTGTCCTGTGCTGCCATAAGTCCAGTGGTGCTGCCGTATAAATCCAGTCCAGTGGTGCTGCCGTATAAGTCCAGTCCAGTGGGGCTGCCATATAAGTCCAGTCCAGTGGTGCTGTCGTATAAGTCCAGTCCAGTGGTCTTGCCGTATAAGTCCAGTCCAGTAGTGCTGCCGTATAAGTCCAGTCCAGTGGTGCTGCCGTATAAGTCCAGAGGTACTGCCGCATAAGTCCAGTCCAGTGGTGCTGCCTTATAAGTCCAGCCCAGTGGTCTTGCCGTATAAGTCCAGTCCAGTGGTGCTGCCGTATAAGTCCAGTCCAGTGGTGCTGCCGTATAAGTCCAGGGGTACTGCCGTATAAGTCCAGAGGTACTGCCGTATGAGTCCAGTCCAGTGGTGCTGCCATATAAGTCCAGTCCAGTGGTGCTGCCATATAAGGTCAGTCCAGTGGTGCTGCCGTATAAGTCCAGTCCAGTGGTTCTGCCATATAAGTCATGGGGTACTGCCATATAAGTCCAGGGGTACTGCCGTATAAGTCCAGGAGTACTGCCATATAAATCATTGGGTATTGCTGTATAAGTCATGGGGTACTGCCGTATAAGTCCAGTCCAGTGGTGCTGCCGTATAAATCCAGTCCAGTGGTGCTGCCATATAAGTCCAGGGGTACTGCCGTATAAGTCCAGTCCAGTGGTGCTGCTGAATAAGTCCAGGGTACTGCCGTATAAGTCCAGGGGTACTGCCGTATAAGTCCAGTGGTGCTGTCCTGTGCTGTATATTATTTACTCCAAATAAAGGTGTTATTAATATTTAATCCAAATAATTTTTACAGGGTTTGCCCTGTGTGGTGTAGGGGTACGCTCTCCTGTGCCGCATATTGTTATATAAATCCAGAAAAATAAAGGAGAACAAAAATTTGGAGGATAAAATAGGGAAAGATCAAGAACCACTTCCTCTTACTGCTGCCACTGCTGTTGTTGCTGCTGGGAGTCGATCGTCATCCCAGAGGGAAAGTCAGAAGGCCACTTGTACTACTTCAACTAAGCAACAGTCCTTTGCGAGGAAGATGAAATATGACAGCAGTCATTCTGTTGTAAAGCGGATAACTGAGGCCTTGACAGCTATGTTGGTGTTAGACGTGCATCTGGTAACCGCCATTAGTGCAGTGGGATTTAGACAATTGATGAAGGTAGTGCATCCAAGGTACCAAATCCCATCTAGATACCACTTCACTAGGAAAGTGATTCCCAGACTGTACAGGGACATTAAGAAAAGTGTCCTCAGTGTCCTAAAAAATGCGGTTGTACCCAGTGTACACTTAACCATGGACATGTGGACAAGTGGAGCAGGGCAAATTAAGGACCACATGACTGTGACAGCCCACTAGGTAGATGTATTGTCTGCCGCAGTGTCAACAGCAGCAGCACCAGTAGCAGCATCTCATAAACGCCAACTCGTTCCTAGGCAGGCTACGCTGTGTATCACCAGGTTCTGTAAGAGGCACACCGCTGACAACCTCTTACGGAAACTGAGGGACATCATCGCACGAAGACTTACCCCACTTAGACTCTCCCGGGAATTTGTTATATCGGACAACGCCACCAATATTGTGCGTGCATTACACCTGGGCATATTCCATCATGTCCCATGTTTTGTACATTCAATTAATTTGGTGGTGCAGAATTTTTTGAAAAATGACAGGGGCATGCAGGAGATGCTGTCAGTGGCCCGAAAAATTGCGGGTCACTTTTGACATTCAGCCACCTGCGTGCCACTCCTACATGAGCCAGCTGTTTGTGCCGCCCACTTGGGTTGCATAGCTTAGTCATCCAGCGACCTCATTGCACCTCTTTTCTTCTTTGCATTATGTGCTGTTTGGGGCCTAGTTTTTAAGAGTGCCATCCTGTCTGCCACTGCAGTGCCACTGCTAGATGGGCCAGGTGTTTGTGACGCACACTTGTGTCGCTTAGCATAGTCATCCAGCTACCTCATTGCACCTTTTTTTCTTCTTTGCATGATGTACTGTTTGGATCCTAGTTTTTAAAAGTGCCATCCTGTCTGACACTGCAGTGCCACTCCTAGATGGGCCAGGTGTTTGTGCCGCACACTTGTGTCGCTAAGCTTAGTCACCCAGCGACCTCGGTGCACCTCTTTTTTTTTGCATTATGTGCTCTTTGGGGCCTAGTTTTTAAAAGTACGATCCTGTCTGACACTGCAGTGCCACTCCTAGATGGGCCAGGTGTTTGTGCCGCCCACTTGTATCGCTTAGCTTAGTCATCCAGTGACCTTGGTGCAACCTTTTGGCCTATAAACAATATTGTAAGGTGTGAGGTGTTCAGAATAGACTGGAAATGAGTGGAAATGATTGTTATGGAGGTTATTAATACCGTAGGATCAAAATTACCCCCAAAATCTGTGATTTTAGCTGTTTTTATGTTTTTTAAAGAAATCATCCAGATCCAAAACCAAAACTCGAAAGGGTGGTTTTGGCCAAACCAATCCAGATCCAAAACACGAGCGGGAATCCAAATCCAAAACCAAAACACGAAAAATGCCCACCGCACATCTCTAATTTTTACAACATGCATCTAATTGTAAATAAGGTGGTATATTGTAATTAAAAAGCATTCTATAAATGTAGCCATGCTCATCTTTGCTGTGATGCGGCATGCTGCAACACGGCTTGCTGCATGGCACGCTGAGCTGCGACTCTTTGCAGCCAGCGATGGCTCCATTAATTCAAATGGCGCAATTGTATATAATAATGATGTTATTAATATGTATCATATTGCCAATTTGTTTATTCCTGCATAAATAAATTATGTAGATCTTGTAGATCCTTAGGTCACTATTTACTACAATCCGCATTCAGTGGCAGAATTAGTAAGTGGTTGACACATGTGTAAAAATACAATTTTGGCCCCCCTCCTCCACCCCAACCCAAGTTCACAATATGCCACACAGCAATGGATGACAGGGAGAGGCAGAGTGTGACAGCATAAATCAGGGGTAGTCAGAGGTTAACATAGAGAGGTAGAGGGTGACAAAGGAAAGCAAGGGGAGGCAGAGGGTGACAGCAGCAGAAGGGGAGGGGAAGGCAGTGGCAGTTTGGCAGTTGTGAGTTGCCTTTAATTCATAGACAAGAGTAAATCTGAAATAATGTACAGCTGTCTATTAATTAGAGGCAGTATGTGGCTGTGATCATCAGCAATGCTAGGTGACAGGACTCTTCCATCAGTCCGGCACACACAAGGTCAGCCCTTCCTCCCTACGGTAAGTGACAGGCCTCTCAGGAATTGGGGTCCATCCTGTTCTCTGCACTGAGCCATTCATCCGACAATACTCAAAATGGTCTGCGGGGGGGGATAACTCATTGCTGGTCTGGGCAGCAGTTGGCCCTTTAGTCCTCAGGGCCCCTGGTGCAATGCACCTGCTGCACCAATTATAGTTCTGCCTCTGTCTAAGTTTTCAAATGCATTTATAGTACGATATGTTACCTGAATTTGCATATAGAATTTAGGAAATATCACAGGACTCTATGAAGATTCACAAGCAGGGACATAGCCTGCAAGAAAGTTCTGTCCCAGAAAATGTTCTTCACACACTTCTTACTGAATTCTGCGCAAAAAATACAGTGTGAAGGTGTCTGTGCATGCGCCACAGCTGGCTTGCGCTACCGCCCCATCCCCCCTTAACCTTATCTATCTGCTTACACTTACCTGCTCTATGATCGGTGAGCTCTCTCCTCTGGTCAGCTGTTTGCTGAGCTCCTGGTCTGTGACCCCGGTCAGCTGTTCAATATTATAAACTGAGATGCTGGTCTACAGCACAATGACTAGGGTCACAGAGCAGGAGTCCTGCGATCAGCTGATTGGAGGAGAGAGCTCACCGATTACTGGGCCAAGGGCCGTTTCTAGACAACTTGGCTCAGCACCCCCAGACATTGGGACCACAGGAAAAAAAATCCTGATTCATGCCCCTTACATTATTTGTCATTTTTCTTCCTTATAGTAATGCCCCATACACATTATGCACCATACCGTAATGCTCCTTACACATTATGCACCCCACCGTAATGCCCCTTACACATTATGCACCATACCGTAATGCTCCTTACACATTATGCACCATACCGTAATGCTCCTTACACATTATGCACCATACCGTAATGCTCCTTACACATTATGCACCCCACTGTAATGCCCCTTACACATTATGCACCATACCGTAATGCCCCTTACACATTATGCACCATACCGTAATGCTCCTTACACATTATGCACCCCACCGTAATGCCCCTTACACATTATGCACACACCAAAATGCCCCTTACACATTTTGCCACACACCATAATTCCATTTATAACATTAAGTTCCCCTTGCACCATTTTAAACCCAATGCAGTAATGCCCCTGGCACCGTTTTATACTAGAGATGAGCGCCGGAAATTTTTCGGGTTTTGTGTTTTGGTTTTGGGTTCGGTTCCGCGGCCGTGTTTTCGGATTCGGGTGTGTTTTGGATTCGGGTGTTTTTTTTTAAAAACACTAAAAAACAGCTTAAATCATAGAATTTGGGGGTCATTTTGATCCCAAAGTATTATTAACCTCAAAAACCATAATTTACACTCATTTTCAGTCTATTCTGAATACCTCACACCTCACAATATTATTTTTAGTCCTAAAATGTGCACCTAGGTCGCTGGATGACTAAGCTAAGCGACCCTAGTGGCCGACACAAACACCGGGCCCATCTAGGAGTGGCACTGCAGTGTCACGCAGGATGTCCCTTCCAAAAAACCCTCCCCAAACAGCACATGATGCAAAGAAAAAAAGAGGCGCAATGAGGTAGCTGTGTGAGTAAGATAAGCGACCCTAGTGGCCGACACAAACACCGGGCCCATCTAGGAGTGGCACTGCAGTGTCACGCAGGATGGCCCTTCCAAAAAGCCCTCCCCAAACAGCACATGACGCAAAGAAAAAAAGAGGCGCAATGAGGTAGCTGTGTGAGTAAGATAAGCGACCCTAGTGGCCGACACAAACACCGGGCCCATCTAGGAGTGGCACTGCAGTGTCACGCGGGATGGCCCTTCCAAAAAACCCTCCCCAAACAGCACATGACGCAAAGAAAAAAAGAGGCGCAATGAGGTAGCTGTGTGAGTAAGATAAGCGACCCTAGTGGCCGACACAAACACCGGGCCCATCTAGGAGTGGCACTGCAGTGTCACGCAGGATGGCCCTTCCAAAAAACCCTCCCCAAACAGCACATGACGCAAAGAAAAAAAGAGGCGCAATGAGGTAGCTGTGTGAGTAAGATAAGCGACCCTAGTGGCCGACACAAACACCGGGCCCATCTAGGAGTGGCACTGCAGTGTCACGCAGGATGTCCCTTCCAAAAAACCCTCCCCAAACAGCACATGACGCAAAGAAAAAAAGAGGCGCAATGAGGTAGCTGTGTGAGTAAGATAAGCGACCCTAGTGGCCGACACAAACACCGGGCCCATCTAGGAGTGGCACTGCAGTGTCACGCAGGATGGCCCTTCCAAAAAACATTCCACAAACAGCACATGACGCAAAGAAAAATTAAAGAAAAAAGAGGTGCAAGATGGAATTGTCCTTGGGCCCTCCCACCCACCCTTATGTTGTACAAACAGGACATGCACACTTTAACCAACCCATCATTTCAGTGACAGGGTCTGCCACACGACTGTGACTGAAATGACGGGTTGGTTTGGACCCCCACCAAAAAAGAAGCAATTAATCTCTCCTTGCACAAACTGGCTCTACAGAGGCAAGATGTCCACCTCATCATCATCCTCCGATATATCACCGTGTACATCCCCCTCCTCACAGATTATCAATTCGTCCCCACTGGAATCCACCATCTCAGCTCCCTGTGTACTTTGTGGAGGCAATTGCTGCTGGTCAATGTCTCCACGGAGGAATTGATTATAATTCATTTTAATGAACATCATCTTCTCCACATTTTCTGGATGTAACCTCGTACGCCGATTGCTGACAAGGTGAGCGGCGGCACTAAACACTCTTTCGGAGTACACACTTGTGGGAGGGCAACTTAGGTAGAATAAAGCCAGTTTGTGCAAGGGCCTCCAAATTGCCTCTTTTTCCTGCCAGTATAAGTACGGACTGTCTGACGTGCCTACTTGGATGCGGTCACTCATATAATCCTCCACCATTCTTTCAATGGGGAGAGAATCATATGCAGTGACAGTAGACGACATGTCCGTAATCGTTGTCAGGTCCTTCAGTCCGGACCAGATGTCAGCATCAGCAGTCGCTCCAGACTGCCCTGCATCACCGCCAGCGGGTGGGCTCGGAATTCTGAGCCTTTTCCTCGCACCGCCAGTTGCGGGAGGATGTGAAGGAGGAGATGTTGACAGGTCGCGTTCCGCTTGACTTGACAATTTTCTCACCAGCAGGTCTTTCAACCCCAGCAGACTTGTGTCTGCCGGAAAGAGAGATCCAAGGTAGGCTTTAAATCTAGGATCGAGCACGGTGGCCAAAATGTAGTGCTCTGATTTCAACAGATTGACCACCCGTGAATCCTTGTTAAGCGAATTAAGGGCTCCATCCACAAGTCCCACATGCCTAGCGGAATCGCTCCGTGTTAGCTCCTCCTTCAATGTCTCCAGCTTCTTCTGCAAAAGCCTGATGAGGGGAATGACCTGACTCAGGCTGGCAGTGTCTGAACTGACTTCACGTGTGGCAAGTTCAAAGGGCAGCAGAACCTTGCACAACGTTGAAATCATTCTCCACTGCGCTTGAGACAGGTGCATTCCACCTCCTATATCGTGCTCAATTGTATAGGCTTGAATGGCCTTTTGCTGCTCCTCCAACCTCTGAAGCATATAGAGGGTTGAATTCCACCTCGTTACCACTTCTTGCTTCAGATGATGGCAGGGCAGGTTCAGTAGTTTTTGGTGGTGCTCCAGTCTTCTGTACGTGGTGCCTGTACGCCGAAAGTGTCCCGCAATTCTTCTGGCCACCGACAGCATCTCTTGCACGCCCCTGTCGTTTTTTAAATAATTCTGCACCACCAAATTCAAGGTATGTGCAAAACATGGGACGTGCTGGAATTTGCCCATATTTAATGCACACACAATATTGCTGGCGTTGTCCGATGCCACAAATCCACAGGAGAGTCCAATTGGGGTAAGCCATTCCGCGATGATCTTCCTCAGTTGCCGTAAGAGGTTTTCAGCTGTGTGCGTATTCTGGAAACCGGTGATACAAAGCGTAGCCTGCCTAGGAAAGAGTTGGCGTTTGCGAGATGCTGCTACTGGTGCCGCCGCTGCTGTTCTTGCGGCGGGAGTCCATACATCTACCCAGTGGGCTGTCACAGTCATATAGTCCTGACCCTGCCCTGCTCCACTTGTCCACATGTCCGTGGTTAAGTGGACATTGGGTACAGCTGCATTTTTTAGGACACTGGTGACTCTTTTTCTGAGGTCTGTGTACATTTTCGGTATCGCCTGCCTAGAGAAATGGAACCTAGATGGTATTTGGTACCGGGGACACAGTACCTCCAACAAGTCTCTAGTTGGCTCTGCAGTAATGATGGATACCGGAACCACGTTTCTCACCACCCAGGATGCCAAGGCCTCAGTTATCCGCTTTGCAGTAGGATGACTGCTGTGATATTTCATCTTCCTCGCAAAGGACTGTTGGACAGTCAATTGCTTGGTGGAAGTAGTAAAAGTGGTCTTACGACTTCCCCTCTGGGATGACCATCGACTCCCAGCAGCAACAACAGCAGCGCCAGCAGCAGTAGGCGTTACACGCAAGGATGCATCGGAGGAATCCCAGGCAGGAGAGGAATCGTCAGAATTGCCAGTGACATGGCCTGCAGGACTATTGGCATTCCTGGGGAAGGAGGAAATTGACACTGAGGGAGTTGGTGGGGTGGTTTGCGTGAGCTTGGTTACAAGAGGAAGGGATTTACTGGTCAGTGGACTGCTTCCGCTGTCACCCAAAGTTTTTGAACTTGTCACTGACTTATTATGAATGCGCTGCAGGTGACGTATAAGGGAGGATGTTCCGAGGTGGTTAACGTCCTTACCCCTACTTATTACAGCTTGACAAAGGCAACACACGGCTTGACACCTGTTGTCCGCATTTCTGTTGAAATACTTCCACACCGAAGAGCTGATTTTTTTGGTATTTTCACCAGGCATGTCAGTGGCCATATTCCTCCCACGGACAACAGGTGTCTCCCCGGGTGCCTGACTTAAACAAACCACCTCACCATCAGAATCCTCCTGGTCAATTTCCTCCCCAGCGCCAGCAACACCCATATCCTCCTCATCCTGGTGTACTTCAACACTGACATCTTCAATCTGACTATCAGGAACTGGACTGCGGGTGCTCCTTCCAGCACTTGCAGGGGGCATGCAAATGGTGGAAGGCGCATGCTCTTCACGTCCAGTGTTGGGAAGGTCAGGCATCGCAACCGACACAATTGGAGTTGGACTCTCCTTGTGGATTTGGGATTTCGAAGAACGCACAGTTCTTTGCGGTGCTACTGCTTTTGCCAGCTTGAGTCTTTTCATTTTTCTAGCGAGAGGCTGAGTGCTTCCATCCTCATGTGAAGCTGAACCACTAGCCATGAATATAGGCCAGGGCCTCAGCCGTTCCTTGCCACTCTGTGTGGTAAATGGCATATTGGCAAGTTTACGCTTCTCCTCCGACAATTTTATTTTAGGTTTTGGAGTCCTTTTTTTACTGATATTTGGTGTTTTGGATTTGACATGCTCTGTACTATGACATTGGGCATCGGCCTTGGCAGACGACGTTGCTGGCATTTCATCGTCTCGGCCATGACTAGTGGCAGCAGCTTCAGCACGAGGTGGAAGTGGATCTTGATCTTTCCCTAATTTTGGAACCTCAACATTTTTGTTCTCCATATTTTAATAGGCACAACTAAAAGTCACCTCAGGTAAACAATGGAGATGGATGGATACTAGTATACTTATGGATGGACTGCCGAGTGCCGACACAGAGGTAGCTACAGCCGTGGACTAACGTACTGTGTCTGCTGCTAATATAGACTGGATGATAATGATATGAAATCAATATATATATGTATGTATATATAATATCACTAGTACTGCAGCCGGACAGGTAGATAATATATTTATTAGGTAATGATGACTGATGACGGACCTGCTGGACACTGTCAGCTCAGCAGCACCGCAGACTGCTACAGTAAGCTACTATACTATAGTAGTATGTACAAAGAAGAAAGAAAAAAAAAAACACGGGTAGGTGGTATACAATTATGGATGGACTGCCGAGTGCCGACACAGAGGTAGCTACAGCCGTGGACTACCGTACTGTGTCTGCTGCTAATATAGACTGGATGATAATGATATGAAATCAATATATATATGTATGTATATGTAATATCACTAGTACTGCAGCCGGACAGGTAGATAATATATTTATTAGGTAATGATGACTGATGATGGACCTGCTGGACACTGTCAGCTCAGCAGCACCGCAGACTGCTACAGTAAGCTACTATACTATAGTAGTATGTACAAAGAAGAAAGAAAAAAAAAACCACGGGTAGGTGGTATACAATTATGGATGGACTGCCGAGTGCCGACACAGAGGTAGCTACAGCCGTGGACTAACGTACTGTGTCTGCTGCTAATATAGACTGGATGATAATGATATGAAATCAATATATATATGTATGTATATATAATATCACTAGTACTGCAGCCGGACAGGTAGATAATATATTTATTAGGTAATGATGACTGATGACGGACCTGCTGGACACTGTCAGCTCAGCAGCACCGCAGACTGCTACAGTAAGCTACTATACTATAGTAGTATGTACAAAGAAGAAAGAAAAAAAAAACCACGGGTAGGTGGTATACAATTATGGATGGACTGCCGAGTGCCGACACAGAGGTAGCTACAGCCGTGGACTAACGTACTGTGTCTGCTGCTAATATAGAGTCTAGACTGGATGATAAATTATTGATAATGAGATGAAATCAATATAATATCACTAGTACTGCAGCCGGACAGGTACTATATATATTTATTATGTAATGACTGATGACGGACCTGCTGGACACTGTCAGGTCAGCAGCACCGCAGACTGCTACAGTAAGCTACTATAGTAGTATGTATAAAGAAGAATGGAAAAAAAAAAAACCACGGGTAGGTGGTATACAATATTATATATATATATATATATTATATACAATTATATATATATATATATATATATATATATATATATATTAAACTGGTGGTGATTGATTATTAAACTGGTGGTCAGGTCACTCACGTTGCAACTTGCAACTAGTACTCCGAGTCCTAAGCAGACAATCACAAAATATATTATTATACTGGTGGTCAGTGTGGTCACAACAATGGCAGTGTGGCACTGACTCTGGCAGCAAAAGTGTGCACTGTACGTTATATGTACTCCTGAGTCCTGCTCTCAGACTCTAACTGCTCCCCACTGTCAGTGTCTCCCCCACAAGTCAGATAATACAATACACTTACAGTCACACTATCTAATCTATATCACTTCAGCAAGTAGTATAGTAGTATAGTAGTACTCCTCCTAATAATGCTCCCCAAAATTACTACTACTGTGTCTCTCTCGTCTCTACTGTGTCTCTCTCTTCTCTAAACGGAGAGGACGCCAGCCACGTCCTCTCCCTATGACTCTCAATGCACGTGTGAAAATGGCGGCGACGCGCGGCTCCTTATATAGAATCCGAGTCTCGCGATAGAATCCGAGCCTCGCGAGAATCCGACAGCGGGATGATGACGTTCGGGCGCGCTCGGGTTAACCGAGCAAGGCGGGAAGATCCGAGTCGCTCGGACCCGTGAAAAAAAACATGAAGTTCGGGCGGGTTCGGATTCAGAGGAACCGAACCCGCTCATCTCTATTTTATACCCCACAGTTTTGCCCCTGACACTATATGATGCCTCATATAGTAATGCCCCTTACAGCATATTATGCCCCACACACTAATGCCCCTGAAACCATATTATGCCCCTCACAGTAATGCAACTAACACCATATTATGTCTCACATAGTAATGCCCCTTATACCATATTATAGCACAAGAAAAGGAAGAAAACCAGTGCTGTTGTCTATCTTATATCCTTAATTAAAGATTAAGATATTGAAAAATTATGACATTTTATGTTGTAATAATAGTTGTAACTTAGTAGACGGATAGGTTAAAAGATTAATTAATTTTATTAAAACTATAAAATAGATATGAAAGTGCTCCAATACACCGTCTCACTATTATTGTCACCACTGATGGTAATATAACATGGAAATAGGACAAGTGTAATTTCCCAAAAACTCTCAATCAGTTAGTTTATACAGGATATTACCCAATCAGGATAATCTCTCTTTGAAGTCTCTTGGCAGAGATGCTGTAGTGCCGTAAAACAGGGTTTCCGCATTCTAAATCAAGTGGGTATCCATAAACTGAAGTGGAGTGTGGTGGGGTAGTTCCTCAATTTAACACTACTATTGCTCATGCTTCTGAGGAAACTGGGTGTTGCTCTGCCCAGAGAAACGCGTCAAGCCTGCCTACCACCGTCTCCAGTTGCCACTTATTGGACCTATATGGCCTTATCGTTAAATTGAGTATCTACCCCACCACACTCCACTTCAGTTTATCTATCACATCTATGGTCAGGTCTGAATTAGGCCCATAGGTGCCCCATGTACCACAGTTTTATTTGAATCCTCACTGTTCCAGACAGCATACACACATCTCAACTATCACAGAGCTGAAGTTACAATTGCTCTGACAGACTGGAGAATGTGAAATGCAGTTTACAGAAAAGTGAATATACAAAGTCCATTCATGTTTATTATGCCATGACCTACTCACATAAAAGTTTTAAAAGTTTTCCTAAGAGAATTAATGCATGGGCTAGAAACAAATCCGCATACCTCCTAACATTTACCATTTATGAAGCGGGACCTTTCTGTGTGACCGCCTGCTACACCTCCCGTTTTCATCTGTGAGCTGCGCACTGCGTCTATTCACTGCTGCTCTGCTTTGCACTAAGCAGAGCAGACAGTGAGTGACAGGAGCCTCCCACCTGCCCTCTCCCCCCACCACGTGACTTTGCGGCCCACGGGTGGGACTGCGGGACAATCCCAAAAAAGCGGGACTGTCCCACGAAAATCGGGACAGTTGGGACGTATGAATCAGTGTTAATATATTGTATAGAAAAAATTAATTACCTGGGCTTCTCAAAGGAATCCAGGTCCAAGTGCTCCTCTCTCTTACCTGTCAGCCTGCAGCAACCTTTTTCCACAGCCCACCATGTTGCTGTGTGCTGGGCTGCAGTAGGTCCAGGGAGGTTGCTGCTGCTGAGTGCAGCAGTCTCCAAGGCCTGCTGCGGGGAAGCGATCGCACTGATTGTGTTCCCTCTCTGGATCTGACCCTGGGCTGAGGGGCACATTTTTAAGGGGGTGTGGCCACACCTCCACAATTAGACCATGTCCCTTTCATTACTGGGGTCTCTACTGCCCTGGGAATTAGTGCCACAAAGTAGCACTCAAAAACAGGTTCACAAGTGACCCACAAAAGCTGTCATCACCATAACCATCACAAAAGTACAGTACTTTGGAGCGCAGGCCTGGCGCTACCCGCTACGTAAGGTATGCAAAGCAGGGAGGAGCCAGCTGGAGAGGCGCTCTACCCGCTCTGCTACCTTGCTCATGTGTGCTGTTGCTGCCATAGCCAGCACCGGTCAGCATGAAGAGCGGAGCCCACCTCCACCTCTCTAGTTCTCTGCCTCTGTTCTGTGCACATAGATGAAACTATGGGGGAAACTATGGGCTGCGCCGCCTGTGAGGGTCAAAAGAGAGGAGGAAATTTACGAGAAGAAAAAATAACAAAATAACCTCAGGCAGTGCTGGGTATAATAGCATACCCTTCAACATCTCCTAGCTGAGAACCAGTACAAATGAGGAAAGGGGACGTGTCCCCGCGGAGCTGCTATATAAAGCAATAGAAATACGGAGATGCTGCATCCAGTATAAAGCCTCTTTTGGCTGGTACACACCATAAAAAAACTGTACTGTACTGGGAAAAAAGGTTCAGTTAGAGGGTATGTAATAGCTTAAAAAAATAAGAGGAACCCCAGGCAACACTGGACATTACATCTAATTACATCTATTGTGTCTGTATATATATATATATATATATATCTTAAGCTTGGGACATACCTGGTCAACGGATCATGATCCACCAATCTATCTGAAGGTTGGTAAGTGTATATACATTTACTTATTTTCTGCCCAATGTGTTGTTTCTGACACTATAAATGGGCAGTCATTTAAATCTACCCACCAAGTTGAGATGTCAGTCACTGGCAGTCCCTGCAGCAAGTGGAGAGTCAGCAGAGCGCTCATACACACAGCTAGATGGCCAAATATAGTTGCAGATGTATCGGCCATTGGCTGTGCTGCACAACCGACTCATTGGGGTATATTTACTAAGGTCCCGATTTTGACCGAGATGCCGTTTTTTCTTCAAAGTGTCATCTCGGTAATTTACTAAGCAAAAATCACGGCAGTGATGAGGGCATTCGTAATATTTTGGAAGTCCTAGGAAAAAAATCACGAATCAATACACCATCGGTCAAATACGCCTGCAATTTGGTAGAAATCGGGAATTTACTAAAAAGTGCAAAACACAAACACTGCCGACAATAGCCAAACACTGCCGTGATGAAATACAAATCGTGAAAAAGTGCTAAAAAAAAACAGACCTGCTTTTTTATCCCGTGTTTGTATAGGCATGCACGGATCCATGAGATCCGTGCATGTTTTTCAGTGGGAAGGGGTGGGAAATGTTTTTATTTTTAAAAAAAAAAATGCATGGGGTACCCCCTCCTAAACCAAACCAGCCTCGGGCTCTTTGAGCCGGCCCTGGTTGCAAAAATATGGGGAAAAAATTGACAGGGGTTCCCCCATATTTAAACAACCAGCACTGGGCTCTGCGCCTGGTCCTGGTTCCAAAAATACGGGGGACAAAAAGCGTAGGGGTCCCCCGTATTTTTGAAACCAGCACCGGGCTCCACTAGCTGGACAGATAATGCCACAGCCGGGGGTCACTTTTATACAGTGCCTTGCGGTCATGGCATCAAATATCCAACTAGTCACCTCTGGCCGGGGTACCCTGGGGGAGTGGGGACCCCTTCAATCAAGGGGTCCCAAGGGGTCCCCCCCCCCAGCCACCCAAGGGCCAGGGGTGAAGCCCGAGGCTGTCCCCCCCATCCAATGGGCTGCGGATGGGGGGCTGATAGCCTTTGTTGAAAGTAATGAATATTGTTTTTAGTAGCAGTACTACAAGTCCCAGCAAGCCTCCCCCGCAAGCTGGTACTTGGAGAACCACAAGTACCAGCATGCGGCGGAAAACCGGGCCCGCTGGTACCTGTAGTACTACCACTTAAAAAATACCCCAATAAAGACATTACACACACACCTTGAAAGTATAACTTTAATGCATACATACACACCACCATATACACATACTTACCTTATGTTCACACGAGGGTCGGTCCTCTTCTCCATGTAGAATCCATGGTGTACCTGTTGAAAAAATCCTACTCACCAAATCCAGTGTAGAGGGCTCCTCGGGTAATCCATTTGTAATCCACGTACTTGTAAAAATAAAAAAACGGGACACCCGACCACGAACTGAAAGGGGCCCCATATTTTCACATGGGACCCCTTTCCCCGAATGCCAGAAACCCCCTCTGAGTGATGTCTAAGTGGGTTTCTTCAGCCAATCAGGGAGCGCCACGTTGTGGCACCCTCCTGATTGGCTGTGTGCTCCTGTACTGTCTAACAGGCGGCACACGGCAGTGTTACAATGTAGCGCCTATGCGCTCCATTGTAACCAATGGTGGGAACTTTGTGGGCAGCGGTGAGGTTACTTTCGGTCACCCGCTGACCACAAAGTTCCCACATCGACATCGGAAAAAACGAAAATGCAGAATACGGCAGCTTAGTAAATTAGTCGTAATCAATTCAAAAAGTTGCATATTTACACTTTCAATGTCATTCGTGATTGAACTTTGACCTCAAACGGGAAAATACGATTCTTAGTAAATTTACCCCATTATGTGTGTGAATTATATCATTCACACACTTTTAAGTTCTACATAACTCTGATTTGCCCAATATATGCTAAGCAAGTGGAACGCAGCACCCGTATATAAGTATAATGGGAACACATACTGTAGTAATGCACTGCACTCCATGGTGGAACATGGAACCTGCATATAGGTATACTGGGAACACACAGTGGGCCTAATTCAGGCTTGATCGCTAGCAAGTGATTTTTGCACTGCTGCGATCAGATAGTCGCCTCCTACAGGCGGAACGTATTTTACCTGTGCAAGTGCGCAAACGCATGTGTAGCAGAGCTGTACAGACAGATTTTGTGCAGTCTCTGCGCTGCCCAGGACTTACTCAGCTGCTGCGATCACATCAGCCTGTCCGGGACCGGAATTGACATTAGGATCCCTCCCTACAAACACATGGACATGACTACGTTTTTCCAGACACTCCCTGAAAACAGTCAGTTGACACCTACAAACGCCTTCTTCCTGTCAATCTCCTTGCGATCGCCCATGCAAACGGATCCGTTGCACAAACCCATCACTGACTGGCGATCCGCTTTGTACCCGTGCGACGGGCCTGCGCATTGCAGTGTATATACATGCGCAGTTTGAACCTGATCGCACGCTGTACGAAAACGCACAGCAGCGATCAGGTCTGAATTACCCCTAGTTTGAGGGTGACTATGCAGTAGATGTGTAGACTGTTTTATGGAGCACAGCTAAAAATTGCAAGATTCATCCACAAAACGGACTTGCATTTAGGTTTGCAGACACTTTAAGATGTGTTCTGTGCTTGAGCATTAGATATATTAAAAAACCTCAGAATGCTCTCAGTCTGGATCTAAAAGTATTAGCATATTACAGAGAAGGAAAATTACACTACTTTATCAATTTACATTTCAAGTGAATTCAATGAAGTATGTGAAAAATAAATAAAAAACTATCTCAGCACACAAGAAATAAAGTTAAAACACAATTATATTTAATTTTCATAGATCAGCATTAATTTTATAGACCATAATGGTAAAATTTCACATAGACATATAATAAAACAGCTGTCATAACTACCCAGCTCAGTTGTACTATATTTGATACATTTGTAGCAACAATAATAGATACAATTTTGTATAACAGTATCAAAAAACAGCTTTTAAAATATACAATCAGCATTCACTAGTTAGAAATAAACTGTGTTCCGCAGCTCAGTAGCTGATTAGACCGCACATTTGGGTGTGGATCATTAGATCGACAGTGTCTAGGTCGTTTATGTAGACGACCTTTTGACCTGTCGACCTAGCACATGTCGACCTAGAAACCCTGTTGACCTTCCAGCCCTGTTGACCTAGTGACTGTCGACCTATAGTGGTCGACCTAAATATTGTCGACATAGACAGTGTTGATCTTCAGACCGCATCCCGCACATTTACCCTCAGCTTGGTAACTGATTAGAGCATATTAGAAGAACCAATTGTTCCTGGGTTTTTATATATAATATTCAGTGCTCCACAGCCGCACCAGTCTACTGCATATTTCGTGATGTGAGGACACCTGGTTTGATAAATCAGCATGAATAATATAAATTGTTCATAGACACTTTTAAGCTGCTTATAGTTAATAATGCAAAAAAAAGTAAATTTTTCATGTCTGGGTAATTCTCACTGCTAAATGACTGTTCCTCTGAGTCCCAGTCAGTTAAAATCATTAAATTTGCCGATGACACCACCGTCATAGGCCTCATAGAAGAAGGGGACTAATCGGACTACAGACGGGAGTGGATCGGTTGGCCGATGGTGTAGCTGTAACAACCTGGAGCTCAACCCACTTAAAACCATTGAGATGGTAGTAGACTTTAGGAAGAAACCAGCTGAAGCACCCCCACTAATCATAGCCGATAGTGTGGTGCCACTAGTGGAATCCTTCAAGTTCCTGGGGACTACTATCTCCATAGACCTCAAGTGGGGACCAAATGCAAATGCCACCATCGGAAAGGCACAGCAGAGGCTGTTCTACCTAAGGCAACTGAAGAAGTTTAACATTCCACAGAATCTCCTGCTTCCCTTCTGCCCGGGTGGTATTCAGTATACCGCCGGCCGGGATCCCGGCGACCAGCATACCGGCACCGGGATCCTGACCGCCGGCATGCCGACACATATTATCCCTCTTAGGGGTCCACGCCCCCCCCTGGGGGGAGAATAAATAGTGTGGCGCACTATGCCCGCAGCATGACGAGTGCAGCGAGCCTGGAAAGGGCTCATTAGCGCTTGCCCAGCTGTTGGTATGCCGGCGGTCGGGATGCCGGCGCCGGTATGCTGGCCCCCAGGATCTCGATCGCCGGACACTCATACTACACCCCTTCTACTCCGCAATTGTAGAATCTGTCCTGTGCTCCTCGATTATCGTCTGGTATAGCTCCACCAGCGAGAGAGACAAACGCAGGCTCCAAAGAATGGTAAGGTCTGCCGAGAAGATCATCGGAGTTGACCTCCCACCTCTCCATGCCCTGTACTAGTCCAGAGCCAAAAAACGGGTGACTAGGATAGTCAATGATCCGCCTTACCCGGGCCGTGGCAAGCTCAACCTGCTGCCATCCAGGAAAAGATACAGGGCCATTCCCACCAGAACCAACAGAAGCCTCAAAAGCTTTTTTCACCTGCAGTTCACCTGCTGAACTCCTGACAAATCACCGTGCTGACTGCCCAGTCGCTCTACTCCATCTTCTGATTGGAATGAACACTGAGTACTTTTACTTAATCTATATACTGCATATATCCCCCCCTTGTCTACGTGTTCCCCCCTGGCTGATCCACTGTAAACCGAAAACAAATTCCTAGTATAAGTTACTAGAATACTGGTCGCACAGGTAAATTCATATTTAGTAAATGACCCCCATTTTTCAAATTATCAAAGATATTCCTTATATTATTCCAGAAATTGGGGGGTGCTACCACAGGCAAGGTAAGTCTACAAGAAAAAAAGAGAAGAAAGAATTCGAAATGCCCTATGGTGGTGCACACAGTCTTGTATTAAGATATAACTTTTATTGAATTATATGTTAAAACCAGCGAATATTAAAAGGAAAGTAGAATCGTGTAAATAGAAAAGAAATAGTGTTTAAAATAAAAGTGCTGCGCACTAGATGTCACCGGATTCGCTCATGTATTGCTAGCAAAATCTATAGATGGTCACGAGTGTGTCAAAAATATTCCATGTCAATGTGTGTTATATTATACTTTTTAGATAGCTGAGAAAGCTGCAAGAATAAATGTCCCACAAATTAATTGTATTCCTTCCCAGGATTCCAGATGTGGGATCGTTGAAACCAAATTCCAGATATCACCTTATGTGGTGCTAATGATTTACTATATATTTTGCTGAATTGTCTCTCAATAAACTGATCAGAATGCTAAATGTGTACTGTGTCTCTGTATCTCAGAGTTAATATACAAGCTCAGTCATAAGGTCTCAGTAATGTCTGTGTGTTCTAGCTCCATGAGCAGTGTTGTATCCACTGAGAAAGGAGCATATGAAACATTCAGATACAAATGTATCCACTAAAGGGAAACAGTTATTAAGCTCTGACAGTATCCAATCTTTTACTTGTCACGAGATTTTATCATAGCTTCGCTATGGCTCATAGAGAGCTGTGACAATTAATGATAATAAATGATCAGAAATCTTTTTAACCAGATATTGTTGTACATCATATTTGTTCCCTTGGGATCCTTATATTCAAATAGATGTTTAGTGATCTAATTCGGATCATAAGAGTGGTTTATTCCTCTGTGTTATAATAGGGATGTTAAGGGCTCAACACACTCTTATTTGGATGTAGGCTCAAAGTATCAATATAAACATGGTTCGTTAATGTATCATGTTAAGCCTTCAAGGTGTGTATATGATAGTGAGTCTTACACCAGGTGCCTAAATATATTAGGCGCCCTCTGCTGCCCTTTTATTTGGGAGGATTATATATACAGTGAGTATATAGCACTTGCTGTGAATGGGTCTGCGATCACTATAGAGTTAATGTGAGTGTAAAATCCTTTTAATATTCGCTGGTTTTAACATATAGGCCCTCATTCCGAGTTGATCGCTCGTTATTTTTCATCGCATCGCAGTGAAATTTCGCTTAGTGCGCATGCGCAATAGTCGCACTGCGACTGCGCCAAGTAACTTTGCTATGAAGATTGGATTTTTACTCACGGCATTTTCTTCGCTCCGGCGATCGTAGTGTGATTGACAGGAAATGGGTGTTACTGGGCGGAAACACAGCGTTTTAGGGGCGTGTGGATGAAAACGCTACCGTTTCCGGAAAAAACGCAGGAGTGGCCGGAGAAACGGGGGAGTGTCTGAGCGAACGCTGGGTGTGTTTCTGACGTCAATCCAGGAACGACAAGCACTGAACTGATCGCACAGGCAGAGTAAGTGTGGAGCTACTCTAAAACTGCTAAGTAGTTTGTGATCGCAATAATGCGAATACATCGGTCGCAATTTTAGGATGCTAAGATACACTCCCAGTAGGCGTAGGCTTAGCGTGTGTAACTCTGCTAAATTCGCCTTGCGACCGATCAACTCGGAATGAGGGCCATAATTCAATAAAAGTTATATCTTAATACAAGACTGTGTGCACCACCATAGGGCATTTCGAATTCTTTCTTCTCTTTTTTTCTTGTAAATTCCTAGTATACGCAAGTGTACCTGACCAATAAAAGCTGATTCTGATTCTAAACTGCATATGATGTGCCTCAGATGGTTCTCCCAACTGCGGGTGCTTTAAACCATTTTTGCAGTCATCTCTGGAGATGGTCCGTGCTGGGCAAATGGTCTGTGGGTGAAATACAGCGCTGATCCATGTAATTATGAAGCTTTGACACGTTTCCCTGCCTCTTTTAATTCTCAGCAACTTCCTTAAATATGTGTAAAGTATGTGAAAATGTGTAATTTTAATAAATATTACAACATCTTAAAATGTTAAAATGTAAAATAACTTCCATTTTACTGGTAAGGTCTACTCAATTAAATATGTATTTATAGAGTTAAGCAAAAAAGTACAGAATTGTTGAATGGCTCGAGTCCAAAATAATTTTGTACCATATATCTGTTCTGTATGAAGCCCAATTATCTGTTTGTTATTGCTATGTTTTACATTAAGGAAACTCTATAAATTTAGTACAGGTAAAGGTGGAATGATAAATTGACTATAAAGTAAACAAAAAATAATAATAATTATCTTGAAATGAAAAGTCACAGGACACAGCCTACCATTCAAGCAATGTATCATATAGCAGGGTTGGATAATACACCCCATTGTTCCCATATACACCATTCCCACATATTAATAATTGTATTTTAGTTGCATTTTTCAATTGATATCTTGTTCCATTCTATGCAGCTGAATCGGACGCACATCTTTTGACAGACGCAAATAGCGAGTTTAGGCTGTACCCAGGTGTCACCCTCTGGGGGTGACACCATATGTTGGCTCCTCCTCAGTGAAAGGAGTCACAGGATGATAGTCAGGGGCGCCGTCAGCTCTGTTGGAACCCGGTACTGAGAGGGGGCATTGACAATGTGGAGAGGTGTGGCCATACCTTCTCATTAGAAAAGTAAAAAATAAAAGGTCATGTGCGTCCGTGAAGCGCCATACAGGGGGTGTCGGTGAAGGATCTAGTGAGCGGTGGCGGCTGGTGTGATAGTGGAAGAGGACTAACTGCTAGTCATGGGTAAAGAGATACACTGAACTGAGTTGAGACATATGACTCAGCTCAGTGTAGTGTCTAGAGACAGTGTCTCGGTACATTGCTCTTTTGTAATGTTGTATGTTGACAGGTATGCAAGGTCGACATGATCATTAGGTCGACATGAGCAATATCAACACACAAAAGGTTTTGTTTTTAGTACCTTTTCATACTGCCTCTATCCAAGTGGGCATAAAGTTGGTTATAAACCTTGTGGTGAGCATAGTGAGCCACCGTGCCCAAAGCATGGCGGGCGAATATGTGTCAACTGTCGGTGGTTTGAGATGGAAATTCGGGTCAAGACCCCCCCCCCCCAAAAAAAAAACTGTGTCGACCTAGTGACTGTCGACCTTCAGTGTCGACCTAGTGACTGTCGACCTAGCCAGGGTCGACCCAGTGGTCGACACCTGACTCAGACATCTGGGAGTGGGTCAGCTATTCAGCTGCACAAAATAAATCATTAATGATTCTGATTCATCTCCACAGAGTGTGCACTGTCTCAACTCAGTCTCACAGGCAGTCAGGCACAGCATCACACTGCTTCCTCCCAGGGGGCGTCACCCAGGAGTGCTGCCACCCAATCACTGTGTCTGACTGAGAGAGGCTACTAGAGGCTGTCTCAACACACCAAACTGAGAGTGACTCGAATCATTCCAACTTCTAAAAGATTTGAGTCATTGTGTTGAGACAGCAACTCAGTAGCCATCTCTACTAACTGCTTCTGCGGCAGCCAGTGTCGGACTGGGGCATGTAGGGCCAACCGGGGAAATGCAGTAGAAGGGGCCAATGTTAGGGGTGTGGCCAGTCTGCAGAGGGGGTGTGGTCTGTCAACTCATTGGTTTGACTAACCATTAGAGAGTGCAACATTTTGGGCCCCTTCATAAATATATACAGTATATTAAGCTGCTGCATGCATGATAATGTACCAGATTAATAACAGATTAATTACAGCAATGCACTGTAGAAAATACACCATAGTCTAGTATAAGGTAACATATGTTTAATGTATAATTCAAGTGCACAGTCTGGAACTTGATCCTTAGAGCAGGAAGTGGGCCGCCAGGCAGTGGGGCCCACCGGTGGTTTTCCCTGTACCCCGGTGGGCCAATCCAAGCCTGGCGGCAGCTGCCTCTCTCCCTAGCTAAGCACACATCATCTTATGCTATGTGCTGGGCAGAGAAGAGAGGCTGATGCCTCAGACCACTGTCTGCCTGCCCGAAATGTGCTGTCTATAATGGGGAAGGGGGGTGTCAATGGGACCTGGGCCCCCATCAGGCAGCTCCAACTGGCCTGGACCCAGGTGTAGAGAACCTGCTCAACCCCCCCCCCCCTCTTCACCCCCTCTCTGCGCCACTGGTGCCTCATATTAGCCCTATGGAAACTTGATTTCGTGTAAGGTAGTAAATCCATCTTCCACAGCATCACGCAAACACAGCCACTTTGCATCCATCTCTGAATCAGCCCCAGTGTGCTTAATAGAGAAAACACAAAAGACATAGACAAATATCACAAGAGAGCGCTTCCATTAAAATACATTTGTCACAGACAATTTAATCATTAGATGAAGTGTAATAAAAAATGGATGTTCAATTATAAATAAAATCAAAAGTATACACTGATTCTCACCACCACACTTTTACCGTCCTTGTCACCACAGAGGACAATATGCAGTCCACACATAGAGCAATTATTGTTTTTGCGGAGCACCAATATTAGATATATATGATCCACATCTGAGCAAAGAAGGCTTATTTGTAAAGCTGCCAGTTTGGAGATATCTCATCAATAGTTCCACCGATATTGGTGATGCAGATGTGAGTAGATGTAGGCAATTTAGCTCAGCAAGCCCCACAGAGCGTGCGCTATGCTACCACCACCCCACCGCCAGAGTTGTGCTCACCACTGTATCCCGTTGGTCCCAGCGTGGACAGCAGTCTGTAATATTATATCTAATATTGGAGCTCCGCAAAAACAATAATTGCTCTATGTGTGGACTGCATATTGTCCTCTGTGGTGACAAGGACGTTAAAAGTGCGGTGATGAGAATCAGTGTATACTATTGATTTTATTTATAATTGTACATCCATTTTTTATTACACTTTATCTAATGAATAAATTGTCTGTGACAAATGTATATTAATGGAAGCGCTCTCTTGTGATATTTGTCTACAGTATATCTTTTTTGTTTGCTTTATGTGTATTGAGTAATGCAGATTACTCTTATGGGAGCTGCTTAACACTATCTATATATTTTATTAACTCACAGGTGACCAACCTGCTATTAATTGTCCTGTGCGCCTGATTTAACAATTCCTATAGTTATCTAACTGTTATCTGTATTTATGTCTGCTTAATAGAGAGTTCAATACATTGGGAATCATACAGTGACTCCTAATGACCTCAAAATGCTACTAAAAATGCTGCACATACATTTGCATTTTCACTTACGTTTAGGGATAGCCATCAGTAGGTCGCGTTCCATCTATGGTTCCCAATGCCATTTACGGAAAATCTATCTACAACCATCGATGGTTAGAAACATTGTGGTTACCTACCACTGATGGTTTCTACTATTGAATACCTGTGCTGCTGCACAATGCACAGAATAGGCTTTGTTGCTCTGAAGTCACTAACTGAATTAGTGGGCATAAGTTTCTTCTGCGCATGTGCGGTGCAGCACTGATGGATGCTGCTGTGAACTAATGAAGCTGACCAGATGAAGCTGTGTGGGTGACTGCATAGCCAGCTGCGCCATGGTGCACAGCTACTGGCTGACAGAATAATAGCGCTGTGTGAGTGCGCTGCAGTGGCAACATGGAAGAAAGTGAAACCATCACTCCACGGCTACCATCGATGGTGGGAAACTATCTGCAGTCCCGCCATCAATGGTAAAATCATTTGGCACTAAGGTGGTCATTCTGAGTTGATCGCACGTAGCAACTTTTTGCTGCTCGTGCGATCAACTTGACGCCGCCTATGGGGGAGTGTATTTTAGCATAGCAGGGCTGTGATCGCTTGTGCAGCCCAGCTATGCTAAAAAAGTTTCCTGCAAAACAAGACCAGGGTCAGACCTACTTACCTTGTGCGACGGATCCAGCGACGAAGGTCCTGAGATTGACATCAGACATCCGCCCTCCAAACACCTGGACACGCCTGCGTTCGGATCTCCATGCCCGGAAAACGGTGAGCAGATGCCCCAGAACGTCTCCCCGCCGTCAATCTTCTTGCAATCGCTGGTGCGATCACTTTCAGCGCTGGCGTCGTCGCTGCCAGGCAACGATGCGCATTGATGGCGCAGACGCAGTCCTGACCCGTTTGCACCGCAGCAAAGAACCACTGCGTGTGAACGGGTCGGAATGACCCCCTAGGTACAGTTCGTCAATGGTTTGTAACGATTGATGGTCGATGGTCATCCCTATGTACTGTACGTTTTGTTTATGTTATTGAATTAAAAAGAAATGTCAGAGCACACAAGGCCATCCAGTGTGCTTACTTTGTCATGTAGCTTATAAATAAAATACAACAGTGTAAATGGCCTCAGTCTTTTTCAGTGTGACCTGGACGGTCAGTGACATGCTGTTATGCAATGCAATCCCTCTGTGATAACAGGGTACATAGAGAATGTAAAAGGAAGTAATGTGGCAAAGAGCCGTTAAGGAAGTCAGAGTTAATGTATCGTGATGAGAAAATGAGGAAGCTGACGATGAGTTCCAGTTGATAGATTATTACTGTATGCTCCTGCACTTGTGTAATCATTTTTTTATATTCTTTATTTTTTTACGAGCAGAAGCAACAACAGCAATTTTTTTCCTGTTTCTGAACAACTTATATGTAGTTTCCTGGAGTTCTAGCGATGGGTATTCACAAAGCTCTACTGTTAAACTTGTCTTAGGTCTCAGAAGAACCACAATCCCTCGAGGCTGAAAAGATAATAACGTCAAACATTTCTCTGCAGCAAGTAAGTAATGCAATAATTACTAAGCTCTGTATGTACTGTGTAGATATTGTAGGACTTTAATAGAATACAATATCAGAAAGAATAAAAAAATCTGCAAAAGTGGCTGAAAATGTTTTTATTCAGTTGTTTTTGGCTAACACCATCTTCCCTCTTCTGTGAGAACTTAACCAAGCTGTATTAAAACTAGCATTAGTGGTGTTACATTTAAGCACCAAGTTATTTCATTAACAAAAAACTAACCAAAAAAGCAATAGTAATAACAGCAAAAATAAGACATCAGAAAGGAAAAATAATGACAAAAGTAAAAAATGCACATAAACAGATGGTTTACTGTATTTCTCAGGAGAGTTAGTAGCAATGAGGAGACCAATGGTCCAATATGGTTGCTGTAGTGGTACCAGCAGACTTCCTAGTGATTGGACTTTCATTGCAGTTGTGGCTGTATGCTACTGTACATACTGGAAAATGGAAAACAAGCCTTCAGCAGAAGATTATGCTGTCTATAAGCAATTAACATTGCTCTCAGGCATATTCATAGAGGGTTCATAGAGAGTAAATGCTTTTCCTTTGTACACTCTTTCTTAGATCAAATAAAATATTTTGTTTGCACAAGCTACAATAATCTCAATTACAGATCATTTGACTATTTTGATCAGTAAGCTCAAACTATATACTGTATTTAAGTTACGAATCACCCATTAGATGTTTTCTATGTTTGCATGATTAAATCCGGAAATATGTAAGAAATTTGATTTTATTTCTACTATTATTTTTTAAACATCTATTTTCTGCAAATTATGGTGCATATCCTATGTTGAATTAATGTCATCTCAAGTCTCAGAATCTGTTTTAATTACCTTTAGTTTAATCACTTTATTCATTTAGATGTTTCCATGGAATACATAAAGTCTGTTTTGTTTTGTTTTTTGCTTTGCTTTATTTGGGCTATTCTGTCCACATATATGAACAGGGCTCACTAAAATCCAGGTCACCAGGTTGCTATGGGGAATACAAAATGCTTCCTGGAATCCAGAGGAAATTCCCTTTCCTGGCCCTCAGACTTTGAATGTGAGGCACCTTTGGACAGCAGCCCCATCTACAGTTTATCAGACCAGTGTGATAAATGCCAAATACCTGTTATAATGGTCCAAATATTTTGCATATTTAGAATTTATAGATACAGGACTCATCATTGCTAACTATACCTTCTGGATTGGGACAGCGGGCACGACCACATCATGGGGTGGATCTGGGCACCTCCTGGGGTGTGCTTAGCGCAGAAAAGCACTAGACTGTCCCTTATTTGCTTCTTATCACCCATTACCTGCCCCGCAATGAACAGAACTTCCTTCCCAAATGCCCGGCAATCAGGAGGATAATGTAGTCCTGATAATGACAGCGAGACAGAGCCCTGAAATCTGAATGGTTCAGAGGTATGGGTAACTGCTATTGTTATTACTGGGATCAAAACCTCTATGATAGAAGCTCAGATGGCTTTATACTTGCGATCTGTTGTACTGATTAAAGTAGTAATAATAATGGCAGTTTTATCTGGAAATGCTAACATGCTGGGAACCAGGTAAAATGCTCCATGAGGTGGATTTTTTTTGTTTTTCTATAGACAAAGAATTTGGAGTCATGTTTTTTGGGGGTGCAATGTCTTTATATTACCCAATTGGTTGTTGTTACGGTTAAGCTATCAAATGTTCAATCAACTGAATATTATTTTTCTTACTGCTTATTTTTTTTGTGATAATTGATACCATATAATGTCTTCCTGGGTGTGTTTAGTAGTAGTAATGGTGTGTTCTAGATTATGATAAGCACAAAACTAGGGCAGCTCTTCCCCTTTCCTTGGAATGTGAGCATTAAAGAGATTTCCACGTCCTGTTAACAATCTACAACAAAAGGAAATGACTTACCAGAAGTGGGGCAAACCTTTACTTTCTTTATAATTAGGTTGATTATGTACTGTTTAACCAAGGTACTTAAGGTTTGTTACTTTCCTTTTCAACCGTAGATGCATTATTAACCAAATGGTTTTAGTGTCTGCATTTTAATGCACATCCGTGTAGTTTCCTATGGTATTTTCAGCTTCACACCAACTAAGGAAAATGTAAAAATAAATAAGCAGTGACCCTTCCCCATTTGACTTCCCCTTTGGCACATTTACATATTAGGACGTACAGTGACAACTTTTTTTTTCTCTATCACTCTGCGTTAGGTACACTAAATATGCTAAGCTGGATCAATCATGGCAACAGTCCATGCATTTGTAAAGATCAGGAATTCTATAGGAAGGGTTTCCAAATGCATAATTTTAGAACAAGTGTGTCCAGCCTATGAAGAGGGCATAATTAGCATGGAACAAGCTCTAGCCTGCCTCATACAAAGTGCAGTATATGTAATACATCAGGAATACAGTATACAGGGCCAGGAATACAATACGCTGTTGAATACATCCTGCCAGATGTGGACACATACCACAATCCAAGAAGGAGGGAGCAGCAGAAAAACATAGCAAAGGCCAATTGGCATATATGTACACATTGGATTTTATTTACATTTAATCGTGTTATGTAATAAAATAATATCAATTAACATTATAGATGATCTGTAGTATAGGCGCGTTGGGTATGGTATGCCGGCAGCCGACGACAGGATCCCTGCCTCCAGAATGCCGGCAGTTTGGCGAGCGCAACGAAGTCCCTTGCGGGCTTCCCATGAGTGGGAATAGCCCCTGTTGGCTGGGATTCTTGCTGTAGGCATTGTCAGTGGTTAGGAATCCGGCATCACCATCCTGACAGCCAGGATCCCGACTGCTGGCAATGTTACTGCATCCCATATAGGCTGTAGGCAGGGCCAGTGCTACAGTGTTTAGCACCCTCCTACAAATATGTTCTCTTGACATGTGTCTTTACAAGCGCCAGATTCAGGGGTTAAAGGGGGGGGGGCAAGGTGGAAGTGAGTTGGTAGATGGAACTAGTTCCACCTCCTCCGTGGACCTGCATAGTAATTCCAACAGAAAAGCCTGCCCCACCACCCATACCAATAATTGATGCAGGCAGCACTTGTGTCACTGATGAGCTGCAGACACCTCCCCCTTCCTTAGGCCCTGGCGGCTCCATGGTCCACCTCCACCTGTGGCCTGCCCCTCGCTCTGTGCATGCTGAAGACAAGGTGAGATGAGGCTGGAGGGACACAGAGAGATGTGAAATCATTGAGCTGCTGGAGTGATAGGGGCAGATATTTGTATAAGGGGCACTAGTGTGGGCATTATGTGTATAAGCAGCACTACTACTGTGATCATTATGTGTATAAGCGGCACTTCTGTGGGCATTATATGTATAAGCAGCACTTCTGTGATCATTATGTGCAAGAGGCAATACTATTGTGAGCATTATGTGTAAGGGGCACTACTGTGGGCATTATGTGTATAAGCAGCACTACTACTGTGATCATTATGTGTATAAGCAGCACTTCTGTGGGCATTATATGTATAAGCAGCACTTCTGTGATCATTATGTGCAAGAGGCAATACTATTGTGAGCATTAGGTGTAAGGAGCACTACTGTGGGCATTATGTGTATAAGCAGCACTACTGCTGTGGGCATTATGTGTAAGGGGCACTACTATTTTGAGAATTGTGTATAAGGGGAACTAAATAGGGCTGAAATGTATAGATTGCAGAGGGGTGCCTATAACCTTAGTACTGGTCCTATCTCTGCCTAAGGGGGAGGGGGGGTGAGGGGCGAGGGTGGCAGAGGAAATGAGCTCCACTGCCTCTCCATGACCACTTTAAGCCAGGGCCAGATTGTAGCATCAGCACCTAAAGCATGGTAATGTTATGGCACCACCATCCAACCCTAGGGAAAAACCATCAACCAGTGATGAATTCCATTGCAGGAAGGCCCAATGCCTTTGTGCA
This sequence comes from Pseudophryne corroboree, assembly GCF_028390025.1. NCBI lineage: Eukaryota > Metazoa > Chordata > Amphibia > Anura > Myobatrachidae > Pseudophryne > Pseudophryne corroboree. The sequence goes on along the minus strand of NC_086444.1, from coordinate 460,379,721 downwards.
ATGCTTACTATGCTTACCACATTGCGCTGGCCCTGCTGTAGGGGAGAGAACTTTCTACATAAAACATATATATTTCATGTAAATAACATAAGCGGTTAGGAAACATACCATTCTAAATATGTATACATACATAATATAACCAGTAAAAGTTAGAACTTGGCTTTCTTAGTACATTCTCCCACTTCACGTTAGGACAACTATCTCTTCTTGCTAGGAGGTACTCTCTGCAGGGAGGATTGACGAGACTGGAGTCCCGGACCCAAACATTGAAGGGGTCCGCACCTGCCCAGTCAGTGTAGGCAGCGCTGTGCTTGTATTTAATGTGTCGGCTACCTACCCGCGAGTAAGAGATGGATGTGGTTGGGTGTGAACGGGGATGACTATGTTCCAGCAAGTTACCTGTCAAACTGCCTGGAAATCCATGGGCAGACTACACACTGCGCCTGCCTATGTCACAATGTGCCCACCACAGATTATGGGTAGTGGCAGGAGGAAGAGCTGGGGGGGCTGACTGGAGTGACATAGAGCCTGGCTGGAAGGGCACGTGTGGCTGGCTGGAGATATAGGAGCTTGCTGGAGCGGCACTTTAGAGGTGGGCTGACTGAGGTGACACATAAGGGGGGCTGGCTGGAGGTGCACATTAGGGGGCTGGCTGGAGGGGCACATGGGACTGACTGGAGTGACACATGAGGGAGCTGAAGGGGTACATGAGGGGGCTGTAGTGACAAATGAGGGGAGCTAGTGGTATTATGCATAGCTGTTTTTAGAGGTATGTACTGTATTTATGTGGATGTATTATGGTGCATGTGTAGCAGCAGGGAGCCCTGTCTATTTTGTCAGTCCTGGGACCCACAATTTCTGGTGGCAGCCCTTGCTTTCTTGTCCAGATGCACACAGAGCAGGTAGAAATGATGCTCCAGCAGCTCCGTTCTGTCCCTTATACAGAATGCTGTTGCTCCTCCTCTCGTAAAATGGTACTATACCCTATTACTACTGTGGTCATAATTTGATCCGCTGGTGAAGGAGGGGGGTTTCTGTCAACCAGAAAATCTGCCTCCATTTATATATGAAGATGGCTATCTTTACGTATATAGAAAATATATAGAACCAACCTGTTGTAAACGCACAAGTTTATGAGCAATAACAAAATAATTCAATCAGTTTACGCCCAGCCATGTAAAATGGACCTTATTTCATGATCATTGGAGGGAAGTATTTTGCTTCTGTGGCTTTGAGCATCCTTTTGTGTTAGCAGTCTATGTTGTAAAGGATGTGCTGAAAATGTTTAGGTCTGCCCAATAACAATTTACATATTATATATATATATATATATATATATATATATATATATATATATATATATATATTGTTCAATAGTCATAGTTATTTTGTGCACCAAGCTATTAGGGATTTATTCATCTCTGGGTTGGTCAGCTGATTATATTTCTAGAGTCTGGAAATAAAGGATTCAGAAGACGTTTCAGGCCCCACACCACTTATGTACTCTAGTCTGTACTGGTTTTTTGTTTTTATTAGACATAACTGTAATGACAGTTGACAGCCCTGAAGGAAACAGTTTTCACTCTTTGCTTATATCCCAATCTGCCACCACAAGCACATGCGAAAGGGAAACAGACACCAAGGTTTCTTTGTAAAAACTGTTTTATCACAAGTGCAAGAAAATACTAATATTATCAGTACTTGACTAGTCTTTCTATCTTTTCTTTTTAAATTACCTTCATAAGTAATACTAGGTGCACACTTGAGCAGCCCACCTGCTGGTTGAATGAACATACTTACCAATTTGGCCAGACATTATCAACTAGAGATATGCTCTGGACCTTTTTTGGAACCATAAGGGACAGAACACACTAGATTTCAGAATAAGTAGCAGCCAATTTTTCAGACTGCTATTCCATTACAAATTACCTCCAATGTAATTCAACAATGTATAGTATACGAAAGTATACCATCTGGGACCAACTGCTGCCACTAATCTGGGGGTCCACTTCCAACTGGAGCGCTGATCCCAGCGCATGCAAAATTGGAATTAGACTGTCACTGTCTCTTCATATATCACAGTGAGTGGCATCCTTTATAACTCAAGCTACTTTGTGCAATATACCATTAATGGCCATGTTATATTACTGAAGCCCCCATATTGTTGAATTACACTGGAGGTAATTTGTAATGGAATAGCAGTCTGAAACATTGGCTGCTACTTATTCTGAAATCTAGTGTGTATATCTAGAAATTAGACATTCAGTAAAAAAATAAAAATAAAATTGTAATATGCATATATATTTTCTTAAGCTATATGTACTTATTACAATGATGTGATATATCCTGTATCAAACCCACAGGAGGCTCATTAACATTGTACCACTTTTTATAATAAATATTTGTCATTTATATGTATTATTAAGCGCCACTTGGACTTATTATTCATCTTGTATGCATTTGCATGTCTTGATAAAAGTGTTATGCACTGGAACGTTGACAAAAGTTTTAGGCTGTGCCTGTACTATTTTTATGGCGTGATAGACCCGTAGTGCCATCCTTTATTTCTCGGATACATGCTGTATCACATGCAAGAATAGCAGCAGCCACTGCACTACTTACACACTTGGACAGGACTCTCTGTGTCTCTACCTCTAGACCCAAATGGTTTAGTTGCATAACAGGTTACACAGGACTCAGACACCCTAGCAGGGAAGAGGACAAGCTGGGATCCCTGGGTCACTTACAGATCTCTCCACCCTCCTATCTGTCCTCTTGTCGGAAAGCTCTATCGGTAACTCTTGACACATGATACGCCTGTCACTGTGTCTCTGCCTTCACTATATACTGTCCTGCTCGCATTCTGGCTGTTGATTCTGCTGCTGCTTAAGAGGGAAAGCTAGTGATGTCAGTGTGCTCTGGCCGGGAGGCCCCCTGACAAAGTGGGGACCAGGGTACAGTATGCCTTACTTCCCCCCCTTAATCTGGCTATGCACCCGAATCACGGCTTGGGTGGACTCTGACCCCTACTGTTTGGAGCGGTCTGGATTCAAAGGAATCCGGACCACTCATCTCTAATTAGAACTGGGCAGGCATTTACATTTCCCACGATTCTAACACATTTGCATAATGGGTCTGTTGTGGGTCTCCCGTGCACACAGACAGATGGACTGATATCTGCATTACATAGTGGCATGGCTGTGCTGCAGGGGCCAACCTGATACTGTATATAATTACACTACAATCACATAACTGTCAGGTATTTGCTTGCTGGGTGGCCTTGCTCTGTGCTGTGGGGCCCCCACCATGCGATTTTATCATTAGCAGTTTTGCTAAGATTGCAAGACTGCTAATGAAGCAGGGCCTATGTCATATCTCACATAGTTTGTGCCCAGCCTAAGAGATCAGTGTCAAAATCACAATTACCATTGCATACTTATATATATATGTATATTGAGTTTGAAATATCTCAAGATCAGGGGCGGTTTAAGAGAGGAGGGGGCCTATGTGGAGTCTCTGTGTGGGTCCACCCTTTCTTACTTCTCTGACACCAAACTAGAATCTCTTGCATATAAGCAGAACTCAAAGGATATAGTGTTGGAGCCATTTCTCCAGTGATTAATCTACTGTATATGCGCAGATATTCAAGAAAATTGTACCCACAATATTTTCCCTGATAATACAACAGCATAGGCAGAGAGGTAAGTATAGGTTATGGGCGAGGATGTGTACCACATACCCTGGCCGGCATCCGTTATAGATACATAGTAACATAGTATCTGAGGTTGAAAAAAGACAATTGTCCATCGAGTTCAACCTATTTGTGGTCTCCTATGCATGATGATTTGACTAAAATTTCTGACTGATGCTGCTGTCAGCCGTTGTATTTTATCCCTATTTATAGTAACTATAATGCATGACTATGCACCATACCCCTGGATATCCTTATCCATTAGGAATTTATCTAACCCATTCTTAAAGGTGTTGACAGATTCCGCCATTACAACTCCCTCGGGCAGGGAATTCCAAACACGTATCGTCCTTACCGTGAAAAAGCCTTTACGACGTATTGTGCGGAATCTCCTCTCCTCTAACCTGAGCGAGTGTCCACGAGTCCTCTGTGTTGATCTAACCAAAAACAGGTCCCGCGCAAGCTCTGTGTATTGTCCCCTTATATATTTGTAGATGTTGATCATATCCCCTCTTAGTCTCCGCTTTTCCAATGTAAACATGCCTAGTCTTTCAAGCCTTTCCTTGTATTCCATCGTCTCCATGCCCTTAATTAGTTTGGTCGCCCTACTCTGTACCTTTTCTAGCTCCAGGATATCTTTTTTGTAGTACGGTGCCCAGAATTGTACACAGTATTCAAGGTGTGGCCTCACTACTGATTTATATAACGGGAGTATAATACTCTCGTCCCTAGCATCAATACCCCGTTTTATGCATGCTAATATCTTATTAGCCTTCTTTGCTGCAGTCCTACTTTGGGTACTACTGCTTAGCTTGCTATCTATGAGGACACCTAAGTCCTTTTCCAGTACAGAATCCCCTAATTTTACCCCATTTAGTAGGTAGGTGTAATTTTTGTTCTTGTTACCACAGTGCATTACCTTACACTTGTCTGTGTTGTAGCGCATTCTCCATTTGGCTGCCCATGCTTCTAATTTAACTAAGTCGTTCTGAAGAGACTCGGCATCCTCCTCTGTATTTATAGCCTTACACAATTTGGTATCATCTGCAAAAATTGACACCATGCTCTCTAGACCTTCTGTTAGGTCGTTAATGAAAATATTGAACAATAGCGGTCCTAATACTGAGCCTTGCGGCACACCACTTAGCACTTCAGTCCAAGTTGAAAAAGATCCATTAACCACAACGCGCTGCTCCCTATTATCTAACCAGTTTTTGACCCAAGTGCATATTGTGCTTCCTAGCCCTGATTCTTGTAGCTTGTAGATAAGTCTCATGTGTGGTACAGTATCGAACGCTTTGGCAAAGTCTAAAAAGATTACATCCACGTCTTTACCCTGATCTAGGTTTGCGCTTACTGTTTCATAAAAGCCAAGTAAGTTGGTTTGACAGGATCTGTCCTTCATAAACCCATGTTGATTCCTTTTAATGACCTTATTGACTTCAATGAACTTCTGAATACTATCTCTTAGAATACCTTCCAATACTTTCCCCACTATAGATGTAAGACTAACTGGTCTATAATTACCTGGTTCAGCTTTACTTCCCTTTTTGAATATAGGCACTACTTCCGCTATACGCCAGTCTTTGGGAACCATACCTGATATAACTGAATCCTTAAAGATCAAAGATAGCGGTTTTGCCAGTTCAGAGTGAAGCTCCCTTAGAACCCTTGGGTGAATACCATCGGGCCCTGGTGATTTATTCATCTTTAAATGTTTTAATCGGTCACAGACTACTTCCTCGCTTAAATAAGTACCTATCAGTGGGATATTCTCATTATTGAGATTGTGTGTCAGTCCCTGAATTGGGTCCTCTCTAGTGAATACTGTTGAAAAAAACTAATTTAGTGTGTCCGCTATGTCATTATCATTTTTGCTTAAGACTCCCAACTTGTCTTTTAAAGGGCCTATACTCTCCTTCTTTAATCTCTTGCTATTAATGTATTTAAAGAATTTTTGGGGATTTGCTTTGCTTTCCTTTGCTACTAGTTTTTCAGTTTCTACTTTAGCCGCTCTTATTTCCTTTTTGCAAATTTTGTTACATTCCTTATAGTGCTGAAATGACTCTGCTTCCCCGTCAGATTTGTATTTTTTAAATGCTCGCCTTTTCTTGCCCATAAGTTCCTTAATCTTTTTGTTAAGCCACATCGGTTTATGATTTTTATTCCTTTTTTTGCTGCTCATAGGAATAAATTTGAGTGTATTTTTAGCTAGCAGGAATTTTAGTACCTCCCATTTCTCCGTAGTATTCTTTCCTAAAAACAAACCTTCCCATTCAATATCCCTGAAAAATACCCTCATCTTTTCAAAATTTGCTTTGCTAAAGTTTAGAGTCCTAGTTGAGCCAGTATAGGGCTGTTTATGGAAACTGATATTGAATGTGACCATATTGTGGTCGCTGTTTCCTATGGGTTCCCCTACTATAATACCTGATACCAAATCCCCATTGTTTGCTAATACCAGGTCTAAGATTGCATTGTACCTAGTTGGTTCCTCAATTAGTTGGACTAAGTAGTTATCATTAAGTGTGTTTAAAAACATGTTGCCCCTAGCAGTATCACATGAATCGTTTTTCCAGTTTATCTCTGGATAGTTAAAATCTCCCATCACTACTATGTCTCCTACTCCTGCTGCTCTTTCAATTTGCTTTAGTAACAATTCCTCATCAGATGCGTTGATACCAGGCGGCCTATAGCATACACCCAATACTAACTTTTTTATTCCTTTTTCCCCACATGCAATTTCTACCCATAATGACTCGACAGTGTCTACAGTCCCCTCCTGAATATCTTCCCGTATATCAGGTTTTAAAAACGGCTTTACGTAGACACACCCCATCACCCTTTTTATTTAGTCTGTCTCTCCTAAACAGTGTATAGCCCTCTAGATTGACTGTCCAATCATGAGATTCATCCCACCAAGTTTCAGTAATGCCTATAATATCATACTGTTTGCTTGCTGCAAGTATTTCTAGTTCACCCTTTTTACCAGTAATGCTTCTGGCGTTTACATACATACAACTAAGATAAATATTTTCCCTTGCGTTAGGGACATCTTTCACCTTATGTAGCAATGATGACCTGTAATCGTCATTGGTTAGTGCTTTGGTAAAATCTCTTTTAGTACCCATGTTAGTAACCTTACCGCCTGCTCTTACCCTCCCGCCAACTTCTCCCCCATTTCGTTTACTACCGCCATCCCCACTATTCTCACTGCATGACCTGTAGTTTCTAGCTAAACCCTCCCCCCAGGCACCTAGTTTAAAATCTCCTCCAACCTTCTAACCATCCTTCCCCCCAGCACCGCTGCCCCCCCCTCAGTCAGGTGCAATCCTTCACGACAAAAGAGATGGCGCCTGACTGAGAAGTCCGCCCAGCGTTCCAGGAACACAAACCCCTCTTTCCTGCACCAATCCCTAAGCCACACATTTACCTCCCTAATCTCCCTCTGCCTCCCTGGACTAGCGCGTGGCACGGGTAATAATTCCGAGAATATTACCTTAGATGTCCTTGCCTTCAGTTTCTTTCCTTAGTCCCTATAGTCTTTCTTAAGGACATCCCACCTTCCGCTAATTTTGTCATTGGTGCCAACGTGCACCAAGACCGCCGGGTCTTTCCCAGCCCCTCCCAACAATCTATCTACCCGGTCCGCGATGTGCCGTACCCGAGCACCCGGGAGACAACAGACTGTAAGGCGATCACGGTCCCGGTAGCAGATTGCCCTATCTGCCTTCCTGATGATAGAATCCCCTACCACCACCATCTGTGCAAAACTGAAATGCACCACAGGTATGGATGGATAGTATACTTGACGACACAGAGGTAGGTAGAGCAGTGGCCTTCTGTACCGTACTCCTATATATTATATACTGGTGGTCAGCAAAATTATGCACTGTACTCCTACTATATACTACAATGCAGCACAGATATGGAGCGTTTTTCAGGCAGAGAACGTATAATACTGGTGGTCACTGGTCAGCAAAACTCTGCACTGTACTCCTCCTATATAATACTGCTGGTCCCCAGTCCCCACAATAAAGCAGTGTGAGCACAGATATATGCAGCACACTGAGCACAGATATGGAGCGTTTTTCAGGCAGAGAACGTATAATACTGGTGGTCACTGGTTAGCAAAACTCTGCACTGTACTCCTCCTATATAATACTGCTGGTCCCCAGTCCCCACAATAAAGCAGTGTGAGCACAGATATATGCAGCACACTGAGCACAGATATGGAGCGTTATTCAGGCAGAGAACGTATAATACTGGTGGTCACTGGTCAGCAAAACTCTGCACTGTACTCCTCCTATATAATACTGCTGGTCCCCAGTCCCCACAATAAAGCAGTGTGAGCACAGATATATGCAGCACACTGAGCACAGATATGGAGCGTTATTCAGGCAGAGAACGTATAATACTGGTGGTCACTGGTCAGCAAAACTCTGCACTGTACTCCTCCTATATAATACTGCTGGTCCCCAGTCCCCACAATAAAGCAGTGTGAGCACAGATATATGCAGATATGGAGCGTTTTTCAGGCAGAGATCGTATAATACTGGTGGTCACTGGTCAGCAAAACTCTGCACTGTACTCCTCCTATAATACTGCTGGTCCCCAGAATAAAGATATTTGCAGCCCCCTGAAAGTTCTGAAACAAAGTGAGAGGACGCCAGCCACGTCCTCTCACTATCATTTCCAATGCACGAGTGAAAAATGGCGGCGACGCGCGGCTCCTTATATAGAATCCGAATCTCGCAAGAATCCGACAGCGGGATGATGACGTTCGGGCGCGCTCGGGTTAACCGAGCAATACTGGAGTATCCGAGTATGCCTCGGACCCGTGTAAAATGGGTGAAGTTCGGGGGGGTTCGAATTCCGAGGAACCGAACCCGCTCATCACTATTTGAAACCCCCCCAGAAATATCCTGTATTTGCCCCGGATTTGTGATAGCTGCAATACGAAAGAAGGAAGTATTATTAGTAGGAGGGGTTAATATTGCATTAATCAATTAAAAGGAGTTAGACTAGCGTTCCCAACTTCAGTCCTCAGGAGACCCCTTATAGTGCATGTTTTATATATCTCCTCAGTATCACTAGTGAAATACTGTAATTAGCACCACCTGTTGATCTTTCAAAATGTGTCAGCCAGTAATGAAAAGACCTGTGCACAAACTATGAGATTTGTAAAGCATGCACTGTTAGGAGTCACTAAGGACTGGAGATGGGAAACACTGAGCTAGAAAATGCTTCTGGTATTATCACCATCATCATCATCATCATCATCATCACATATTTACTTCCTAAGAAGCAAATCTGGGGAGCAATTGTTTATTAGGGAAGGTGTAACCCGGTTCTGTCCACATCGCCCACACTTCCCTAGTGACGCCACTGCTGGGGAGGTGTCCAATTTTTCTCATGTTGCATCTTAAAGTAGTATCCTACAGTTTGTACTGTATACATTTCCTTATTGTATGCTTCTTATGGTTGCAAGCACCCTATTCTGACTCTCCAGACAGATTAGGGATTTGCAAGTCTAAGGTGTATACACACTGGGCATATTTGCCCAGTGTGTATGCACAGCAATGATGTGTACATCGATGGGCGGAAAATCGCTCAGTGCAACTGCATACACACTGAACGATTTTCACCTGGCCCAGTGATGTAGGAGACTGTAGAAAGTGGTTCGCTAAGCTAGTAAAACTGTCCGATGGACGGCGGTAGCCAGCGATGATGTGGGAGCACGCATCAGCGCTCCCCGCTTATCGCCCGGCCATACACACTAGGAGGTTTTGAGCTCAAAGTAGCTGAAAACGTGAAAAGTGAGCTACTTTAGCTCAAACTCGACTAGTGTGTATGCACCTTAAGGTATGCACACTGCACATATCTATATTGTGACAAATTTTAGTATTCATGTACAATGCAGCACCTAAAGGGGCATATACTGTATGCACCTGGATGCACTTGTGTGCATGCTGGAAAAAAATCCTGCTTCTACATGTAGCAACAAGAAATGTATTAGCGAATGCATAAATAATAAATACTCTCTTCCAATGCTGCCAAGCACCATTGTATGTTCCACTTCATAATAATCCCATTCTATTGTCATTCTCAATACTTTCTTTGCTTCTTGCACAGTATTTTTGTTAAATGTACTAGGGGGCTAATTCAGACCTGATCGCTGCTGTGCGTTTTCGCAATATCAGCGTTGGCGGGGATCAGCTAGTGTGTACTAGCCTTAAGAAAAACAGAGCAAGTCATGGTCAAAAAAGCCACAACTAATGTTTAAGGCCAACTCTTAATGAGATTATTATAATAGTATCAAACAGTCCTAGAATAAACATTGGGCCTAATTCAGACCTGATCGTAGATGTGCTAAATTTAGCACATCTACACAATCAGCTTCCCTGACATGATGGGGGACGCCCAGCACAGAGCTAGTCCGCAGCACATGTCAGGCCCTGATTGACAGGCAGAGGCGGTCGCTGGGTGGGAGGAGGCGTGCCGGCGGCGTTTGGCAGCCATTTAGGGGTCACGGTCCGGGCAACGCAGGCATGCACGGACCATTGCGGGGGGCGGGACGCGGCAGCAGCGTGACGTCACATTCTGAGCGAGATCTTTAATTTTCTCGTCTAGTGTGTATGGCCTTTTAGTGTGCCTGCAGTAGCGGATCTTGCCACGGGCAAGCAGGACTTTTGCCCGGGGCGCCGCCTTCCGGAGGGCGCCGGTGCCATCCGGAGGGCGCCGGTGCCATCCGGAGGGCGCCGCACCATGGCAAGATCCGCTGCTGCTGTGCCATGTGCCCCCCGCTGCCCGCTGCCTCCCGCCGTGAAGGGAACTAGACGCGTAGCGTCTAGTTTCCCTTCGTGGAGAGGACCTTTACTGTGCGGTGCGCGATGACGTCATCGTGCACCGCACATCATTTCATCGGCGCTACTACTGTACAGGGGGCGTAAGTGACCATGCCCCCTGTATGAAGCCACGCCCCCATCACCCGCCCGGGGCGCTCAAAACCCTCGAGCCGGCCCTGTGTGCCTGCACTTCTTTGCACAGTGCAAATCTTCATTCCAGGTAAGTTTCATTTGGGAATCCCGACAACAAAGTGGTCAGGTCAGGCTTTGGAGGGGGCAAGGAGATGGGGCCAGTGTACAGTAAGAGCATGCTGACTCAAATTGGTGGCCACTGAAAAAGCACAAATGTTTCTGTTTGGACTGGTAGATGAGTTGAGGGTATTCAGATCCTGGTGCACATTGCACACTGATGATAATTATTATGGCTGATGGCAAGGGATGGCGGAATAAGAGAGGAGAGGGGCCGTGTGTAGGCTCCTGTGAGGACCCCCTCCTCTCTGGCAGTAGCCATAGAGGACATATTTACTGCATATGAACAAATCACTGGGAAAATGGCCACTGCACCATTTTCTCTGTGATTTATGTCTGCAGCGTGGGCCGCTGTGTGACTCTGGTGGGGTAAATATAATTATATAATTGCAGGGTGTGTTGTGTGCGCCATCGAGACCAGACTGCGCCGACAGGAGGCATCCAAAATTTCTGCGACCATGCTGTAATTGTGGCGTGACCCCAATTACAGTGTGATTGCAGTGGGTGGCCCCAGCATGCGATTGCAAGGATTGCAGATTCTGCTAAAAAACAGAATCTGCAATCAGAGGCGTCACTTACGCCTTATACACCCAGTGCGGCGCCGCCAGAAAAAGGGGCATGGTTTGGAGAGAGGGGGTGGGGCTTCACTTCCCAACCCCCGTTTTTCGTCACTTGGGGGGTTCGGGAGGTTCAGGAGGTGCGTGCTGCCTCCCGCAGAGAGCTTTTTCTGCAGTGCCGGCTCCTACATAGTGACAGGAGCCGAGTGATGCACATAATGTAATAGTGCAGCACTCGGCTCCTGTCACTGAGCAGGAGCTGGCATTTTGGTGTCACCCCTCGGCGGGTGACACCTGGTTGCGGGCCGCACCCCCCTTGTGACACCACTGTCTGCAAACCTTCCTGAATAAAGTCCAATATGTACTATATTGTGATTTCTATGATGTTCTCTGTATTACGCAATATATGAGGAATGTTGCATTCCATTTGTTGTGAAGAAAATGAGGCTTGGATGGCAAGCCAGTGAATCAAACCAGGGCCGAAACTAAGGTATCTCTCAGCCGGGGCAAGGCAGTCATTTGTTGAAGGGTAAGGAATGCATATCAGGTTAAGCTGATCTTCTTGACAGTTGTATTATTGGACGCACTAATTAGCTAAGAGGAACTATTTATTTTAAAGATGCATAACCTGCCTCATGAAATATGTGCATACAATGGGAAGCGGATAAAATATCGCCAGTCGGAATGCCGCTGGGCACAATACTGACTTAGGAATTCCAACAGGTAGTGAAATGCAGCCACTGGAATACGGGGCTATTCTCCCTCTGTGGGTGTCCACGACACCCATCGAGGGAGAATATAACCTGTGACGATTGCAGTGAGCCACTGTGCCTGCAGCATGGTGAGCACAGTGAGCCCACAAGGGGCTTTCTAGCGTTTGCCCCGCTGCCGGCATTCTGGCGGGTGGTATCCCGCTGATGGGATCATGACAGCCGGCAGCCCATCCGCCGGGGAATCGTATGTATTCCCGTGCGAGATGGAACATTGCTAGAAATGAACATATTTTTAACCAACATACAATATTGCTGCTACTCTAACTAATAAATTGCTGCTATAGCAAGTGCCCTTTGCAACCGAATTTACTAATCTATAACTTCTGCTAACATCTTTTCTGTTGGAGCATGGTGTGAAGCTTTGATATACAGTAAGCCTGATCAGGGGTGGATTTAGACCTCATGGCCCTAAGCAAGACACTGATTTGGGGCCCCTTTCCTCAAACAATCCCCCTACTCCACCCCCAGTCAGTAAGCATATGCCAAATTCCCCCACCTATTCCACAGTCAGTCATTGTATGCCAAATCCCCCCAGTCAGTCAGTGTCTGCCAAATCCCCCCACCTCCAGTCTGTAAGTGTATGCCAAATGCTCCTCCATTTCCCTACAGTTAGTCAGTATATGCCAACCCTCCCCCCCCCCAGTGTATGCCAAACCCCCACTCCCCTCCCAGTCAGTCAGTATTTGCCAAATTCCCCAACCCCCACTCCTATAGTCACGTCATGACAGGGCACACGCACAGCACACTGAATGAGACAAATCTAAATTTGACAAGAATGTATGGCACACAGCTCCAAATCAAATGTTGCTATAATTTAGGTTTGATTTATTGTATGTGGTTATCCTATTTTGTAATAAACACTGTACAGGTACGGTACAGTTTAATTATATAAACATATTAGCATAATTGTCTAATTGCACTCATGGTCATAACCACAATGCTCTCTGTACTGTATATCACTTGGATGCTGTCTGTATTGTTTTGCTTTGCATCTCTATAAGAAGTTCAAGTCAAATTATTATGTAAATCAGTACACTACTTGCTTTATCTTACTTGAAATACCTTTAGCAATGGCCTATTAATGCATTTGTTACATTGTTGATACTAGTGTTTACAAGTAACTAGTGATGAGCGGGTTCGGTTCCTCGGAATCCGAACCCCCCCGAACTTCAGCCTTTTTACACGGGTCCGAGGCAGACTCGGATCTTCCCGCCTTGCTCGGTTAACCCGAGCGCGCCCGAACGTCATCATCCCGCTGTCGGATTCTCGCGAGGCTCGGATTCGATCGCGAGACTCGGATTCTATATAAGGAGCCGCGCGTCGCCGCCATTTTCACACGTGCATTGAGATTGATAGGGAGAGGACGTGGCTGGCGTTCTCTCCGTTTATAGAGAAGAGAGTAGAGAGTTAGAGACACTATTTACTAATTTTGGGGAGCATATTAGGACTGGAGTACTACTACTTGCTGATAGTGTGACCAGTGACCATTGACCACCAGTTTAATTAATCCGTTCTCTGCCTGAAAAAAAACGATACACAGTGTGACACAGTCACATACCATATCTGTGCTCAGCCTCAGTGTGCTGCATCATCATATGTAATACTGTATATCTGACTGTGCTGAGTGCTCACTGCTCACACAGCTTAATTGTGGGGGAGACTGGGGAGCAGTTAGAGCAGGAGTACATAAATAATATATTTTAAGTACAGTGCACACTTTTGCTGCCAGAGTGCCACACTGCCAGTGTGACTGACCAGTGACCACACTGACCACCAGTATATTGTGATTGTCTGCTTAGGACGGAGTACTACTTGCTGATAGTGTGACCAGTGACCAGTGACCACCACCAGTTTAATTAATCCGTTCTCTGCCTGAAAAAAAAACGATACACAGTGTGACACAGTCACATACCATATCTGTGCTCAGCCCAGTGTGCTGCATCATATGTAATACTGTATATCATTATCTGACTGTGCTGAGTGCTCACTGCTCACACAGCTTAATTGTGGGGGAGACTGGGGAGCAGTTATAGCAGGAGTACATATTTTAAGTACAGTGCACACTTTTGCTGCCAGAGTGCCACTGCCAGTGTGACTGACCAGTGACCACTGACCACCAGTATATTGTGATTGTCTGCTGACCACCAGTATATTGTGATTGTCTGCCTGAAAAAGTTAAACACTCGTCGTGTGGTGTTTTTATAAACGCATTCTGCAGACAGTGTCCAGCAGGTCCGTCATTACATAATATATACCTGTCCGGCTGCAGTACTAGTGTGATATATATATATTTTAATTTTATCTCATTATCATCCAGTCTATATTAGCAGCAGACACAGTACGGTAGTCCACGGCTGTAGCTACCTCTGTGTCGGCAGTCGCTCGTCCATCCATAATTGTATACCACCTACCCGTGGTTTTTTTTTTCTATCTTCTTGATACTAGTAGCTTACTTTAGGAGTCTGCAGTGCTGACAGACAGTGTCCAGCAGGTCCGTCATTACATAATATATACCTGTCCGGCTGCAGTACTAGTGTGATATATATATATTTTTTAATTTTATCTCATTATCATCCAGTCTATATTAGCAGCAGACACAGTACGGTAGTCCACGGCTGTAGCTACCTCTGTGTCGGCAGTCGCTCGTCCATCCATAATTGTATACCACCTACCCGTGGTTTTTTTTTTTTCTATCTTCTTGATACTAGTAGCTTACTTTAGGAGTCTGCAGTGCTGACAGACAGTGTCCAGCAGGTCCGTCATTACATAATATATACCTGTACGGCTGCAGTACTAGTGTGATATATATATATATATATATATTTTAATTTTATCTCATTATCATCCAGTCTATATTAGCAGCAGACACAGTACGGTTGTCCACGGCTGTAGCTACCTCTGTGTCGGCAGTCGCTCGTCCATCCATAATTGTATACCACCTACCCGTGTTTTTTTTTTTTCTATCTTCTTGATACTAGTAGCTTACTTTAGGAGTCTGCAGTGCTGACAGACAGTGTCCAGCAGGTCCGTCATTACATAATATATACCTGTCCGGCTGCAGTACTAGTGTGATATATATATATATATTTTAATTTTATCTCATTATCATCCAGTCTATATTAGCAGCAGACACAGTACGGTAGTCCACGGCTGTAGCTACCTCTGTGTCGGCAGTCGCTCGTCCATCCATAATTGTATACCACCTACCCGTGGTGTTTTTTTTTTTCTATCTTCTTGATACTAGTAGCTTACTTTAGGAGTCTGCAGTGCTCAGCTGACAGTGTCCAGCAGGTCCGTCATTATATAATATATACCTGTCCGGCTGCAGTAGTGATATATATATATTTTATATCTCATTATCATCCAGTCTATATTAGCAGCAGACGCAGTACGGTAGTCCACGGCTGTAGCTACCTCTGTGTCGGCAGTCGCTCGTCCATCCATAATTGTATACCACCTACCCGTGGTGTTTTTTTTTTCTATCTTCTTGATACTAGTAGCTTACTTTAGGAGTCTGCAGTGCTGAGCTGACAGTGTCCAGCAGGTCTGTCATTATATAATATATACCTGTCCGGCTGCAGTAGTGATATATATATATATTTTTTATATCATTATCATCCAGTCTATATTAGCAGCAGACGCAGTACGGTAGTCCACGGCTGTAGCTACCTCTGTGTCGGCAGTCG
Organism: Pseudophryne corroboree; assembly: GCF_028390025.1. NCBI lineage: Eukaryota > Metazoa > Chordata > Amphibia > Anura > Myobatrachidae > Pseudophryne > Pseudophryne corroboree. The sequence continues at coordinate 460,363,917 of NC_086444.1, read as the reverse complement.
CTCGTCCATCCATAATTGTATACCACCTACCTGTGGTGTTTTTTTTTTTCTTCTATCTTCTTGATACTAGTAGCTTACTTTAGGAGTCTGCAGTGCTGACAGTGTCCAGCAGGTCCGTCATTATATAATATATACCTGTCCGGCTGCAGTAGTGATATATATATATATTTTATATCATTATCATCCAGTCTATATTAGCAGCAGACGCAGTACGGTAGTCCATGGCTGTAGCTACCTCTGTGTCGGCAGTCGCTCGTCCATCCATAAGTATACTAGTATCCATCCATCTCCATTGTTTACCTGAGGTGCCTTTTAGTTGTGCCTATTAAAATATGGAGAACAAAAATGTTGAGGTTCCAAAAATAGGGAAAGATCAAGATCCACTTCCACCTCGTGCTGAAGCTGCTGCCACTAGTCATGGCCGAGACGATGAAATGCCAGCAACGTCGTCTGCCAAGGCCGATGCCCAATGTCATAGTACAGAGCATGTAAAATCCAAAACACCAAATATCAGTAAAAAAAGGACTCAAAAATCTAAAATAAAATTGTCGGAGGAGAAGCGTAAACTTGCCAATATGCCATTTACCACACAGAGTGGCAAGGAACGGCTGAGGCCCTGGCCTATGTTCATGGCTAGTGGTTCAGCTTCACATGAGGATGGAAGCACTCAGCCTCTCGCTAGAAAAATGAAAAGACTCAAGCTGGCAAAAGCACAGCAAAGAACTGTGCGTTCTTCGAAATCACAAATCCACAAGGAGAGTCCAATTGTGTCGTTTGCGATGCCTGACCTTCCCAACACTGGACGTGAAGAGCATGCGCCTTCCACCATTTGCACGCCCCCTGCAAGTGCTGGAAGGAGCACCCGCAGTCCAGTTCCTGATAGTCAGATTGAAGATGTCAGTGTTGAAGTACACCAGGATGAGGAGGATATGGGTGTTGCTGGCGCTGGGGAGGAAATTGACCAGGAGGATTCTGATGGTGAGGTGGTTTGTTTAAGTCAGGCACCCGGGGAGACACCTGTTGTCCGTGGGAGGAATAGGGCCATTGACATGCCTGGTGAAAATACAAAAAAAATCAGCTCTTCGGTGTGGAAGTATTTCAACAGAAATGCGGACAACATTTGTCAAGCCGTGTGTTGCCTTTGTCAAGCTGTAATAAGTAGGGGTAAGGACGTTAACCACCTCGGAACATCCTCCCTTATACGTCACCTGCAGCGCATTCATCATAAGTCAGTGACAAGTTCAAAAACTTTGGGCGACAGCGGAAGCAGTCCACTGACCAGTAAATCCCTTCCTCTTGTCACCAAGCTCATGCAAACCACCCCACCAACTCCCTCAGTGTCAATTTCCTCCTTCCCCAGGAATGCCAATAGTCCTGCAGGCCATGTCACTGGCAATTCTGACGAGTCCTCTCCTGCCTAGGATTCCTCCGATGCATCCTTGCGTGTAACGCCTACTGCTGCTGGCGCTGCTGTTGTTGCTGCTGGGAGTCGATGGTCATCCCAGAGGGGAAGTCGTACTCGTAAGACCACTTTTACTACTTCCACCAAGCAATTGACTGTCCAACAGTCCTTTGCGAGGAAGATGAAATATCACAGCAGTCATCCTGCTGCAAAGCGGATAACTGAGGCCTTGGCATCCTGGGCGGTGAGAAACGTGGTTCCGGTATCCATCATTATTGCAGAGGCAACTAGAGACTTGTTGGAGGTACTGTGTCCCCGGTACCAAATACCATCTAGGTTCCATTTCTCTAGGCAGGCGATACCGAAAATGTACACAGACCTCAGAAAAAGACTCACCAGTGTCCTAAAAAATGCAGTTGTACCCAATGTCCACTTAACCACGGACATGTGGACAAGTGGAGCAGGGCAGGCTCAGGACTATATGACTGTGACAGCCCACTGGGTAGATGTATGGACTCCCGCCGCAAGAACAGCAGCGGCGGCACCAGTAGCAGCATCTCGCAAACGCCAACTCTTTCCTAGGCAGGCTACGCTTTGTATCACCGCTTTCCAGAATACGCACACAGCTAAAAACCTCTTACGGCAACTGAGGAAGATCATCGCAGAATGGCTTACCCCAATTGGACTCTCCTGTGGACTTGTGGCATCGGACAACGCCAGCAATATTTTGTGTGCATTAAATCTGGGCAAATTCCAGCACGTCCCATGTTTTGCACATACCTTGAATTTGGTGGTGCAGAATTATTTAAAAAACGAGAGGGGCGTGCAAGAGATGCTGTCGGTGGCCAGAAGAATTGCGGGACACTTTCGGCGTACAGGCACCACGTACAGAAGACTGGAGCACCACCAAAAACGCCTGAACCTGCCCTGCCATCATCTGAAGCAAGAAGTGGTAACGAGGTGGAATTCAACCCTCTATATGCTTCAGAGGTTGGAGGATCAGCAAAAGGCCATTCAAGCCTATACAACTGAGCACGATATAGGAGGTGGAATGCACCTGTCTCAAGCGCAGTGGAGAATGATTTCAATGTTGTGCAAGGTTCTGCAACCTTTTGAACTTGCCACACGTGAAGTCAGTTCAGACACTGCCAGCCTGAGTCAGGTCATTCCCCTCATCAGGCTTTTGCAGAAGAAGCTGGAGACATTGAAGGAGGAGCTAACACAGAGCGATTCCGCTAGGCATGTGGGACTTGTGGATGGAGCCCTTAATTCGCTTAACAAGGATTCACGGGTGGTCAATCTGTTGAAATCAGAGCACTACATTTTGGCCACCGTGCTCGATCCTAGATTTAAAACCTACCTTGGATCTCTCTTTCCGGCAGACACAAGTCTGCTGGGGTTCAAAGAACTGCTGGTGACAAAATTGTCAAGTCAAGCGGAACGCGACCTGTCAACATCTCCTCCTTCACATTCTCCCGCAACTGGGGGTGCGAGGAAAAGGCTCAGAATTCCGAGCCCACCCGCTGGCGGTGATGCAGGGCAGTCTGGAGCGACAGCTGATGCAGGGCAGTCTGGAGCGACTGCTGATGCTGACATCTGGTCCGGACTGAAGGACCTGACAACGATTACGGACATGTCGTCTACTGTCACTGCATATGATTCTCTCCCCATTGAAAGAATGGTGGAGGATTATATGAGTGACCGCATCCAAGTAGGCACGTCAGACAGTCCGTACTTATACTGGCAGGAAAAAGAGGCAATTTGGAGGCCCTTGCACAAACTGGCTTTATTCTACCTAAGTTGCCCTCCCACAAGTGTGTACTCCGAAAGAGTGTTTAGTGCCGCCGCTCACCTTGTCAGCAATCGGCGTACGAGGTTACATCCAGAAAATGTGGAGAAGATGATGTTCATTAAAATGAATTATAATCAATTCCTCCGTGGAGACATTGACCAGCAGCAATTGCCTCCACAAAGTACACAGGGAGCTGAGATGGTGGATTCCAGTGGGGACGAATTGATAATCTGTGAGGAGGGGGATGTACACGGTGATATATCGGAGGATGATGATGAGGTGGACATCTTGCCTCTGTAGAGCCAGTTTGTGCAAGGAGAGATTAATTGCCTCTTTTTTGGTGGGGGTCCAAACCAACCCATCATTTCAGTCACAGTCGTGTGGCAGACCCTGTCACTGAAATGATGGGTTGGTTAAAGTGTGCATGTCCTGTTTATACAACATAAGGGTGGGTGGGAGGGCCCAAGGACAATTCCATCTTGCACCTCTTTTTTCTTTAATTTTTCTTTGCGTCATGTGCTGTTTGGGGAGTAGTTTTTTGAAGGGCCAGCCTGCGTGACACTGCAGTGCCACTCCTAGATGGGCCAGGTGTTTGTGTCGGCCACTTGAGTCGCTTAGCTTACTCACACAGCTACCTCATTGCGCCTCTTTTTTTCTTTGCGTCATGTGCTGTTTGGGGAGTAGTTTTTTGAAGGGCCAGCCTGCGTGACACTGCAGTGCCACTCCTAGATGGGCCAGGTGTTTGTGTCGGCCACTAGGGTCGCTTAGCTTACTCACACAGCTACCTCATTGCGCCTCTTTTTTTCTTTGCGTCATGTGCTGTTTGGGGAGTAGTTTTTTGAAGGGCCAGCCTGCGTGACACTGCAGTGCCACTCCTAGATGGGCCAGGTGTTTGTGTCGGCCACTTGGGTCGCTTAGCTTACTCACACAGCTACCTCATTGCGCCTCTTTTTTTCTTTGCGTCATGTGCTGTTTGGGGAGTAGTTTTTTGAAGGGCCAGCCTGCGTGACACTGCAGTGCCACTCCTAGATGGGCCAGGTGTTTGTGTCGGCCACTTGGGTCGCTTAGCTTAGCCATCCAGCGACCTCGGTGCAAATTTTAGGACTAAAAATAATATTGTGAGGTGTGAGGTGTTCAAAATAGACTGAAAATGAGTGGAAATTATGGTTATTGAGGTTAATAATACTTTGGGATCAAAATGACCCCCAAATTCTATGATTTAAGCTGTTTTTGAGGGTTTTTTGAAAAAAACACCCGAATCCAAAACACACCCGAATCCGACAAAAAAAATTCGGTGAGGTTTTGCCAAAACGCGTTCGAACCCAAAACACGGCCGCGGAACCGAACCCAAAACCAAAACACAAAACCCGAAAAATTTCCGGCGCTCATCACTACAAGTAACCACAGTTACATTTAAATTTTTAAAATGGTACACAAATGTTGTACTACCTTTTTCTAAGCTTGTAAATGCATTTATTTTGCCACAAGTGAACACAAGGCCTTAAGTCCTAAATACACGGTCGAGTGACATTATTACAGTATGACCACCCCCTACATTTGTCGTGCACTGGTTTGGTGAGTATATAAGGTGTGTGATAGGACATCTGCACACATATCACTCGTTGCTGTCATGGGTAAAAGAGGCGATATATCCGAGTTGCAAAAAGGGATGATTATCGGCTTTCGGGCCAAGGGTGGCAGTATTTCTGAAACAGAGCAGTTTGTGAACTGTTCACGTGTTGCTGTGGTGAAGGTGTATCGTGACTGGACAAATGACAAAGTGGAAACTGCGGAGCACCACGTGCCATTGATGTGAGAGGTGAATGTCGCTACAAAGGTGCGTGAGGGCTGAACGACACGCTACAATGGAGCAGATCACCATCAAATTGAACCTGGGGACTACCAGACGTGTCTAAAATTATAGTTCAGCGAACTCTGCTGTGTATGGGGCTCAGAAACGGTTACTCTGGCTATTACCTGATGGTCATAATAATGTGATTCAACCGTGTATAACACATACTAAAAACATACCACCCAACATCTGTGAGGATGGCATGGAGACTCTTTTCACATGCCCATTCTTCATTCCATCCTAGAGCAGCAGGTAACAGCGAGTGAGTGCAAACCTCACCCATCTCCCCCTTCCTTCCCCATCTTCCCAACCTTCACATTTGTGAGACAATGCAGCATGCAGATGGGATGGTGAGGCAGTGCATGAAAAGTGACAATTAGAATGATTAGGGGTTATACTAAAAAAATATTTGTGAATTAACAAATTTCAGGCGCTAATATGAATATATTAAAAATTACTGTATATCTAAATTATTTTAGTAGCAGCAATGAGCCCAGTCATGTCTGTGTGAACACTGACTTTACACGGAGCAGCTCAAAGGTCTAGTTCAATGGATCTCTAGCTTCCCGTGTATGCAAAAGAAATTGATGTGGCTATTGCGCTGATTTAAATTATTGTTACCAAGCAATCAATATCTCGATTTTTTTATTTTTTTGTTTTCCCCATAAAAAAAATTATTTTAAACACACAATGGTCACACATATATATAAAAACAAGTAAATAGAATCACATTTAGAAGTACCCAATGTTATATTCCTTTAAAAAGGGAGAAAAACGTGTATGTAGAATGCAACCACAATTTTTTAATGTATTAAAAGATGAATGAAAGTCCAATGTCCATACGTAAAAAGAAAGAGTAACTGTCCTTATGGAAGCTTACCACAAATGGAAAAGTACCGTATAACTGATGAATTGCGTGTAAGCAATGTGTAAGCAATCACTCACTCCTGTCTGGATGTGATCACCTCCCGGCTTTCTCTCTCCTGAGCCGGAGTTGTTTGAATAGCGGCTCTGTTCCTCTACTTGTTTATATATATATATATATATATATATATATATATATATATATATATGTGACCATTGTGTTTAAAGTATTTTTTTATGTGGAAAACAAAAAATAAAAAATCAAGATATTGATTTTTCATCTTAAAGTGTTGCATTTTCATTCAAGTAGAATTTATTGCTTGGTAACAGTAATTTAAATCAGCGCAATAGCCACATCAATTTCATTTGTGAAATTCAATTTGATTTTGACAGATGGTATATACAGTAGTACAGTAATAAAGTTGGTACAGTATTAGTAACAGTAAGATACAAAAGGCTTTGCTGTTAGACATTGTTTTACGAAGCCAATGGACTGATGTTTTGTTCATGACTAACACATTATTCATTTGTACACTATGAATACCTCCTTTGAACATTTTATATTGCTGTGAGTACAGCTACAGTAATGGGGACAATCATTGGAATTTTATTATTTCTGCAACAAATCTATTTTCATCCTGTGGGACTTTTCCATATTTATATCTGCTTACAAGGGGAACTGTTTCCTGATGAGTAAGGCAGTTCAAATAAGCTTTAAACACATTGCATGCTAGACAAGTCTTAAGAGCAATGTAGGCCCTTGGGCACAGCAATACACTGGGCCCCTACCCATCCTCCAGCGGTTGGGGGTGCTATCAGCGAAAGCTTTAATGTGCCGCGGGTGCTAGCGGGTGCTTAATGGGTGGATATAGTGGAGTGGGCATAATTTTCTGGTGGGAGGGCAGCTTGCTTGACTGCAGATATCTCAAGTTCCTGAAAGTAGATTTCTTAGCTTTGAATGGGATAAAAAAACTAAAGAGTCACACTTTTCAGAAGGTACTGGGGATTTGGGGATCAGAGTTCAGGAGCCAGAGCAATCCACACGAAAATATAAAACTGCATATTAGGCATGTGGAGCTGGAGCAGGGGCCAGCTGCTTGAAGGCGGATAGCTCTGGTTCTGGGTATAGTAGAGACAAGCTGACAGTATCTGCCACAAGTGGGAGAGTCCCAGATTTTGAAGTATGCCCTCAGAAAAACTCTAACTCAGACAGAACCCGAGATATCTGGCTGGGAAGAGCAATTAAGAGGCTGGGATTGGGACCACTGCTTTGAAGTCGGATATCTCCGGTTCCCTAGGGTCGATTTTCAAAAATGTGGTACCTCTGGAAAGAGGAGATGCTCAGCTATCAGCCTAGGGCCCTTATACTCCTGGGGCCCTTGAGCAAGAGCCCACTGAGCCCATATGAAAAGACGACCCTGATTGCATGTTTCATACCTGATGATTCTATTTATTTGTATTTACAGTATTTAGTGTTATATTTATACTACTATAAATTTGTATTTACTTTTAACTAAGGGGTGATATTTAATGGCAAAACATTTTTATTGTTAAATTATTATCGCCAACACCATACATTTTTTCTTGCAGTATCTCATTATAGGATTCGTCAGCCCCGGTGTTTTTGGATGCTAATTATGTGATTATATTTTATTAATATGTTTTTTTCTTATTTTAGTTATATCAACACAAGTCCATTTTTTTTTCAGATTTTTCTTTTTACATTTACTGTATCATGTAGTCTTATATTGTGATCAGAACTTGCCAGGTCTTTTTCCGGTGTGCCAACGTCTTAAGGAGGCCATCTGGGGCTGTGATAGTCTAAGTTGCTGTGAGTCACAGTATGAAGTTGTTGTCATTTGTTAAAAACCTGGAACAAGTTTTTTTGTTTTTTTTAAACTTGTTTGTCTTCAGGGCCAGGCAGTGCCACTGTGTTATAATAATGCTCAGTAGACACCCTGCCATCATGTTAATGAAATAAGCACTCTGTGAGTGACAGTGTGAAGTTGTTGTCATATGTTAAAAAAAATGACATTTTTGTATTTATGTTTATGTAAAACTTGTGTGTTCCGGCAGGACAGTGGCACTGACTTACAATAATGCTCTGTTGGGGCCGAGCCACCCATTGCATTAATAATATAAGCTCTGTGAGTTGATATGAATCACAATTGGTCGATGGATGAGCAGGACCAGCAACCAAGTACTAATGCTGTGGCTGTTGCCAGTCATGATAGTACTACAATATCTACTAAAGGTGGTCCAGGGGGTAGAAAGTTTAGGAAAGCGCACCTGAGATTGAAAACTTTCACAATGTTAAAAAAAGAGGTAGAGATCTCCCCTTAAACACAAACAAATCATCATTATTTATTTATTTATTATTATTTATTACCAGTTATTTATATATCGCACACATATTCTGCAGCACTGTACAGAGAATATTTGCCCATTCACATCAGTCCCTTCCCCAGTGGAGCTTACAATCTATATACCCTACAATATGTACACACAAACACATTCACGCTAGGGTTCATTTTTTTGTTGGGAGCCAATTAACCTATCAGTATATTTTTGAATTGTGGGAGGAAACCGGAGTACCCGGAGGAAACCCACGCAAGCACGGGGAGACTATATAAACTCTTCACAGTTAGGGCCATGGTGGGAATCGAACCCATGACCTCAGTGCTGTGAGGCAGTAATGCTAACTACTACACCGTCCATACTGCCCCAGATCATGGCCCAAAAAAGAACACTAAGGCTGAAGAACAAACTGTGTGTTCACAAATCCCTGAGGAGAGTCTAGCTATGCGTGAGTCTGACATTTCTTGCATTATACTCATAGAGAAGCCTCCTTTAATTCCTTCCACTATTTCTGCTTTATCTGCAAATGTGGGGATGAACAGTACAAGCAAATATGGTGATGATAACATAATAGAAATTAAGAATGCGAGTGTGGAAGTGCAACAGGATGAAGGGGATATGTGTGTACTATGTGACCCTAATGAGGATATTGATGATGAGGATGTTGATGATGTTTGCTGTGTAAGTCAGCCACCAGTGGCAGCAGTTCTTGCCTGTGATAAAAAGAAAGCCATTGTAATGCCTGAGCATAAAACAAACAAAAACCACCTCTTGAGCATGGGATTATTTTTATCCAAATCCTGACAACATTTGCGAAGGCATCTGCTCCATTTGTGAGGCCAAAGTTAGTAGAGGTAGGGACGTTAACCACCATGTTACATAATTTGCAGTGAGTTCATGAAATGTATTTTACAAAATTATAATAATTTGCAATTAACACCCTCATCATTAGCTTCCTTATTAATGATGGGATGTAGCCACTCCAAAAAAAATTGTTGGTGGGGGCCCAAACAAACCAAGCACTTCAGCAACAATAGTGGCAGTCCCTGGTCGCTGAAGACCTTGGTTTTTTTAAACTGTGCATGTCCTTTTTTTAACTTCCATAAGGGTGGGTGGGAGGGCCCAAGGACAATTCCATTTTGCACCACTTTACTTGTCATAATGGTTTGCATTTTTAAACAGATATTCATACCATGTGTTTGTGCTGCTGCTCTGTTGCTTAGTTTAGCCAGCCAGATTTTAGCCAATATTGATTAAGAATATTTTGAGCTTTGAGGTGGTCAAAATTAACTAGAAATTAATGTTATTGAGGTTAATATTACTGTAGAGAAAAACCGGCCCAAGTTACATGACTTTAGCTGTTTTTAGTATTAAAAAAATGCAGATCCAAAACCAAAACCTTTGAGGGTGGTTTTGCAAAACAAGAATCAAAACCAAAACATGAAATTAATAGAGGTTCAAAACCAAAACAGCGCTCATCTCTGTATCTTGGTCACTTGGGGCTGAGCTACCTTTTTATCTGGTTCTTGGTCACCTTAGGCTTAACTGCTTTTTTTTATTCAGGCTCTTTGCTGCCTCTTGGGTCTTATAAGAGCATTTGGCTTCTTCTGGCATTTTGCAACCTTATTGGCTGCTAATATATATGTATCTTTGAGTAATATATTTGAAGCTGGATGTTCGCATCTAGGCTAAGTGTGCCATGGGCATGTTCTTCAAAAACATTCAAGTGCTTTGGGAATAACAACGTATTGTACCTGAGGTTTTGAACTCGCTAAACTAATTCCTGGATAGCAGCTCACACAAACACCATTTACCTAGGGTTAGAAGCGTGGGGATCCAATTACTATCCTTACTTGTTTTTGTACATTCATTTGTCATTTGTGAAGCAAAACTTAACTTGGTGGATTTACAATGTATTGCACTAGAATGCGCCTTTTTGTCTATCTTTATTCTCAGCTTTAGTTAAACCCTGGCTCAGAGCAGAGTCTCACTGAAAGATTTGCTACCACCTGGATACTTTTGGGAAAACAGTGCACCTGGAATATCATGATTATTCATAATTAAAACAACTGATTCAGTTTATTTTTAGAACTTTTATTTATTCCATACCAGAAATTCTAAATTTTAACCTTGGCCACAGAAGTGCTGCACGTGCACAAACCTCAGAAAATGGCCTTAGTTTACCAGTACTGTTGCATAGTTTGGGGATTTCTAGCTTTGGGCAAAATGCAATTACTGTATACACCAGAATATCACTCACCGGAACTCTTGTTTTGTTTGTATGGTTTATTTTACAGTTTATTTTGTGTTTGTTTAGTTTTAATGGAAAATATGGCGGCTGGGAGTACAGAACAAAAGGGAATGCAGAAAATGGGGGTTTTCTTTTAACTTGTTAGGCCAACCAAATACACAGTTGCCTAATGCCATCCCCTGTATTTGTCCAGCCTCATACCATCCCGTGTGAATCCAGCTTCATGCCACCTCCTGCTTCTCTTCATTCTCATGCCACAGCTGTGTTCCTCCAACCTCATGCCACCCCCTGCAACTCTCCAGCCCCATGCCACCCCATGCAACTCTCCAGCCTCATGCAATCACCTTCGTCCCTTTACCTGTATGATTACAGGTACATTGCCAACACCACTGAAATGCTTTAAGCTACATTTTACTAGTGTCAGTATACTGGTGCTGGTATACTGCTGCCGAACTCCGGTTTGTCGGCTTTATGAATGTTGGACAAAAATATGTATCTCTGCCAATTAGTTCCTGTGACCTTCTGCCATGTTACTTAGCCTTTCCATAATTTCTCCCATGTTCCTATGCCTCTCTCATGTCTCTTTTGATAATTTCCCTCTGTACAGTATGTGCAGTGTCTGTTCAACTTTCCTTGTCTCGTTTCCATGTTTCTTTAACTCTCCCATGTACCTTTCATGTATTCTTTTTCTTTTCCATTATATTTTGTTTGCTCGCTCTACTATCTTCAGCTAAACTATTCTGTCTCTCGCTCTCCATCGACTGTTCTTCAGTATCAATTTCTCTTGTTCCCTTATTTAGTCCCTATTCCTCTAATTTTCTCATTTACCACCTGCTCCTGTCCCTATTGATACCAGCTCTGAGCACCCCCAATATTTGTGCTGCAGCACCCAAAAACGATTTATTTACATTTACTTATATTGCCCCAGCTTAGGTGTGCCCTTCTCCATTATATGATGGGGCAGTTAAAGTGATCAATTGCAATCTTTTTTTTAAAGTTGGTTCCTATACCTGTTCCTCGTCATACAGTACTTTTCCCTCTCACTAGTGAATCCTGGCTCAGGAATATATAACACGTTTTAGGTTTTCCCATCCCCAGAAACATCCAAAATGACCTTCCTATTGAGGCAGCAATATCTGCTAATCTTATGGTCACATGCTCTGGAATATGGTTGGCTTTTGACCATTGATGGTTAGCAACCATCAATGTTTTGCTTGTGATGGTTGATGGTTTTACCATCAATGGTAGAAGCCTGATGACTATAAGCCCATCATTTTTACTATTACTCATGCGTGACCACATCTTCTCTTTTCTGCACATGCACCCCTGTGATTCATCTATTGTTCAACCATTAATTTGTTTTCTGCTGGCCCACTGAAAGCATTGTTTCTTTACATGTGCAATTTAATCATCCGTAGAAAAATCTTCAAAAAAAAGTCCTATATCTATTACTAGTGCTTATAAGTCTTCTGGATGGTGTGATACTGGTAGATGATGGCACAGACTTCTAAAACGTACTAGAAAAAAATTGTATAAAACACCTGCGCCAAAGGAAAATTACAGTCACAACATTATGAAACTGTTCTTCGTAGAATAAAACACTCTGCTTGTGTTCTATGTTGTGTTGGTTACAGTCACCCCTTCTCCAGTGAACTGCTCCTGCTGAAACCACTTCTTAATAATGTTCACTTCTCGAGATACTTTAAATGAAATTCCAACGTACAATTTAATTAATTCCCGCATGCACTAAAAGGTATCTTTTAATCCGGAATCATGTAATCCACTTTTCCCACAACCGTAAGACATATAATTTACATTATATTTCTTACCCGCGTGTACATAAAGGTATCTTTCAACTCCAATTCTTCAATAAAAACAACTTTTAATACATTCACCAGGATAAAAACTGGATCCACAAACACGTAAAAAATAAAAGTCCATGAACAAGTAAAAACCAGAGCGGACCGGATTCTGTGTATCTGGAGGGTCAGCGGTAGCCACCGTAGTATCCGCCTCTGCAGTCAGCAGGTACACAGCGGTAGATGTAACTTCTGTAGCCGCTTCTCCTCTCTCCGGTTAACCGGCGCTGGATCTATGGGGTTGATCAACGCGTTTCAGAGACGCCGCTCCCCTTTGTCAAGATACCCCATGCTTCCGTTTTCTGGGTGTTTAACTCCTTTTCCCCTGGATTAATCTCACACGTGACCCAATCAATCACTTAACACATATTCACGTAGTGGCTATTGTGTTTATAAAACTTTCATTTAAGTCTTCAATATTTACATTACTCAATACAGAAGTAATTTAAGAACAATATAATTATACAATGTAACCAAAGAAATATACTATGTTACAACTTCTACCAGTCACACGTGCAGCTCATTAACACATGGAGAGACAGAGACATAAAGAAAAACTGATTAGACAATTGTACTGCCTTCAATGTAGAACCCTAAAACAGACAAGAATGCAGTTTAAATAAACCATTTGGTCTCGAAGTCCACATTTGTGGTGTACAGAAATGGGTTCTCTGCGCACTGAGGTGTTAATCTGAGGCGGGCTGTGCTGCTGGTAATGAGGGGTGTCCCACCCCCCCTTAAATGGTAAGTATACAGATGTGGATAAAACCACAGGGAACCAGCGCTCAAACCCTATTTGTAGTGGTGAATGATACGGTTATAAAGTGAAGCTAAAATCAATAATGAAAAAGCAGGTAATATACTTAAGGTTGTTTATTCTAAGATGCTGAGATACTTTCTTTCCCAACAGGTATAAATTCGGTTTAAAAGTCAATCAGTGATTGGGGCACGCTCCTGGTTTGAGCTTAAATTCTGAAGTGCAAGGTTCAATTGAAAGAACAAATGCTGTAATCTTTGTAAAGTCGAGAAAAAGAAAAAGAAAAATGCCACAAAAAAATATAAATGATAATATGTACTAAAGTCCAAACGGTTTACAAGTCTATACAGACAGCGGCGTCCCGCTAATCTGTGCTCTGAAGTGAAGGATTCTCTTGTGAAGTGATGAACAGTTGACAGCGGTAGTGTATGCTTTGGTTAGAGTGGAGAATAAGGACCCTGGACTGGCGCTATTCCTCCTGCAGCACGTCCCACAGTAGAGCGCCCGAATCAGGCCCGCTCTGTGGGGCCGCTGACCTGGGGTGTGCGCCTGTCACAGAGGCGAAGTGGACCCGGCCGGGGCTCTCCGAGCGGCTGGCCGCGCCTCTCCTCCTCCTACAGGGACTTACCTTCTCCCTTCCCCTCCGCCTTCCACTCTCCTCTGTCTCGGGCTTCTTCCGTCGCCTGGCAACCGGTTGCTTCCGGAACTCCGGATCACGTGACCGGATGGTTTGCGGAAAGGATTAGCAGTACTGTCCTTCTTTGTAGTGAATATTCGTCCTCAGTCCAATGTAGTATAGATGGGTAGCTCCAACGCGTTTCGACCTGTTAGGGTCTTCCTCTGGTGTATTTGTTAGAATGCAAGTGTGGTCTGCAGTATGTAGGCTGCACGAGCAGAACATTAAAAGAACGTTTGGGTGAGCACACCCGTCTTATTAAAAAAGGTTTTGATAAACATAATGTGTCTGCACGTTTTAAAGATAAACATGATTGCAGCATTAAAGGATTAAAAAGCTTCTGTGGCATTAAAATAGCGAGAGCTGATTGGAGAACAAAAGACACAGAGATGGCTTTAGCCAAATTGGAAATGAAAACCATTTTCACCATGAGAACTCTGCATCTGCAAGGGTTAAATGCGGACTTCGAGGCCAAATGGTTTATTTAAACTGCATTCTTGTCTGTTTTAGGGTTCTACATTGAGGGCAGTACAATTGTCTAATCAGTTTTTCTTTATGTCTCCGTCTCTCCATGTGTTAATGAGCTGCACGTGTGACTGGTAGAAGTTGTGACATAGTATATTTCTTTGGTTACATTGTATAATTATATTGTTCTTAAATTACTTCTGTATTGAGTAATGTAAATATTGAATACTTAAATGAAAGTTTTATAAACACAATAGCCACTACGTGAATATGTGTTAAGTGATTGATTGGGTCATGTGTGAGATTAATCCAGGGGAAAAGGGGTTAAATACCCAGAAAACGGAAGCATGGGGTATCTTGACAAAGGAGAGCGGCGTCTCTGAAATGCGTTGATCAACCCCATAGATCCAGCGCCGGTGAACCGGAGAGAGGAGAAGCGGCTACAGAAGTTCCATCTACCGCTGTGTACCTGCTGACTGCAGAGGCGGATACTATGGTGGCTACCGCTGACCCTCCAGATACACAGAATCCGGTTCGGTCTGGTTTTTACTTGTTCATGGACTTTTATTCTTTACGTGTTTGTGGATCCAGTTTTTATCCTGGTGGATGTATTAAAAGTCGTTTTTATTGAAGAATTTGGAGTTGAAAGATACCTTTATGTACACGCGGGTAAGAAATATAATGTAAGTTATATGTCTTACGGTTGCGGGAAAAGAGGATTACATGATTCAGGATTAAAAGATACCTTTTAGTGCATGCAGGAATTAATTAAATTGTAAGTTGGAATTTCATTTAAAGTTTCTTGAGAAGTGAACATTATTAGGAAGTGGTTTCAGCAGGAGCAGTGCACCGGAGAAGGGGGTGACTGTAACCAACACAGCATAGAACACAAGCAGATTGTTTTATTCTACGAAGAACAGTTTCATAATGTTGTGACTGTAATTTTCCTTTGGCGCAGGTGTTTTAAACAATTTTTTTCTTGTGCACATTGTGAGGAACAGGTGTGGTTCCTTTATAAAAAGACCAGCTGCTTTAGAACTTTTTTAGGGAGCGCATGATTGAAATCAATTTTCTTTTTTCTTAAACGTACTGCTTATAATTAAAATCTTTTAATGACCCATTACAATGACTCCCTCATAGGGGGTTCAAGCAAAACTTTGCAATGTTTTCATTATTGGAATTGCTGGCAATGAGGCCGATTCTAAATTGGGAGCAAAGTAAAAAATAAAATTAAGTAACTTTGCACCTAGGTAAAACTATGCTGCACTTCAGTTTGGACAGATTCAAAGGGGTAAATTTACAAAGAATTGTGTTTTGTCGAGGTTAACATGCTAGGCATTGTTGGGATACAGTACATAACAGTTTTTCAAGATCAAACGCTCAAATTTACTAAGTATCGTGTTTCACTGAATCATATTTTCCAATGGTCTATGAAATTGTATGTGAGTTCAGTCATATTTGGCCAAATTCAAAAGACCTTTGTGTGAGCAGCATGTTGTGCAGAAACCACTCTCAGCCAATCAGCAGCCGCTGCCATAGAAACAGCCTGCTGATTGGTTGAGTGTGGTCTGGCTCTTAGTCAATCAGTGGACTGCTTCTATGGCAGCGGCCACTGATTAGCTGTGAATGGTGGAAGTGCAGAGAATCACAACTGATTTGTCGTTCTCTGAGGAAGCACT
The DNA here is from genome assembly GCF_028390025.1 of Pseudophryne corroboree. NCBI lineage: Eukaryota > Metazoa > Chordata > Amphibia > Anura > Myobatrachidae > Pseudophryne > Pseudophryne corroboree. Next base: position 460,347,962 of record NC_086444.1, on the reverse strand, counting down.
GCATATACAGTATGTATATACAGTGAATCTATGTGGACTACAATATTCGGTATATGAGTGTGTGTACTGTCATTTTAAAAATATTTCCTTTACAGTGGGACTACAAGCCCAGGCATGTTCTCCAAGTGCTGGTATGCAGGAAATGCTTGCTGGGACCTGTAGTCCCCCTGTAAAGAACAATATTTATTGACATTTTACACCATTGCACCCACTGCCACCAGAGGGGAATAGCATAGGGCTTTAGCCTAGTCCTGGTGTATAATTGGGAGGTTGGACCCCTTTATTGGGGGGGAAGGGTCCCCACTTCCTGAGGAAATGCTGGCCTGGACTAACTAGTTGAGGGCTATAATGTTTTGGCCAGGTTCCCCTGTGAAGCATGTCCACCAGCTATGGCATTACCCCCCTGCTGGTTAAGCCCGGTGCTGGCTAATGAAAATACGTCCCCATAATTCCAAGACTGGCTTTTAGTGCCCGGTGCAGGCTACCCTTATTATTATTTTTTTTGGGGGGGGTGCATTTTTGTTTTACATTTTTAACCTTTTAATTACAGTGTAAGAAACAGAACACGCTGCTCACAGGCAGCTCTATTTGATTCTTATATTTTTGTCCGAGTTTTCTCGGTGTTTAGAAACGTGATTCTTAGTAAATCTGAATGTTGTATTCTGATCTATAGAAAGTTGGTTCGATAGTCTATTGACTTCTATTTGCAGTTTTGGATGTGTATTCCAGATAGAATTGTGTTTTTACACCTGTGTTTGGCTTTAGTAAATCTCCTAGCTTAGAGTACAGGATAAACTCGCATGATAATACATTCTCAACCAAACACAACTCTTAGTAAATGTGAAGAAGCAGGGCCATAACTAGGCGTGTGCCAGTGGTGACTTGCACACATTGCAACTGGACTGTGGGCGCACTATCTGGCAGCACCACCTGCACAGCCGCTGCCCGCTATCTCTCACTGCCTCCCGCCGCTGCAGCGCTACCATGCACGCAGGGGGGGTTTCTGACCTTTTTTATGTAAAGAAGCCGGAGCCGCAGGCTGCTGTTTAAGCCCTGCGCCTCTGCAATTTGGCTCTGCATCCTTCAAAGACCTGTGAATCGCGGGTTGTGCACGTGCTGTGTGCACTTGTGCTGCTGTAACCTCCGACTGCCTCAGTCCCTTCACTGGCTGCTGCATCCTATAACTACAGCCCATTGCCTGGTCCTCTTCCAAAAATACTTAGAGAACTGCCGTAATGTGTAAAAAGGGGACTTTGCTGTTTCTTGCACAAAGCGCAAAAATGTCTACTTATGGCACTGCCTTTAGGACTTGCCTGCATGTTAGAAAGGAAAGCGTTAGTCCTATGGCCCAAGATCTGTGTTCTCAAATTGAAGCCCTCAGTCTGCATAAAGGTGGGTACACACTGATAGATACATCTGCCGATTAATTGATCGGCAGATATATCTATGGACGGATCGGGCAGTGTGTTGTGCATACACACTGCCCTAATCCGTCGGGGACTGACGTCATAAACTGGACGGGTTTGTACACATGCCCGCCCAGTTCAGCTGTCAATCACTGCCAACCGCCGCAGCATGTGTGCGGCCGGCCGGCTGGTCGCCCGTACACACAGCGAAGCGCCAATATATCAGTAGATACAGTGGCCATCGGCTGTGCTGCGGGGCCGATGCGATATGTCTGTGAATGACGGAGTTTACAGACATATCGGCCGTACACAGTGGCCGACGGACCTACGATATATGAGCCGTTCAATAGAACGGCCGATATATCGGCCACTGTGTACCCACCTTAAGTCACACAGAGGAAGTCTGCCAGAAGCAGGCAGCAAGGTAGTCAGTGTTCATTTTAGAAAAGCCCTCCTCCTTCCCCTCTAGAAAGACTGACAACACAGTCTACCAATCAGAAAGGTGGAAATAGAAAGAACCAGCAGGGGAGAATTGTGGGAGTCAGGAAGTATCAGGGAGAAAGAGACTACTGTGGGGAGTTGAGACTATGGTTATGGCTGAAAACCAAGTTGGAGAAAAGACTTCTGACATCACCACGAGGAGGAGCTAGGGCCGAACAGGGTACCCGAAATGTACTCTCGTGGGATTGCTTCACTCGTCATGCTTCGGCTACGGCGGCGAACAAAGCGGAGCAGTGCTCGCCGCCAGGTTAAGAAAGGGAGCAGTTTGTGGTGTGGATAGTGAAAGAACTATCCCGCCAGCCTAGCTCCTCCCCTTGACATCAGAGGTCCTTTAGCCCACTTGATTCTAGCATCTACCGTGAGAGTATACTGCTAGACTTACTGGAGGTTGGGGTGTCATCCACTCTCGGCGGCATCGGTGATCAGTCACATTGTGTGCCTTGCTACAGCTGCCATTGCTGCCCAGGACTACAAGAGATAGTGGGGGTCATTTCGACCCAATCGCTCGCCGCAGTTTGTTGCAGCACAGCAATCGGGTCGGAACTGCGCATGCGCCAGCGCCGCAGTGCGCCGGCGCATGGCAGCTTTCGTTGCCTAGCGATCGCCTCTGAGACAGAGGCGGTCGCTGGGTGGGAGGGGGCTGAACGGCGGCGTTAAGCCGCCGTTTAGGGGGAGCGGTCCAGCCAACGCAGGCGTGCCAGCAGCAGCGACAATTAACTCCCGGCCAGCCGCAGGAGCTGCGCTGGTTGGGAGTTACTCCTCAAATACAAAGGCATCGCCGCTGTGCGATGCTTTTATATTTGTGCGGGGGGGGGCTGGCACTGACATGCGGGGTGGACTAGCCCTGTGCTGTGCGTCCTCCCGCATGTCAGGGAACATGATCGTATCTGCTCGGAATGACCCCCATAGAACAGCTGGGAAGGACTATGCTGAACTCTGAGTGGACTTTGTTAGTATATTCCTGTTTGCTGTTCACTGGATTTCTGGGTCTTCCTGAATAAAGCTCACCTTGTTTGTCATTGTATCCCGCTCCGCTGTGTGATCCCTGAACCCCAGGATACCAGGTCACCCAGTATCCTCACAGTACATTTACCCCGAAATGTGCAGATAGATCTGGAATATTGACTACTAAAGCCGTCCTGTATTTGTGAGTTACATGCAAAAGCAGACTCTATTTACATGCAAAGATAGATAGATAGATAGATAGATAGATAGATAGATAGATAGATAGATAGATAGATAGATAGATAGAGATATATATGGAAAAAATGCCGCAAAGTAAGAATGCTTTCAAAAATAAAAAGTGTTAATAGTTTATTTTTATCAATTAACAAATTGCAAAGTGAATGAACAGAAGATAACTCTAAATCAAATCAATATTTGGGGCCAAATGTAATAGAGTGAGAATTTCAGAAAGTGAGAGATTTGGTAAGGTTTTTCAGGGTTTTTTTAAGTGGCAATTATTCACACTGCAAAACCAGATTGATCTTGCTGTGTAAATGATTGCCACTTTAAAAAAAACCCTGCAAAACCTGACCAAATCTCACTCTGTTACATTTGGCCCTTGGTGTGACCACCCTTTACCGTTAAACAGGACTGTTTCTAGACAATTTGGTCCCAGTGCGAGATTTAAAAATGACCCCCCCCATTGACATAAAAAATGCGCCCCCCCATATATATATCGGTCCCGACGAGGGGGCATGGCCTCACTAAAATAGGCATGGTCTTGCTAAAATGGGCGTGGTCTTGCAGGAAAAGACTACCCTACACCCCAGTTTTTTACCCTGCACCAACAGAGCTCGGCCACCACAGGGAAAAAATTAATTCCACCATATTAAGCCCCACACAGTAATGCCCCCTGCACCATATTATGCCACACACCACAATGTCCATGATACATTATGCCCTACAGTAAAGCTTCTAATTACTTTTAAATTACCTGCTCATTGCCAAGGGTTTCATGCACTGGGTGTCATGCTCGTTGTCAGGGGTTTCATGTACTGGGTGTCATGCTCGTTGCCAGGAGTTTCATGGGCTGGGTGTCTTGATCGTTGCCAGGGGTTTCATGCTCTGGGATCCATGCTCATTGCCAGGGGTTTCATGCTCTGGGATCCATGCTCATTGCCAGGGGTTTATGCTCTGGGATGGGTGTCATGCTCGTTATCAGGGGTAATACTCATTGCCAGGGCTAATGCTAGTTGCCAGGATGGGTAATGCTAGTTGCTTGGGGTAATGCTTGTTGTCAGGGTGTGTACAGCCAGCCCCTGCCCCAGCCAGCCAGCTCCCCTGCTCGCCCATTCGCTCTCTCGCTCCTCCTCCGCCCTGTCATAGACGCTACCGTCATAGTACTCTGCTCTGGGATCGGAGTTTCATGAAATAATGAAGTTCAGAGAAATTAAGAAGTTCAGAGTCAGTGTGTGCTTCCACTACACAGCTTTACAGCTTTTTTATCACAATAAATCACGGCTCTTGGTAAATCACAGCTCCTATAGAAACCTATGTGTGCTGCGATTGCTGTCAGAAAGGATAATCAGCTAGCAATACTGTATATGCAGAATACTCGCTTGTTCTTTTCAGATGTGGCTAATAAATATAGACATCTGTAGCCCCTGTTATCACTGCCCGCAACTTCCATCTATGCCGTGGCTGTTCCCCCACCGCTGGCAAATTCATCTGTGTCCTGGCCGCGTCCATTCCTCCACCCGCAGGCACCTTTCATTAGTGTTCCGGCCGCTCCCCCTACCCCGCTGGTAACTTCCACCTGCGTCCTGGCTGCTCCCCCTGCCGCCGCAACTAAACCCCCCTGCTGGAGGAGAGCAGGGAGGAGCAGAGCAAGCAGCGCATGTGGGGTCTAGGTAAGCCGCATAAAACCGTGCATGCAGCGGTGAGGGATCTGAATCAATCCTGCTGCTAACACATCTAGTTACACAAGCTGCCATCCGCTTATGATCACATCCGGAAAGCTGTACACCATCTCAGGATGGCAAACAGTTTCCCTTTCAAACTCCGAAAAAAATGCTTTTTCGGAGTTTGATGAATGTCACAATTTCTACATTCCCTGGGGAGTGTCGAAATTGTGATGTTGAAAGGATGATAAATATTCCCCTAAGTCACATTTTATGACTGCCAGTACACATTACGTAGCACAGTACCCCCAATCCACATTATGACATACAGATGGAGCCACGCTAATCGTGGCTTCATCTGTGCCTGGGGGGCACGCCTACCGCCACGTCTGGGGCATGCATGAATCCATGATGCGCATGCACACCATTCACTTGACTAGGTGATCCATCCACCTAGTCACGCCGGGAACGCTGCTATGTGATGGAGCCGCATCAGATGAGAGCGGTTCCATCTGTACAGTGTCTCCAGTTCTTATTATGCCACATTACAGTGCTCCTAGTTCTTATTATGCCACATTACAGTGCCCCTAGTTTTTATTATGCCACATAAAAGTGCCAGGGGCATAACTAGATATCCCCAAGGCAAAAGTTTGTAAGAGCCTCTATGTATCTCGGGTTCACTATGATCTGCCGGCGGCCGGCCTCCCGGCGACCAGCATACCGGCGCCGGGAGGCTGGCCGTCGGCTTACCGACAGTGTGGCGAGTGCAAATGAGCCCCTTGCGGGCTCGGTGGCGCGCTACGCGCGCCACACTATTTTATTCTCCCTCCAGGAAGGTCGTGGACCCCCACGAGGGAGAATAAGTGTCGGTATGCCGGCTGTCGGGCTCCCGGCGCCGGTTTGCTGGTCGCCGGGAGCCCGACCGCCGGCATACTGAAGACCACCCATGTATCTCCCAATAGGGAAAAATGCATGTAAGACGTATCTTTGACAGGGAAGATGGGCCCCTTGCCTCCTGCAGTCCTGCACCAACTTTCCACATGCTTCTATAAAGTGAATGGCTGCCAGCACTCTTATTGGTGGATAGCTCCAGTCATCCACCAGTAGCATACTGACAGCCATGCACTATCTGGCTACAGGCTGGGAGGCAGGTAGAGAATTCTGCCTTGACTGCTCTGATTATGTGACCACTAGAATTTTGGGGCCCTTGGCAGCAGTCCAGTGTGTCTATACATTAATATGGCCCTGCAGTCAGCTGATCGATATATTCGCACTTTAACCCAGGTAATCTGATCTGTGTTGTAAACTCCGTCCGGGAGATGCCTGCCGAGACTTCCATCTCCACACCCCACCCCAGTATTATTTCACTATTTAGTTTACTATATCAGAAACAGATCACATTTCCCATTACAAGTATGGCAAATGTGATCTGCCTACTAAAAGAATGCAAATTTAAGGGCTTGGCTCCAAAAGACCTTTAATACATTTAAGTGACACTAAAATAATGTGAAATGGGTGTGAAAACATCCAGCTTACATTATTTTAGCAAAAAAAAGATTGTAAAATATGCACTTTAGAAATGCCACAAAAATAAGTAGAGATTGTGAAAATTGCATCCAATATACAGATTATTATGACTGTAACTATGGGGATGTTAGAATAATATTTAGTTATATGCTTATTGTGAGAACTACTGTACTGTAATAAACAGATTGTTGTTGGAAATGCAACTATGCTTTTAAATTGCTAATAAAGTTTTAGGGTTTTGTTTTTTTTTGAAGGAGGGAAAAGAGGAAACTAGAAAGTGACAAGTGCCTAAGATGTTCCTTGTTACAGTATAGGAAGTTGCTAGTAAATTTTGTTCTATAATAAGAACATCCTATTTAATTTCAACACGCCTAAACAGCATTTTGAATTATCTGCTGCTAACAGACTTTCATGTGACGCGTTTACTATTTCCACCATGGTCATTTCGAGAGCATCTGCCAACCCGCAAAATGTATATAATGTTACCTTTACAGGGGGTTTCCAAAGACCAGCAGTGAGTGTGCCCCTTTAAATGTGCTTGTTGGACACATGAGGGCACTTACTCATGTAAAAAGTGAAATTGCAGTTTTGCAATGTATTAAAGACCAACAGGGGTAAGTCAATTCATAGCAATATGACGCCAGCCAACATTCTTGGCTGTGCATATTACCATCTGTTACTATAGAAAATTAGCAATGATACAAATCACAAAATGCCTTTTCCTGGCCATTCTGGAGGCACTTTACATTGAATTGCTGTTTATGCTAATTGATGTTTAGGTAAACCTGAACTTGGAGGACTAGAGTTGGGAAACGCTGCCTTACACTTATGATTTTAAAGTGCAAGTAAATCCAGATTTTGTTTTTAATAGACACTCTGTACATGGTTTCAATTGTTCCTTTACTATACAGGTGCATAATAAGCCGGTGGTTCCCAAACTTTTCTAAATCATGGCGCCCTAGAACATCAGAGTTTTTTCACGGCATCCCTAGGTCAAAAGTTTCTATTGAGAAATGTAGAAAGAAATATTAAATTAAATTAATTAGGTTTATACAGTATGTCACCCTTAGGTTCAATTGTGTGGTGAGGGTCAATCACAAAAGGAACACAAAAAGAAGCCCATATGCTTCTATTTGGTAATGCCATCTAAAGATGTATCACATTCCAGAGCTTGGCACTGTACTTATGGGAATGCGGCCAAAACTCTGAAAATTTATTTTTTTCGTTTTGGACGCATTTTCAGCATTAGTACATCTAGCCCTAAGACTTAAAATTCAAGAAACTTTCTGTCTCTGAGGTTTATGTGCCATTTTTAAACCAAAGTACTGTAAATATCAGTTTTATGTATTATCCTAGGATTCACTCAACTATAGGATGTTTTTTGTTATTTTTGCTACCTCATGTATTTTATTGGATGTATTTACATTTGCTTACAAATGAACTACAGTAAACTCCAAGCAGCATGCATTAATACACATTAAATAAATAGCAAAATATATACATTTTCATATATTGCTATATTAATAATGGTTTGTGTACATTTCCGATGACGGGTGTGCTGCGCATAAATAGGACTCATTCCACGCATGTAAAAATAGGTCTTGAGTGTTCGTACGCAGTGCCCCTTAAGCAGCAGCTTGATTGACAGGTTGCCAGTGTTTGTGGTTGTTGGTGGGCATGTTTGTGGTCGTTGGTGGGCAGAGCTGGTCAGCATTCCAGAAAAAGGGGGCATGTTGCTCCTGTTTTTTGGGCATGCCAATCTTTCTTGGCCCCAGCTCAACAGTTCCGGCAGTCATTCTGAGTAAGCTTCGGATGCAGCACTCATATTGTGGATGATGGCAGGAGGCTTCTTTTTCCTACATTTCTTTTGAGTATGTTTGTTGGAAACTGTATGTAAGTAAGAAAAGTCTATGCTATTTCCATCACTGTAACTGAGTGTCCCAGTGCCCCGTGCTGGCCACACTCACCGAATGCATGATGTCATGATACTATGCAGAGGGGGCGGGGCCAAAATTGCTGGAAATTACAGCAATGCATAGAGCAACCCCAGGAAGCTCTATGCGGCTGCAAGTCCTGCAGTGTGCATGCATGTCTAAAGCGTCCAAAGGTACAGGGACCATGGGGCATTGGCAGTGCCGCGCAGAGGGCTTTGTGCAGTGGCACTGCTTGCACCCTAGTTATGGCCCTGGCTATGGCATACATGCTGCTAACAGGATAGTATACTTACTTAGCCACATCAGTGACTAGAAAAATAGTCTGGAATTTCCGTGAATTAGGGAAGTATGAAATAAGCATTCAATAATAACTATCTACTGTATATATTAATATATGGACATTTTATCTTTGATTGTGCAGGTGTTGGGGTACAACTATTGTTACTGAATTCAAGTCCTGCGGACAGCCAGGAGCCATGGCAGAAAACACAAACCATTTGCCCTACTTTTTTGGAAACATAACACGTGAAGAAGCAGAGGATTACCTAAAGCAAGGAGGAATGAGTGATGGCCTATATTTATTACGGCAGAGTCGAAGTTATCTTGGAGGTTGTGCTCTATCAGTATCACATGGACGTAAGTTTTACCACTATACAATTGAAAGAGAGCTAAGTGGAATGTATGCAATAGTTGGTGGAATATCTCACAATTCTCCAGCTGAGCTCTGTAATTACCACACTCATGAAAGTAGCGGACTTATCTGTTTGCTGAAGAGACCCTGTAATCGCCCATCTAATGTTCAACCAAAAATAGGACCCTTTGAAGACCTAAAGGAAAATCTAATCAGAGAATATGTTCGTCAAACATGGAATTTACAGGTGAACCCATTCTATCTTACCTTTGTCTGTTATTACTTATTCTCTTTTAATTACTCATTTGTTCCGAATTGTAAAGCGCAACAGATTATACTGGTGCTATTAAAAATAAATTCAAATAAATAAATCATGTACTGTACTTTGGAGTAATTACATTGGCTATTTCTCTTCAGAATAAATAAAAATTGCATAGAAATACAGTATGTAAATCTATAAGTAGAAATAATGACCTTTGGTCAGCTTGACATTTTTATCTTTTTGCCACTATGTTTACTACTTCTTTCTTTAAAGCGCCATGCCACTTAAAGTATGGTATAATATAGAATATTGTAATAAACCTATCAGTACTTTGACTTCATTATTTGATATCCCTAGAAGTATCTCCTATATATTAGCCCAGATCTGTGACTTTGTGACTCATTTGCTAATGCTGGGCGGAGTCACAATACTGGGCGGAGTCACAGATCTGGCCTAATCTATAGGTTACAGACACCGCACAAACCACCATCACCCCGCCTCCAAGACCGACCCCCCCCCCTGCACCGCCCCGTTGTCCTCACCCATCCGGCTCGCATGAGCGGGTGATCAGCGACGTGCGGTGCCGGGAGCAGGTAAGAGCCGCCCGCCGCCTTCCTCCTCCCCTCTCCTGGCCTACCTGCTGCTGTGTGTCCGATGGGTGCCATGCAGCAGGAGGCGGTAGCCACCGCAGAGATCAGAGCGCACAGCGATAGCACTGCGGCTTATCGACATCCCTGCCCCCACCTCCCGGCCCTGCACCTACGGGTCTGGCCTCGGCCCCCCACAACGAGTCGAATCCTCTCTCTCTGCCTGGTGTCAGCGTCGGGGAAGTGTCCCATCCAGCTGCACCAGGGTCACTGCTGCTGCCCAGTCACATGCAATGTCCCTGCTCCTGACATAATGGCAGGGCAGGGAGCACTAGATGATGATGGCCATTATTTGTATCCTGCAACTAGGGGGACATTGTTACATGTGGGGTCATACATGGCACCTCATGCAATCCCACAACTGCAGCATCATCGCACCCTCCCACACCCGTGGTGGCTCCGGTCCACCTCCCCCACCATGGTACCCCAGTATCCGCCCTTCACCCAACCACGCAACCCACATACCCAGCCCTCCCCCGCCCACTGCACCCCCTCAACCACCCCGCACGCGCCACACCCGCTACCCCCCACACCACGGTGGCTCAGGACTCTCTCCCCCATTCGCCGCACCCCACGACATCCTCCCTCTTCCACGTCTATCCCGCACCCGACACTCCCCCATCCATAGCACCTCCGGCCTCCTCCCCCATCTGCCACCCCCTTCACCAGCAGCATCTACAGACACCCTCCTCCATCCGCAGTCGCCCCCCCAACCGCCCCACCACCACTCGAAGCACTCCGGCAACCGTCCCTCCCCCACCCACAACACCCCTGGTCCCCTGCCACCATCCGTGTTTCCCCCGCACCCGCCACACCCCCAATCACAGCACCTACTAGGTGTTCATCATCCCCTGCTTGCGCTGTTCACACAGTCGCAAGGGGCTAAGGCACCTCTTCATAGTCAAATGATTCACAGCACTATACAGGTGCAGGGTGTAATGAAGAGAAGAACATGGCCCTGCTCCAATCAGCAGTCACCTTCATCTCCATACTGGCCTTCTCTAGGGATGGCCATTGAAGGGCTAACCATCAATGGTGCCACTAGTGCTTTAGATAGACTGCATGAAACCATCAACGAAAGCCAATGGTTTCAACCATGCCAGTTATGGAACACAGCAAACAGCAGGTCATTCAGGACAGAGGGATGTGGCTGAGAAGTGAAATGAGGATACAGAGCTAAACAGTGGGTCAGTGAGGTAAGGATGTGACGCTTAGCAGAACAATGGGGCAGGACTAAGCAGCATACCCCCTGTGCCCAGGAAATAGGGGAGAACCACAAAACATCTGCCATTGATGACAAAGCCATCAACAATTGATGGCAAACCATAAATTGTTGCTAAACACCGATGGTCAGTGGCAGTCCCTAGACTTCTCCTGGGGAGGAAAAATATATACCATAGTAAAAGAATGTGTGGTACAATCAGAATGCCTAGAGATAGACTACATGTATATCAGTATTTTGTAACATACGTACAGTATAGAATATTTTAAAAGCTTTGGTAATGGCTGTAGAGAATCATCAACTAATATCTATGTGTGACAAAGAAAAGTATTACACATATTTGAGGATGAGAGAAAAAAACCTGTCAGTCATGAGAAAAAAAGGGGAAGTTATTAGAGTCCCACTGCACATACCCAGTTTCTCTGTGACCTGCTGCATACTTTCCAAAGTCAAAAATAATCACAAGAAATAAAACATTCCATTGTCCATATTCATTTCTGAATGATTAGACACCTGCAACTCTAAGTATTATATTGATCAAAAATATATAGTGATCTGTAATGAACTGACATTTGTTATGCAGATGTGTCCAACCTTCCAACTGTACCTTTTTGTCCAGTACAGTATCGTTTTTTTTATGGTTTGCATCGGTCAAAAGGGGCCTTGTACCGGGTTCAGCGTCTACAGTAGTCCCATAGAGTTAAATGACAGCACCACTGGGCCACGTCTCCTTTATCTATGGCCACGCCCCCTTTTATTTTTTTGGACCAATTTCTGGATTTGCAATGTTGGAGGGTATGTGTTTGTCATGTACATATGTTTTAAAATATATGTACAACATATGTAATGTCACAAAATATGGAATATCAGCCAAAATAGATGTTAATACATAAAGTTTTTAGTAAAGTCCCTGACTTGTTTAGATGATTATTTATACAGATGTGTTTTTTGAAAACCGAACCCAACCAAACTTACCAGTATCGAGTAAATCCAGGTCCAGCTTGTTTTTTACCCACCAACTCCTGATCAAAAAATGAGGCAAAATGTCATCTTCATGGTGCTGGATCTCCCGTGTTTTGGTCCGAATTGCTTGTGTTTTGGATCCAATCAACGGGGCATCCCCTCACCCGTGTCACTGACTCACATCAGTACAGCTGCAGTCTGTGCTCTTGCAGAGGAGACAGCTCACAGGTAATCTCTCCTCTCCCCGGGACAACAGGGAAAGAGTGGCGGTGCTGCGCTAGTGTCACTGTGTATGCCACTACAGTCACACTGCTCAGCCATCTATCTGTCCCAGCACAGCCTGGCAGCAGCGGAGGGATGAGGGGGTCAGAGTCCCGCAGCCAGGCTGTGTGGTGAGGAGGGGGCAGTGTTGCTATAGAGACGGGGTGGTTGTGGTCAGACAGCAGCAGTATAAATAATATATTATATACCCAAGTGTGCGCTATGTGAGTTGCTGCTGCTTGTACCCCATGTCCTGGAGCCAGCTAGTACAGGGCATAGAGAAGTCGGCACTATTTATTATTTATTTATTACCAGTTTCTTATATAGCGGGGAAATTCCGTTGCATTTTACAACTGTACACAATAAGGAGACAATACTGGGTAATAAAAAACAGTCATAAAGGTAGGAGGGCCCTCTCGTGAGCTTACAATCTGTGGGGGAATAGGAATTGATACACAAGGATAGGTGCTATCTATTGAATGGTTGTCCTCCAGATTGCAAAGGTTCTTGGTGGGCTGCCTGATATCACATCACAGCAATGATGAATGAGGGTCAGGAGGAAGGGACAGTGAAGAAAGGAAATATGTGGGGGATATGTGTGGACTGTACTGTGGGGATATAATTGGATAGGAAAGCTATGAAGGTAATGTGAGCGGTTCTGGAAATTGATAAGCTTGTCTGAATAGGTAAGTTTTCAGGGAACCTCTACCCCATGTGTGGCTGCCACCATATTCCAGGTGTAATCATTAGCCTTTATGAACACAACCTTGTTCTAATACATTAACATGTTACCTATAACCAGGGTAATGCAGCCAAATACACAAGATAATAAACTTACTAATTAAAGCAAAACTCACACTTGCCATATTAGAAACAGCTGTAACTCCTCCTAATTCCATGGTCATGAGTTTAATTTGAATCGGGCTTCATCTTTCCTAGAGCAGTCATATGAAAGTGACAATAAAATACTGTGAATAGGCGCTCGTTAATTAATGAACTAATTCTGGTGTCTCTGTGCCCCTGGGTAGCGGTGCAGGATAGTTCCGGGTGTTGTTCTCAGCATAGATGTGATGGGAGCTGTATCCAAGATGCAGCATGTAGTAGGGAAAGTTTGGTGTGCAATGCAGGGACTTCCTCAGCTCCAATACCCTTTTGTGTCTGACTACCTAGCCTGTGTTGCCCTGGGTCCTGGCAGCAAGTGACTCCCTGACCGCCGCCGTGACGCCCTGACCGCCACCGCCACTGTGTGCCTGTGCACAGACCCCTGATTTGAACACTTTATTTACTGGTACACAGAGAGAAGCAATGCACAGATCACACTGATATGTGCAGACTTCTGCAAACACACAATGAGGTGGTCAAAATCGATTGGAAATTAATGTTATTGAGGTTAATAATGCTGTTGGAACAAAAACAGGCCCAAATTACATAATTTTAGCAGTTTTTAGCATTAAAAATAATAAAGACCCAAAACCAAAACACATCAGGGTGGTTTGCAAAATTAGAACCTAAACACAAAATGAATACACCAAAATACAAAATTAATACAGATCCAAAGCAAAATCAAAACACGGGTCGGCGCACATCTCTAATTATATTCTAGCATTCGGGATGGAAAGAGAACAATTATTATACTGTTTTATTTTCTCATTGAAAGGGTGAAGCATTTGAACAAGCTATAATTAGTCAAAAACCTCAGCTTGAGAAGCTGATTGCTACAACTGCTCATGAAAAAATGCCTTGGTTCCATGGGAGTATTTCACGAGAACAATCTGAACAGCTACTACTGAAAGGACAAAAATCAAATGGAACATTTTTGTGAGTAAACTTAACATGGTCTGTACTCTTGCAGCTTCTAAAGCATTGTTTGGTAACAGATGGCCCTGGTGCATGTATGATCCTCCAAACCTTGACTTGCCGCCTTAAGCTCCGTCCTGTTTCGATGTCATTTGTTTGTTATAGTTACACCACCTGTTTAAAAGGCCTGCAGATATGTTAGTACAGATATGTTTGCCTTTCATTTAATAAATGTATTCATTTATTTTAACACCAAGATTAAGAGAAATGTGTGGTCCTATTGAAAGTTAGAGGGGCTGCCTGATAATAATGTCTTATTAAAGAAATCCACAAAACATGACCCGTTGTTGGTACTTGAGGATTGGAATATATCCTGATAAAAACACTGTGAAAAGATTTATGTTGTTAAGAGACCATGGGGTCTATTTACTAAGCCTTGGATAGAACTAAAATTAGAGAAATAAAATACCAACCAACCAGCTCCTGACTACCAGATTTCAAACACAGCCTGTGACATGGCAGTTAGGCGCTAATTGTCTAGTACTTTATCTCTCTCCACTTTATCTCTATCCAAGGCTTTGGTGTATCTATCACAGCCCAACACGTGTTTTGGTACTGAGGATTTTTGAGCTGATTTTATGTATATTTGGCGTGCTGATTTCAAATATAACATTCATTTTCGTCTATCAGCTCTAATTTTTGAGATATAAACATTGTCAGATTTTTGTTACCCTATTTCATATTAGGCCTTTGATTCACATAATAAAACACAAAACATTTTGGTGCCGAGGATTTATGAGCTGATTTTATGTATATTTGGTGTGCTGATTTCAAATATAACATTAATTTTCGTCTATCAGCTCTAACTTTTGAGATATAAACACTGTCTGATTTGTGTTACCCTATTTCATATTAGGCCTATGATTCACATAAAAACACAAAATGTTAAAAAACATAGTCTAAAAATATTTTCTAGAATATTTTAGTGACATCAATAAAACACACTAACATTACAGTAACACTATAGTGACTCAAATATCTTTTTCTTCAAAATAATAAATTGAAACCATAAATGAAAAGAAAATTAGTTTAGAAAGCTTCTTTTGTGGGACATTCTTGAATGGACTTTGTTTGGACAGTCTCTTTGTAAGTTCTAGCTGTAATCTGCCATCATATGTATATCCCATATTCCCTGGTAGCGATCTTCCATTGTTTTAATGTCCTGGTGAAATCTTGCTCTTCGCTCATATCACCCAACCTTCTGGGAACTGGTCCAAGTGGCTGTGTAAGTAATGAACTTTTATGCTCATATAACATCCAAGGTCTCTGAAATTAATGAGCATGTTGTTTACTAGCACAGCATAGTTTTGAGCTTTGTGGTTGCCCAGAAAGTTTCTGACAACCAGGACAAATTACAAGTTACAGTAATTATGAGGCCCAAAGCTTGAGGAGATATAGCAGTACTGAATTTAAGATTTCCCAGGGACCTCCAAGTAGCCAAAAACCTCAATGTAGAGACAAGTCTTTGATCATCAGTTTTTCTTCAACACATGTCATGCAAAATGATCACAATAGCAACAGCAAAAACATAAAATCCTTGCATTTGCATGTAATCCATTTTGTTAATAACAACAACACAAAATGTATATGGGAGCCTACAGCATAACAGGAAATAATGTAATGACTTCGGTTTATCTCAAATATGCCTTCATGCCTTCTTTTGTAGACCTGCTTTTTATGTAAAAGTAAAGTAACCATCAATGACAACAGATTGCAAAATCATGTAGCATGTGGTAAGCATTCATGTCTGTTATCGATCAAAGTTTTTAACAAAAACTGTGTAGTGTGTTGCACCGATATCAGGAGTTTATTCTGGTAGAAAAATCAATCCATTTATTGGATCGATGGAAAAATCATTCTACTATGTATCCAGCTTAAGTCCCCAGTCACCCAGCTTCTCCTATTAAAATGCTGGTCATATACTGTCAGATCAAACTTGCCATCAGATAGACAGACCAATCATCTGACAATGCCATACACTGTCAGATAATTGGTCTGTCTATATGATGGCGAGTATATCCACTGTCAGATCTGACCAACAATTACTGCATCTGTGGACATGCTGATAGATGTCATGCTCCACAGAATAATTGCTGCGCGGTCAAAGCCTTAAGGGGAGTACACACAGAGAGATCCGTGCTTAAAATCTAAGAAAACTAGTCAGCGCTGTGTGAAGTGAGTGGCCCCCCCGTTGTGCCCCCCCCCCCCCCTCGCTCAGCACATCGCACCGTGCTGAGCGGGGGGAGAGATGTGTGCTGAGCGGTCTGTGTTAAGATCGCTCAGCACACATCTCTCCCGTCAGTACTGGCCTATACAGTGTCCAATTATCTACCTGGTCAGCCGAGTGTATGGCCGCCTTTAGATGAAAACATTTTAAACTCTCAACAATGCTACAGTTTTGGTACATAATTCCCTGCATTTTAATGATAAAATAGATGCATTTTACCCAAAAATTTATAAATAAATACTGCACTGTTACATTTTTCGTAAATTAGTTTTTTAGTATTTTGTCAGTTTAGTATATGCTATACATACCACACTATAGTATAGGCTAAAGTTTGGCTACTGAATAACAACACTGTACTTGTAAAAAGGAAACCATACTGCGTGAGTTAAAATGGAATGGCATAGTGCAAAAAAATAACATTATTTGCACCAAATCAACCTCTGTTCATTATACAAGTCATATTTCAAATACAGAAAGTAGCTTGTACTGTACATTGGCCACCTGCATTTACATTTACTTTTGGGAGCAAGTAGAAGTAGAACAGCAGAGACATGTAACCAATTTGTAGGAATGATTGATGATTTGCCCTAGTTTGTAATAAAAATCACTGGAGATTTCTGTTTTTCATTACATTCACCAATGTGAAATCTATTTCTTTGCACAGAATACTGAGATAAATGTCTTACATAGATACATTCTAAATATCCGCAAATGATCTTGCTAATAATACCACACGGATTGTTGTTTCATACATTTTCTATACAGTCCATACACAAGCACGCACATATGTATTTGCAAATTACAAAAATGAGTAAAGTCTCCCAATATGCAGACATGTTGTGTGGTTTCATAGCTGGTAAGAACTTTGCATATTACTTCCTGTGCTGACCAGTGGTTGAAGCTGTTTGTCAAAGAGTGAAACTGACATTAAACATATAAAGAAAAATATGTTTCTTTGTCTCCAGCTGACAAAGAAATAAAATGTCTTGCCATAAAAAATTATTTATATTGTTTATGCAGATACTGTGGATTATACCTCTGTATTTATTGGTAATGCTAAAGAATATAAACATACTGCATGCTATATACCAGGGACGTGCGGTGAGCTAAATGGCCCAGGAGGCACTGGCTATCACTAGAGCCAGATTTACACGCAATATATGAGCCAAAGGGTACATCTGGGCATTATACACAGGTGCAGCAGTATAAACTCCTGGAAATTTGGTAACTTTTGATCAGAGATGTGCGAAAAAGATAGGCAGTGCCTCACCTGCCATAGACTTTTCACTCCAGAGTTTTGGCTATAAAAATGATTCGAATAATGCAAAGAAGATATTTCAAAAAAATTATTTGTATTTTTCATATACCGTATATACTCGAGTATAAGTCGACCCGAATATAAGCTGAGGCACCTAATTTTACCACAAAAACCTGGGAAAACTTATTGACTCGAGTATAAGCCTAGGGTGGGAAATGCAGCTCTAGCCGTACACAGCCCTCATGCTGCCAGATATGCCCTCTTGCTGCCAGATATGCCCCACAGTGCCAGATATGCCCTCATGCTGCCAGATATGCCCCACAATGCCAGATGTGCCAGATATGCCCTCATGCTGCCAGATATGCCCCACAGTGCCAGATGTGCCAGATATGCCCTCATGCTGCCAGATATGCCCCACAGTGCCAGATGTGCCAGATATGCCCTCATGCTGCCAGATATGCCCCACAATGCCAGATGTGCCAGATATGCCCCACAGTGCCAGATATGCCCTCATGCTGCCAGATATACCCCACAATGCCAGATGTGCCAGATATGCCCTCATGCTGCCAGATATGCCCCACAGTGCCAGATGTGCCAGATATGCCCTCATGCTGCCAGATATGCCCCACAATGCCAGATGTGCCAGATATGCCCCACAGTGCCAGATATGTCCTCATGCTGCCAGATATACCCCACAATGCCAGATGTGCCAGATATGCCCTCATGCTGCCAGATATGCCCCACAGTGCCAGATGTGCCAGATATGCCTTCATGCTGCCAGATATGCCCCACAGTGCCAGATGTGCCAGATATGCCCCACCGTGCCAGATATGCCCCACAGTGCCAGTTTGGTTACTTACCCTCCATCGCTCCCGCGCTGTCTTCTGAAGGAGGGACACTGAGGGCACAGCGCGCGGCTCCCCTGGGTCCCTCCTGCGTCTCCGGCGGCAGCGGCGTGTGTGTATTAAAGGAAGTGCCGGTTTGTGCACTTCCTTTAACACACCGTGTCCCTCCTAAATCCTGACTCGAGTATAAGCCGAAGTGGCTTTTTCAGCACAAAAAAAAGTGCTGAAAAAGTCGGCTTATACTCGAGTATTTACGGTACTTTATACAGTCAAAACTCTGGCACAGACATTAGTATGACAGGAAAGGCCCTGCCTCACCCCACCGCACGTCACTGCTATATACTACATACTATATATAGAACTTATTGCATACAAAATACTAGAGTATAAATGAAAGCACCAAAGAGACAAAAATATATTCATTATATACTGAAGTATTCTTTTCCAAACCACAATAATTAGTTATTGTATGTTTGCTTTCTCTGTATACTGTATGTAGGTCACTTATGAAGCACAGCCAATAAACACTGAAAATTCCCATGGTTTGGTAATGGCGTGCTTAGATTATACTGTAATGTATTTTAATGTTCAAGTCTGCCCTCCCTTCTGATGAGGTGCCTGTGCAACCTAGAAGTACAGTATGTTAAGTTGTGCCCAGCAGTGGAAATTCTAAAGAGGGGCCCTGAATTGTCACATAAACGTCCAACTCTCTACCACTTTAGTACCAATAGTGCTTTTCCATTGTGTACAGAAAATACTGACTCTAGCAGTACAAATTTTATCTGCCATTTAAATATAATTGATATATAACTGTGCTATGATACATTTTGATACATTGTGTTCCATTTATTATAAAATATTGAAAGTATAGGATGAGACTTGAAGACTTGACTGGTGCAAAATGAAACACTAGGTGGAGAGAGAGTTGGAAGATGCTTTGCACTATGGAGCAGGCATTTTGCCCTTTAATTATTGTTTTAGGGTAGATCACATATGTGACTATAGCTCCTTTCTTAAAGCTTTTCAAACTAATGGTGAATATATGCATCCTCATCTGTGTTTTCCAGTCTAGTGTCATTTCATTGATATTTTTTATTTATTTCCAGAATAAGAGAACGGGACAGTAATGGTTCATATGCTCTATGTTTGATGCATGATAGAAAAGTTTCACATTATCGCATCGACCGAGACAAAACTGGAAAATTGTCAATACCAGAAGGGAAAAAATTTGACACTTTATGGCAGGTATTATATAATAACATGTAAAATAAATATAAACAGAATAATATAAAGTATGCTTTCTATTTTTCCTTATTGTTGGTAATACCTGGAAATGGGTAAATAATGGGGACACACTCACAGTGAGTAATAATAACAGATTTGATTTTCCAGCAGGCCTACTATACATTAAATTTGTTTACAAGCCCTTGCTCCATGCCAATATGCAACTGTTATGTAACATATAAAAGTTGTGTTTATTGATTTAGCAATTAGAGTTTTGACAATGCCATGCAATAAATATCTCTGAAAAATAATAGCAAAATTTGAGCTTAAAACTTTAATTAACCTGATGCAGGACATGGGAAAAAACAATAACAATAATTAAACATTGAACATGCCTTAGTCCATCTTTCAATAAAGCCAGTGAGTAGTAATCAAGGTGAAATTTATGTAGGGAACATAAAAAAGAGTTTTCCATAAATGTGTGTGTGTGTGTGTGTGTGTGTGTGTGTGTGTGTGTGTGTGTGTGTGTGTATACACACACACACACACACACACACACACACACACACACACACACACACACACACACACACACACACACTTCAAGGTTTAGCTGCCTGTGTGTTGCATATAAGTATATAGACACACTGGGCAGTTGCCCAGGGCCTTATTATTCTAGGGGCCTTCAAGCATAGGGTGTGCTGGGCAGGTGGGCATCCAGATCTTCTTGGGAGGAAGAGAATGCTGCCCATCCACTTTGTGAATTACACACAATCAGAGTGGCCGGGCAGCATTCTGTATCTGCCTCCCAGCCTGCAGACAGTGAATGGCTATCAGCATGCTGATTGGCGGATGGCTGGAGCTATCCACCAACCAGAGTGCTGAGAGCCATTCACTGTGTGGAAGCATGTGGAGAGGCCATGAGAAACTGCAAGCGTGGTATGTTATGATTTTTTTCTTTAAATGTATTACCTTGAAGTTGAATGGGTGGGTAGCAGTGACGTGTGGTGGGGTGAGGCAGATCCTTTCCTGTCATACAATCATTTGTGCCAGAGTTTTCCCTGTATAAACTATTTGAAAAATACAAAGAATATGTTTGAAATATCTTCTTTGTATTATTCTAACCATTTTTATAGCCAAATCTCTGGAGTAAAAAGTCTATGGCAGGTGAGGCAGTGCCTGTCTTTTCTGCGCATGTCTGGTCAAAACTCACCAAATTTCCTGGCGTTTATACTGCTGCACCTGTGTATAATGCCCAGATGCACCCTTTGGCTCATATATTGTGTGCAAATCTGGCTCTGGTGCTAGCCAGTGCCTCCTGTGCCATTTAGCTCACCGCACGTCCCTGGTGGTTAGGGGCCCCAGTGCATTGCTTTGCCAAGGCTCTACAATGCTTTGCCCAGGCTGAAACACCACATAAAAAGAAATATAGCTACCGAGGTAAGAAAAGGACAAGAGTAGGAGAAGTCATTTAACAAATTTGCAACTTGAAGAAATGCTGGTGACTTACAACTAAGAGAGGTATTCAGTAACAGTTGCTACTGAGATGTGATTGCATCTCCCCGCTCACCCCCGCAGTGCGCATGTGCAGGACCTGCTCTGCGTGTGTGTGGGTGCGGAAGATGCGATAGCCTTGCAGATATGTGAACGCCTCTGCCTGATTGACAGGCAGAGGCATTGGCAGGGCGGCAACGAGGCGTAGAGGCATTGGGTGGGCATGACAAATAAAAATGGGGGCTGGTTTGGGGTGGCCGCATGATGTCACACACGGTGCTGTGACCCAGAATATGCCCGCCCTGCACATGCTTTCGCAGCCTGGCTGCAAAGGCAGGGGGAATCCCCAAATCAGTGATGCGACTACAATTGCATTGCTGTTGCATCACTGCCAGATATTTGCATGCTGGGCAGCCCCCAGGATGTGATCGCAGCCAGTTGCAGTTTTTCTAAAAATAGCAAAACTGCAACTGAAGCTGAATAAGGGCATACATGTTTAGCAATGTTGGGGCCATATAGATATTACTAACACATTAAAATAGAGAGCTATAGCCAATTAGAAGATAGGAATTAATCACATTGCCTCATGTTAATACCTCAATCTTTGCCTAGATGCTTGTGCCATTCTAGTGTACAGTAGTGACAAGGAAGCATTGTGATTCATGGGCTATATATGCCATTTAACCAGATTAAAAAACAATCTGCTAGTATTAGAGTCTGCAAATGTCTGGACCATTCATACCAAGAATATCTGGGTGACAGTCCTGAAGGGGGCACACTGACCTCCTCCATTGCTCTAGGTTCTGCTTTATGTGCCCCAGAGCAGGTATAAGAAGGGAGTCCAGGGGGCATGTGCTGCGGTCTTCCCTCTCCTTGTCTGGGAGCTGCTGGGGTGGTGGGAGTGATTGTGAAGGGAGGAGAGTGAATGTGATCTGCACTGCAGGAGGCAGCTGGCACCTATGAGGAGAAACTGACTCTTACATGCAGAGCCGGCCCTAACCAATATCATGCCCTAGGCAAGATTTTGGCTGGTGCCCCCTAGCACCACCACTAGTTCCGCCTCTGACCCTGCACTTCTTTCCCAGCACCATCACCACTCATCCATAGCAGTCCTTATTTTGGTGTTTGTACTTTAAATTTTAAATTTTGTATTTTAAATAGGAACAGTTCGCACATTTGGCGCACAGCCCAAAAAGGGGTTTGTTTTTGCTGGCAAGGGGCATGGCCACACAATAGTACCCCCAATTCCAATTACGCCACATAGTACTGCACTTTATTCACATTTGATCATGCGATAGTTTCCATAATTCATATTACATCCCACAGTAGTATCACTTTACCTTATAAATGTTACGCCTCACAGTAGAGCCCCTTATTCACATTACATCACACTGAATTGCTCCTTATTCACATTACACCATACCCTATTGCTCTTTATTCACATAAGACGACACAGTAGTGCCCTTTCTATAAGCATGAAAACATAGTAGAGCACCTTATACACATAATGCCACACAGTAATGCCCCTAACACATATGAGACACATTATTAATGTCATTATAAACATAATGTGCCTTACACATTATGACAACCTTAATTAATGCCCTTTTACACATAATGGGGGTCATTTCGAGTTGTTCGCTCGTTGCCGATTTTCGCAACGGAGCGATTAAGGCAAAAATGCGCATGCGCATGGTACGCAGTGTGCATGCGCTAAGTAATTTAGCACAAAACTTAGTAGATTTACTCACGTCCGAACAAAGAATTTTCATTGTTGAAGTGATCGGAGTGTGATTGACAGGAAGTGGGTGTTTCTGGGCGGAAACTGACCGTTTTCTGGGAGTGTGCGGAAAAACGCAGGCGTGCCAGGATAAAACGTGGGAGTGTCTGGAGAAACGGGGGAGTGGCTGGCCGAACGCAGGGCGTGTTTGTGACGTCAAACCAGGAACGAAATGGGCTGAGCTGATCGCAGTATAGGAGTAAGTCTCGAGCTACTCAGAAACTGCTAAGAATTATTTATTCGCAATTCTGCTACTTTTTCGTTCTGCTAAGCGAAGATACACTCCCAGAGGGCGGCGGCCTAGCGTGTGCAATGCTGCTAAAAGCAGCTAGCGAGCGAACAACTCGGAATGACCCCCAATGTCCCTTACACAGCCCTTATACACATAATAACACACACAGTGCCCCCTACACATTTGCTGCACATTATTAGTGCCCCTATACACATAATGACACATACAGTAGTACCCTGTTACACATATGTCGCACATTATTAATGCCCTTATACACATAGGGCCCCTTACACATATGTTGCACATTATTAATGCATTTTTACATGACACACACAATGCTCCTTACACATATTCCGAACACTACTGCACAACCAACCCACTCACATGCACACAGCACTCACACTGCCACTAACACTGTGACCTCTGCCTCTGCTTGGATATAGATGTGTCCTCATAAATCTTGCCTCAATGCTAACGTCGGGCACCTTTTTTATGAAAATGCATCTTATTTGCATTGCTATGTGGCTAGGATGCACAAGCAGCTTCTGCTGATTAAAATGATATGCAGCATCCCTATATACTGTGTGAGACTGTGGCTGTATCTGCATATGAAATGCTACACACAGAATATAGGCATGCCGCATATCATTTTAATCAGCAGAAGCTGCTGGTGCCCCTATGCATATCAAATGCCCTAGGCAATTGCCTAGTTTGCCTATGCCTATGGCCGGCTCTGCTTACATGCACACTCCTCCCACCCTAATGTCCCCTCCTTCTAGCAGCTGTACAGGGGGCACAGTCAGCTGCACATGGGGACCATGTCCTCCTTAGCAGATGTCCCGGGCAGGGACCTTCTAAAAAGGCCAGTCTGAGGTAATTAGCCCCCCCCATCCCATTCCTCATCTCAGCAGCTCTGTAGAGAGTGTGTCTGGGTGCTGCTGGCATGAGGTGTAGTTAATGAATGTTAGCAGAGGGGGAAGTCGGGACGACCAACAGCCTCTGGGCTCTTGGTATGAGCTTACGTCCCTGAGCTGCATTCATTATAGATGTTACACATAAGTTAAAATGTACTTGCCAATAGTAAACCATGATCATAATGTATGTACAATTGCAATTAAAATCACAACCTTTTTGATTAGAGAACTTTGGTTTTATTACCCAGGAGTCCTTCTGCTCATGCGCAACTGCTGACCAGCATAGGTGTGCGCAGAACATTTTATTAGGGGGTGCATGACTGGAGTGGCATGCCTAGCACCGCCTACAGGGCGTGGCTAGCACTGCCTACTGGGCGTGGCTAGCACCATATATTAGCAGTCAATGCAAACTAAATAATATAGGTAATTTGATTAAATAGAGTGTACAGTGAGGGCATATATACACATATACACTCACAAACAGAGAATGAAAGGGACTCCAAATTCCACACCATTAAATATGCCTGGGTTTCTTCAGTAATATAGAGATATATAGTCAGTGAAAGGCTGCTGCACTCACATCACTTGTAATCTGTAAGCAGGTTATATACTTGAATCTCTCCACTCCAATCCATATACAGGGCAACGTTTCATTTTATTACATAACATTTCTTATGTCCTGAAAAAAATGTAATGCAATAAAATGAAACGTTGACCTGTATATGGACTGGAGTGTCCTGCTAAAGTGAGGTGGACAAGTATATAACCTGCTTACAGATTACAAGATCTGTGATTGCTGAAGCCTTTCACTGATATATACATATAAAGCTGAATGTGCGGCACTCACAATACTCAATAATGCTCAAACAGAATCATGATTTTCAACATTTCAATTTATCGGTTCATATTCATATTGTCATCAGGAAAATCCTACATCTTTTTATTGACCTTTCTTATGAAGGCAACTACGCAGTTGTTTATACTTTTACTGGGAGTGCCGTACCTTGGTTGGATTATTTATATATATATATATATATATAGCAGTTGAATCGGCACTCACTTTCTATAATAAATATTGCCCTGGTGCCATCCGGAAAACATTTACATGTACAGTACACCCAGCAAGCGGCGGCATTCAGAGTCTGGTCTCAGTAGGTGAAGTGTTAGACGATGGTGTGACTGAATAAAAGCACTTTTTGCACTTTGCACTTTACCTACTGAGTCCAGACTGCTGCCGCTTGCTGGGTGTACTGTACATACTGTATATATATATATATATATACTGTATATATATATATATATATATATATATATATATAGACAGTCCAACAAGGGGCGCTCTCCAGATTTCTATATATAATGAAGAATAATAAATTTATTAAACATACTCAACTTGCACAGGTTATTTCCCAAACATTTTAAATCCACACAGGACCTTTTGTTTGGGAAATAACCTATGCAAGTTGAGTATGTTCAATAAATGTATTCTTCATTATATAGAAGTCAGGGGAGTTTCTATAAGTATATGATGCTTTGGTATCTGGTGAACACCCCAGCTGCTGATTTCTCCTGAGGATGTGAGTGATATATATATATATATATACCGTATATATATATATATATATATATATATATACACACTGTACATATATATATATATATATTAGCAAAAGGTAATAATAACCATTTACTTCTCCTACATCCTAGAGGATGCTGGGGACTCCAAAAGGACCATGGGGTATAGACGGGATCCGCAGGAGACATGGGCACACTATAAGACTTTGAATGGGTGTGAACTGGCTCCTCCCTCTATGCCCCTCCTCCAGACCCCAGTTAGACTATGTGCCCAGAGAGACTGGACACACACTAGGGGAGCTCTCCTGAGTTTCTCTTAAAATACTTTATGTTAGGTTTGTTATTTTCAGGGAGACCTGCTGGCAACAGGCTCCCTGCATCGTGGGACTGAGGGGAGAGAAGCAGACCTACTTCTGTGAGTTTCAAGGCTCTGCTTCTTTGGCTACTGGACACCATTAGATCCAGAGGGTCTGATCACTTGGTTCGCCTAGCTGCACGTTCCCGGAGCCGCGCCGTCACCCCCCTCACAGAGCCAGAAGAAAGAAGCCGGGTGAGTAAAGGAAGAACAGAAGACTTCAGTGACGGCAGAAGACTTCAGAGTCTCTGAGGTACCGCTCAGCGGTCACGCTGCGCGCCATTGCTCCCACACACAAGCGGCACTACAAGGGTGCAGGGCACAAGGGGGGCGCCCTGGGCAGCAATATACCTCATATATATAGCCTGGCAAAGAGGTATACAGTGCATAGGCACTGTATACTGACCCCCGCCAGTATAAAAATGTGAAAAACTAGCGGGACTGAAGCGCGCCGAGAAGGGGGCGTGGCTTAGCCCTCACAACTCTATACAGCGCCATTTTCTCCTCACAGAGATGCTGGCCCCGCCAAAACACTGTTGAACAGCTAACAGTGTAAAATGAGGGGGGGGGGGGCACAGTTGTTTAGTGCAATATAGGTTTAACAATGAAGCACTATATATATATATATATATATATATATATATATAATGAGCGTGTTGGTAAATGAGTTGGTAAAAGTTTCTGTGTTTTCCCTGTCAGATACTGGAATCTACCCATTATAGCAATGTCGGTGGGTGATTAGTACACTTGTGTCGACATGTGTGAGTGCTCTGCCACAAACAGCTATGGGAATCCCTCTGTCGGCATTGCCGACTCCTGATGGTACTTGATTCATGAGATTAAGTGTCAGCTTGTCAGTAGTTGTAAGCTTTTCCAAAGAAAACACTGTATGGGAGACACAGACGTATGTGGGTGACCCTGTCGTCACCAACTATTATGACTGGGTGTAAAATAATGTAAAAAACCTATACCTGTATATATATATATATATATATATATATGTATGGTACGGTTGCATTGAGCTGTAGCTCGAGCACAGACGTGGTAGTATTTGTGGGGGCGTGATTTTAAATTATGTATATATTTCCCTCAGACCCCTCGGGGTCGCAAAAATGTTATTTTGCCCAGTTATTAGTCCCTGTTGTCGACACTAATACTATGTCTTATGTCGGCCATAATGTTTCCTGATTAGATCCACAACATTGGCATTCAGTACATGTTCATACACATTCAGAACACATTAATGTCACTGGGGACCCTGCTGTCCCTGACAAATATATATATATATATATATATATATATATGAGATGTATATATAGATATATGTGTATATGTGTATTTAAATGTGTATATTCATATTACAATTTATTATGAATGCTGAAGTAAAGTTATTCCTTTTCATGTGCTGGTCGCTCTGTTGATGAAGCTCTAGGTCAGCCGTGACAAGATGGTCTCGAATCCTCACGAGGAGTCTGAGTGTTTATTCTTCTCCCGCCGTGGATAGAATAAAGCGAATGTCAACCCCTGGTCTGCACGGGGCCCTGTCACAAAGGATCGTATACAGGAAGCTAAGTGATATTTTAATTATATGCTTTGATGATATTTGCATTACATACGCATGGGGGAGTGCTTGTATTCAGAAATGGTCGGTTACCTTGTTATCCGATATAATTACCCTGGGGAGAAATGGGATATTCCTTGGGTCTTATCTAGAACATTGCAACTTGCTGCCGTGCGACTACAAGAGGTATGCACTAACTCCCAGAAATACTGGAGTATCGTCCCTATGAAGGGATAATCTGGTTTGGGGATGACTTGGTTAAGTTGATCTCGGCAGATATCACTGGTAAGTCTACCTTCTTGTGCTATGTTCCATCACAACGGTCGGTGACGCATTTTTTGTAGGATGCAGTCGTTTTGACCAGTTGGATACCGTTTTTTCCCCTTCTTTGCAGGTACCGGAAGGTAAAAAGGTAAGAGGTCTGCAGCCTTTTCAAGTTCACAGAAGCAGATATCGTCCTCTGTTTCTACCACATCCACTGCTTGTCGCTGGGTCTATCTTGCTGGAGCCCACACCGGTGGGAACTCGTCTAATACTCTTCAGTCAGTCCTGGAATGGACTTGGACCAGTGAGTTAAGAATAGAGTCCAAAGGGGGACATACTGGAGTTTCCAGATGATTCCCCTCACTGATTTTCAAATAGATCTTACTGATTCTCCTCTGGACGGGGAGGTAGTATGCAACGCCATACAAGAGTTGGGTCAGGATCAGGACATTGTCCTGCTGTCCCTGTCACAAAAAAAAAAAAAAAAAAGCTGTTATTTAAGCTTTTTCGTGCTTCTGAGCCCGGACAGCTCGGTCAGAACAATCCCAAAAAGATTTCTACTTAAGAAGTTGAACTACAAGATGGAATCTCTCAGGGCAGGATCTCCAACCTGTAAAAGAAGAAAGAGGGTTTAAATGCGGTTTCATCCGCATTAACCTTACCTGGGTTTGCTATTCAGGATTGTCATGGCCATTTCACCAGAGTGATGGCAGTATGATGGTTTTCCTTTAGTAAGAGCCATTATTATTATTATGTACTGGGACGCTCTCCGGACTACGGCGAGGTCAAGAAACAAGTGGTACAAATCGTTGTTTCTCTCTGACAGTTCTTCAACATAGAATCGCTGTTGATCCCAACGACGCAGATGTCGGAGTTGGGAATAAGATTAGATACTGAATTGTTGAGAGTTTGTTTTTTCCTGTGGTAAGAGATCTGAGGATCCAGAGTCGGATCAGATTTGCAACAGTGTAAACCCATCAAGACGTTCCGTTAATGCAGAAGATGGTTGCGGCCTTCGAGGCCATTCGGTGAGCAGGTCAAATGCAAGAGTGGTTTTTGCGGGACCAGTTGGACATGTGGTCCGGGTCTCATCTGCACATGCACC
Organism: Pseudophryne corroboree; assembly: GCF_028390025.1. Lineage (NCBI taxonomy): Eukaryota > Metazoa > Chordata > Amphibia > Anura > Myobatrachidae > Pseudophryne > Pseudophryne corroboree. The sequence continues at coordinate 460,319,071 of NC_086444.1, read as the reverse complement.
GGAAAATAATCCTATTTTCCAGGACCAAGATATCTCTCCTGTGGTGGCTTCACAGTTCTCACCACCTAGAGGGACGAAGGTTCGGGATCCAGGATTAGATCCTGGTGTCCATGGATACAAGTCTCCGAGGCTGGGGAGCAGTCTTTCCAGGGGAAGAATTTCCAGGGGAAAAGGTCAAGCCGGAAAGCTTGTCTGCAATAAGCATTCTTGAATTAAGAGCTATTTACAACGGAACATCTTCTTCGCGATCTGCCCATCTTAATTCTGTCGGACGACTTAACAGCAGTGGCGTAGGTAAGCCACTAGGGCGGAACGAAGAGCAAAGCGCCAAGGTTGCTGGGCAGAAAGGCATGTACACGCTCTATTAGCGGTCTTCGTTCCGGGTGTAGACAACGGAGAAATAGACTTCCTCAGCAGACACGATCTACATCCAGGAGAGTGGGGTCTTCATCAAGAAGTTTTCACAGAAGTGACAAGTCTTTGGGGAGAATTCCTCAATTAGACATGATGGCATCTCGCCTCAACAAGAAACTTCAGGGATATTGTTCCAGGTCAAGGGACACTCAAGCAATAGCAGTGGATGCCCTCGTGACACCGTGGGTGTTTCAGTCGGTCTATGTGTTCCCTCCACTTTCACTCTTTCCGAAGGTGGTAAACATAAGAAGAACAAGCCAAGGAGGGCTTGGTATCCAGATCTTCAAGACTTACTCATAGAAGATCCCTGGCCTCTTCCTCTACGAGAGGACCTGTTACAGCACGGACCGGGCGTGTATCAAGACTTAATGCGGCTGCGTTTGACGGCATGGCGGTTGAACGCCATATCCTAACCCGAAAGGGTATTTCCGGTGAAGTCATTCCCACATTGCTTCAGGCTAGGAAAGGAGTAACAGCGAAGCTTTACCACCGTATTTGGAGGAAGTATGTGTCTTGGTGTGAATCCAAGAAGGCTTCTACGGAAGAATTTCAGCTGGGTCGTTTCTCCATTTTTTTGCAAGCAGGTGTGGATGCAGGCCTAAAGTTAGGCTCCATTAAAGTGCAGATTTCGGCCTTATCAATTTTCTTTCAAAAAGAATTGGCCACCCTTCCAGAAGTTCAGACTTTCGTGAAAGGAGTGCTGCACATCCAACCTCCATTTGTGCCCCCAGTGGCGCCATGGGACCTTAACATGGTGTTGCAGTTTCTTATGTCACACTGCTTGGAACCTTTATGAAAGGTTGAGTTAAAATTTATCACTTGGAAAGTGGTCATGCTATTGGCCTTGGCGTCCGCAAGGCGGGTGTCAGAATTAGCGGCTTTGTCTCACAAGAGCCCCTATTTGATCTTCCATGTAGATAGAGTGGAAGTGAGAAGTCAGCAACAATTTCTGCCAAAAGTGGTTTCTGCTTTTCACATGAATCAACCTATTGGGGTGCCTGTGGCTACTGAAGCCTTGGCTGATTCGAAGTCTCTCGATGTAGTCAGAGCTTTAAATATTTATGTCGCCAGAACGGCTCAGATTGGGGAAACAGAGGCTCTGTTTATCCTGTATGCTCCCAACAAAATTGGGGTTTCTGCTTCTAAGCAGACTGTTGCTTGCTGGATCTGTGATACGATTCGGCATGCTCATTCTACGGCTGGATTGCCGTTACCGAAGTCGGTGAAGGCCCATTCTACCAGGAAGGTGGGCTCTTCTTGGGCGGATGCCAGAGGAGTCTCAGCGGTTCAATTTTGCCGAGCAGCTACTTGGTCGGGTTCAAACACTTTTTCTAAGTTCTACAAGTTTGATACCCTGGATGATGAGGACCTCATGTTTGCTCAATCGGTGCTGCGGAGTCGTCCGCACTCTCCCGCCCAGTCTGGAGCTTTGGTATAAACTTCATGGTCCTTTTGGAGTCCCCAGCATCCTCTAGGACGTAGGAGAAAATAGGATTTTAATACCTACCGGTAAATCCTTTTCTCGCCCGTCCCAGTGCGTACTGTATCTGCAGCTATTGGTTGTGGTTACACTCATGTGGTGTTTCTTTTCAGTCAAGTCTGTTGCTGACGTTATTCATGCCATGGCATGCGGTATGCTATTATTGGATTTTTGGTCAGCATATTGCTGTATATTTTTCATGCCGTCGGCTGGTGTTCTATTGAATGTCACGTTCTGCGGCATGTTCGAGGTGTGAGCTTGTATGACACTCACCGTGTTTAAACAATAAATTCTTTCCTCTAAATGTCCGTCTCCCTGGGAACAGTTCTCTAACTGGAGTCTGGAGGAGGGGCATAGAGGGAGGAGCCAGTTCACACCCATTCAAAGTCTTATAGTGTGCCCATGTCTCCTGCGGATCCCGTCTATACCCCATGGTCCTTTTGGAGTCCCCAGCATCCTCTAGGATGTAGGAGAAGTAAATGGTTATTATTACCTTTTGCTAATATATATATATATATATGTACAGTGGCCCTCATTCCGAGTTGTTCGCTCGGTATTTTTCATCGCATCGCAGTGAGAATTCTCTTAGTGCGCATGCGTAATGTTCGCACTGCGCATGCGTCAAGTAACTTTACTAAGAAGAAAGTAATTTTACTCACGGCTTTTTCGTCGCTCCGGAGAACGCATTGTGATTGACAGGAAATGGGTGTTACTGGGCGGATGTACGGCGTTTTAGGGGCGTGTGGCAGGAAACGCTACCGTTTCCGGAAAAAACGCAGGCGTGTCTGGAGAAACGGTGGGAGTGCTTGGGCGAACGCTGGGTGTGTTTATGACGTCAGCCGGGACCGAAAAGCACTGAATTGATCGCACAGGCAGAGTAAGTCTGGAGTTACTCAGAAACTGCTAACTCGGTTTTGATCGCAATATTGCGAATACATCGGTCGCACATTTAAGATGTTTAGATTCACTCCCAGTAGGCGGCGGCTTAGCGTGTGTAACTCTGCTATAATCGCCTTGCGAGCGAACAACTCGGAATGAGGGCCAGTGTGTATATATATATATATATATATATATATATACGGTATATATATATATATATATCACTCACATCCTCAGGAGAAATCAGCAGCTGGGGTGTTCACCAGATACCAAAGCATCATATACTTATAGAAACTCCCCTGACTTCTATATAATGAAGAATACATTTATTGAACATACTCAACTTGCATAGGTTATTTCCCAAACAAAAGGTCCTGTGTGGATTTAAAATGTTTGGGAAATAACCTGTGCAAGTTGAGTATGTTTAATAAATTTATTATTCTTCATTATATATAGAAATCTGGAGAGCGCCCCTTGTTGGACTGTTCACACCCATTCAAAGTCTTATAGTGTGCCCATGTCTCCTGCGGATCCCGTCTATACCCCATGGTCCTTTTGGAGTCCCCAGCATCCTCTACGGACTAAGAGAAAAGGATTTACCGGTAGGTATTAAAATCCTATTTTTTCTATACAGAAATGTATCCCCCCCACCCCCTGCCTGGCTTGAACCCCTCTCTTTCCCCTGGTGCATACAGTGAGTGAGTGAGTCATTTAAGCCTTGACTCTCACTCACATTCTGAAGGCTCAGGCAGGAAGGCTCAGCTGCCTGTTTCCAGAGATACCACCACTGTCCTCCTCCAGCGGTCCTAGGGGCTCCAGACAGTCCTGGCGTGGTGTGTGCTGCCGAAAATGTCAGGGCAGGGCACACAAGTGACTCCCACTGCAGTGACTCCCACCGCCACTAGAAACTGAGCACAGGCAGAAGCCGGGAGGAGAGCGCAGGGTCGGCGGGAAGGAAGGGAGGGAGGGCGCACGTTGTGACGTGCTGATGTCAATCACGAGGCAGTCGGACCATAACGGTGGGTGGGCTGGGCTGTGCGGCCAGCCACCCACCCACAATAAAGCTGACACTCAGTTCAACTGTTAGTCTGACCGGCGCAGTGGGAGGTGGTGACTGTAACAGCCCAGGTAGCGATGCAGGAGGTAATCCTATTATCGCTATCAGTGTTCTGCTGTAGTAGGACTGCTACAACAGCAGCACACAGACAGTGATGATCGGATCGCAGGTGAGACATGCGGGGGGTTCCGGACATTAGGGGGTGCCTGTGCGCACAAGGCACCCCCTGTGTGCACGCCTATGGACCAGTGCATATGGGAGCCGCAGTGGACACTGGGAAGGATCCTATTGGATCCCTCTCTGGGAATTATGCATTAAGAAGCCATAGGCTTCTATTACACAGCACTATCTATAGATGGCATTGCCTACCGGGTACAAACTCTGCAAAGTTTCTGGAGCTTGAAACATATGGGTAACGCTGTCAGAATTCCAACGCCAGTTTTCAGAGTTCTGACAGCATTTTGCCATGATACATCCTACCTTTGAACTGGTAAAAGCAGTCAAACCTGCAGATGTTTCAGAGTTCCCAATGGTGTTTCAAAGTTTTGCTAAAATTGTGAACCATTTTAAGAGTTTGGCCATTTCTAAAAGTGACCATACATTAATCCATAGCACAATTTCTATATGCTTGAATTGCAAATATCTATATACAGAATCTTCTAGTAAACCTTTTGGACTTTTGCTCGTTTGGTGGTCTTAAATTAAATTAAGTAACCTACTGTAGTTAGTTTGTAGATTATTATTTTATTAGGTATACTGTTTGTAATTACTATATACAGTGGTTTTATGATATAATACATAACACACAGCATTCACATTTATTTTAGCAATTATAAATCTCTTTTTAAATCCGAACAAAAAAAACTTTAAAACAGAACTAAAAAGTGGCTAAACTAAAAATAAAAAAATAAAAACCAGGAGAGGAACATTATCAGCTTTAACTGAAAATTAAAAACACACCACACATGAAACATACAATAAGTGACAAAATAAACAATTTTCTTAGAAAGTAAACCATCACATTTTGCTTTTTCATCCCTCAAACTATACAGCTACTAAAAAGGCAATAACAGCCAGAATGGGAGGCATCTGATATGCTGGCTGTCGGGATCCCGGCGCTCAGCATACCGGCGCCGCAATCCCGACAGCCGGCATAACGACAACTACTCTTCCTCTTGGGGGGTCCACAACACCCCTGGAGGGTGAACACCGTGCCCACATTGTGGCGAGCGCAGCGAGCCAGCAAGGGGCTCTTTTGTGCTCACTCTGCTGCCAATGCCGGTATGCTGGGCACCGGGATCCTGACAGCCGGCATAACGTAGTAGTCCTGTCAGAACATATGTGCTTACAGTGCTGTGCAAGAAAGCTGCTGCATAATGGGAAATTCACCACTATTATTATTATTATTATTATTATTATTTAGGTAATTTTTATCTAAGTTATAATAGTCATTAATTTCCAAATGTTTTAACTTTTCAGTTGGTTGAACATTATTCGTACAAACCCGATGGACTTTTGAGGTCCCTAACAAATCCATGTCCTCGATACAATGCTATCAGTAGTGGGACCTGTGAGTATTACAGTAGTTACAGTGCTTTGATACAGCATTTCTAATGTACACTAGTAACATTTTGTAGCTGAGCAGGTGCCTGAAAGCACATGACGCCTGTTACTGTCTCAATGCACCTTGGAGTGTTGCAATACCCACAACTTTAATGAATTTGATTATACAGGGTTATGTTTTATGCATTTTAAATACTTTAGCTTAATTTATAAATCTCATAAAATAAAAATGGATTGTATGTAGCATGCATAACAAGAGGAATTATATAGTGCACTCGGTCAATATTGAAAAAGAAGTAAATTTTTAAGGACCGTGGGTAAATTTACTAAGATGGGAGTTCTATTTAAGATGGGATGTTGCCCATAGCAACCAATCAGATTCTACTTCTCATTTATCTAGCACCTTCTAGAAGATAATACCTGGAATCTGATTGGTTGCTATGGGCAACATCCCATCTTAAATAGAACTCCCATCTTAGTAAATTTACCCCCAGGAGTTCTTGAAGCCAGGAACTCATGCTAAAAATTAGGCACATTTGGCAACTATAGAAATACAGAATTTTGACACTTTTTTTTATAATAAGATAGAGTTATGAGTCATTTTATTGAGCAGGGGTCAAGGGGTCTGGACTCTGGATGTGTTCCTATACTCTATGCACAGAGATTAAGAAACTTTTATTTTGATTTTTAAAAGACAAAAGAAAAAAAGAAATCAATAAACATAGTGCATCTTATTCACAAATAAAACAAAACTATTTTGCTAAATTGCACTGATCAATTTAATGTGCCACATTTGTACATACACCTGTGTGCGAATAACTCAGAATCTGTATATGAAGTGCTACAATGCCACTTTTTATCACATCAAGTTCCATTGTGCTTTTTCTTTGACTTTATAAGTGGCATGATGGCACTTGTTATAAATAATTCCTCTGTGGTTAAAGTCACAGCCCAGTGTGTTTCTCTGTGTCTAATAAGATGCAATATAAAGAAAAATGACTTTATTCCACACTGTTGGAGCTGCTCGGTCACGCAAGGATTCTTGCACTGTATGGTGTATTGAGGCTAGGTGAATGAGGAGCTCCACTTGTACATGAGCAGTAAATTTAGGATCATAGCTTTATGAATGTTTATAGAACAGCAAATTTAAATCTCAACCATGTAAATATACTGTATTTAAGCTTTATTTCTTAATAGGTATTTGAAATGTATTCCCCAGATAATATAATAGTGACTTGCGCTGGTACTGACTACTAATTTTGCTATCACAAAACTCAGTGTGAACATAGAGAAGTGAGAAAGAAAAAGAGGGTGAGCACACTGACAGCAATCAGGGATAATGTATTACAGTGGAAATTTACATAGTTAAATTAAATAAAGTAATATTTTAACACATTAAGCTTCAGGCCATGCATTTTTTATTATGCAATGCCTTATTATATACTGTATATACTTAGGTACATTTGAGTGAAAAACAATACAGCACACGATTGACTTGAGTATAATGAAGAACAATTCATAAGTACACAACACCCATCAAACAAATTACCTTTTATCCATCTCACCAGCAGCCGTTTATCCAGCACCAAGAGAGACATTTAACCAGTACCATGCACACTGCATATCAGTAACCGGGATCAATTTGAACTATCATTTGTTCAGCCACACAAGGGACTAGTGATCAAGCACAGAAACCACATATTAGTCCCAAAAAGACTACTACTAACTAGCTCCAAGAAACCCTTAACAAAGATTATAATGTTTCTGTTACTACTGTCACTGACCACTGGATTCTCACATGCTCTCACAAACACTCATCAGTGTGTTTGGTATTGATACTGGCTTTCCCCAGTGATCTACAGTACAGTAGCTATTCAGAATGTAACATTTGATGTTAGGGATCAGTTTATAACACCAATGAGTATGGAGCTTATAGTCGTTATAAATTGTTAAGATGCCACGTGGCATTTGTGCAACTGTGAGTCGCTTTATATTCTTCTTGCATGTATCTTCCAGTAGGTACATTGTGACACAAATTAAGTAAATTCTTAAATATCTTTCTCTATCGTCCTAGTGGATGCTGGGGTTCCTGAAAGGACCATGGGGAATAGCGGCTCCGCAGGAGACAGGGCACAAAAAGTAAAGCTTTAGGATCAGGTGGTGTGCACTGGCTCCTCCCCCTATGACCCTCCTCCAAGCCCCAGTTAGGTTTTTGTGCCCGGCCGAGAAGGGTGCAATCTAGGTGGCTCTCCTAAAGAGCTGCTTAGAAAAGTTTAGCTTAGGTTTTTTATTTTACAGTGAGTCCTGCTGGCAACAGGATCACTGCATCGAGGGACTTAGGGGAGAAGAAGTGAACTCACCTGCGTGCAGGATGGATTGGCTTCTTTGGCTACTGGACATTAGCTCCAGAGGGACGATCACAGGTACAGCCTGGATGGTCACCGGAGCCTCGCCGCCGGCCCCCTTGCAGATGCTGAAAAGAGAAGAAGGTCCAGAATCGGCGGCAGAAGACTCCTCAGTCTTCTTAAGGTAGCGCACAGCACTGCAGCTGTGCGCCATTGCTCTCAGCACACTTCACACGGCAGTCACTGAGGGTGCAGGGCGCTGGGGGGGGGCGCCCTGGGCAGCAATGAAAATCCTTTTTTTGGCAAAAAATACCTCACATATAGCCTCCGGGGCTATATGGAGATATTTAACCCCTGCCAGAATCCATTTTTAAGCGGGAGACGAGCCCGCCGAAAAGGGGGCGGGGCCTATCTCCTCAGCACACAGCGCCATTTCCTCACACAGTTCCGCTGGTCAGGAAGGCTCCCAGGCTCTCCCCTGCACTGCACTACAGAAACAGGGTTAAATCAAGAGAGGGGGGGCAAAATTTGGCGAAATTGTGATTTTATAAAAGCAGCTATAAGGGAGCACTTATTATAAGGCTATCCCTGTAAAATATAGCGCTTTGGTGTGTGCTGGCAAACTCTCCCTCTGTCTCCCCAAGGGGCTAGTGGGGTCCTGTCCTCTATCAGAGCATTCCCTGTGTGTGTGTGCTATATGTCGGTACGTGTGTGTCGACATGTATGAGGACGATGTTGGTGAGGAGGCGGAGCAAATTGCCTGTAATGGTGATGTCACTCTCTAGGGAGTCGACACCGGAATGGATGGCTTATTTATGGAATTACGTGATAATGTCAACACGCTGCAAGGTCGGTTGGCGACATGAGACGGCTGGCAAACAAATTAGTACCTGTCCAGGCGTCTCAAACACCGTCAGGGGCGTTAAAACGTCCTTTTACCTCAGTCGGTCGACAGACACAGACACGGACACTGATTTCAGTGTCGACGGTGAAGAAACAAACGTATTTCCCTTTAGGGCCACACGTTACTTGTTAAGGGCAATGAAGGAGGTGTTACATATTTCTGATACTACAAGTACCACAAAAGAGGGTATTATGTGGGATGTGAAAAAACTACCTGTAGCTTTTCCTTAATCAGATAAATTAAATGAAGTGTGTGATGATGCGTGGGTTCCCCCCGATAGAAAATTATTGGCGGTATACCCTTTCCCGCCAGAAGTTAGGGCGCGGTGGGAAACACCCCTTAGGGTGGATAAGGCGCTCACACGCTTATCAAAACAAGTGGCGGTACCGTCTATAGATAGGGCCGTCCTCAAGGAGCCAGCTGACAGGAGGCTGGAAAATATCATAAAAAGTATATACACACATACTGGTGTTATACTGCGACCAGCGATCGCCTCAGCCTGGATGTGCAGAGCTGGGGTGGCTTGGTCGGATTCCCTGACTAAAAATATTGATACCCTTGACAGGGACAGTATTTTATTGACTATAGAGCATTTAAAGGATGCATTTCTATATATACGAGATGCACAGAGGGATATTTGCACTCTGGCATCAAGAGTAAGTGCGATGTCCATATCTGCCAGAAGATGTTTATGGACACGACAGTGGTCAGGTGATGCAGATTCCAAACGGCACAAAGGTGTATTGCCGTATAAAGGAAGAGGAGTTATTTGGGGTCGGTCCATCGGACCTGGTGGCCACGGCAACTGCTGGAAAATCCACCGTTTTTACCCTAAGTCACATCTCTGCAGAAAAAGACACCGTCTTTTCAGCCTCAGTCCTTTCGTCCCTATAAGAGTCATATCTGCCCAGGGATAGAGGAAAGGGAAGAAGACTGCAGCAGGCAGCCCATTCCCAGGAACAGAAGCCTTCCACCGCTTCTGCCAAGCTCTCAGCATGACGCTGGGACCGTACAGGACCCCTGGATCCTACAAGTAGTATCCCAGGGGTACAGATTGGAATGTCGAGACGTTTCCCCCTCGCAGGCTCCTGAAGTCTGCTTTACCAAGGTCTCCCTCCGACAAGGAGGCAGTATGGGAAACAATTCACAAGCTGTATTCCCAGCAGGTGATAATCAAATTACCCCTCCTACAACAAGGAAAGGGGTATTATTCCACACTATATTGTGGTACTGAAGCCAGAAGGCTAGGTGAGACCTATTCTAAATCTAAAAAATTTGAACACTTACAAAGGTTCAAATCAAGATGGAGTCACTCAGAGCAGTGATAACGAACCAGGAAGAAGGGGACTATATAGTGTCCCGGGACATCAGGGATGCTTACCTCCATGTCCCAAATTTGCCCTTCTCACTAAGGGTACTTCAGGTTCGTGGTACAGAACTGTCACTATCAGTTTCAGACGCTGCCGTTTGGATTGTCCACGGCACCCCGGGTCTTTACCAAGGTAATGGCCGAAACGATGATTCTTCTTCGAAGAAAAGGCGTCTTAATTATCCCTTACTTGGACGATCTCCTGATAAGGGCAAAGTCCAGGGAACAGTTGGAGGTCGGAGTAGCACTATCTCGGATACTGCTACAACAGCACGGGTGGATTCTAAATATTCCAAAATCGCAGCTGATCCCGACGACACGTCTGCTGTGCCTAGGGATGATTCTGGACACAGTCCAGAAAAAGGTGTTTCTCCCGGAAGAGAAAGCCAGGGAGTTATCCGAGCTAGTCAGGAACCTCCTAAAACCAGGAAAAGTGTCAGTGCATCATTGCACAAGGGTCCTGGTAAAAATGGTGGCTTCCTACGAAGCAATTCCATTCGGCAGATTTCACGCAAGAACTTTTCAGTGGGATCTGCTGGACAAATGGTCCGGATCGCATCTTCAGATGCATCAGCGGATAACCCTATATCCAAGGACAAGGGTGTCTCTCCTGTGGTGGTTACAGAGTGCTCATCTTCTAGAGGGCCGCAGATTCGGCATTCAGAATTGGATGCTGGTGACCACGGAGGCCAGCCCGAGAGGCTGGGGAGCAGTCACACAAGGAAAAAATTTCCAGGGAGTGTGATCAAGTCTGGAGACTTTTCTCCACATAAATATACTGGAGCTAAGGGTAATTTTATAATGCTCTAAGCTTAGCAAGACCTCTGCTTCAAGGTCAGCCGGTATTGATCCAGTGGGAAAAACATCACGGCAGTCGCCCACGTAAACAGACAGGGCGGCACAAGAAGCAGGAGGGCAATGGCAAAAACTGCAAGGACTTTTCGCTGGGCGGAAAATCATGTGATAGCACTGTCAGCAGTGTTTCATTCCGGGAATGGAAACTGGGAAGCAGACTTCCTCAGCAGGCACGACCTCCACCCGGGAGAGTGGAAACTTCATCGGGAAGTTTTTCCACATGATTGTGAACCGTTGGGAAATACCAAAGGTGGACATGATGGCGTCCCGTCTGAACAAAAAAGGGGACAGGTATTGCGCCAGGTCAAGAGACCCTCAGGCAATAGCTGTGGACGTTCTGGTAACACCGTGGGTGTACCAGTCGGTGTATGTGTTCCCTCCTCTGCTTCTCATACCTAAGGTACTGAGAATTATAAGACGTAGAGGAGTAAGAACTATACTCATGGCTCCGGATTGGCCAAGAAGGACTTGGTACCCGGAACTTCAAGAGATGCTCACAGAGGACTTATGGCCTCTGCCGCTAAGAAGGGACTTGCTTCAGCAAGTACCATGTCTGTTCCAAGACTTACCGCAGCTGCGTTTGACGGCATGGCGGTGGAACGCCGGATCCTAAGGGAAAAAGGCATTCCGGAAGAGGTCATTCCTACCCTGGTCAAAGCCAGGAAGGAGGTGACCGCACAACATTATCACCACATGTGGCGAAAATATGTTGCGTGGTGTGAGGCCAGGAAGGCCCCACGAAGAAATTTCAACTCGGTCGATTCCTGCATTTCCTGCAAACAGGAGTGTCTATGGGCCTCAAATTGGGGTCCATTAAGGTTCAAATTTCGGCCCTGTCGATTTTCTTCCAGAAAGAATTGGCTTCAGTTCCTGAAGTCCAGAAGTTTGTCAAGGGAGTATTGCATATACAACCCCCTTTTGTGCCTCCAGTGGCACTGTGGGATCTCAACGTAGTTCTGGGATTCCTCAAATCACATTGGTTTAAAACCAGTCAAATCTGTGGATTTGAAGCATCTCACATGAAAAGTGACCATGCTCTTGGCCCTGGCCTGGGCCAGGCGAGTGTCAAATTGGTGGGTTTTTTTTTTTCTCAAAAAAGCCCATATCTGTTTGTCCATTCGGACAGGGCAGAGCTGCGGACTCGTCCCCAGTTCTCTCCCTAAGGTGGTGTCAGTGTTTCACCTGAACCAGCTTATTGTGGTGCCTTGCGCCTACTAGGGACTTGGAGGACTCCAAGTTGCTAGATGTTGTCAGGGCCCTGAAAATATAGGTTCCAGAACGGCTGGAGTCAGGAAAACTGACTTGCTGTTATCCTGTATGCACCCAACAAACTGGGTGCTCTTGCTTCTAAGCAGACTATTGCTAGTTGGATGTGTAATACAATTCAGCTTGCACATTCTGTGGCAGGCCTGCCACAGCCAAAATATGTAAATGCCCATTCCACAAGGAAGGTGGGCTCATCTTGGGCGGCTGCCCGAGGGGTCTCGGCTTTACAACTTTGCCGAGCGGCTACTTAGTCAGGGGCAAACACGTTTGTAAAATCCTACAAATTTGATACCCTGGCTAAGGAGGACCTGGAGTTCTCTCATTCGGTGCTGCAGAGTCATCCGCACTCTCCCGCCCGTTTGGGAGCTTTGGTATAATCCCCATGGTCCTTTCAGGAACCCCAGCATCCACTAGGACGATAGAGAAAATAAGAATTTACTTACCGATAATTCTATTTCTCGGAGTCCGTAGTGGATGCTGGGCGCCCATCCCAAGTGCGGATTATCTGCAATACTTGTACATAGTTACAAAAATCGGGTTATTATTGTTGTGAGCCATCTTTTCAGAGGCTCCGCTGTTATCATACTGTTAACTGGGTTCAGATCACAGGTTGTACAGTGTGATTGGTGTGGCTGGTATGAGTCTTACCCGGGATTCAAAATCCTTCCTTATTGTGTACGCTCGTCCGGGCACAGTATCCTAACTGAGGCTTGGAGGAGGGTCATAGGGGGAGGAGCCAGTGCACACCACCTGATCCTAAAGCTTTACTTTTTGTGCCCTGTCTCCTGCGGAGCCGCTATTCCCCATGGTCCTTTCAGGAACCCCAGCATCCACTACGGACTCCGAGAAATAGAATTATCGGTAAGTAAATTCTTATTATTTGTTTTATCCAAGGCACGTTTCGTTTTCCAGAGCGCAGTGGACTTCCTAGGCTGCCTACTGAGGTAAGTTAGAGTAAAGGAGAAAAAATGTCTAGTTAGCCACATGTTGTTCAGTACCCTACACCTGTAATACAACTTTCTTATAATCAGTGGGTCAAATAAGTATAAAAAAATAAAAAAATAAATTAATAATTATAATAATAATAGTAATAAAAATAATTCTATCTATATAGCGATTTTTTTCCAGCAGGACTCAAAGTTGCTTTACAAGCATCAAAAACACAGCACAGAGGTTTACACAGAAACAGAGAATTTGATGGCAGATAAGAACCACATGGCCCATCTGATCGGTTTAGTATTACAGCAGGAAGAAAACAAACCAAAAAACAGTGAACATAAAGGGCACAATAATCTTAATGCAGGGTTGGTGCAGCCATTTTGGTTAATAAATTCCACAGGTTACATAACCCACCAACGAAATGTACCAGATGAGGCAGCCATTTTGGGCACGCTACAGGGGTTACTCTGGGTGGAATAGGCGATGCCTAGAAGATATTACACAAAGTGTAAAAGTTGCAGCATACTAAAGCTAGAGGCAGAGCCAGGGGCGGAATGGGATGGAAAACCTGCGCGGGAAATTTATGGAATCAGTCCTAATTCGGGTGCGGTCTGCTAAGGGGGTGGAGTCTGCTGAGGGGGGCGGGATCCCTCCTCATAGTGCCTGTTTGTACGCAATTGCAGCCTTCCTTTTTGATTCTTTTGCTGCAGTTGTGTCTGAGACCAGGATTGGATTGTAAAGTAAAAGTGACCCTGTAAAATTGTGTAGAAGTGGCCCGACATATGCAGCACGAGAGGTATAACATAGTGTGTAGCCATGGCAGCACTACTGGATGGCAGAGTTGCTCTAGTGCAGGGATGGAATAACAGAATGAATGAGGACAATGCAGTGTACTGAGTGTGGTGGGCTGTCTGTCATGTGGGGTGTGGGGCCACATGACAACACACAAAGCTGGCCCCACAGACATGTCAGTCTACCAAGAATCTTCCTGGTGAGTCCCATGGCCAATCCGCCCCTGAGCAGAGCCCTTACAAAATAATTAGTTCCAAGTATTTTTCATCCCACACATTGGCATACCAGGCAAGACAGCTGTTTTGAGCGCACCACAAAGGTTACAATGTATGAGATAAATCATACAAGGAAATAAGACATATACAGGTGACTGAAAAGTGTAATATGATAATCACTGATTGAATAGATCCATGTGTTGTTCACCTGTGCATGAAAAAACTATCCGAGGCAGCCATCTGGGTTGCACTGCGTAAGTTACATCTAGCAGGATATGCAATTAGCAGAAGTACAGTATAACATTCAGGTAGAGGAAAGAGAAAAAAATCTAAATAAAAAAAATAGAGAAGTTGAATAAAAAGGCAAAATATGGCAGTATTAAAATGGGTTCAGTATAATTTACCTGAGGCTGGGATGCCGGCCATCAATATACCGACAGAGGCATCCTGTCCGCCAGTATGCCGGTACCAGGGCAAGCGCAAACATTTCCCTTGCAGGCCCTCGCCAAGCTGTGGGCTCAGTGGTTTACTGCGCTCACCATAGGTTCTATTCCCACTTTATGAGTGTCCTGGACGCCCACAAGTGGGAATAGTTCTGTTGCGCAGGTATTCTGGCTGCCGGCATTGCCAGCAGTTGGGATTCCGAAATTGGTATCCTGAATCATGGATCCCGACAGCCGGCAAATTAAAAATGTATCATTAAAACAATGGGGACAGCACTGTAAGAGCTATGGTAAACTTAATAATAAACTAAAAACTACAAATTATGGAATAAACTCATAATGTTAGTGGGCCAAAGTCCAAATCCAATCTAATACAAAGTAAAATGAAAAAACACACACATTTAAAAAAAAATGGCTATCAGCTACAGCAACATTTAGCAATCAAAAAAATATATAAATGATAACAATGGGGGTCATTCCGAGTTGTTCACTCGCAAGCTGCTTTTAGCAGCTTTGCACACGCTAAGCCGCTGCCTACTGGGAGTGAATCTTAGCATATCAAAATTGCGAACGAAAGATTAGCAGAATTGCGATTACACACCTCGTAGCAGTTTCTGAGTAGCTCCAGACTTACTCGGCATCTGCGATCAGTTCAGTGCTTGTCGTTCCTGGTTTGACGTCACAAACACACCCAGCGTTCGCCCAGACACTCCTCCGTTTCTCCAGCCACTCCCGCGTTTTTCCCAGAAACTGCAGCGTTTTTTCGCACACACCCATAAAACGGCCAGTTTCCGCCCAGAAACACCCACTTCCTGTCAATCACATTACGATCACCAGAACGAAAAAAAAACCTCGTAATGCCGTGAGTAAAATACCTAACTGCATAGCAAATTTACTTGGCGCAGTCGCACTGCGGACATTGCGCATGCGCATTAGCGACTAATCGCTCCGTTGCGAGAAAAAAATAACGAGCGAACAACTCGGAATGACCCCCAATATTTGCAGTTGCCTAAATAATGGATTTCCTCATTCTTTTAATTAAAAACTATTATAATTGATCAAGGGGGTAGATGCGTCATCGCTTGGAGAGTGATAAAATGGAGAGAGAAAAAGTCAGCCAGTCAGTTCCTGTCGTTTTTCAAACACAGACTGTAACATGGCAGTTAGGAGCGATTGTCTGGTACTTTTTCTCTATCCAGTTTATCACTCTCCAAGTGATGATGCATCTAGCTCCTTGTCTTCTGATGATAAAATTTAAGCTTTTGTCCAAGAAATCAGCATTCCTGAGCAATGTAAAAACAGCAATAAAAGGTGGAGACATAGGAATATATTCACTAATTGTTGGTTTGTTTGTTTATGGCAGACTCCTGGCAAGCTTGCAATCTGCTGATTTACTAAAGGCAAAATTCAAACTTTACAAAACAATTAATAGAACATTCAGTTTAAATTTTTTGTAACCAGAAGGCTAGAAAGTAGAAACACTGAATTTTTTTGGCATTGGCTTTAAAAAACAACGAAACTCCATCAGCAATTCCGCCCAAATAATAGATACCACCCCCCCCCCCCCCCCCCCAACAAAAGAAAAAGAAAAAAAAAGAAGATTCATAATCTGCCCCTGTCTTTTTAGTCTGGCCAGGTATTGAAAAAAATGGACAGAGGCTCTGGGTGTAGTGTCAACTGTATTTATAAAGTTAGAATAATATTGTTATCTACAGGTGGATTACAGGACCCAGCAAGCTTGCCTGAGCATGATGGCACTTGTTAAACCAGAAGTGTCCTTTTACCAAAACATTAAGGGCACCCTGGCACCTGTAAAACAAAAATTATTCAAGAAAAGACAGTAAACACACATTGAGTATTGTAATATTTTATTAAACACACCCTGGCACAATCTTAATTTACTCATTTATTACTCATAATAGAAGAGGTACTATTTCCTTCAGTCCAAGTAGCATCCGCAGATCTTCCAAAAATTTAGCTACTGCTCCCCGGGAGCCCTGTAATGAATGAGATGTCACCCAGTGGCACGCTATGTAAAAATGAATGGTGCCACGCAGGTTAGTCAGTAAACTCAGTTTGTGGCAATTACCATGATCTTGAGGAAAGGGACACCATATTTTTAAGGCACACACTTCCCTGTAGAATCTAGCCCTGGACTGACCAATATAGAGCTGGTTTCCGTTACGACGGGGACCCCGCACTGTGTGTCCTCATGCTATAGCATCAGTTGCCCAGGCTGGGTCAACTAGCCTAAACTCAGCAGCAAGGGCCTAGTTATCATTTTACACTTTAGGGGGCATGCCTAAATTTTATTTTATACTTTGAGAGCTTTTTTAAAACAACAAAGCCTGCACAGATCATCGTGATCTGTGTAGAGATTTAAATCCGCTACAGATAAATCCAATGGGTACCAACAGCAAATGAAAACTGACTATTAACACTGATACATAGCAAATACTGGGTTTTTTAAATGCAGTCCTCCATTGATGCTCCTCGGATAGCTATTGACAGCTAAACTGACATTTTGTAAATTTACTCCTTAGACAATACAACTGTGGTATAGATGTGCGACGGGCACTTTTCGTGTTTTCTGTATTGGTTTTGGTTCTGGTTCCATGCTCATGTTTTGGATCTGCATTGGTTTTGCCTAAACCACCCTTTCGTGTTTTGGTTTTGGATCGGGATGATTTTTGAAAAAAACATAAAAATAGCTAAAATCACAGAATTTGGGGGTAATTTTGATCCTACGGTATAATTATCCTCAATAAGATTCATTTAAACTAATTTCCAGTCTATTCTGAACTCCTCACCCCTCACAATATTGTTTTTAGGCCAAAAGGTTGCACCGAGGTGGCTGTATGACTAAGCTAAGTGACACAAGTGTGCAGCACAAACACTTGGCCCATCTAGGAGTGGCACTGCAGTGTCAGACAGGATGGCAGATTTAAAAAATAGGCCCCAAACAGCACATCATGCAAATAAGTAAAAGAGGTGCCATGAGGTAGCTGTATGACTAAGCTAAGTGACACAAGTGTGCGGCACAAACACCTGGCCCATCAAAGAGTGGCACTGCAGTGTCAGACAGGATGGCAGATTTAAAAAATAGGTCCCAAACAGCACATCATGCAAAGAAGTAAAAGAGGTGCCATGAGGTAGCTGTATGACTAAGCTAAGTGACACAAGTGTGCGGCACAAACACCTGGCCCATCAAGGAGTGGCACTGCAGTGTCAGACAGGATGGCAGATTTAAAAAATAGGCCCCAAACAGCACATCATGCAAAGAAGTAAAAGAGGTGCCATGAGGTAGCTGTATGACTAAGCTAAGTGACACAAGTGTGCGGCACAAACACCTGGCCCATCAAGGAGTGGCACTGCAGTGGCAGACAGGATGGCAGATTTAAAAAATAGGCCCCAAAGAGCACATCATGCAAAGAAGTTAAAGAGGTGCAATGAGGTAGCTGTATGACTAAGCTAAGCGACACAGGTGTGCGGCACAAACACCCAGCCCATCTAGGAATGGTACTGCAGTAGCAGACAGGATGGTACTTAAAAAAAAATAGTCCCCAAACAGCAAAAGAGGTGCAAACAGTAAGAGAGGTGCAATGAGGTAGCTGTATGACTAAGCTAAGCGACACAAGTGTGTGGCACAAACACCTGGTCCATCTAGGAGTGGCACTGCAGTGGCAGAGAGGATGTCACTTATAAAAAACTAGTCCCCAAACAGCACATCATGCAAAGAAGTAAAAGAGGTGCAATGAGGTAGCTGTATGACTAAGCTAAGCTACACAAGTGTGCGGCAAAAACACCTGGCCCATCTAGGAGTGGCACTGCAGTGTCAGACAGGATGACAGATTTAAAAAATAGGCCCCAAACAGCACATCATGCAAAGAAGTAAAAGAGGTGCAATGAGGTAGCTGTATGACTAAGCTAAGCTACACAAGTGTGCGGCAAAAACACCTGGCCCATCTAGGAGTGGCACTGCAGTGGCAGACAGGATGGCAGATTTAAAAAATTGTCCCCAAACAGCACATTATGCAAAGAAGTTAAAGAAGTGCAATGATGTAGCTGTATGACTAAGCTAAGCAACACAAGTGTGCGGCACAAACATCTGGCCCATCTAGGGGTGGCACTGCAGTGGCAGACAGGGTGGCACTTAAAAAAAACTAGTCCCCAAAACAGCACTTCATGCAAAGAAGTAAAAGAGGTGCAATGAGGTAGCTGTATGGCTAAGCTAAGCGACACAAGTGTGCGGCACAAACACCTGGCCCATCTAAGGTTGGCACTGCAGTCCCACTGCACTACTGGTGGATACCGGATGCACGTCTAACACCAACATAGCTATCATATTTCATCTTCCTCACAAAAGACTGTTGGACAGTCATTGCTTAGTTGAAGTAGTACAAGTGGTCTTCCGACTTCCCCTCTGGGATGACGATCGACTCCTAGCAGCAACAACAGCAGCAGCAGCAGCAGTAGGAGGAAGTGGTTCTTGATCTTTCCCTATTTTATCCTCCAAATTTTTGATCGCCATTATTTTTCTGGAGTTATATACTAAAATGCAGCAAAGGAGAGCGTACCTCTACATCACACAGGGCAAACCCTGTAAAAATGATTTGGATTAAATATTAATAACCCCTTTATTTGGAGTAAATAATATACAGCACAGGACAGCACCACTGAACTTATATGGCAGCACCACTGGAGTGGACTTATACGGCAGTACCACTGGACATATACGGCAGTATCACTGAAATTATATGGCAGTACCACTGGACATATATGGCAGTATCACTGGATTTGTATGGCAGTATCACTGGAGTTATACGGCAGAATCACTGAACTGGATTTATACGCCAGTACCATTGGGTTTATACGGCAGTACCACTGGACATATATGGCAGTATCACTGGACTTATACGGCAGTATCACTGGACTTATATGGCAGTATCACTGGACTGGATTTATATGCCAGTACCACTGGATTTATACGGCAGTACCACTGGACATATATGGCATTATCACTGGAATTATATGGCAGTACCACTGGACATATATGGCAGTATCACTGGACTGGCTTTATACACCAGTACCACTGGATTTATTTGGCAGTAACACTGGACATATACGGCAGTATCACTGGAATTATATGGCAGTACCACTGGACATATACGGCAGTATCACTGGATTTATACGGCAGTATCACTGGACTGTATTTATATGCCAGTACCACTGGATTTATATGGCAGTACCACTGGACATATACGGCAGTATCACTGGAATTATATCGCAGTACCACCGGACATATACGGCAGTATCACTGGATTTATACGGCAGTATCACTGGACTTATACGTCAGTATCACTGGACTGGATTTATACGCCAGTAACACTGGATTTATACGCCAGTACCACTGGACATATACGACAGTATCACTGGAATTATATGACAGTACCAATGGACATATACTGCAGTATCATTGGATTTATACAGCAGCATCACTGGACTAATATGGCAGTATCACTGGACTGGATTTATACGCCAGTACCACTGGATTTATATGGCAGTACCACTGGACATATACAGCAGTATCACTGGAATTATATGGCAGTACCACTGGACATATACCACAGTATCACTGGACTGGATTTATACGTCAGTACCACTGGCTTTATATGGCAGTACCACTGGACATATACGGCAGTATCACTGGGCTGGATTTATACGGCAGTACCACTGGATTTATACAGCAGTGCCACTGGACATATACAACAGTATCACTGGAATTATATGACAGTACCACTGGACATATACGGCAGTATCACTGGATTTATACGGCAGTATCACTGGATTTATACGGCAGTAACACTGGACTAATACGGAAGTATCACTGGACTGGATTTATACGGCAGTACCCATGGACATATACAGCAGTATCACTGTAATGAATTTATACGGCAGTATCACTGGATTTATACGGCAGTATCACTGGACTTATACGGCAGTACCACTGGATTTATACGGCAGTACCACTGCATTTATATGGCAGTACCACTGGACTTATACGGCACTGCCACTGGATTTATATGGCAGCGATGGGATACCACCACTGGACTGAAGCTGCACAACACAGCACAACTGGACTGGACTTATACAGCAGCACTGGACATATAGCAGCAGAGGACACCACCTCTGTGACTGAACTGATGCAGCACTAGACACCACCACTGGACTGATGCAGCATAACACAGCACCACTGGACTGGACTTATACAGCAGCACTGGACATATGGCAGCAGAGGACACCACCGTGACTGGACTGATGCAGCACAAGACACTACCACTGGACTGATGCAGGACAACACAGCACCACTGCACTGTACTTATACAGCTACACTGGACATATGGCAGCAGAGGGCACCACCACTGTGACTGGACTGATTCAGCATAAGACACTTCACTGGACTGAGCAGCACAAGACAGCACAGGAATCGCCACTCCACTTTCCCTCCCGCACAGACTGAGGTCGGAGACACGACCTCTCACTACACTCTCCAATTCTGGAGTGAAAATGGCGGTGACGCACGGATCCTTATATGGAATCCAAAACCCGTGAGAATCTGACAGCGGGATGATGACGTTTTGCCTCGTTCTGGTTTCAGAGTCAGGCGGGAAAACCTGAGCATGGCTCGGATCCGGGCTCGGGTAGTGAAGTCCTGTAGGGTTCGGTTTCCAGGGAACCAAACCCGCTCACCTCTACTTCATATATGCTATTTTGTATTGCAACTGATTAAGGCCCAGATTATCAAGCACTGTAGAATGATAAATAGCATGGTGATAAAGTACCAGCCAATCAGCTCCTGTCATTTTTCAAACACAACCTGTAACATGGCAGTTAGGAGCTGGTTAGTTGGTACTTTATCACCATGCAATTTATCACTCTCCAAGGCATGATAAATCTGGGCAATAATATGTTATATGAAATGTTTCTGTAGGCATTGGCTACTACAGACATTGGCATTTCTATAATGGGTGCAGTGTGTGCAGTGCGCACGGGCCCCTGGGTCCAGGGGGGGCCACACCGCACATACTGCACCCATAGAATACACTTACCCCTCCGGAGTGCCGTGATCAGAAAATGGCAGTCGCGCCCATTTTCGAGGGATTTGCGCATGCGCACTGGAGGTGTCCCAGAGAACAAGGCCAGAGTCTACTGCTGCCGGAGACAAGGGAGCCCACGATGGGGGCTACACACTTGTATATATACAGTATATAGCCTAAGATTCTATAATGTACTAATTTGAATATCACATCAGCAACATACAGTGGTTGTTTTTTTAATTTACTTCTTAAACGATAATTTCAGCCGAACTCATGATGTTATGGGGAGACAGTGATGTGATAAAATAAGCCAATGAGCTAGCCATTTTCACAATCCCTATTGTGCTAAACATGATGTAAACACTGTGACGCAGTGATAGGCTTGGTGGATTCAAGTGCACTATACTGTGATACAGATTTAGTTTAGGCTAAGTTTAGGCCAAGTAACCATATACTGTGTTTAGTAAACATAAGACACCCACATTAAAACAAAGCAGAAGAGACAATTCCCCTTTAATATTACACAAATCTGTACCAACAAGCCCACAAATATTTGCAATTATTTATACTAAGATGTGACAGATTGTTGGCTAAATTTCCAGAGAAGTGAACTTTTATTAAATGGTAAACTTATTTCTTATGTGTTTCCGCTCATACATGGCATCATAATGCACTTTTTTTTTTTTTTTTTTTACATTAAGTGCATTTAAATAACTAGAATGTAACAATATAGCAGTCAGCGTGTTGAACATTACATCAGTTTCAATCCACACAAAAGTAACGTTTATAGCTTTGAATGTATATTGTTTTGTAACAGTTATACATATATAATTTTAAGGACAAATGCATTTCATTTATGTAGCTCAACTATTTTTCAGAATCCTGTTTTCATATTAATATCTACCTGCCATTGGTCACCTTTGCTCATTGTTTCCACTGATTAAATATCAAGCAGATGTCTAGTGCATGTAACAGAGGATGAGCAATTTGGCCATGGTTAGTTTAATGCTTGAGTTACTGAACCATCTGCTGGATTTGTGGGTTAACTCAAGGTCAGATGCATGGTGTACGAGCATGCACAAGCTACATAAATATTAACTCAGTGATGTCACATAACCACAGGTCTGTATGAACGATGGCTTTCTACTTACTTTTGTATTTCCTACATACAGTAAGGTAGCTGATAAAGGTCGCACTGCATGAGTTCCGGTTCCCATGATTGTATATAATATCATAACTGCACTGTAGTTTCTAATAAGTTCATGGACATATGCTAATAGTGATAACATTTCATGTTGTAAAACGCTTTTCAAAGCCCATTTATTCTTCCTCTCTGACATTGTGGTTTCTAGAATTGGTCAGCAGGTGGAATAATCTCAAGATTCAAATCCCTCTCCTTTCCCAAGGCTGGCAGCAAAAAGGTGCACAGTACTGTACACACTCTTTCTTAGCTTTCTAAATCATTAGCATGTTTGGCTGCTTTGCTCATATAGCTTGCATTAAAGTAGCATTGCAGGATTTATGCACCTACCCTGTAACAAATACGCATGGCTTTTAAATTGTGTTAATATAGGCTTAAAGCTACCACCTGTAAATGGCACTTTGGAGAAATTTCTCATGTATAAGTTTGTGATTATGAACTAATATTTCACATTGTGTTCACAAATGTGTTTCCTCTGTATGCATTCAATTTAGGAGCTTTTATCTTTTGGATGACCACTACTATTTGGAAACCCCAACCCTTATTCTTCATGTACCTCTTAGTGGAGGTCTAGGTATCCCTACTGTGATTGAGTTGCAACCGAGTACCACCACCTTAGAAAGCCATGACAGCTGGCAAAGAATACTAAAGGTGCATACACACTAGGCTATTTTGGGCTACTTTGAGTTCAAAATTGCCTAGTGTGTATGGCTGGGTGATGCGCGGTGTGCGCTAATGTGGTCTCCCGCATCATCGCCGGCCGTCGTCCTGTTTTGTTGGCCGAGTGAACCACTTTCCACAGTTTCCTACTGTGGAAAGTGGTTCACCCCAGTGAAAATCGCTGAGCCGGGTGAAAATCGCTCAGTGTGTATGCACTGTGCGATTTTCCAGGCAGCGATTTCACATTATCGTTCTGTATACATAGTGTGTATGCACTTTAAGTGGTACAAAAGCTGCATTCAATCCATGCAAGAGCCTCATTTCCTAAATTAACTCCTTTCTAGATGCTTGAAAAGTGAGGATTGATTGAGTCTACCTGGTGTCAGCTCTACCAATGCACTACAGTGTACTTAGCATAACTAGTAGGGTTGTCCAAGAGACAAAGACCTCTCTCTCCCTGTGCTCATTTTCAGTTAGGAGCTTTGAGTTATGAAAATTGGCATTTTACGAAGCTACATAGTTTGATGTTGCATCTTTCATGAGCCAGCAATACTGCTTTTATCCTACTAACTGTGTGGTTTGATTAACTAATAAATACCCCCCTCACCCCCTCCCTCCCAGCTTTACCTTCTAATGGATGAGGTGTGTCATGTGTGCAAATCACTTGACAACTATAATATAATATATAAATGAAGACAACTATTTATTAAATTGAATAAATATTTATTTAAGGAAAGTATGGTGGCAATGAAAGGTTGTCCAAAATCAGCCCAATCTACAACACACATAACAATTTATTATTTATTACCAGTTGTTTATATAGCGCACACATATTCTGCAGCGCTGAACAATCAACAACATGCATGCATTGCAGGTGGATACTGCCCAAGGTGCAAAAACGCAACTTTAAAAACATAACTATAAAGCAACAAAGCTGTCCACTCGGCCTTCTGGTTAATTACCCATTGGTTGATGACAATACCCCCATTAGGGTGGTATAGCCAACTATCAGTCAATGAAGGGAGCGCACCTGAATTAAATAACTGCACCCGCACTGGACGACCTGCTGTTCCCACTGCAAAGTAGCCAAGTATAAACCATCAAACACAAAAAGGGAATGGGGGTGGGAGACTAGAATGAAGAGGCTTTAGGCCCACAGCACAAGCATTTAAATAAACTCAGAGAAAAACACAGCCCTGCACAGCTACGGTGCCATAGGTCAGCTAAGTCCAGTGATCAGCACCCATGCCAGCCCCCATCCTAGAGCTTTAAAGTATACCACCTCTTTCCTTAGGCCAATCATTCTGTTTCTCTTCATAACAAATTGCCTAAAACCAATAATACTGCAAAACAATGTGTTTGATATACTCACAATAATTAATTAATTAACCAATAACTATTATTAGCATTTTACTAAAATATGGATAATGATGTATTTATTTAATTAGTTAGATATAGTATATAATGTAATGCTAGTTACAGTATATGCAATAAATATAAAGCTTTTGTTTTGTAAGTTAATGAGAGGAAAAATAAGAATTTACTTACCGATAATTCTATTTCTCGGAGTCCGTAGTGGATGCTGAGGTTCCTGAAAGGACCATGGGGAATAGCGGCTCCGCAGGAGACAGGGCACAAAAAGTAAAGCTTTAGGATCAGGTGGTGTGCACTGGCTCCTCCCCCTATGACCCTCCTCCAAGCCTCAGTTAGGATACTGTGCCCGGACGAGCGTACACAATAAGGAAGGATTTATGAATCCCGGGTAAGACTCATACCAGCCACACCAATCACACTGTACAACCTGTGATCTGAACCCAGTTAACAGTATGATAACAGCGGAGCCTCTGAAAGATGGCTCACAACAATAATAACCCGATTTTTGTAACTATGTACAAGTATTGCAGATAATCCGCACTTGGGATGGGCGCCCAGCATCCACTACGGACTCCGAGAAATAGAATTATCGGTAAGTAAATTCTTATTTTCTCTATCGTCCTAGTGGATGCTGGGGTTCCTGAAAGGACCATGGGGATTATACCAAAGCTCCCAAACGGGCGGGAGAGTGCGGATGACTCTGCAGCACCGAATGAGAGAACTCCAGGTCCTCCTTAGCCAGGTTATCAAATTTGTAGGATTTTACAAACGTGTTTGCCCCTGACTAAATAGCCGCTCGGCAAAGTTGTAAAGCCGAGACCCCTCGGGCAGCCGCCCAAGATGAGCCCACCTTCCTTGTGGAATGGGCATTTACATATTTTGGCTGTGGCAGGCCTGCCACAGAATGTGCAAGCTGAATTGTATTACACATCCAACTAGCAAAAGTCTGCTTAGAAGCAAGAGCACCCAGTTTGTTGGGTGCATACAGGATAACAGCAAGTCAGTTTTCCTGACTCCAGCCGTCCTGGAACCTATATTTTCAGGGCCCTGACCACATCTAGCAACTTGGAGTCCTCCAAGTCCCTAGTAGGCGCAAGACACCACAATAAGCTGGTTCAGGTGAAACACTGACACCACCTTAGGGAGAGAACTGGGGACGAGTCCGCAGCTCTGCCCTGTCCGAATGGACAAACAGATATGGGCTTTTTTGAGAAAAAAACCACCAATTTGACACTCGCCTGGTCCAGGCCAGGTCCAAGAGCATGTTCACTTTTCATGTGAGATGCTTCAAATCCACAGATTTGACTGGTTTTAAACCAATGTGTTTTGAGGAATCCCAGAACTACGTTGAGATCCCACAGTGCCACTGGAGGCACAAAAGGGGGTTGTATATGCAATACTCCCTTGACAAACTTCTGGACTTCAGGAACTGAAGCCAATTCTTTCTGGAAGAAAAATCGACAGGGCCGAAATTTGAACCTTAATGGACCCCAATTTGAGGCCCATAGACACTCCTGTTTGCAGGAAATGCAGGAATCGACCGAGTTGAAATTTCTTCGTGGGGCCTTCCTGGCCTCACACCACGCAACATATTTTCGCCACATGTGGTGATAATGTTGTGCGGTCACCTCCTTTCTGGCTTTGACCAGGGTAGGAATGACCTCTTCCTGAATGCCTTTTCCCTTAGGATCCGGCGTTCCACCGCCATGCCGTCAAACGCAGCAGCGGTAAGTCTTGGAACAGACATGGTACTTGCTGAAACAAGTCCCTTCTTAGCGGCAGAGGCCATAAGTCCTCTGTGAGCATCTCTTGAAGTTCCGGGTACCAAGTCCTTCTTGGCCAATCCGGAGCCATGAGTATAGTTCTTACTCCTCTACGTCTTATAATTCTCAGTACCTTAGGTATGAAAAGCAGAGGATGGAACACATACACCGACTGGTACACCCACGGTGTTACCAGAACGTCCACAGCTATTGCCTGAGGGTCTCTTAACCTGGCGCAATACCTGTCCCGTTTTTTGTTCAGACGGGACGCCATCATGTCCACCTTTGGTAATTCCCAACGGTTTACAATCATGTGGAAAACTTCCCCATGAAGTTCCCACTCTGCCGGGTGGAGGTCGTGCCTACTGAGGAAGTCTGCTTCCCAGTTTCCATTCCCGGAATGAAACACTGCTGACAGTGCTATCACATGATTTTCCGCCCAGCGAAAAGTCCTTGCAGTTTTTGCCACTGCCCTCCTGCTTCTTGTGCCGCCCTGTCTATTTACGTGGGCGACTGCCGTGATGTTTTATCCCACTGGATCAAAACCGGCTGACCTTGAAGCAGAGGTCTTGCTAAGCTTAGAGCATTATAAATTTACCCTTAGCTATATTTATGTGGAGAAAAGTCTCCAGACTTGATCACACTCCCTGGAAATTTTTTCCTTGTGTGACTGCTCCCCAGCCTCTCGGGCTGGCCTCCGTGGTCACCAACATCCAAAACTGAATGCCGAATCTGCAGCCCTCTAGAAGATGAGCACTCTGTAACCACCACAGGAGAGACACCCTTGTCCTTGGATATAGGGTTATCCGCTGATGCATCTGAAGATGCGATCCGGACCATTTGTCCAGCAGATCCCACTGAAAAGTTCTTGCATGAAATCTGCCGACTGGAATTGCTTCGAAGGAAGTCACCATTTTTTTACCATGGCCCTTGTGCAATGATGCACTGATTTTAGGAGGTTCCTGACTAGCTCGGATAACTCCCTGGCTTTCTCTTCCGGGAGAAACACCTTTTTCTGGACTGTGTCCAGAATCATCCCTAAGCACAGGAGACTTGTTGTCGGGATCAGCTGTGATTTTGGAATATTTAGAATCCACCCCTGCTGTTGTAACAGTATCCGAGATAGTGCTACTCCGACCTCCAACTGTTCCCTGGACTTTGCCCTTATCAGGAGATCGTCCAAGTAAGGGATAATTAAGACGCCTTTTCTTCGAAGAAGAACCATCATTTCGGCCATTACCTTGGTAAAGACCCGGGGTGCCGTGGACAATCCAAACGGCAGCGTCTGAAACTGATAGTGACAGTTCTGTACCACGAACCTGAGGTACCCTTAGTGATAAGGGCAAATTTGGGACATGGAGGTAAGCATCCCTGATGTCTCGGGACACCATATAGTCCCCTTCTTCCCGGTTCGTTATCACTGCTCTGAGTGACTCCATCTTGATTTGAACCTTTGTAAGTGTTCAAATTTTTTTAGATTTAGAATAGGTCTCACCTAGCCTTCTGGCTTCAGTACCACAATATAGTGTGGAATAATACCCCTTTTCTTGTTGTAGGAGGGGTAATTTAATTATCACCTGCTGGGAATACAGCTCGTGAATTTTTTCCCATACTGCCTCCTTGTCGGAGGGAGACCTTGGTAAAGCAGACTTCAGGAGCCTGCGCAGGGGAAACGTCTCGACATTCCAATCTGTACCCCTGGGATACTACTTGTAGGATCCAGGGGTCCTGTACGGTCTCAGCGTCATGCTGAGAGCTTGTCAGAAGCGGTGGAACGCTTCTGTTCCTGGGAATGGGCTGCCTGCTGCAGTCTTCTTCCCTTTCCTCTATCCCTGGGCAGATATGACTCTTATAGGGACGAAAGGACTGAAGCTGAAAAGACGGTGTCTTTTTCTGCAGAGATGTGACTTAGGGTAAAAAACGGTGGATTTTCCAGCAGTTGCCGTGGCCACCAGGTCCGATGGACCGACCCCAAATAACTCCTCTTCCTTTATACGGCAATACACCTTTGTGCCGTTTGGAATCTGCATCACCTGACCACTGTCGTGTCCATAAACATCTTCTGGCAGATATGGACATCGCACTTACTCTTGATGCCAGAGTGCAAATATCCCTCTGTGCATCTCGCATATATAGAAATGCATCCTTTAAATGCTCTATAGTCAATAAAATACTGTCCCTGTCAAGGGTATCAATATTTTTAGTCAGGGAATCCGACCAAGCCACCCCAGCTCTGCACATCCAGGCTGAGGCGATCGCTGGTCGCAGTATAACACCAGTATGTGTGTATATACTTTTTATGATATTTTCCAGCCTCCTGTCAGCTGGCTCCTTGAGGACGGCCCTATCTATAGACGGTACCGCCACTTGTTCTGATAAGCGTGTGAGCGCCTTATCCACCCTAAGGGGTGTTTCCCAACGCGCCCTAACTTCTGGCGGGAAAGGGTATACCGCCCATATTTTCTATCGGGGGGAACCCACGCATCATCACACACTTCATTTAATTTATCTGATTCAGGAAAAACTACGGTAGTTTTTTCACATCCCACATAATACCCTCTTTTGTGGTACTTGTAGTATCAGAAATATGTAACACCTCCTTCATTGCCCTTAACGTGTGGCCCTAATAAGGAATACGTTTGTTTATTCACCGTCGACACTGGATTCAGTGTCCCTGTCTGTGTCTGTGTCGACCGACTAAAGTAAACGGGCGTTTTAAAACCCCTGACGGTGTTTTTGAGACGTCTGGACCGGTACTAATTGTTTGTCGGCCGTCTCATGTCGTCAACCGACCTTGCCGCGTGTTGACATTATCACGTAATTCCCTAAATAAGCCATCCATTCCGGTGTCGACTCCCTAGAGAGTGACATCACCATTACAGGCAATTGCTCCGCCTCCTCACCAACATCGTCCTCATACATGTCGACACACACGTACCGACACACAGCACACACACAGGGAATGCTCTGATAGAGGACAGGACCTACTAGCCCTTTGGAGAGACAGAGGGAGAGTTTGCCAGCACACACCAAAAACGCTATAATTATATAGGGACAACCTTATATAAGTGTTTTCCCTTATAGCATCTTTTTTATATATTTCTAACGCCAAATTAGTGCCCCCCCTCTCTGTTTTAACCCTGTTTCTGTAGTGCAGTGCAGGGGAGAGCCTGGGAGCCTTCCCTCCAGCCTTTCTGTGAGGGAAAATGGCGCTGTGTGCTGAGGAGATAGGCCCCGCCCCTTTTTCGGCGGCCTCGTCTCCCGCTCTTAACGGATTCTGGCAGGGGTTAAATATCTCCATATAGCCCCCGGAGGCTATATGTGAGGTATTTTTAGCCAAAAATAGGTTTTCATTGCCTCCCAGGGCGCCCCCCTTCCAGCGCCCTGCACCCTCAGTGACTGCCGTGTGAAGTGTGCTGAGAGGAAATGGCGCACAGCTGCAGTGCTGTGCGCTACCTTAAGAAGACTGAGGAGTCTTCATGCCGCCGATTCTGGACCTTCTTCTTGTTTCAGCATCTGCAAGGGGGCCGGCGGCGAGGCTCCGGTGACCATCCAGGCTGTACCTGTGATCGTCCCTCTGGAGCTAATGTCCAGTAGCCAAAGAAGCCAATCCATCCTGCACGCAGGTGAGTTCACTTCTTCTCCCCTAAGTCCCTCGTTGCAGTGATCCTGTTGCCAGCAGGACTCACTGTAAAATAAAAAACCTAAGCTAAACTTTTCTAAGCAGCTCTTTAGGAGAGCCACCTAGATTGCACCCTTCTCGGCCGGGCACAAAAATCTAACTGAGGCTTGGAGGAGGGTCATAGGGGGAGGAGCCAGTGCACACCACCTGATCCTAAAGCTTTACTTTTTGTGCCCTGTCTCCTGCGGAGCCGCTATTCCCCATGGTCCTTTCAGGAACCCCAGCATCCACTAGGACGATAGAGAAATACCTAAAATGGACCAGTGTACATATATGTCATATCTCACATAAAAAAGTCTGCTTAGATCACAGAGTCAATGAACCTCATCCCATTACTCGGTCAGGTTGGGTGGTAAGCCTTCATATACCGGTTCAGCATTCCTTATGTTGCATTCGGGCAAGTCTTTGGAAGTCATTCATGAACCAGAAGCAAAGTGCACTTCAAATGGTACTAAACCATTAACTATTGCTCTGCCATATCTAGCACTGCACACGCACTTGCACTGAACCCTTTCTGCAGGGAAGTGTAATTTGTACGCTTTTCCAATGTAAGACAACACATAATATTTGCTATGTATGATGTATGTAGTACATGTAGACTATATATGTACATAGCACATTAAAGGGTATGGGTCATTAGGTAGACAAGACTTAGGTCGACAGTCATTACGTCGACCACTATTGGTCAACATGCATTAGGTCGACATGGTCACTAGGTCGACATGTACTAGGTCGACATGGAAAAAGGTCAATAGTTTTTTTACCTTTTTTTGTGTCGTTTTCTTGCTTCACTCACCATGCTTTAGGCAAGGTTACTATTCCCAATCGTAGTCCACGTGGATCGTAATGTATGAAAAAGGTAAAAAAATGAAAAAAAAATTCAAACTCATGTCAACCTTTTTCCATGTCGACCTAGCACATGTCGATCTAATGACCATGTCGACCTAGTGACCATGTCGACCAATAGTGGTCGACCTAATGACTGTCGACCTGTGTCTTGTCGACCTAATGACCGTATCCCCACATTAAACTATTTCCTGAAATAAAAGCAGTTACAGTATCCTCTTACTACCAGGGTGTTATACAATAACATAAATGTATTATGGCAGTGTTTCCCAACTCCAGTCTTCAAAAAGTTGATGTAACTTCCACCCATTAGGGAGGCCAATCCCGGGCCTTTTTTTCAATCCCAGGTATCGGGATTGAAAATGATCGATCCTGGGATACCCGGTATTGGGTTGAAGATTTTAAAATTAAAATCTTCAGTGCCCCCACCCCCTTCCCAGGCCCGTCCAGCCCACAGAGCTAATCACCATACTCTGGGAGTGCGGGAAGGTTCACTTTCTGCGGGCGGCAAGTTGTGATCCGGGCAGCGCGGGCGGCTGGCGTCAGACTGTGCAGCGTGACCTCTGACTTCACGTCACGCTGGACAGTGCGCACAGCTGGGGGAAGGGGGAGCTGGGATGAGGGAGCTGGACCGCGTCTGAGCCTCCTGAGGACGCTCAAAGCTGCCTGGCATTGAAAAAACAAGTGGGCTTTCTAATCCCAAAATCCCCAGGATTGGAAGCTTCAATACCGGTAATGAATCCCGGACAATTTTAGGCCTAAATCCCGGGATCCCACCAATCCCAATCCCGGGATTGGCCACCCTATCACACATCCACATACAGCATACATCTATAGCCCCCTTTTTCAACATACACAATAAACAGGTGTGTGGGTGTAGACAGTGTGACAGGTGTTGGATGCGGGAACCATGTGCAACAAAGAACAAACATAACTTTAAAAAAATCATTAATTTTTTTTTTTTAAATGGGAGATTAAGTAACATAGTCCTAGAATGTTACATTACGCTTGGAATTTATCGCAGACCTGGTGACAAAGAAAGAGGCTAGTGGTGTGTCAGTTTCTGAATAAACTCACTACTTGACAAAGGCATGGGACTGTCGTGCACCCCAATAGGTGCTTCTTCAGGAGGCTCATTGTCCATTCTGACACCCTCAGTTGGTTTCAGATAGGTGGAGGTGCTTGCTCACATACCCCTAGAAGATGACCCCTGTTGCACTCATACAAAATACTATTAGATTGCACCACATAGCTGTTGGGCCTGCTGAAAGATCCCTGCACAATTCTGACTCTGCTAAACCTGAAAGGGATCTGGATGGAGGCAGTCTGCCCAGGGAATAATGGTATTAAGTGATAACGTATTTTATCTGGAGTGGCTTTGAGCCACAACTTGGAGTTCTGCAGCGCATCTTTCACACTGTTCTCAACTTGTACTCTAAAGCCAGCCATAAACTACAGTAGACCAACTTTCATCCAACCAGCCAACTAGTTGGTTTGTTGAAATGAAAATCTGGTAATATATGAGAGCAAATGACAATAACCAATTTGCTCCCAAACCCTGGAAAACAGACAAAAATGGTTGTTCACAGAAATTGGTTTAATCTGTTTGACTGACAGTTTTTGTCCATTTTCTGGGGCTTGGGAACAAATTGCTGAATGTCATTTGCTCCCAAACATTACCAGATTTTTATTCCAACCACCCAACAAGCTGAATGGTTGAAAGAAAGTTGGTCTATTGTACAGTATGGCCAGCTTATGTTTCTACTTGGTTATTGGAATGATGGTGTGGATGTACTTGGACAAAAGTTGTTGAGTAGTATATGGAAGTCCATCTCTCGGAGTATTTCTCAAATTGAGGAGCTCCATAAAAACATCAGTACCGTCTCTAACAGGCATCTAACAGGTGTCTTGCAAAATGTATTGCCCTTTCTTATAGTCTGTTGGACTTTGGATAGCGAGGACTGCTGATGGCATGTGAGATGTCCCATTCACTGGTGAAAATATGACTTCAACACTCATGAACTACATGGCATTGTCAGTAAGTAGTTTACTTGGTATGCCATGTGCAGAAAAGTGTATTTTCATTTTGCTGATGACTATGGCACTCATCGGTTTGGGAAGATAATCTATCTTGAAAAACTGGAATATGAATCCACTAACACAAGGCGCTCTTTCCGCCTCCATTCATCAGTATCAGGGACACTTGAGTCCAGGAGGTAAGTACGTGATAAGACAGCAACGACATGGAGGTCTTTTCCATATTTGTACACGACACTCAGATGGTATCTACGAAGCTTGATCATGAAATGTGGAATTCGTGCTGGAGCAGTATGCAGGAATTTGCGGAGAATTGTAATCAGGGGTTGGTGGTCTGTCTGCAGCAGCAGCACTGGACGCAAATACAGTAGATGAATTTGTGAAACTTTTCACAAGCGAAGATGAAGGCCGGCAGTTTCTTTTCAATCTCAATGTAAAGCGACTTAATCTCAGTAAGGCCCCACCTCGAAGCAAAATTGATGGATTTCTTACACTGCAGGAAGACAGCACCAAGATCATGCTGGGAACCATTGGCAGAGATCACAACAGGAACATGCACATCAAAAATTTGAGCTCAAGGCTGAAAGCGAACATGCTGTAGCCTTGAGGCAGCATGGCAGGCCAAACACCACTATTGAATGTCGTGCAAAATCTGGTGGAGCATGGCTGTGACCTCACTATGGTGTGGCACAAAAGGTAGTTGGCCATACCCAAAAAAGACTGCAAACTCAACTTATCTGTGGGGGAAGGCATGTGTTGGTTAGCCTGTGTCTTGGCAAGATACAACTTAACACCTTCTGATGTTAGGAGATGACCAGCATGCTGGACCTTAATTACTCTGAAATTGATTAAACTGCATTTTGGTTTCACAGATTCTTTGGATGACCTTGCACAGGTGCATGTCATGTTCTTCTATAGCGCGACCCCAAATGAAGATGTCATCCACAATGATCACACAAGGGTGTTCCTTGAAGAGATACTGCATGCAATGTTGGAGTACTTCACTGTGAATGCATATGCTGTCAAATTATTTCCCCCCCCACATGCATTGCAGCCAGTATTGAACGTATGTGGCATTCATGAGAATAGTTCTTGCCGCAATTTAAATAGCATGTATGTTGATGCCTAT
Source organism: Pseudophryne corroboree (assembly GCF_028390025.1). NCBI lineage: Eukaryota > Metazoa > Chordata > Amphibia > Anura > Myobatrachidae > Pseudophryne > Pseudophryne corroboree. The sequence goes on along the minus strand of NC_086444.1, from coordinate 460,284,761 downwards.
TTTTCAGGAGGTCACTAACATCAGAATGTTTTTTTTAATTCCATGCACTGTTATTGGACCGCTCATGTGGCATGCATATCTGTATAGCAGTATCTAGTGTTAATTCCTTTTAATTTAATAAATGTACACAAGCTACTGTACATTATTATAAGTTCCACAAGCAATACTGTCTCTGATGAGCTCACCTGCTATGCACCATCATCACATTTCTTTGCTAGTAGTTTCATTCTGGCATATGACTGGACACTCTCATAAGGACTATGCACAGAAGTGTTAAAAGCATGTCTATCCATTATAACATTTTTCACTGATAAGTATATCTTATCAAACTTTTTTATTAATGTTTGTTGATCCTCTTGATATTAACCCTGCCCTCAGCAGTCATTCTAGGTTATGCAAGGTACATGCCTGTACCTTTTTCATTCATTTGAGAGCTCTGGACAATAGTAAACGTGTCATTCCTCCTTAATCTTGAGCTATGTGTCCACAATGGCATTGTTGAAAACCAGCAGATCTATGTGTTGAAGACCTTGAGCCATCACAGCTAGACTTCTGATACCATGTAAAGTAGTCTGGGTGCAAATGACTCTGAAGAGCTGCAGAAGAGTACCTTAACTTACTGTAATAATGCTGAATAATGGCTGAAGAGGCATTTCCTGTATGACAAAGTGGATGGCAACGATGCAACTTCCGCCATCCACATACAGCATACTGTACATCTAGAATAAAATTATGAATTACAAGTTTAAAGAGTCTATAAAACCATATTCACCATGTACCATCTGAAACCAAGGTGGACAATGAATTTGTTTAGAGAGAATCTCTGTGCTTACACAGATGTGCTGCATAAGTCTTGCTCTTTACCGAATCCGCTCATCACTAGTATCTGTATACTGTATGCATTACATTTTTGTGGTTATTGTAGCACACCTTCACAAAGTGTTTCATTAGTTCATTTAATTATGAGGGCCTCCTGATCTTTGTAGTAGCTTAATGAATCCTTTACATAATTATAACAATTATATATCTTTCAAAAGATCTGTGGAAAAGCTGGGCTGAGAACTTATGTTTTCCTGAAAATCTAGTCCACAACATGTCTTTACCAAAGTCACCTCTATTCATGGCACAGCTCACTTGCATGACTATGCACTCTCCAACTATTTCCTGTCTTACAAGTATTATTTCCTGTCTTACAACTACACTTGCTAATCTTTAAGTCAACGCACCTCCTCCACTTGTGCACCTGTTAAGGACTCGGGGGCTGATTCAGCACAGCAGCGATCAGGTCTGAATTGCATATGCGTTGGCGCCGCAATGCGCCGGCACATGGCAAGACAGCCAATGGCTGTCTTAGCCCTGCGATTGCCTCTGCCTGATTGACAAGCAGAGGCGATCACTGAGCGGGAGGGGGCGGGCCAGCGGCATTTGGACACCATTTAGGGGACACGGTCCTGGCAATGCAGGAGTGCCCGGACCGTTGGGGGGGTAGGCCGCAGCGGCTACGTGACGCACATGCAGCCGCTGCGACCCGGGCAGCGACAAGTAGCTCCCTGCCAGCGCACAGGAGCTGCACTGGCTGGGAGCTACTCTTCCAGTACAAAAGCATTGCTGCTGTGTGATGCTTTTGTACTTGTTTGGGGGGGAGGGGAGGGGGGGGGTCCAGCCTGACATGTGGGGCGGACTTGCCCTGTGTCTGAAGACTGATTGTAGATGTGCTAAATTTAGCACATCTGCGATCAGGTCTGAATTAAGCTTTTGAGACTTTGTAAACCAACCACCAGCCGAGGCCAAATTCTACTTTCAACTCTGTTCCAGTACATAAATCAGATCTTTTACAACTGTTTTGGTATTATTTTGAAGGATTGTGCGACATTTTACAGTGGTAGTTCTATATCTATAATTCCTTGGAAACAATATGAATAATGCTCCATATTTACAATTTATAATTATTGTAGCAAAGCATAGCTGAAGTTGTCCGCAGTGGAAGCGTCTCTTCAAGAAATCCTTATGTTTCAAGAGTGGGGTCAGAAGAAAGTGGTAAGTTCAAATTAAGTTTGAATTAAAATAAATAACTGTACAGTACATCATCAGTGTTTACAGTGTGTGGTATAGTATTAGAGGGATCTTGTATTCAGAGCCATAGGTGTCAATCCAATTAGCTGCGAAGGGGGCGAAGTGCCATTGCCGCAGCATTTAAACGCTGGCAACGGCACCCAATCTTGCACCTTTTGCAGCCTGGATTCTGCTTGAATCCGCTCAAAATTGCTCGGACCTCTATGGGGTGGCGAGCACTTTTGTACAAATTCAGGCTGCCGTAAAGTGCGTCCACCGCCGCGATGACACACACCCGTGGGATCATTGCAGCTAATTGGATTGACCCCATAGTTGGAATAAGGACAATTTGTTGTTTATACAACTGAATTTTAATACTCATTTTACAATGACAGAAATACTTCCATTTGCAAATTATAGACAATGGGCCTAATTCAAATCTGATCACAGCAGCAAATTTGTTAGCAGTTGGGCAAAACCATGTGCACTGAAGGGGGGGACAGATATAACATATGCAGAGAGAGTTAGATTTGGGTGGGTTATTTTGTTTCTGTGCAGAGTAAATAATGGCTGCTTTATTTTTACACTGCAATTTAGATTTCAGTTTGAACACACCCCACCCAAATCTAACTCTCTCTGCACATGTTATGTCTGCCCCACCTGTACTGCACATGGGCATACCTCCCAACATGACCCTCTCCAGGAGGGACACAATGCTCTGCTCCTGGACTTCCCTCTTAATGTATGATTGCCATCACCTGTGGTAAGACACCTTTCTTATCCATTAACCTGTTCAACACAGGTGCCGGCAATCATAAATTAAGAGGGAAGTCCAGGAGCAGAGCATTGTGTCCCTCCTGGAGAGGGTCATGTTGGGATGTATGCATGGGGCCTAATTCAGAGTTGATCGCAGCAGCAAATTTGTTAGCAGTTGGGCAAAACCATGTGCACTGCAGGGGAGGCAGATATAACATGTGCAGAGAGAGTTAGATTTGGGTGGGGTGTGTTTAATCTGCAATCTAAATTGCAGTGTCAAAATAAAGCAGCCAGTATTTACCCTGCACAGAAACAAAATAACCCACCCAAATCTAACTCTCTGCACATGTTATATCTGCCTCCCCTGCAGTGCACATGGTTTTGCCCAACTGCTAACAAAGTTCCTGCTGCGATCAACTCAGAATTACCCCCCATGGGGGTAATTCCAAGTTGATCGCAGCAGGATTTTTGATAGCAAATGGGCAAAACCATGTGCACTGCAGGGGAGGCAGATATAACACGTGCAGAGAGAGTTAGATTTGGGTGGGTTATTTTATTTCTGTGCAGGGTAAATACTGGCTGCTTTATTTTTACACTGCAAATTAGATTGCAGATTGAACACATCCCACCCAAATCTAACTCTCTCTGCACATGTTATATCTGCCTCCCCTGCAGTGCACATGGGCCCTCATTCCGAGTTGTTCGCTCGTTAATTTTCTTCGCATCAGTGCGATTTTCCGCTAACTGCGCATGCGCAATGTTTGCACTGCTGCTGCGTCAAGTAAATTTGCTAAGAAGTTTGGTATTTTACTCACGGCATTACGAGGTTTTTTCTTCGTTCTGGTGATTGGAGTGTGATTGACAGGAAGTGGGTGTTTCTGGGCGGAAACTGACCGTTTTATGGGTGTGTGTGAAAAACGCTGCCGTTTCTGGGAAATAACGCGGGAGTGGCTGGAGAAACGGGGGAGTGTCTGGGCAAACGCTGGGTGTGTTTGTGACGTCAAACCAGGAACGAAACTGACTGAACTGATCGCAGTGGCAGAGTAAGTGTCGAGCTACTCAGAAACTGCTAAAAAAATTCTATTCGCAATTTTGAGAATCTTTCGTTCGCAATTCTGCTAAGCTAAGATTCACTCCCAGTAGGCGGCGGCTTAGCGTGTGCAATGCTGCGAAAAGCAGCTTGCGAGCGAACAACTCGGAATGAGGGCCCTGGTTTTGCCCAATTGCTAACAAAAATCCTGCTGCGATCAACTTGGAATTACCCCCCATGTGCAGCCAGTATTTACTCAGAGTTGCACAGAAACAAAATAACCCTCCCACATCTAACTCTTTCTGCAAATGTTATATCTGCCACACAGGGCCGGTGCAAGGGTGTTCAGTGCCTCCCTGCAAACTATAAATTTGCGCCCTCCCTCCCATACTTAATAAAGGGACAGTGCGCACCGAAGTCGCACGCCGCAAGAAACGGGTGGGGTGTGGCCACACAACAGTACCAATTATAATTACTCCACAAAGTAGCACAATCTTGTTCACATTACACTGCACATTGGGGGTCATTCCGACCCGTTCGCACGCAGCGGTTCTTCGCTGCAGTGCGAATGGGTAAGAACTGCGCATGTGCGCTGTACGCATGGCGCACGCGTGTCGTTGCCTGGCGACGGCCATCGCCAGTGAGAAATGTAATTGCATCGGCAATCGCAAGAAGACGGACAGGCGGGAGGCGTTCCGGGGCGGACACTCACTGTTTTTCAGGCGTGGTGAGTCCAACGCAGGCTGACCCAGGCGTTTGGAGGTCGGATGTCTGACGTCACAGCCGAGTCCTTCATCGCTGGATCCGTCGCACTGGTGAGTAGCTGCAGGGCTGGTCTTGTTTTGCTTTAAACTTTTTTAGCATAACAGGGCTGCACTAGCGTTTGCAGCCCTGCTATGCTAAAATACACTCCCCCATAGGTGGCGTCAGGTTGATCGCACGAGCAGCAAAAAGTTGCTACGTGCGATCAACTCGGAATGACCCCCATAGTGCACAGAGGGGACTCGATGCCCCTCTGTCGATATTCCGACTGTCAGGATTCCCGCATTGGTCTCCTGACTGCTGGAATCCCGAACATCGGTAAATCATACCAAATATGTCTTGTCAACAAATGTGGCAGGCTGGCAGCTGGGAGTGCAGTGCCTAACTTACTGTACTTCCGGACACGGACTTGCTTTGCCTCCGACGTGCACGGCATCACTGGTGTGTGTGGTTGAGCTCCCTTTCTGCTGGGTGGGGGCTTGGAGCCTCTTCTCGCTCTAACAGCTGTGCCAGCGGGCTTCCTGTAATGCAAGAAAGCTGTGATGGGTAACGCACTTCGGGGGATGGGTCCACCTGTGACACGTGTCCAAATGTCCCCACAGAGAATCTTCCCACTACAGGTGACCTGCCACTGCTCAAAGAATCAATGTCACTCCGCTGCATACCACTATATATATATATATATATATATATATATATATACACACACACACACACACACACACACACACGTAGAAAGATAGATAGATAGAAAATCCACCTATATATATATATATATATATATAGCAGGTAGAGGCGGCACTCCAAGGACTTAATAACTATTGTAAAAGATAGGTGGTAGACACCATAGGCTGTGGTAACGTTTCAGTTTAATCAATAAACTTTCGTCGGACCAAATAATACAATATACCCTGTGTATCCCACGATGTGCGTCGCGTGTGAAAGTCCCGGCCGGTGACGTCACAATCCTGCGACGTGCGCCGCTCGGCGCCGCATCCGGTCCGTCTGTAACCATAGAAACAGTGTAACCGTGATTAAAGGGAAAAGAGAAACAAATCCCAAAGGGAGACAGCAGGTGTTTAAGCTCTAAATGCGGTACATGCCTATATACAGCGGCAACCAGAATAAGGCTTGAAACCCAGCTGTACTCAGAGAATCAATGTCAAAATGTAACAAAAATATTAATAAATGTGTCGCTGATATTAAAGGAATGTAGTACATAAGGAGCAAAGGAAAGCAATAATAATAACGGCAGGTTAATGGACAGTTGGCATCAAAGAAAATAAGCGTGAGCATAACAAATTAAGCCTCTTGGTAATAATAATACAGTATCATAAATGCTAATGATGTCCTGCAAAAAAACCAAAATAAACCAAAATAAACATATTGTATCACGCATATTAGTCTAAAACTAATATCTTGATTACAAAAAGCAATTCAGATTAAGCTGTTCGTTCAAGCCCATAGGGGCAATGGTGTTCAATTTATGTATCCAGGTAGACTCCAGTTGGAGCAACGTCCGACCCCTGTCTCCACCCCTGATGTTAGGGGGGAGCTGGTCAATGGATGAGTGAAGAAGGAACCTGTTTCCAAACTTTTTCACTCATCCAGCCGGACCGGTTGCGGCACCGAACGGCGCAGGATTGTGACGTCACCGGACGGGACTTTCACACGCGACGCACATCATGGGATACACAGGGTGTTCTTCTATAAAGGTATGAATTTGTTTATTGTATTATTTGGTCTGACGAAAGTTTATTGATTAAACTGAAACGTTACCGCATACTATGGTGTCTACCACCTATCTTTTACAATAGTTATTAAGTCCTTGGAGTGCCGCCTCTACCTGCTATTTTTAATACGCTGCAAGGCGTGTTTAGGAGGGCAACCAGGCAACTACATTTGGCTTGTGGACGAGTGCCAGCTCCCTTGGTTTTATATATATATATATATATATATATATATATATATATACACAGACAAACACACAGATACAGATAGATGGATGATAGACAGTCAGATAGATAGACAGATGATAGACGGACAGATAAATAGATAGATAGATAGACAAGTAGACAGACAGATCATAGACAGACACATAGATAAATATATATAGACAGACACAGATTAATAGATAGACAGACACATAGATAGATATATCATAGACAGACACATAGATAAATAGATATAGACAGACACATAGATAGATATATCATAGACAGACACATAGATAAATAGATATAGACAGACACATAGATAAATAGATATAGACAGACACATAGATAAATAGATAACAGACAGACAGACAGACACATAGATATATCATAGACAGACACATAGATAAATAGATATAGACAGACACATAGATAGATAGATAGATAGATAGATAGATAGATAGATAGATAGATAGATAGATAGATAGATAGATAGATAGATATACCATACCTCCCAACTGTCCCGATTTTCGCGGGACAGTCCCGTTTTTTGGGGACTGTCCCGCTGTCCCACCCGCGGGCCACAGTGTCCCGCGGTGGGGGGGGTCAGTTGGGAGGCTCTGTCAATCGCTGGGTGAATAGACGCTGTGCGCATGCGCACAGCGTTTATTCAGTGGAGTCAGAGGGAGAGGGAGCATGCCAGCGGCTCACAGAGCGCTGGGCATGCCCCCTCATTGACGAAAACGGGGCGTGGCTCGTGATCGCGGGTCCTCAGCGAAGCCACGCCCCTTTTCATAGGCAGACAATCACACATAAAAAGAAAACTCACTTTAGTTCCTCTGTAGTGGTCCCGAGCAGTCTCACTTTTGTTCCTGAGTCCTGTCAGGTGATGAGATGGCTCTGTCCATAGAGATGGGGGCATCTAGTGGCTCCTGGCAGTACTGCAGTCAGCAATAACTGCAGCTCTCTGCTCCAAGCCGTCCTTTGTTGGTCCCGTCCCCACACCTCCTCCTGCTAGCGCCAAAGCGCTGACACAGGACTGGAGGAGCTGACATCAGCGGTTGGGCTGGAGTGGGGGGACTAGAAGTTCCACGATCCAGGCTGCCGGCTGCCGCTGCTTGTACAGTGATAAGCGCAGCGGCAGCCGGCAACAACAGTGCACAGTGAAGGGATGCAGAGCGCCTCTCCTGCCTGGAGCTTACCTGCACTGCATCCCTTCGCTTAGCGGGTTCTGCCGGCTCTGTGTACACATTGGGCCTAATTCAGAGTTGGTCGCAGCAGCAAATTTGTTAGCAGTTGGACAAAACCATGTGCACTGCAGGGGAGGCAGGGGGTCATTCCGGCCTTATATCGCACGCTGCCGTTTTTGCGATGCAGCGATCAGGTCACTACTGTGCATGCGTATGCACCGCAATGCGCAGGAATGATGTACGGGTACAAAGCGGAACGTTGCTGTGCGATGGATTTAATGAAGAATCCATTTGCACAGCCAATCGCAAAGAGATTGACAGGAAGAGGGCGTTTGCGGGTGTCAACTGACCATTTTCTGGGAGTGTTTGGAAAAACACAGGCGTGTCCAAGCATTTGCAGGGCGGGTGTCAGACGTCAATTCCAGGCAGGCCTGGCGCTACCCGCTCAGCAAAGGGATGCAGTGCAGGTAGGCGCCAGGGAGGAGAGGCGCTTTCCCTGCACTGCATCCCCGCTGCTGCGCCATCCTGTCCCCCCCTGCTGCCGGCTGCTGTGCCTGTCACTGTATGACAGGCAGCGGCGCCGGCAGATTAAAGCCTCCTCTCCTCTCCCTTTGACATTCTCTACGGTAACAGTTCTCCTACCCCAGGCGGCGCTAACATACGCTACCCATTGTTTTCTCCCCGGGCCTCCCCTCGCTGGAATTACACTTGCTCCGCCTCTTTTCCGCCGCGGCCACTCAGACATCCCAAGCTGTGGCATGTGCGCATGCACAAGAAAATAGCAAAGGGGGAGCGCGGCATCAGCGACGCTGAGACCTGAGTTGCCACGGCGGAGCAAGTGTAATACCAGCGAGGGGAAGCCCAGGGACAAAACAACAGGTAGCGTATGGCAGCGCTGGCTGGGGGAGGAGAACTGTTACCATGGAGAATGTCAAAGGGAGCGCAGTGAAGGCAGCTGAGTACATCCTGCCCTAACTGATCGGACGAAGGGGGCAGAGCTTCACGAATGAAAGGGGGCGGAGCTTCACGGACAAAAGGGGGCGGGGCTACACAGAACCAGAAGACTGTAGTACCACAGAGGTGCGGGAAGATCCTCTTCAAATGTAAGTAGTCTCTCTCTCCCCCCCTCCCTCTCCCTTCCTCCCTACCAACTTGACACTTGCCTGCCATACTGTATAAAATGGGGACACCTGCCTGCCGTACTGTATAAAATGGGGACACGTGCCTGCTTAATGTGTAAAATGGGGACTCTCGCCTGCGTAATGTGTAAAATAGGGACACTTGCCTGTGTAATGTGTAAAATGGGGACTCTCGCTTGCGTAATGTGTAAAATGGGGACACTTGCCTGTGTAATGTGTAAACTGGGGACTCTCGCCTGCGTAATGTGTACAATGGGGGCACTTGCCTGACGTACTGTGCAAAATGGGGACTCTTGCCTGCTGTAAAGTGTAAAATGGGGACTCTCGCCTGCGTAATGTGTAAAATGGGGACACTTGCCTGCCGTACTGTGTAAAATGGGGACTCTTGCCTGCGTAATGTGTAAAATGGAGACTCTCGCCTGCGCACTGTGTAAAATGGGGACACTTGCCTGCCGCACTGTGTAAAATGGGGACTCTTGCCTGCTGTAATGTGTAAAATGGGGACTCTTGCCTGCGTAATGTGTAAAATGGGGACTCTCGCCTGCGTAATGTGTAAAATGGGGACTCTTGCCTGCCGTACTGTGTAAAATGGGGACTCTCGCCTGCGTAATGTGTAAAATGGGGACTCTTGCCTGCTGTACTGTGTAAAATGGGGACACTTGCCTGCGCACTGTGTAAAACGGGGACACTTGCCTGCCGCACTGTGTAAAATGGGGACACTTGCCTGCCGCACTGTGTAAAATGGGGACACTTGCCTGCCGCACTGTGTAAAATGGGGATTGTTGCCTGCTGTAATGTGTAAAATGGGGACTTTTGATGTTTGTTTTTTTTCCCCCTGTGGTGGCCGTGATGATATCAGATGAGACCACGCCCATATCAATGAGGCCACGCCCCCTTGCCAGGAGCGCACCCATGCTTTTTCTTTTTATAGCTATGGGGGGGGGGGCTTTTTTTAAATGTAAATGGGGGGGGGGCGCATTTTGAAATCTCGCACTGGGAGCCAAATTGGCTAGAAACAGCCCTGGACCACATCCTTTTATTCAGCGGCGCTGTCCCTTTGTAAAGTATGGGAGGGCGCAAATTTTTAGTTTGCAGGGGGGCGCCGAACACCCTAGCACTGGCCCCGATTCCAGGACCAGACAGGCTGAAGTTATCGCAAGGGCTGAGTAAGTTCTGAGCTACTCAGAAACTGCACAAACTATTTTTGTACCGCTTGGCTGCACAGCAAGTATACACTCCCCAGTAAGCAGCGACTATGCGTTTGCACGGCTGCAAAAAGTAGCTAGCAAGTGATCAACTCGGAATGACCCCCGCAGATATAACATGTGCAGAGAGGGTTAGATTTGGGTGGGGTGTGTTCAAACTGAAATCTAAATTGCAGTGTAAAAATAAAGCAGCCAGCACAGAAACAAAATAACCCACCCAAATCTAACTCTCTGTGCAGATGTTATATCTGCCACACCTGCAGTGCACATGGGGGGTCATTCTGAGTAGTTCGTTCGCTGCAGTTTTTAGCAGCCATGCAAACGCTATGCCGTCTCCCACTGGGAGTGTATTTTAGCTTAGCAGAAGTGCGAACGAAAGGATCGCAGAGCGGCTACAAAGTTTTTTTGTGCAGTTTCTGAGTAGCTCTAAACCTACTCAGCACTTGCAATCACTTCAGACTGTTTAGTTCCTCTTTTGACGTCACAAACATGCCCTGCGTTCGCCCAGCCACACCTGCGTTTTTCCTGGCACGACTGCGTTTTTCCGAACACTCCCTGAAAACGGTCAGTTGACACCCAGAAACGCCCACTTCATGTCAATCATTCTGCGGCCAGCAGTACGACTGAAAAGCTTCGCTAGACCCTGTGTGAAATTACATTGGTCGTTGTAATAGTACGTCGCACGTGCGCATTGCGCCGCATATGCATGTGCAGAAGTGCAGTTTTTTAGCCTCATCGCTGCACAGCGAACGAATGCCGCGAGAGATCAACTCTGAATGACCACCATGGTTTTGGCCAACTGCTAACAAATTTGCTGCTGCGATCAGCTCTGAATTAGGCCCAATTACAGTAAATGTTTTGTGAAAACGTGGCTTCTGTTTTTCAGATCAGCTGTTTTTTTCTTTCATGTGCAGAATCAGCATATTATGACAGAAAGTCTGTACTCTTCATAGAACACACTGATCTGATCATGTTTGGTCAGCTCTATCCATTACAATGAGTTCTAGTTTCCTTCTAATTAAATCAACACCATCTTACAGTATACAGTAAATGTATTTGTATATCTGCAGAAATTAGAATAATGTTGCAAAACCAGTACATACAGTACTGTAATGTCTCATAACTGGAAATTATGTATACTGTGCTGTAAACAGACATTTAGCTTTTTTTTTGGCTCGTAAATATAGTATTGCCCAAAATATGGACCACACAAGCCATAAAACAAATGTGTGGCTTGAAATATATTGTATAGTACCTAGTCACCTGTAATTCTAATAAGCATTGCTGTAAATTAACATATGGGTAACCATGCAAAAGGGGCATTTTTTATATAATATTTCACTGACCCAGCTATAATGCGTTCAGTATATAGAGTAGGCACCTATGATTTATTTATTCGCTACATTTCAATCAGTAACTTTATATAATTGTCTTCGGGCCTAATTCAGATCTGATCGCAGCAGCAAATTTATTAGCCAGTGGGGCAAAACCATGTGCACTGCAGGGGGGGCAGATATAACATGTGCAGAGAGAGTTAGATTTGGGTGGGGTGTGTTCAAACTGAAATCTAAATTGCAGTGTAAAAATAAAGCAGCCAGTATTTACCCTGCACAGAAACAAAATAACCCACCCAATCTAACTCTCTCTGCACATGTTATATCTGCCTCCCCTGGCTGCAGTGCACATGGTTTTTCCCATTACCTAACAAATTTACTGCTGCGATGATATCTGAATTAGTCCCTTAGTTATGTAGAAATAACACCAATATTAATAACTTGATAGGAAAGTATTGTAACGGATGATTGTCAATAGAAAAGGATTTAAAACTGCAGGACAAGAGCACCAAAAAGAATAATGGCAATCACAGACGTCTTTCTAGTGCCATAGGGCATCATTTAGAGATAGACGCAGCGATGTGAAAACAAGTTAATGCAGTAGGCATCTTGGGTAAATAGATGCCTCCTACCTGCTTCTGTGATCCACTGCTGCATCCTATGACATAGCTCACAGATCACTCTGTAAAACCATTGGCCATCTAAGTGAGCCTGGGGCTACTCAGATTGACCATCGAAGCTCCGTAGCTGAGGCCAGGAAATCTTTATCAGCCCCCATTTTAGGTGACACTAGTCATTTCTGCCCCTGCCCCACCCCCAAATGGCCACAGCCTGATTGAACAACTGTGAGAGAACTCACAGTAGAAGAGCGGCGCAAGCGTAGTACAGATCTTCTAACATCAGAGTAGTGTGCAAGCCAAATATAGCATGCATGCTATATTTAAAACATATCCATGTTACATTTAAAGGAAATCTGACAAAATGAAAAATAAAATAAAATCTATGCATCCACTAGAAAGAAGTAATTTATATCCGTCTTCAAGTGCACTACATTCTACAGCACCTGGACATTCCAGGTACCTACGCAAGGGTCTTATTTGTCGATTTCAGCTCAGCCTTCTATACAATCATCCCCAGCATCCTCCACCCCAAATAACTTCACCTAGGGGTCCCAGAAGCTACCTGTTCCTGGATAGTAGACTTCCTGACAGATAGGACACAGGTGGTGAAAGCGGGGGAATTCACCTCTCAAGCGCATTCCATTAGTACAGGGGCACCTCAGGGCTGTGTCCTCTCACCCCTGCTCTTCTCCCTGTACACAAATAACTGCACCTTAGAGGCACAATCAGTAAAGATCATCAAATTCGCCGACTACACCACCATCATCGTCCTCATCAAGGGACGAATTGGCCTATAGACGGACGGGAAGCAGACCGGTTGGTCCAGTGGTGCAGCCACAACAACCTTGAGCTTAACCCCAATCAAAACTGTCAAGATGATAAAGGACTTCAGGAAGAAGTCAGCTAGTGTACCTCCGCTAACAATTGCTGACAATGTGGTATCGCTAGTGGACTCCTTCCAGTTCCACAATCTCCCGGGACCTTAAATGGGGGTCCAATGCTGACACCACTGTCTTGAAAGCGCAGCAGAGGTTGTTCTTCCTTAGGCAACTAAGGAAGTTCAACATCCCAAAGAAGCTTATGCTTCTCTTCTACTCCGTGATTGTGGAGTCGGTACTGTGTTCCTCGATACTGGTATGGTACAGCTCCGCCAGCGAGAGGGACAGATACAGGCTCCAAAAGGTAGTCAGAACCGAGGAGAAGATCATCGGGGCCGACCTTCTCTCAGTCCAGGACCTGTACCTGTCCAGAGCTAAAAAGCGGGCAATGAAGATAGTAAAGGACCAGCTACACCCCGGCCACAGCATGTTTAACTTGCTTCCTTCAGGCAGGCGTTACAGGGCCATCCCCGCCAGGTCCACCAGAAGCATTTCTTTCCCCAAGCGGTCCGCCTGCTGAATACCTGAACATTGACTGACTAGACGTACTGTAACTCACTGGTGTCCCTACGGTATTCCTATTTGTATGACTTTACTCCCCCCCCCCCCCCCCCATCTGCTTATCTGTTACCCACTTGGCTGTTGTATAGCAAATCGAAGACAAATTTCTAGTATATGAAAGTATACCTGGCCAATAAAGCTGATTCTGATTCTGCAGTGGTCATTGGAAAATGCCATTAGCACACTCTTTAAATGTATGTGCCGCAAGTCATGGGGGCATGGACTCGTGGCACGCCCCCATTTCCATGACGACTCTTGCTGGAGGCGGGGGCGCGCCGTAAGTCCGGGTGAGACCGGGAAGGGGCTGCTAAACCAGAGAGCCAGAGGCTGCGCTGTGCACGGCCTTCCTGGCTCTCTGTTGGACCAGACCGGCCCACCTGCCCATCAGTCCTTCTGGCATTTGCCAGAAATGCCAGATGGTCAGTCCGGTCCCGGGTGATGTCACCCCCCCCCCCCCCCCCACATGACAGGCAGCCCACCTCACTCAGTACACTGCATTGTCCCCATTCATTCTGTTAATCCAACTCTGCAATATAGCAGCTCTGCCATCCAGTGATGCCACCATGGCTAGTTGGCTACAGAGTATTTTATACCTCTTGTGCTGCCCACTTCTACAAAATGTTACAGGGACACTTTTAGTTCCCAATCTACCCCTGGTTTCAGACACAACTTCAGCAAAAGACTCAAGGAAGGCTGCAACTGTGTACAATCAGGCCCCATAAGATGCCCTCTGTAAACAGGCATATATTCAACTCTGCAGTGACCGGCCAGCAGCTAGCTCCACACCGTATTCATAAAAAAAATCCCATCAAGGAGGAGTTGCAGTCAACAATGTCACCACACGGAATCACTTCTATATATATATATATATATATATATATATATATATATAGTGTATATATATATATATATATACACATACACAAAGGTTGAGTATCCCTTATCCAAAATAATCACATGGCTGCACGGCCCCAGAAATGGCCCTGTATAATAATAATATTTACAGAAAAGCAGCTCCTCCTGTTGGATCCTTCAGCCAGCAACAGATCTCAGGCACTTATAGTGAAGTACTTAGGGTTTCATTTGAATCTCAAACTCAATAAGCAGGCTTTCAAATAGAACAGGGGTGGCCAGACTTTTGGAGTCGGCGATCTACTTTGAAAGCTAAAAAGCTTTTGTGATCTACCTAGGAGGAATAATAGCGCACGCAAAAAAAAGGGCGTGGTATAACAAAAGTGGGCGTGGTGTAAAAAGTGGGCGTGGTATAACAAAAAAAGGGACGTAGCCTTGCTGCGCAGAGTGTAATGACTGTCTCGCACGAAATAACACATTGGCCCACACAGGTAAAAACCTCAAACACATATGCCCCCACAGTGCCAGATACACATATGCCCCTACAGTGCCATGTGCCCACAGTGCCAGATATGCCCCCACAGTGCCAGATACAGATATGACCCCACAGTGCCAGATATGCCCCCACAGTGCCAGATACAGATATGCCTCCACAGTGCCAGATACAGATATGCCTCCACAGTGCCATGTGCCCACTGCTAGATATGCCCCCACAGTGCCAGATTATAGATATGCCCCCACAGTGCCATGTGCCCGCAGTGCCAGATATGCCCCCTTAGTGCCAGATATGCCCCCACAGTGCCAGATATGCCCCCACAGTGCCAGATTACAGATATACCCCCACAGTGCCATGTGGCCGCAGTTCCAGATATGCCCCCACAGTGCCAGATATGCCCCCACAGTGCCAGATTACAGATATGCCCCCACAGTGCCAGATATGCCCCCACAGTGCCAGATTACAGATATGCCCCCAGTGCCAGATATGCCCACACAGTGCCAGATATGACCCCACATTGCCACATATGCCGCCACTGTGCCATGTGCCCGCAGTGCCAGATATGCCCCCACAGTGCCAGATATGTTCCCACAGTACCAGATATGACCCCACAGTGCCACATATGCCCCACATTGCCACATATGCCGCCACTGTCCCATGTGCCCGCAGTGCCAGATATGCCCCCAGTGCCAGATTAGATATGCCCCCACAGTGCCAGATATGCCCCCACAGTGCCAGATATGCCCCCACAGTGCCAGATATGCCCCCACAGTGCCAGATATGACCCCACAGTGCCACATATGCCCCACATTGCCACATATGCCGCCACTGTGCCATGTGCCCGCAGTGCCAGATATGCCCCCACAGTGCCACATATGCCGCCACTGTGCCATGTGCCCGCAGTGCCAGATATGCCCCCACAGTGCCAGATATGCCCCCCGTGCCAGATTACAGATATGCCCCCACAGTGCCATGTGCCCGCAGTGTCATGTGCCCGCAGTGCCAGATATGACCCCACAGTGCCACATATGCCCCACATTGCCACATATGCTGCCACTGTGCCATGTGCCCGCAGTGTCATATATGCCCCCACAGTGCCAGATATGCCCCCACAGTGCCAGATATGACCCCACAGTGCCACATATGACCCCACAGTGCCACATATGCCCCACATTGCCAGATATGCCCCCACAGTGCTCACCGTGCTGTGTGGAGAGAGCAGCGCGCGCTTCTCCTGCCTGCCGTACTGCCCCTCAGGCTGGTCTCCGGCGGTGACGGCAGCGTGTATAGCTCAAATCAGGCGCCGGTTCGCGAGCTCTGATTGGCTAACGAACCGGCGCCTGATTTGAGCTATACACTCCGCCGTCACTGCCGGAGACCAGACTGAGGGGCAGGACGGCAGGCAGGAGAGGCGCTGCTTCAAGTGGATGGGCAGCGGATCGCGATCAACTGGTCGCATGTCCGCGATCGACTGCTTGGCCACCCCTGAAATAGAATATACAGTATGTGGCTTATCTGGTAGTCTTTATACCTGGGACTTTTTCAATTGTTAGGGTGAATCAGGTGAACAATCCAAAGTATATATAATGAGAGCCTAGCACCAAATACGCCATGCAGAATAATAGTGTAGTATGCTCCAAAAAAGTTTAATATATAGTTTAATAAAAGTTTAATATATAGATGTGCCCTCAGACATCTTGCCTCAATACGCCACACAGTGGGAGATGCCTGGCTTAAGTGAACCAGCAGTTCCCGTGCAACTAGCGGTGACTATCTTTTTTTTCCGAAAATGCATTTTATCTGCATCGCTATGTGAATAAGATGCACAAGCAGACTCTGCTGATTAAAATGCATTGCAAATAGGACATACTGTAGAAGCAACTTTTGCTGATTAAAATTCTATGCAGCATGCCTATATTTTGTGTGCGACCGTGCCTGTATCTGCATGAAAAATGCTACAGTACGTTAGAGTGTTTTCTATCATAGCATTTTGTATGCAGATACAGCTGCAGTCACACCCAGAATATAGACATGCCGCATATAATTTTAATCAGCATAAGCTGCTTGTATGTCCTATTCACATACTTTTGCGAATAATACATATTTTAATGGAAAAAGTCGCATGAAAAGTCGCTATCTGATACCAAGTCACAAACAGCATGGTGTGACTAGAAGGGCTGTTTGACGTGCAGGGAGTCTAGATGTATGTGGACATATCTATAGGTATACAAGATTAAAAAACGGTACTTCAATAAAATGGGATCAGTACTGGTGACATTTGTGCTATGCTCTGATCCCATTTTATTGAAGTACAGGGTTTTAGTCTTGTATACCTACTGTATGCTTGAGAGAGTGAAAACATATTCCATACCACTAACATGCTTTATTATTAATGTTACATAATTGTTACTTTATTTAATTATAAGCCACAGCATGGAACAATGAGACCTGATAGTTGTATTTCTTTAGCATTGGCGTCACGTCAACTGAGCTCAGCTCTTTGTTAGGAAATCGTTTTCATAAAGGGATAATTGGCATGCACGATAGGTAACATGATTAATGCAGCAGTAGATATGCATAATAGTTTTTAGTCTGTATGTCATAAATAATTCTCACAGTCATTATAATGGAATAATTCTAAGGAACCTCAATTCTGTACATTGTACTATATTTTTCTTAGTGCTAAATGTAAGTAACAGAATTTGGAAAAAAAAGTCTAATTAAACATCTTGTTTACAGTAAATACACTATATTGTTTGATCTTTCACTGCAAACATGTCTACTACAATTACATGTAAATAAGCGTATTTTCATACAGAATATGAGACTTTCTAGTAAACACATCTTCGAGAAAGTTATAACACATTCTTTGACTACAATTTTTATATCAGCAGCCTCAAATGCATCATTGTACTCTATGCCAATGGACACAGACGTATATCGTGGGATATATGAAGACCCTGATGAGTTAAGGGCTCAAACCCTCAAAATAAACAGAGAGCAGCTGTCTCTAATTGATGGTGAACTGGGCTCTGGTAACTTCGGAACTGTAAAAAAAGGAATATTGACAATGACCAAGTAGGTTCATAAGATGAAGTGTATTAAATTACATGGCATTTGCACTGCTTGTTTATTTAGTAAATATAGGGAACAACAATACAATTACATACATGCTGCCAGTGGCGTAACTAGAAATTTTTCTCCCCCTAGCCAAAAAATCCTTCGGCGCCCCCCCCCCCCCCCATACCCCCCGTAATTGGCACTAGCAAAGGTACAAAAATGCGCGCGCCGGCAAAAAGGGTGTGTGGCTTTGTCGAAATGGGCGTGGCTTTGCGTGGAGGGCGTGGCATTGCAGGAAAAGACTACCTTATACCCCAGTTTTGCAACCTGCACGCCCAGACGTTGGCCACCACAGGAAAGAAAAATAATCCTGATTCATGCCCCTTACATTATTTGTCATTTTTCCTCCTTATAGTAATGCCCAGTGGCCCTCATTCCGAGTCGTTCGCTCGGTAATTTTCTTCGCATCGCAGTGAAATTCCGCTTAGTACGCATGCGCAATATTCGCACTGCGACTGCGCCAAGTAATTTTACAATGAAGATAGTATTTTTACTCACGGCTTTTTCTTCGCTCTGGCGAACGTAGTGTGATTGACAGGAAATGGGTGTTACTGGGCGGAAACACTGCGTTTTCGGGGCGTGTGGATAAAAACGCTACCGTTTCCGGAAAAAACGCAGGAGTGGCCGGAGAAACGGGGGAGTGTCTGGGCGAACGCTGGGTGTGTTTATGACGTCAAACCAGGAACGACAAGCACTGAACTGAACGCAGATGCCGAGTAAGTCTGAAGCTACTCTGAAACTGCTAAGTAGTTTGTAATCGCAATATTGCGAATACATCGGTCGCAATTTTAAGAAGCTAAGATACACTCCCAGTAGGCGTAGGCTTAGCGTGAGCAACTCTGCTAAATTCGCCTTGCGAGCGATCAACTCGGAATGAGGGCCAGTATACATTATTCCACATACTGCAATGGCCCTTAGACATTATTCCACACACAATAATGCACATGACACAATATGCACACACCATAATGCCCCCGACACATTATGCCACACACCGTAATGCCTGTGACACATTATGACAGGAATCGCAATGCCCGTTATACATTATGCTACACACTGCAATGCCCCTGATACATTATAGCACATACAATGTCTGTGACACAGTATGACACACACCACAATGATCCTGAGACATTATACCACATACCACAATGCCCGTGATATAGTATACAACACACCGTAATGCCTGATACATTATGACACACACCGCAATGTCCGTGATACATTATGCCACACACCGTAATGCCCATTACACATTAAGTTCTACAGTAAGGCTTCTAATTACTTTTAAATTACCTGCTCGTTGCCAGGGGTTTCATGCTCTTGGTTCCATGCACGGTGCCAGGGGTTTTCATGCTCAGGGTGTCATGCTCGTTGCCAGGAGTTTCATGCACTGGGTGTCATGCTCGTTGCTAGGGGGTAGTGCTTGTTGCTAGAGCCATGCTCCCAGTGCCACATATGCCCCCAGTGCCAGATATTCCCCCACAGTGCCAGGTATATGCCCCTAGTGCCAGATATTCCCCCACAGTGCCAGGTACATGCCCCCAGTGCCACATATACCCCCCCCAGTGCCACATATGCCCCCTCAGTGCCTGCTCCCCCACAGTGCCACATATGCCCCCTCGGTGCCTGCTCCCCCCAGTGCCAAATATTCCCCCACAGTGCCAGGTATATGCCCCCAGTGCCAGATATTCCCCCACAGTGCCAGGTATATGCCTCCAGTGCCAGATCTCCCCCCCCCAGTGCCAGATCTGCCCCCACAGTGCCAGGTATATGCCCCCAGTGCCAGATCTGCCCCCACAGTGCCAGGTATATGCCCCCAGTGCCAGATCTTCCCCCCACAGTGCCAGGTATATGCCTCCAGTGCCAGATCTCCCCCCCCCCCAGTGCCAGATCTGCCCCCACAGTGCCAGGTATATGCCCCCAGTGCCAGATCTGCCCCCACAGTGCCAGGTATATGCCCCCAGTGCCAGATCTTCCCCCCACAGTGCCAGGTATATGCCCCCAGTGCCAGATCTGCCCCCACAGTGCCAGGTATATGCCCCAGTGCCAGATCTGCCCCCACAGTGCCAGGTATATGCCCCCAGTGCCAGATCTTCCCCCCACAGTGCCAGGTATATGCCCCCAGAGCCAGATCTGCCCCCACAGTGCCAGGTATATGCCCCCAGTGCCAGATCTTTCCCCCCCACAGTGCCAGGTATATGCCCCCAGTGCCAGATCTTCCCCCCACAGTGCCAGGTATATGCCCCCAGTGCCAGATCTGCCCCCACAGTGCCAGGTATATGCCCCCAGTGCCAGATCTGCCCCCACAGTGCCAGGTATATGC
The DNA here is from genome assembly GCF_028390025.1 of Pseudophryne corroboree. Taxonomy (NCBI): domain Eukaryota; kingdom Metazoa; phylum Chordata; class Amphibia; order Anura; family Myobatrachidae; genus Pseudophryne; species Pseudophryne corroboree. The sequence goes on along the minus strand of NC_086444.1, from coordinate 460,264,506 downwards.
CCCCAGTGCCAGATCTGCCCCCACAGTGCCAGGTATATGCCCCCAGTGACAGATCTGCCCCCCACAGTGCCAGGTATATGCCCCAAGTGCCTGCTCCCTCCCCCCCCCATGTGTTGGAGGGACACGGAGCGCGTCGCGCGTCTCTCCTGTGTCCCTCCTGGCTCTCCCCCGCTGGTCTAATAAAGGAAGTGCCGGTTCGTGAGCCAATCAGAGCTCACGAACGGCACTTCCTTAGACCGGCCGGGGGAGAGCCAGGGAGGGACACAGGAGAGACGCGCGATGTGCGTTCCGTGTCCCTCCAACACAGCAGGGAGGGAGAGGAGACCGCAGATTGACATGCGGACGCTCGTCCGCATGTCAATCTGTTCTAAGTCAGTGGCGCCCCCGCAGCCCCTCACCCCCAAGCCACCGCGAGTACTGAGGGGGCAGTAGTTACGCCACTGCATGCTGCAACTAAATTGAAATAATAGAAGTGGTGTACATTTTTTAAAATCTATTTACTGGTTGCACTGTGCTGACCTCAGTGCAGTTTGGTTACCATTATGACATTATATGTAAATATGTAAATGGTGCATGTAGTTATGCTATAATCTGTGTATACCACCAAAGCATTAATGTTTTATCTTAAGCATTCTTCTCTTTATGTTTTTGACTGAGTCCACAATACTGGAGACAGGTAGTATGCTGACAGATCACCCATCAGACAAAGCAGCGGATCAGAGATGCCTCCAGCAGCCTTAGCATATACTGTAATTGCACAGTTACTGTGGGCAAAGACACAGCAGCTGTGTTTTCTGCATCCTCTGAATCTGACCTTCTTTTAATCTGACAGTCTTAGGAAATCTTGATTTGATGTGAGGGCGGGCATTTTTTATTCTCCCCATTTATGACAATGAATGGGGTTGTCCACAATAGGTCAACCTATTCATTCTCACTTAAGGAGAACACAGTTACTCCGAGGCTATAGATAAATTCCCCTTCCCTGCCCTTTTGGAATAGCCTGATTTGTATCACTGCTTATGGGTCTGCCCAATGATTCAAGCCCCCCATTCTGGGCTATTCTTGGTATAATTCCACCTGGTATTCAGGCCTCAGAGGTGTAAATAATTTGCTATTAGCTATTTCCAGGGTTTAAAGTGCTTCTGGAGAGGTGGTGGAACTCATTTCCTCCACCACCTACACCCTCACCTCCCACTAGGTGGAGCTAGGACTAGTGCTAGGGTTTTCGGCACTCCCCGGTAAACTTTAAGTTTGTGCATTACCTCCCATACTTTATAAAGGGACAATGGTCTCACAAGGAAGGGGTGTGGTCACACAACAGTACCCCCAATTCAAATTACACCACAGAGTAGCACAGTCTTATTCCCATTACACCACATGTAGTGCCCCTGATTCATATTACGCCACATAGTGTGCCCCTTATTCATGTTACGTCACTCAGTAGACATCACTTAGTAGTGCACTTTATTCACGTTTTGCTACACAGTCATACCACTTGTACATGTTATGCAGTACTGTGCAAGTCTGTGGAGGAGGTGGAATTAGTTCCACCTACAATTACAGGTGGTGGAACTCAGTTCCACCTCATTCCCCCCCACTTTAACCCCTGGCTATTTCATCCACTGTCCATCAGTTGTGTATCCAAAATACCCCACCATCACTTGACCTATTTTAGGAAAAGCTATTCTTTTTGTTGCATATGGATTGGTTGGAGGCATCTCTCCAGAAGAAGCAACACAATAAGTTATTTTTTCTATCTAGGAAACTTTAATTTGCACTCTGCCATGCTCTACTAGGGAACTACTATGAGGCTCATTCAGATTTCTGTATATCTTTGGTTGTGTTACTGTATGCCATGGGGCAAGATGGCCGCTAGTCCTTATTTGTATATTTTGTGTCCTGTGATCTATGCTATCACACTATCTTTAAATGGCTATTACCTCTTTTTTTTCTTATTTTTTTAATGTGCACTGCATTGCTGATTTAGAATTATGCTTTACCTTGTTCCATAACTGTACTCATATTTGTTTGCCACATATTCATGGCCTGTGTGACTTGTATGTATTTAGATTTTTTGCTTCAATTAATGATTTGAAGACTTGAAGACTGGATGTAGACTTGAAATAATAACTTGCTTCCAATCTGCCAACCATAGAACCTGTGTCCCTTATAAAAGGGGTTAGTTGGCAGCCTGAATTGTCAGCACTGTGTTTTATTTTTACTTGTGAAAAAGATGGAACACTGAATTAACACAATTCTACTATTACAGGTCTAGAAGACAAGTTGCTGTTAAAATTCTCAAGAATGAAAGCAATGAGGCTTCAGAACTGCTGACAGAAGCAACAGTCATGCAGCAGCTGGACAACCCATATATAGTCAGAATGATCGGCATTTGTGAAGCAGAGTTTTGGATGCTGGTAATGGAGCTGGCAGAAGTAGGACCACTAAATAAATTCTTGGCTAAGAACAGGTATATTAAATAATCAAGATGCCGATATGCTCAAACCATTATAAGAGTAAATCCACTGAAAAATTTTTGTCTTCCTTTAAATCATTACATTGAATGCTACAACCTTAAATAAGACTTTTGCTTGATATCGCCTGTAGAAAACTCTAAACTGCCATTTACCTATAATCATATGCTCATATAATATTAAGCTTCCTTAGCAACATGCAGTATGTAAATGTGAACAACTATGGCCTTTAATGGTTACAGCAGGAACCAGCAGGAACACAGTTCCTGAACCTCTCATTAAATATGACATAATCAAGAACCGGGTTCCTGAACCTGTCCTGGCCAAAAATGTTTAGTTTTTTTTTTTTTCGATAAGGTAAGTTTTATTTTAAAGTCCATTTTGAGTGCCTTCTTTTCTATCTATCTATCTATCTATCTATCTATCTATCTATCTATCTATCTATCTATCTGTCTGTCTGTCTGTCTGTCTGTCTGTCTGTCTGTCTGTCTGTCTGTCTGTCTATCTATCTATCGTAGCTATCTATCTATCTATCTATCGTAGCTATCTATCTATATATCTATCTATCGTAGCTATCTCTTTATTTTAATAGCTCCACCCCCTGAACCTATTTTTCCAGAAATACAGTAGTACTGGTTACAGATATTACTAAGAAAAGTCAGTTTTTGAAAACTACAGTAAATGTGAAATAACACAATATTTACATATTTTCTCATACGTCCTAGAGGATGCTGGGGTCCACTTCAGTACCATGGGGTATAGACGGTTCCGCAGGAGCCATGGGCACTTTAAGACTTTTCAAGGGTGTGAACTGGCTCCTCCCTCTATGCCCCTCCCCCAGACCTCAGTTTAGAAAATGTGCCCAGGCAGACTGGATGCACTCCAGGGGAGCTCTACTGAGTTTCTCTGAAAGACTTATGTTAGGTTTTTGATTTTCAGGGAGGTCTGCTGGCAACAGTCTCCCTGCTTCGTGGGACTTAGGGGGCAGAAGTAGGAACCAACTTCCTGAATAGTTTCATGGCTCTGCTTCTGGCTGACAGGACACCATTAGCTCCTGAAGGGTACAGAACGCTAGCAGCGGCTATGTGCTCACTCCCACAGCCTGTCGTCACCCCCCTTGCAGAGCCAGAAGTCAGGTGAGTGTAAGAAGAAAAGGATCTTCAGTCATCGTGATGGCTAAAAGGTACCGCCCGGTGGGTGGGAACGCTGCGTGCCATGCTACCCATCACACACAGGCACTGCAGGGTGCAGGGGGGGGGGGGGCACCCTGGGCAGCATGAAACCTAGTAAAACTGGCAGATAAGGGGCATAAGTTGCTGAGGCACAGTCCTACCCCCGCCCAGGGCTGGCAAGAGAAATCTTGGGGCCCGGTACACCAATTTCTCCGGGGCCCCCCACCCCGCCTAGACTCCTCCCCCCCCTTATAAAGCACAAAGTCGCTGTAAAAAAATTATATATATATATATATATACACACATATACTGTATATATATATATATATATATATAAAATATACAGTATATATATTATAATTTATACATATATATATACACACACATATATATATATATATATATATGGTCCTTGTATGGGCGGCATACAAGGACCATATACACAGATGCAGATCTGAGGGGAGGGCACCGGAGCAAGGTGAACGGAAGTCCGGAGTGCCAGGGACATTTTTTGTATATATATATATGTATATATATATATATATATACACATAGAACTCACCATACACACATTTATATAGAATAATATGGCAGTACCTTGACATAGTATACAGTATGACGGGCTGTGAGGGTGCCATCCAGGCACGTAGGGCGCAGGGTTGGACAGAGGTAGTGCTGCGGGCAGCTGCTATAAGGAGCCCTGACTCACACAGTCAGTGTAGCCTGTGTTTGCTGCTGTGCTGCTCGGCTCTGCAGCGGCAGCAGATCGTCAGACAGGGACGGGGCGGCAGAGAGGCATGCCGCAAGCATAATGAAGGCAACAAAGCGAAGACCAACCAGACCAAGCAAGTGATGGGGCCAGGGCCGGTGCTAGGGTGTTCGGCGCCCCCCTGCAAACTATAAATGTGCGCCCTCCCATATTCCTTTGGCGCGCACCGGGAAAAGGGGTGTGGTCTCACAAGTAAGGGGCATAGCCACACAATAGTACCCCCATTCAAAATTACGCCACAATGTAGCACAATCTTATTCATCTTATACGTAATGCCCCACAAGTAGTAGTAGCGTCCTTATATGTAATGCACCCCAGTAGTAGTAGCATCCCTATGCATAATGCCCCCCCAGTAGTAGGAGCGTCCTTATACGTAAGGCCCCCCAAGTAGTAGTAGTATTGTTATATGTAATGCCCCCCAAGTAATAGTAGCATCCTATACATAATGCCCCCCCAAGTAGTAGTATCGTCCTCATACGTAATGACCCCCCTAGTAGTAGCGTTGTTACACGTAATGGCCCCCCCATTAGTAGCGTTGTTACACGTAATGGCCCCCCCATTAGTAGCGACGTTACACGTAATGCCCCCCCTGTAGTAGTAGCGTCCTTAAAGCACACATAAACGCACACAGACATACCACACACACACACAGACACAATACACACACACTTCCCTCTCACCCTTCACTTACCTAAGCCAGTCTCCCTCTGAGTCTGTACACTATAGCAGCCTGGTCCGTGTAGCTCCGCCCCCTTTGGTCCCGTTTAGCCCCGCCCCTTCCGTCCCGTGTAGCTCCGCCCCCTTTTGTCCCATACACAGCGCTGTCCTGTCACACAGGTGAGGGGAGGGGAGCGGAGGGAGGAGGATTTTAATGCTACAAGCACCGCTACCAGTGTCTGTCATACAGGCACAGCAGCAGCAGCAGCAGTGGGGACAGGACGGCGCAGCAGGGAAGGAATGCAGAGCAGGGGGAGCGCCTCTCCGTCCTAGCGCCTCCCTGCACTGCATCCCTTCGCTGAGCAGGTAGCGCCGGGCCTGGATGGGCCCCCCCTTGAAGCTCGGGGCCCGGGAGGGTTGTCCCCTTTGACCCCCCTGTCGCCAGGCCTGCCCCCGCCAGTATAAATAATGGTAGAAAAAGGTATGGGGGAAGCACGCCATTACGGGGCGGGGCTTCCTCCTCAGTCAGCCAGCACAGTGCCCTGCGCCATTTTCTCTCCTTCCAGGCTGCAGAGAAGAACGCTGGTCCTCCTCCACTGCTGAACCAAGTATCAGGGTGCAAAACAGTGTGTGATTATCATTATAAAAGTGCTGCAGGTCTGTGGGCATTTTGTTTTTCACAGACATTTTATTGCTGGCGCCGAGTTGTGAACTGGCAAAATCCTATCTGTGTCCTTCTGACAGATTTTACTGTGGGTCTGTCCCATATAAGTCCCGGAGTGTCTGTGGTGTGGTTATGCACGTGTGTGACATGTCTGAGGCAGGGAGCTCTTCCCCTGAGGGAGCCATTTTAGGGACACAGAGTTGTAATGTGGTGGCACTGCCGACACATCATGAACCTGAATGGGTGAAAGAATTACGTGATAGTGTGAATCATATCAGTAATAGATTAGATAAGTCTGAGTCTCATGCAGAAAACTGGAGAAAATCAGTGGAAGATGTGATTTTTAGTGGCTCTGCTTTTTCATCCGCAGGCGACCCCTTTGGGTCACATAAAAGACCATTTGTTCAAATATTACAAACTGATACCGACACGGACTCTGATTCCATGTGTCGACACTAGTGATTCCAGGGGAATAGATCCTAAATTGGCAAAAAGCATTCAATACATGATTGTTGCTATAAGGGCGGTTTTGGAAGTTACGGAAGCCCCTACTGTACCTCAGGAGAAGGCTTATTTTTATATAGAAAAGAAAATTAAGGTAACTTTCCCTCCTTCTCACGAGCTAAATACTCTCTTTGAGGGAATTTGGGCATGCGCAAACCGGCGCGGGAATTACAAATTACAGGGCCTATATAAACGGGGCCCACTGAACACAGTCATTCGAACTGAGGAAGCCGCCGATGTGCTAGAGGGCGGAGAAACGCGTTTTTGAGTTGACAGGCTGTATCACCTCCATTCATTGTGATTTGGAATCCAGTTTAGATCCACGGCATAATCGTCAGTGTACCTGCAATAGCGGCTAACCACCAGCAGAGGGAGCCGGAGCACTGTGGATGCCTGTGAAAAGATTTACACTCCAGATAGTCTGCACTAAAACGGAACAAGCACCAGCAGAGGGAGTGGAATCATGGATCAACATAAAATTTGAAACCAGCTGGAGGTGATATAAATGTCAAACATGCATGACAATATCTAATTATATAAATCAGTGTGTGCACACATTCCTAGAAAAGATCTTACGCAATTTTGGGGACATATGAACACCTAGTGTTTGAAGACCAGCCCATACCACTTTATATATATGATTCAGTGGACATTAGCAGGAAATATCTATACATCAAGTTTTAATTGATTGTTTTATGGCTTATAGTAATCATGGATTGCAGATTGGGGGGAATATATGACCTTATGAATTGATCTGATGTTCATTTAATAATGGTTGTTTGATTGAATACCTTTCTGTGCTGCAGCATATATATGTGAGATTTGAGTTTAAAAAAAAAAAAATCATATGAAATTTTATTATATATTTATGTGGTCTCCATTGATTGGTGCAGACAGTGCCCCTCTTCATTTGCAAGGAGTTTTTCTCCTATGCAAAGTAGTGGTTTTTTTGCTTATCCTTTCCCAGCAGAGGACAGGAAAAGGTGGGAGTCACCCCCAGTTTTAGACAGTGCCCTGTCACGGTTAACAAAAAAGGTGATTCTCCCTGCACCTGGGATGGCTTCACTAAAGGAGCCGGCAGACCACAAGTTGGAGACTAGGTTAAAATATATTTATGTGGCCAATGGTACGCTACTCAGATCCACCATTGCTTGTGCGTGGGTGAGTAGTGATATCGAAAAATGGTCAGACAACTTGTCATCTGAAATTGACACAATAGAGACGAGTTACTCCTAACGTTAGGTCATATCAAAGACGCTGCTGCATACATGCTAGAAGCCATGAAAGATATTGGGCTTTTAGGTTCAAAAGCCGCTACAATGTCAGTCTCGGCTCGGAGGTCATTGTGGATTCGCCAGTGGAATGCTGACGCAGATTCCAAAAGAAATATGGAGGCTCTACCGTATAAAGGTGAGGCCTTGTTTGGAGATGGGCTGGATGCGTTGGTCTCTGTGGCTACTGCAGGTAAGTCAACATTCTTGCCTTATGCTCCTGCACCGCCAAAAAAGACACATCACTCTCAGATGTAGTCCTTTCGGCACAACAAATACAAAAAGGCCAAAGGTTCACCCTTCTTTGCAGGTAGAGGGAGAGGAAGAGGTAAAAAGTCTGCAGCGTCTCCAGGATCGCAGGAGCAGAAGTCCACCCCTGCTTCTGCCAAAGCTGCAGCATGACGCTGGGGCTCCCTTGCAGGAGTCCGCTCGGGTGGGAGCACTTCTGAAACTTTTCAATCAGATCTGGGTTCAATCAGGCCTGGACCCATGGGTTTTGCAAATAGTGTCCCATGGATACAAGCTGGAGTTTCAAGACGTCCCCCCATTTTCAAATCGACCTTACCAGCTTCTCTTCCAGACAGAGAAGTAGTAAAGGCTGCAATTCAGAAATTATGTCAGGATCAAGTCATTGTCCTGGTGCCCTTGTCACAGGTTCTTATTCAAGCCTCTTCGTAGTTCCGAAGCCGGACGGCTCGGTCAGACCAATTCTAAACCTGAAATCTCTGAATCTCTACTTGAAAAGGTTCAAGATCAAGATGGAATCTCTGAGGGCAGTGATTGCCAGTCTGGAGGAAGGAGATGTTATGGTGTTGGTAGACATAAAAGATGCCTACTTACATGTCCCCATTTATCCTCCACATCAGGCTTATCTGAGGTTCGCAATACAGGATTGCCATTACCAGTTCCAGACGTTGCCGTTCGGACTCTCCACGGCACCGAGGGTGTTCACCAAGGTGATGGCAGAGATGATGGTCCTCCTTCGACAACAAGGAGTCAATGTAATTCCTTACCTGGACGATCTCCTGATAAAAGCGAGATCCAAAGAACGGTTGGTGCAGAACATTGCTCTCTCCCTGTCAGTGCTCCAACAACACGGTTGGATTTTGAATTTTCCAAAGCCGTAGTTGGAACCGACGACAAGATTGTCTTTTCTGGGGATGATACTGGACACAGAAGTTCAGAGGGTATTTCTTCCAGTGGAAAAAGCTCTGGAGATCCAGAAAATGGTCAAACAAGTTTTGAAACCGACGAGAGTGTCGGTACATCAATGCATTCGGTTGTTGGGAAAGATGGTAGCGGCCTACGAGGCCACACAGTTTGGCAGATTCCATGCCAGAGTATTCCAGTGTTATCTGTTGGACAACTGGTCCGGATCCCACCTACACATGCACCAGAGGATAATTCTGTCCTCCAAAGCCAGGATTTTGCTCCTGTGGTGGCTTCTCACCTATTAGTGGGACGCAGGTTCGGGATTCAGAACTGGGTCCTAGCAACCATGGATGCAAGTCTCCGAGGCTGGGGAGCTGCCACACAGGGAAATAGTTTCCAAGGAAAATGGTCAAGTCAGGAATCCTGTCTTCACATAAACGTTCTGGAATTGAGAACCATTTACAACGGCCTTCTGCAAGCGGTGCATCTTCTACAAGATCAGCCAGTGCAGATTCAGTCGGACAATGTAACAGCAGTCGCGTACATAAACCGTCAGGGCGGAACGAAAAGCAAGAGCGGCAATGGCAGAGGTGACAAAGATCCTCCATTGGGCAGAAAGACAAGCAAGTGCTCTGTCGGCAATTTTCATTCCGGGAGTGGACAACTGGGAAGCAGACTTCCTCAGCAGACACGATCTCCATCCAGGAGAGTGGGGCCTCCACCAAGACCATCCAGGAGAGTGGGGCCTCCACCAAGAAGTCTTCGCAGAGGTGACAAGTCTTTGGGGAGTTCCTCAAGTAGACATGATGGCACCTCGTCTCAACAAGAAGCTTCAGAGATATTGCACCAGGTCGAGAGACCCTCAAGCAGTAGCAGTGGATGCACTGGTGACCCAGTGGGTGTTTCGGTCGGTATATGTCTTCCCTCCTCTTCCCCTAATACCAAAAGTTCTCAAAATAAGAAGAACAAGGGTTCGAGCAATCCTCATTGCCCCAGACTGGCCAAGGAGGGCTTGGTATCCAGATCTTCAGGAGTTGCTCTTAGAAGATCCTCTGCCTCTTCCTCCTCGTGAGGACCTGCTGCAGCAGGGGCCATGCGTGTATCAAGACTTACCGCGGCTACGTTTGACGGCATGGCTGTTGAGCGCTGCATCCTAACCCGAAAGGGTATTCCCAAGGAAGTCATTCCCACTCTTATTCAGGCCAGGAAAGGCGTAACGTCTAAACATTACCACCGTATTTGGAGAAAATATGTGTCTTGGTGTGAATCCAAGAAGGCTCCTACGGAAGAGTTTCAGTTTTCTCCATTTTCTGCAGGCAGGTGTGGATGCGGGCCTAAGATTGGGTTCAATCAAGGTCCAGATTTCGGCCTTGTCAGTTTTCTTTCAAAAACAATTGTCCTCCCTTCCAGAAGTTCAGATATTCGTGAAAGGGGTGCTGCACATCCAACCTCCATTTGTGCCTCCAGTGGCACCTTGGGACCTTAATGTGCTGTTGCAGTTCCTTCAATCAGATTGGTTTGAACCTCTGCAGGAGATAGAATTGAAGTTTCTCACTTGGAAAGTGGTGATGCTCTTGGCCTTGGCATCCGCAAGGCGGGTGTCTGAATTGGGGGCCTTGTCTCACAAGAGCCCTTACCTGATCTTCCATGAAGATAGGGCAGAGTTGAGAACTCGCCCACAATTTCTTCCAAAGGTGGTTTCGTCTTTCCATATAAACCAACCTATTGTGGTGCCAGTGGCTACTGACACCTTCCCTGCATCTAAATTTCTTGATGTGGTTAGAGCGTTGAAAATTTATGTCGCAAGAACAGCTCGGATACGGAAAACAGAGGCTCTGTTTGTCCTGTATGCTCCCAACAAGATTGGGTGTCCTGCTTCTAAGCAGACCCTTGCGCGCTGGATCGGGGGACTATTCAGCACACTCATTCCACGGCAGGATTGCCGATACCGAAGTCGGTAAATGCCCATTCTACTAGGAAGGTGGGCTCATCCTGGGCGGCTGCCCGGGGGGGTCTCGGCATTACAACTTTGCCGAGCAGCTGCTTGGTCAGCGGCAAACACGTTTGCAAAGTTTTACAAGTTTGACACCTTGGCCAATGAGGACCTCAAGTTTGGTCAATCGGTGCTGCAGGGTCATCCGCACTCTCCCGCCCATACTGGAGCTTTGGTATAACCCCATAGTACTGAAGTGGACCCCAGCATCCTCTAGGACGTATGAGAAAACAGGATTTTAATACCTACCGCTAAATCCTTTTCTCCTAGTCCGTAGAGGATGCTGGGCACCCGACCCAGTGCGTACTTTACCTGCAGTTATTAGTTTGTAGTTACACAAGTGTTGTGTTACAGTTATTTTCAGCATGTTGCTGCAAAGATTGTTCATGCCCGATGGCATGTGTTGTGTTGAATGCCATGTTGTGCGGCATGGTTGAGGTGTGAGCTGGTATGAATCTCACCATTAATTTAAAATAGTAAATCCTTTCCTTGAAATGTCCGTCTCCCTGGGCACAGTTCCTATACTGAGGTCTGGAGGAGGTGCATAGAGGAGGAGCCAGTTCACACCCTTGAAAAGTCTTAAAGTGCCCATGGCTCCTGCGGAACCGTCTATACCCCATGGTACTGAAGTGGACCCCAGCATCCTCTACAGACTAGGAGAAAAGGATTTACCGGTAGGTATTAAAATCCTGTTTTCAGATTTGTCATCCACATACACACTGCAATTATCTGTCCAATCCACTGATATCGGGCAGATCGGCCAGATAATTGTAACGTGTATGCCCAGCATTAGCTGTCCCCATTAATCTGGGTGCACAAGTTTGAGGTCCTCTCTGGGCCTGATTCAGAGGTGGATGCAATCTCTTTGTGACTGTGATCCCATACACAGTGGTTCAGAAAATTCAGAAAAAATATGCAAATGTTGCAGCCTCGTGAATTTGCATTGAGACGCCCAACAGACACACATCGTCTCAAATCCCTCAGTTGTGTACAAAGATGCACCATAAGCGCACACACGCCCGCCCAGTTCAGCTGTCAATCACCGCTGGCCGCCGCAGCATGTGTACAGGGGCTGTCGGCCGACCGCCCCGTACACACACAGCGACGCGCCAATATATCGGTAGATATATTGGCCGTCGGCTGTGCTGCGGGGCCGACGCGATACGTCTGTGAACGACGGAGTTCACAGACGTATCAGCCGTACACACTGGCAGACGGTCCCGCGATATATCGGCCGTTCAAGAGAACGGCCGATATATCGACCAGTGTGTACGTGCCTTAAGACATACCCTCAAAACATTGGTAACACTCCTGCATTTGACTCGCCACCCAAATTATGTCCCACAAACACTCATTAATCGTTAGTTACCCTGCGTACAAGCCTTCACTGAGACCACTGTCATTAATCCATCAGGACACGTGCGCAGTGCAACTCAGATGCATGCGCAAGGCAAAAAAATTCACCCGTTCTATTTCCATTAGGTCCCTGTACCTCTGACGGGTACCTCTCCTGGCAGCCGTTCTCTGCGATACCATCCTTGGCAACCTCTCTCTCTCCATCCATCAGCGCATGCAATGCCGATCTCTCCATTTCATTAGGACCCTTCCGCGGCTTCTTACCTGCTCCGATCTCAGCGCTCTGCTCTCGTCAGCGGGTCTCCGGCTATACAGCTCGGCTCTCCTCAGCGTGGCACCTCACAACTCACTCCCACACACAGGGCGCAAAACCTACCTCCAGGATTCCTGCTCCGCGTCTGCCAATCAGCTCCCTCCTTAGCATCCCGCTCTCCACACGTCCTGCAGGCCAGCCGAGGTCCTAGTGCAGGCATTCCCAACCACGGTCCTCAAGTCACACTAACAGTGCAGGTTTTAGTGATATCCAGGCTTCAGCACAGGTGACTTAATTAGTAGCTCAGTTATTTTGATTTAACCATCTGTCCTGCAGCCTGGATATCACTAAAACCTGCACTGTTGGTGTGCCTTGAGGACCGCGGTTGGGAATGCCTGTCCTAGTGCCTGCTAGGTTTGGGTCGTGGTGCTGCTGACATCACCAGATTTGTATAAAGGAGGGGTCTTAACCCCCTCTGTGTTACTGGGCCGGCTAGTGAATGGGGCTCCACCCAGGCTTTATTCAGTACAGTTGGTGAGTGTGCACTTATTTACGTCCTTTGTAATACAAATTAGGGGGTCCAGTTAAGAGTGTCACATTAGCAGCCTGCTTCTGCAGGATGACAGGAAGATGATCTCGTCCCCAAATGCTTCAAAGTGTACCAGCCTGAGGGGCAGATGTCACCCTGCGCTGACCCAGCCCGCCACTGTCTCTGAATGAGTCCCATTGCTGGTGGTAGGACGAGACAATTCTTATTCATCCTTTGTTAGGAAATGTCTTGTTCTATATGCTCAATTCATGTATGATTGAAGTTAAATATTTAATTGTTTGGTGAACTACTGTACACAAATATTTCTCTTACGTCCTAGTGGATACTGGGGAACTGTACTTTAGTACCATGGATTATAGATTGGGTCCACTGGAGCCTGGCACTTTAAAACCTTATGTGTGTGTATGTGTGTGCTGGCTCCTCCCCTTATGCCCCTCCGACTCAGTTTAGAAAAATGTTCCCAAGGAGCCGGGTGCATTTCTCTGGAGCGCCAGAGAGTTTCCTTTATTTCTCTTACGTCCTAGAGGATGCTGGGGACTCCGTAAGGACCATGGGGTATAGACGGGCTCCGCAGGAGACATGGGCACTATAAAGAACTTTAGAATGGGTGTGCACTGGCTCCTCCCTCTATGCCCCTCCTCCAGACCTCAGTTAGATCCTGTGCCCAGAGGAGACTGGGTGCATTACAGGGGAGCTCTCCTGAGTTTCTCTGAAAAAGAATTTTGTTAGGTTTTTTATTTTCAGGGAGCACTGCTGGCAACAGGCTCCCTGCATCGTGGGACTGAGGAGAGAGAAGCAGACCTACTTAAATGATAGGCTCTGCTTCTTAGGCTACTGGACACCATTAGCTCCAGAGGGAGTCCGAATGCAGGTCTCACCCTCGCCGTTCGTCCCGGAGCCGCGCCGCCGTCCTCCTCGCAGAGCCGGAAGATAGAAGCCGGGTGAGTATAAGAAGAAAGAAAGCTTCAAAGGCGGCAGAAGACTTCAGATCTTCTATGAGGTAACGCGCAGCGGTAACGCTGCGCGCCATTGCTCCCACACACTACACACACTGCAGGCACTGATGGGTGCAGGGCGCAGGGGGGGGCGCCCTGGGCAGCAATAAACCTCTAGGACTGGCTCATATGAATATATAGGCTGCGGAGGCAGTATATTTTATAATCCCCCGCCAGTATAAATACATTTGAGCGGGACCGAAGCCCGCCGCTGAGGGGGCGGAGCTTGATCTCACAGCACTAACCAGCGCCATTTTCTCCACAGCACACTGCAGGAGCTGGCTCCCCGGACTCTCCCCTGCTGAACACGGTGACAGAGGGCAAAAAAGAGGGGGAGGGGGGGGGCACTTGTAAGGCGCAGTGAGTGTATAGATTTATCTATATGATTATATAAAAGCGCTGTTTATCTGGGAATTTTGTTTCCAGTGTTATTGGCGCTGGGTGTGTGCTGGCATACTCTCTCTCTGTCTCTCCAAAGGGCCTTCTTGGGGGAACTGTTTTCATATATATATACAATCCCTGTGTGTGTGTGGGGTGTCGGTACGCCTGTGTCGGCATGTCTGAGGCGGAAGGCTCTTCTAGAGAGGAGGTGGAGCAGATGATTGTGGTGTCTCCGTCTGCAACGCCGATACCTGATTGGTTGGACATGTGGAATGTTTTAAATGCAAATGTGACCTTGTTACATAAGAGATTGGACAAAGCAGAGTCCAGGGATAATATGGGGAGTCAATCAATGGCTTTGACAGTGTCACAGGGCCCTTCAGTGTCTCAAAAATGTCCCCTATCCCAAATAGCAGACACTGATACCGACACGGATTCTGACTCCAGTGTCGACTACGATGATGCAAGGCTACACCTAAGGGAGGCCAAAAGTATTCATTATATGATTATTGCAATAAAAGATGTTTTGCATATCACAGATGACCCCTCTGTCCCTGACACGAGGGTACACATGTTTAAGGAAAAGAAACCTGAGGCAACATTTCCCCCATCTCATGAGCTGAACGCGTTATTTTAAAAAGCTTGGGAAACTCCAGACAAAAAACTGCAGATTCCCAAAAGAGTTCTTATGGCGTATCCTTTCCCGGCACAGGATAGGGTACGGTGGGAATCCTCGCCCAGGGTGGACAAAGCTTTGACACGCTTATCCAAAAAGGTGGCGCTACCGTCCCCAGACACGGCAGCTCTCAAAGATCCTGCTGATCGCAGACAGGAAACGACTTTAAAATCAATTTATACACATACTGGTGCTTTACTTAGACCGGCTATAGCATCGGCTTGGGTCTGTAGCACGGTAGCAGCTTGGACAGATACCTTGTCAGCTGATATTGATACCCTAGATAGGGATACCATTTTGTTGACCTTAGGTCACATCAAAGACGCAGTCTTATATATGAGAGACGCTCAGAGAGACGTCGGACTACTAGGTTCAAGGGCCAACGCGATGGCGGTCTCGGCTAGGCGAGCACTGTGGACCCGCCAATGGACGGGTGATGCCGACTCAAAGAGGCATATGGAAGTTTTACCTTACAAGGGAGAGGTTTTATTTGGGGAAGGTCTCGCGGACCTAGTTTCCACAGCTACCGCGGGTAAATCTACCTTTTTGCCTTATGTTCCCCCACAGCAAAATAAATCTCCACAGTATCAGATGCAGTCCTTTCGGTCGCATAAGTCCAGAAGAGGTCGGGGCTCTTCCTTCCTCGCCAGAGGTAAGGGTAGAGGGAAAAGAATGCCTGCTATGGCCAGTTCCCAGGAACAGAAGTCCTCCCCGGCTTCTACTAAATCCACCGCATGACGCTGGGGCTCCACTGAGGGAGGCCGCACCGATGGGGGCACGTCTTCGACTCTTCAACCACGTCTGGGTTCAGTCGGACGTGGATCCTTGGCCGATGGAAATTGTATCCCAGGGCTACAAGCTGGAATTCGAAGACGTGCCTCCTCGACGATTATTCAAATCGGCTTTACCAGCTTCTCCCCCAGAGAGGGAGATAATTCTAGCTGCAATTCAAAGGCTGTGTCAACAGCAAGTGGTTATCAAGGTTCCCCTAACACAACAGGGGAAAGGGTACTATTCAACCCTATTTGTGGTCCCGAAACCGGATGGCTTGGTCAGACCCATTCTAAATCTAAAATCCCTGAACCTGTTCTTAAAAAGGTTCAAGTTCAAGATGGAATCGCTCAGGGCAGTCATCTCCAGTCTGGAAGGGGGGATTTTATGGTGTCATTAGACATAAAGGATGCATACCTTCACATCCCCATATATCCTCCTCATCAGGCATACCTGAGATTCGCTGTACATGACTGTCATTACCAGTTTCAGACGTTGCCGTTTGGGCTTTCCACGGCCCTGAGGGTGTTCACCAAGGTAATGGCGGAAATGATAGTGCTCCTACGCAGGCAAGTCACAATTATCCCGTACTTGGACGATCTCCTGATAAAAGCGAGATCAAAGGAACAGTTGCAGAAAAGCGTGTCGCTCTCCCTGGGAGTGCTACAGCAACATGGATGGATTCTAAATCTACCAAAGTCGCAGTTGGTTCCAACGACTCGGCTGTCTTTCTTAGGCATGATTCTGGACACAGAACGAAAGAGGGTTTTTCTCCCGGGGGAAAAAGCCCAGGAACTCCAGAACATCGTAAGAGACCTGTTAAAACCGAAAAGAGTGTCAGTCCATCAATGCACTCGAGTACTAGGGAAAATGGTGGCGACTTACGAGGCCATCCCCTTCGGCAGGTTTCATGCGAGGACGTTTCAGTGGGACCTTCTGGACAAGTGGTCGGGGTCCCACCTTCAAATACATCAGAAAATAACTGTCCCCCAGGGCCAGGGTGTCTCTCCTGTGGTGGCTCCAGAGTGCTCACCTTCTAGAGGGTCGCAGGTTCGGCATTCAGGACTGGGTTCTGGTGACCACGGACGCGAGCCTCCGAGGATGGGGAGCAGTCACACAAGGAAGGAATTTTCAGGTACTGTGGTCAAGCCAGGAGGCTTGCCTACACATCAACATACTGGAATTGAGGGCCATATACAATGGCCTACGACAAGCGGAGAATATTCTTCGCGACCTACTGGTTCTGATTCAATCAGACAACGTCACAGCCGTGGCTCATGTAAACCGCCAAGGCGGGACAAGGAGCAGAGTGGCAATGGCGGAAGCCACCAGGATTCTGCGCTGGGCAGAAAATCACGTAAACGCTCTGTCAGCGGTATTCATTCCGGGAGTGGACAACTGGAAAGCAGACTTCCTCAGCAGACATGATCTCCATCCAGGAGAGTGGGGACTTCATCAAGAATAACAAGTCTTTGGGGACTTCCTCAAATAGACATGATGGCGTCACACCTCAACAAGAAGCTTCGGAGGTATTGTGCCAGGTCAAGGGACCCTCAGGCAGTAGCGGTGGATGCTCTCGTGACACCATGGGTGTTTCAGTCAGTCTATGTGTTCCCTCCTCTTCCTCTCATCTCAAAGATACTGAGAATCATAAGGCGAAAAAGAGTGCAGACAATACTCATTGTTCCAGATTGGCCTCGAAGGGCCTGGTATTCAGATATTCAGGAGCTGCTCACAGAAGATCCATGGCCTCTTCCTCTCAGGGAGGACCTGTTACAGCAGGGGCCCTGCTTGTTCCAAGACTTA
Source organism: Pseudophryne corroboree (assembly GCF_028390025.1). Classification (NCBI taxonomy): domain Eukaryota; kingdom Metazoa; phylum Chordata; class Amphibia; order Anura; family Myobatrachidae; genus Pseudophryne; species Pseudophryne corroboree. The sequence continues at coordinate 460,247,062 of NC_086444.1, read as the reverse complement.
CCGCGGTTACGTTTGACGGCATGGCGGTTGAACACCAAATCCTAGCTGGGAAGGGTATTCCGGAAGAAGTCATCCCTACTCTGATAAAGGCTAGGAAGGAGGTGACGGCGAAACATTATCACCGTATCTGGAGGAAGTATGTTTCTTGGTGTGAAGCCAAGAATGCTCCTACGGAAGACTTCCACTTGGGCCGGTTTCTCCACTTTCTACAGACTGGAGTGGATATGGGCCTAAAGTTAGGCTCCATTAAGGTACAGATTTCGGCCCTTTCTATATTCTTCCAGATAGAATTGGCTTCTCTCCCAGAAGTCCAGACTTTTGTAAAGGGAGTGCTACACATCCAGCCCCCTTTTGTGCCCCCAGTGGCACCATGGAACCTTAACGTGGTGTTACAGTTCCTAAAATCTCACTGGTTTGAGCCTCTTCAAACTGTTGAGTTAAAATTTCTCACTTGGAAGGTGGTCATGTTGTTGGCCTTGGCATCTGCAAGGCGGGTGTCCAAATTGGCGGCCTTGTCTCATAAGAGCCCCTATCTCGTTTTCCATGTGGATAGAGCAGAGTTGAGGACTCGTCCTCAATTTTTGCCTAAGGTGGTGTCATCGTTTCATATGAACGAACCTATTGTGGTGCCTGTGGCTACGGGAGATTTGGAGGATTCCAAATCCCTTGATGTAGTCAGGGCCTTAAAAATTTACATAGCCAGGACGGCTCGAATTAGGAAAACAGAAGCTCTGTTTGTGCTGTATGCAGCCAACAAGGTTGGCGCTCCTGCTTCTAAGACTATTGCTCGCTGAATCTGTAACACGATTCAGCAGGCTCATTCTACGGCTGGATTGCCGGTACCAAAGTCAGTAAAGGCCCATTCCACTCGGAAGGTGGGCTCTTCTTGGGCGGCTGCCCGAGGCGTCTCGGCTTTACAGATTTGCCGAGCAGCTACTTGGTCGGGTTCAAACACTTTTGCAAAATTCTACAAGTTTGATACCCTGGCTGATGAGGACCTCATGTTTGCTCAATCGGTGCTGCAGAGTCATCCACACTCTCCCGCCCGGTTTCGACCTTTGGTATAATCCCCATGGTCCTTACGGAGTCCCCAGCATACTCTAGGACGTAAGAGAAAATAAGATTTTAAACATACCGGTAAATCTTTTTCTCCTAGTCCGTAGAGGATGCTGGGCGCCCGTCCCAGTGCGGACATATTTCTGCATGACTTGTATATAGTTGTTGCTTACATAAGGGTTATGTTACAGTTAAGATCAGTCGTTGACTGATACTGTTTGTTCATACTGTTAACTGGTTGCGTATATTCCAGGTTATACGGTGTGGATGGTGTGGGCTGGTATGAATCTTGCCCTTAGATTACCAAAATCCTTTCTTCGTACTGTCCGTCTGCTCTGGGCACAGTTTCTCTAACTGAGGTCTGGAGGAGGGGCATAGAGGGAGGAGCCAGTGCACACACATTCTAAAGTTCTTTATAGTGCCCATGTCTCCTGCGGAGCCCATCTATACCCCATGGTCCTTACAGAGTCCCCAGAATCCTCTACGGACTAGGAGAAAAAGATTTACCGGTAGGTTTAAAATCTTGTTTTTTTATTTTAGTTATTCGTTTTCAGGTTGTACTGATTGGCAACCAGTCTATCTGCTTTATGGGACTTAGAGGGGGGAACCAAACCAACCTCCTGAGGGTTAATGGTTCGTAATCCCAACTGACAGGACACTGAGCTCCTGAGGTGCTGTTTCACACATCACACTGTGTGTGCCCACGCCAGCAGCTAGCCGCCACCCTCTAACAGATGCTGAAGAGTCGCAGGTGCGGTGAGTGTTATCACCAGAGTCCCGGGTAGCGGGTCCCCGGTGCAGTTTGGCTGCATGTAACGCGGCGGTCACGGGCCACGAGCTGCAGTGCCCACCGCGGACTACACTGGCTCACCAGGGCTTTATACTCCACAGGGTGCACACTTTCATTAGGCATTGTGTGTACTGTGTATATTACTTCAGCCAGTATAAACAACTTAGTGGGACCGTGCGCCATTACAGGGGCAGGGCTTCCCGGAGAGCAGGATCAGAGGCGTGAAGGTGCCATATCCTGCTGCTGCGGATCACAGTCTGCATGCACGCTGCTCCTCCAAGGACCCACGCTGTTACAGACTCTGTACTGGTACCAGAGAGTCATAGCGGGGGGGGGGGGGGAGCACATTAGCGGTAGCGCCACTGCACATAAGTAAGGTGATACACATACTCTTACACACTGCGCTGCTGTATTCTGTGTGCTGGTTTCTAATTCTCTGTGTCACTCCAGGGGCTCTCTAGGGTCTGTGTGGAGGTGTTTTCAGTGGGTTCACGCTGCATTAACATTGTGTACAAGGGCCCTCATTCCGAGTTGTTCGCTCTGTATTTTTCATCGCATCGCAGTGAAAATCCGCTTAGTACGCATGCGCAATGTTCGCACTGCGACTGCGCCAAGTAACTTTACTATAAAGAAAGTATTTTTACTCACGGCTTTTTCTTCGCTCCGGCGATCGTAATGTGATTGACAGGAAATGGGTGTTACTGGGCGGAAACACGGCGTTTCAGGGGCGTGTGGCTGAAAACGCTACCGTTTCCGGAAAAAACGCAGGAGTGGCCGGGGAAACGGTGGGAGTGCCTGGGCGAACGCTGGGTGTGTTTGTGATGTCAACCAGGAACGACAAGCACTGAACTGATCGCACAGGCAGAGTAAGTCTGGAGCTACTCTGAAACTGCTAAGTAGTTAGTAATCGCAATATTGCGAATACATCGGTCGCAATTTTAAGAAGCTAAGATTCACTCCCAGTAGGCGGCGGCTTAGCGTGTGTAACTCTGCTAAATTCGCCTTGCGACCGATCAACTCGGAATGAGGGCCAATATGTCTGTTCACATGGTTATGTGTACTGATGTAACTTTACCCCTTCTTCTGTGGGGTCCCTCATATGTGAACAGTGCTCCGTATCTCCACAGGGACACAGTTCACAGGCACCTGACTGGCTAGATACTTATAAGAGCAAGATTCACAATCTGAATTCAGAACTAGCTGCAGCCAAGAAGGAGATACAGGTGTTAAAACAGTCTATTGATTGTATGCATATACCAGAAAGGCTTCTCAGCCCCCTCTTTTGGTTTCACATAAACGCTCACTGCCACAGTTGCTCCAGTCTGATTCTGACCAGACTGATGTAGATGATGATGATATGGATAAGAAATTCAAAACTCCTCAGAGGTTTTTATCTACATTTCCCCTTCCAGCTGATGACAGGGAGGTATAGGAAAAAACCCCATCAGTCGATACGTCTGTATCCAGACTGTCTAAGAAATTGGTACTGCCAGTATCAGGAACTATATCCATAAAAGACCCTGCTGACCGTAAAATTGAGACCACTCTCAAGGCAATATATACAGCAGTGGGCGTAGCACAGCGCTCCACAATAGTTTGTGGTTGGATTTCTAGGGCAGTAGCCAAGTGGTCTGATAATATTATTAATGGATTAGACACTCTGCTCCAGGTTGAGGTCATTACTCTGCTGCAACACATACAGGATGCTGCAAATTTTATGAGCGAAGCTATAAAGGAATTGTGTAAGATAAATGGGCACACTACTGCTATGGCAGTTTCGGCACGCAGAGCTCTGTGGTTACGTCAATGGTCAGCGGACGCCGATTCCAAAAAGGGTGTAGAAAATCATCTCTTTACAGGTGATGCCTTGCTTGGAGACGGGTTAAATAAATGGATCTCTCAGGCAACAGCGGGTGAGTCTACCTATCTTCCGTCGGCTGCACCAACTGCTTGATGTTCTTACCCTGGACCCTACTTGCAGTCCTTTCGTGTGGCAAGGTTCAGAGGCAGGGGCCGAGGGGTCTCCACTACTCCCAGAGGATCTCATGGTAAGTCCCGTAAACCTGCAACTGCTGCATCCCTGGACCAGACCACAGGGTCTCCTGCCACTAAGCCTTCCGCGTGACGGTTGGCCCCATCATCAGGGCGACTTTCAGGTAGGTGCTCGCCTTTAACACTTCGCCCATGTGTGGGCGACGTCCTGCCGGGATCCTTGGGTGAGGGACCTTATTTCCCAGGGATTCCAGCTGGAATTTCAAGCACTTCCTCCTCACAGATTTCTCAAGTCAGGCTTACCAGTTTTACCAGCAGCAAAAGTTACCTTGCAAGAGGCTATTCAAAAACTTTTGCAGACGGGAGTGGTGGTTCCAGTACCTCCTCCGTTATGCAACAGGAGTTTTTACTCCAGTCTTTTTGTTGTTCCAAAACCAGACAGTTCGATGTGACCCATCTTGAACCTGAAGTCTCTAAACCCGTATCTGCGGGTATTCAAATTCAAGATAGAATCCCTGTGGGCAGTGGTGTCTGGTCTGGAGGAGGGGAAATTCCTGGTATCTCTGGATGTCAAGGATGCTTACCTACACTTTCCCTTGTGGCCCCCTCATCAGGCTTACCTCAGGTTCACCATATTGGACGACCATTTCCAGTTTCAGGCCTTACCCTTTGGCCTATCCACAGCTCTGAGGGTCTTCACCAAGGTCATGACGGAGATGATGCTGCAACTGCGCATGATGGCAGTTGAAATAGTCCCCTACTTGGACGATCTCCTGATAAAGGCTATGTCCAGGGAGCGCCTACTGCACAGCATCGATCTGATGACTCGCCTACTTATAGATTATAGGTGGATCCTAAATTTTCAGAAATCTCACCTGGAACCAGCCCAACGACTTCAGTTCCTGGGAATGATACTGTATACAGTGTCTCAAAAGGTGTTTCTTCCAATGGACAAGGCCTTGGCTATCCAAGCTATGGGTGGTCATTCCGAGTTGTTCGCTCATTGCCGTTTTTCGCAACGGAGCGATTAGGTGGAAAATGCGCATGGTACGCATCACGCATGCGCTAAGTACTTTCACACAAAACTTAGCAGATTTACACAAGGCCGACTGACATTTTTTCATCGCTAGAGGGATCGTAGTGTGATTGACAGGAAGTTGGTGTTTCTGGGTGGAAACTGGACGTTTTCAGGGAGTATGCTAAAAAACGCAGGCGTGCCAGGTAAAAACGTAGGAGTGGCTGGAGAAACGGGGGAGTGGCTGGCCGGACGCTGGGTGTGTTTGTGACGTCAAACCAGGAACTAAACAGACTGAGCTGATCGCAATCTAGGAGTAAGTCTGGAGCTACTCAGAAACTGCTGCAAATTATTTAGTAGCAGTTCTGCTAATCTTTCATTTGCAATTCTGCTAAGCTAAGATACACTCCCAGTGGGCGGCGGCCTAGCGTTTGCAATGCTGCTAAAAGCAGCTAGCGAGCAAATAACTCGGAATGAGGGCCATGGTCCGCTCAGTGCTCCATCCTCGCAAGGTATCCATACATCTTTGCTTACGCTTGCTAGGCAGGATGGTAGCTGCTTACGAGGCAATCCAATACTGCAGGTTTCATGCCCGGCCATTTCGGCTGGATCTGCTGGACAAATGGTCAGGGTCTCACCTTCACGTGCATCATGAAGTGACCTTATCTCTGAAAACCCAGATTTCTCTATTATGGTGGCTACAAGTTCCTCACCTGGTAGAAGGCAGGAATTTCAATATCCACTCATGGATTCCACTGACAATGGATGCTAGTCTCCGGGGTTGTGGGACTGTGACCCAGGGGGCCCAGTTCCAGGGGACATGGTCAAATCAGGAATTTGCTCTGCCGATAAACATCCTGGAACTCAGGGCTATTTACAATGCCCTTCTGCAAGCTTCCCATCTCCTGCGGGATCAGACGATCCAGGTTCAATCAGACAACGCCACAGTGGTGGTGTACATATATCGACATGGGGGAACACGAAGCAGAGTGGTGATGTGAGAAGTGTCAAAAATACTCTCCTGGGCAGAGGCCAATGCAAAGGCCATTTCAGCCATATTCATTCCAGAAGTGGACAACTGGGAAGCAGACTTCCTCAGCAGACACGACCTCCATCCGGGGGAATGGAGCCTACAATCCCAGGTGTTTCAACAGTTAATTGACCAGTGGTGCTGTCCGCAGATAGATCTGATGGTTTCTCATCTCAACAAGAAGCTATGCTGTTACTGTTCCAGAACGTGGGATCTGCAGGCTGTAGCAGTGGATGCGCTGACGACACCATGAATGTACCAGTTTCTGTACCTGTTCTCTCCTCTACCGTTAATCCCAAGGGATCTAAAAAGACTAAGAAAGGAAAGCGTTCAAGCAACTCTAATTGCCCAGGATTGGCCTTGACGGGCGTGGTACTCGGACCTCTTAACCATGGCTCTGGAGGATCCCTGGCCTCTGCCGATTCGAAAGGATCTTCTTCAGCAAGGTCCGTTCGTCTATCCAGACTTACCGTGGCTATGTTTGATGGCTTGCAAGTTTAGAGGGAGATTCTAGCCAGAAAAGTGTTCCCTCCAGGGTTATTTCCACTGTGGTCCAGGCCAGGAAATGGTTACGTCAAAACATTATCATCGTATCTGGAAAAAGTATGTTTTGTGGTGTGAAAGTAGAAAAGTTTCTCCTGTGGAATTTAGAATTGGTCGCTTTCTACTTTTCCTGCAAGCGGGAGTGGATAAGGCCTACGTTTAGGCTCTGTCAAAGTGCAGATTTCGGCGCTATCTATTTTCTTCCAGAAACAACTTGCAATGTTGCCGGAAGTACAGACTTTCCTAAAAGGAGTTCTTCATATGCAACCGGCCTTCCTACCTCCCACGGCTCCGTGGGATCTGACTATGGTTTTGTCTTTTCTTCAAAAAGCTGGTTTGAACCCTTACATAGGGTGGAATTTAAATTTCTTACCTGGAAGACTGTGATGTTACTAGCATTGGTGTCTGCCAGACGTGTCTCTGAATTGGGGGGCTTATCCTGTAAGAGCCCTTAATTGATTTTTCATGGAGACAGGGTGGAACTCAGGATCTGGCCTCAGTTCTTGCCAAAAGTGGTGTCAGGTTTTCACGTGAATCAACCCATTGTGGTTCTGGTGTGTGAAGTTTGATTAACTTACAAGTAAAAGCAGTACCTTATCACACTAAGTTTTTAGCCACTGCGACCGCTAAACATATGCGTACACCCGCTAAAGTATGTTTATAAGTTGCGTATATAAGCTGACACGCTATACGCACAATGCAGCAACACGTGTAGCTGAATACACCTTATCCCAAACAGGAATGGAATGCGACACCAGTAGTAAAATGTAATGTTGTGGTCCAACGCATCAACAGTATTTACTCAAAAGATACAGATAAAAGATACAACAAGATTACAGAGAAGAGCCACAACCAATAGTACATACGTTTGTTCGCGAGCGCTCCTGGATCCAGGTCTCAGTCAGTCTTGGCAAGATGACCTCAGAAAAATAGGGACTGAAACCTGGGTCAGGAGACCTCTCTTTTATACAATGAGTCCAAATACAATACAATGGAAAATGTAAGCTCTTCTTCCATAGGTCAAGGGGCAGGTCATTTACAGTACATGAGGGGTCATAGGTTGGTTTGAATGAATGGGCGATGCTTGGTCCAGGTGTGCTTGCAGGTGTTTGCCACTGGGTTCCCGCCAAATAGCCTGAGTACAGTATCATAACCGTTTGCTATTATTATATTTCTGCGTATATCTACACGCAGAGACATGCAATCAGCTACAAATAGCAACCAGAATGTATATCACAAAATACTGCACATCTGGATACCAAACACTAAGTCCTAACCTTGCTCTGTCCCCTCACATCCTGTAAAGCTGAATAACTCTGTTGTTTTACCTTTTGAGTGTATGTAACGTGCTGGCAAAGTGTGTGGAGACTATGTGTAAATTATGCACTATATGAATAGAATATTGAATATGTCTTTGTGGCTTTTCTGTGCAAATGCATATGCTACCGTATATACTCATACCATGCGCCAATACGCAAGGCTCGTGAACCAGTGTACGTAGCGTGCATGTATGCGTACGCACGGTGGAAACACGCACGAACAGAGGCCACTCTGTTTGGGGTTTACATGTGGTGTGTATGTGATATTTTCGACTTCGACAGTTGTTGTCTGACGCTTCCGTTGGTCCAGAGTCCTTGGATGTGGGGATGGCTCTGCAGGTTTATGACAAATGGACTGCTTGTCATTGGAAATCTGATTCGCTGTCTGTCCTTTATGATGCCAACAAAGTTGGTCATCCGGCTTCTAAGCAATCAATTGCTCGTTGGCTCATGTTGACCATTCAACAAGCCTATACTTCACTGTGGGCTCTTCCTGGGCAGCAACCCAGGGTGTCTCAGCCTTACAGTTGTGCCAAGCTGCTACTTGGTCTGGTTCAAACACTTTTGTTAAGCTCTGTTGGTTCAACACCTTGGCCAAGGATGACCTTCAGTTTGGTCAGGTGGTTTTACAGGGGTCTCAGCACTCTCCCACCTGTTTGGGAGCTGTGGGACTTCCCCATGGTACTAAAGTACAGTTCCCCAGTATCCACTAGGACGTAAGAGAAAATAGGAATTTAATACCCACCGGTAATTCTTTTTCTCGTAGTCCATAGTGGATACTGGGCGCCCACCTCAGGGCTTCGATTCCTGCTTACCTAAGTGTTTGGTTGACCCGCCGTTGCGGTTCCCTTATGTTGTTGGTATAGCTTTGCTATCCTGGTTAGGTTGGTGTTGCTATCCTCTGTTCTGGTTAGTGCCCTCCTTTTCGGTTATGGTTGTGTGTTGGCTTCGTGCCTCACCTCTGTTGTACCTGTTTTCTTCTCTTGTAGTATGTCTGTTTCCTCTGGCACAGTTTCCTAGACTGAGTCTGGTAAGAGGGGCATAGAGGGGAGAAGCCAGCACACACATGCTAAAGGTTTTAAAGTGCCAGACTCAAGTGGATCCGATCTATACCCCATGGTACTAAAGTACAGTTCCCCAGTTTCCACTACGGACTACGAGAAAAGGAATTACCTGTATGTATTAAATTCCTACTTTTAAGCTGCTCCAAACCTCAAAACTATCACAGAAAAAACAAAAAACATTTCACTGTTTGCACTAGTCGAAATGCCTTTAGGTTTAACTTTTGCATGTGGACCTCCCTACCCTTTCCCATAAGCCTATTGCTTCACCTGTTCTTGTGTTTTTCTTTTTTTCTTAAGGGAATTTAAAGCTAACAATTACATGTAGTGCTAGATACTGGATGCATTGGTTATTCAGTGATGTCACCAGTTTTGTCCTCTTGTTTTTTGTGGGATTCAGTCTCTAGGTCGACAGTAACTAGGTCAACACTGTCTAGGTCGAAACCTATTGGCGACAGTAACTAGGTCGACAGGGTTTCTAGGTCGACAGGGTCTCTAGGTCGACATGTTCTAGGTCGACAGGTCAAAATGTCGACATGTTTTTCACGATTTTTTTTGCCTTTTCATACTTAACGATCCACGTGGACTACGTTTGGAATGGTAATCTGTGCCGAGCGAAGTGAGACACCTTGCCCGAAGCATGGCGAACGAAGCGAACCATGCGAGGGGACACAGTGCACTAACTGGGGTTCCCGGTCACTCTATGAAGAAAACGACACCAAAAAAAACATAAAAAAACCTCATGTCGACCTTTTGACCTAGACCATGTCGACATAAAGACCCTGTCGACATAGAGACCCTGTCGACCAACAGTGGTCGACCAAGTTACTATCTACCTTCCATACCACACCAGTTTTTTGTGGGGGTTTAAAGAGAATTAACTCTATGACTGATACAAAATAAGCACTTCTTACTTATAATTCAGTAATGTTGTTTACTATAACATGACTGCCACTTTCATTTATTATCATTACAGTATATTATTCTAAATCTATTGTATTATATTTCTGTCACTCCATAAAGGGATGTTTCCGAAAAGAATGTAACTGAGCTCGTACATCAAGTTTCCATGGGGATGAAGTACTTGGAAGAAAAGAATTTTGTCCACAGGGACTTGGCAGCCAGAAATGTTCTTTTGGTCACTCAGCATTATGCCAAAATTAGTGATTTTGGGCTCTCTAAAGCAATCGGATCTGATGAAAATTACTATAAAGTAAGTCTGGCATGTACTGCATATTGATTTATATCATACTTACTGTACCTACTTTACATATCTCCTCTCCATAGAGAAGACTGTGTCATATTTCCCATATTGCACCTCTGTACATTTGATTCCCAAGGATGTGGGCTGGGTGTGAGAGATCCACCCACTCTTCCCCGGGGTCCAGGGTACTTCCTAAAAAAATGGGAGTCTCTCAGCTATTCCTGGAGGGTAGGTAGGTATAATCTATACACAGCGTAACTAGGGCAGCACAGCCAACGAATGCCCTGTGGGGTGAGAAGTAGCAATTCATGTGTTAAAAAGTGTTACATAAGTAAGCAATTTAACTGCTAAAAAGTGTTACAGTACATTAAGTGTTACAAACATGATGCCCCAAAGCATCCCGGTCTCACCAACCCAGGAAGCCCCACACCCTGAACCCATTCCAAATACTGACATATTGTTATAGTTCTGGAATTCTTTAGATCTGGCTTGGGGCTCTGGGTATGAGCCGAGGCGTACAGGAAACGAGGAGGCTTGATGTTTCTATTACTCAAAGGTTTTACAGGAGATCAGACACACTAGTGACACATAGTTACCCCTGACTGGTGACATGCAAGGGTGCTGAAATGGAACCAGGAGCCAGCAGGTCACCGGGCAAGCTCTCACCTAATGATCAGTAAAGACCAGTCAGGCCAGAGACCCACTCCAGAAGCAAGGCAACCCTTGGAACTCAAAGCAGCATAGTACTGACAGAAATGGAATCAGAATCCAAATCAGGAATCGAAATCTTGTAATCAGGGAAGAGCTCGAGAAAGCTATATCTCTGGTACTGCTCTGACACAAGACCTGGTCCCGGAATCCGGATGAGGCACTCAGAACAGAAAGAAAATCCAGGTAAAACAGCACTGGACACCGGAGTGCATATATTGTGACCTGATCAAGTACTTCCACCCTGGAACCTGCACGCTAAACTGCCAGCCCAAGACAACAGCACACAGTACTGGGAAACCAATAATAGTCAGCTAGAGAATGCCGTGACCTGAGTCCCCAGAGCATAGGTGATACTTGCAACCACAGTTCATAAAAGTATCCAGCACAATGCAGATCAGAGTCCATGAGGATGGTAAATGGTGAGTACAGCAAGTGGCAAACGCAGGATTTCCATGGGGGGGTTTCCGTACATGCATGTATGCATGTGTTTGTATACGTAAATGTGTGGGTGCATATATGAACTGTATATGTATAGATATATATAATCCCGGTAAAAAAGGCAGGTGCACTCAGATTTTACCAAAAAACTGTAATGATGCAAAGTCACAGCATATCAACATGTCAGGGCTATGGGCCCCCGAAATATGGATATGCTGTGACTTTGCATCATTACAGTTTTTTGCTAAAATCCCAAGTACCCCTGCCTTTTTTTTTATCAGGATTACAATTATTTACAGAGGGCACCCAAGTATCATTTTGTATGTCAGAGGAGTGCCAGACCGCTGTACATACACATACAGTAGCATACATACATACATACATACATACATACACACACACACAATATGCAGCACACACACACACACACACACACACACACACTATACATGGACACAGCATACATGCACACACACACACACACAGTATACATTCACACAGCATACATACACACAGAATATACATGCACGCAGAGTACATACATACATACATACATACACACAGACTATACATGCACGCAGCATACATACACACACACTGTATACATACGCAGAATACATACGCAGAGCATACATACACACAGTATACATGTATATAACATGCATTGCATACACACACACACACACACACACACACAGTATACATGCGATACACACACACACACACACACACACACACACACACACACACACACACACACACACACACACTATTATAAGGATGTACAGCCCCCCCTCACCCATCCACATGCTACTCACGAACTGCTGCAGTAATAGGAACTCCAGGTAACTCTCCCAGCCAGCATATTTTATAACATACCATCGGCCTCTCCTTCAACCCCAACATATCTGGCATGCACCTGTAGTCAGTGAGAGTACCGGACAATCCACTGCCTGCCCAGTGCCCTCACGGTTGATTCTATTTCGGAGTGGGAGAAGGGACCTTCTGACGTATCTAGGGGAGGAGACACGTCACCAGGGGGAGGAGCTACGGGCGAACAGGGTACCCGAAAAGTACCCTCGCGGGCTCGCTTCGCTCGCCACGTTTCGGGCTCGGTGGCTCGCTCCGCTCCGCTTCGCTCGCCACCTGATTACTAAAGGTAATAGTTGGTGGCGTGGATAGTAGAGCAACTGTCCCGCTGGCCTAGCTCCTCCCCCTTGTGTCGTAACTCCTCCCCCTTACGTAAAAGGTCCCTTAGCCCACTTGATTCTAGCATCTACCTCCTTACACTGTACACTAAAAAAATATTGGTTAGCAGCGCCAATGGATCGGTGGCCAGGGGGGGGGGGGTTCTAAGTACTTGGAAACCCCCCCCCCCTCCTGCGTGCGCGTATGAGTACAGCAGCAGATGAGATGAGCTGCAGCTACATCAGCCAGACTTAAAATTAAGTGTTGGAAGCAGGTCTGTGTGTGGTGTAGAAGCCACAGCGCTGTTAGGTGTTTACACAGCAGTATCAACGTTCACTAAATGCTGGCAACGTGGAAGTCCCGGCACTGATAGATGTAATACAGCAGCAGATGGAAAGTAAGTAACGGCAGTAGTACACAGAGTAGCAGAGTAATCAGTGGAATGATCACAGGATACACTGAAGCCTGGAATGATCGTTGGAAAGGAACAGGCAATAAGTTGCTCCTTAAGTCAGATTCATATAGAGACTGGTGTTAGCTCATTGGACTGGCTGACCAGGTGAGCAGCCAGGTGAAAGATAATCACTGAGTAAGTCTGCAAGGAGGTTTGGATACAGCAATGAATAAATATTTAACCCTATAAAGGCGGATAAGACCACAATTTGTGATACATTATATGTTTATGCAGAACTTACATGTCTTTGGGTGTTTTTAATTAGCACAGGGTCCTTGTATTTGCAGTCTACATATTGGAAAAGGCACTGTGAATGGTAAGTTTTGCATAAATTTATATAATATGCCAGTATTTGGAATGGGTTCGGGGTGTGGGGCCCCCTGGTTTGTTGTGGCCGGGCTGCTCTGGGGCATCATTATTGTAACAATTAAAGTAACACTTTTTAACACTTAAATTGCTTTTTACATAGGTACAGTAACACTTTTTAACACCTCAATTACTACTTCTAGAACTCTGCTACTGTACTTCTTGTTAATATAACAATTTCTAACACATAAACTGCCACTTCTTACTAGTGTGATGCCTAAGATCATTTGGGTTGCGTTGGCCCAGGGGGTCCAGTGCTCTGGACTTTAATCTTAGGAATGTTAGTGACCCAACTAATGAGGTCACAAGGTCGCAGTAGGTGGGCCCATATTTGTGGCCAAAATTATGCTAAGAACCCCAGTTTTACTCCATGTTAAATTGCACATTGTCACGATCCGGGTATCTGGACGCCATTACTTACCCTTCAGATGCCTCCTGAGGCTGGCTCAGCGTTCCAGGACCGGATCCCATCCGTTACACTGATGTCCACATTCCTGCCTCCTCTCCTGTCACTCTGAGACGCGGTCACCGCGGCGCCATGTTACATCTGGAATGGCGTTCCCCGCGGCCTCCGCCGCTGTCCCTGAGTTCCTGCATGCAGAGTGTCAGAGTGGCGATTACGTCAGCCACGGCCTCCGCTGTGTCCGCGTGGTTGGATGTGCATCTGTCAGCCTGGCGCCTCCTGTCTCCGGTGGCCGGCGCCGCCATTACTGTTTTCATTACCACATGGATTACAAACCAAACTTCCCTCCAAGTGTCTGCATGGGCGCAGCCATCTTGGATTCTGTCAGCTGATCATTTCCACCAATCTGTTCTCAGTATTGATAATCTGCATAATTGCCTAGCCAATCCCTTCCTTGCTGCAGGTATAAATACACTGTGCCTGAGCAAGGAAGGCGTCAGTGCTTTGGTTGTCAAACCTAGTTCCTGTTTGTCTCTCTCCTGTGATTGTCTTCCAGGTTCCAGCTCCTGTCTCAAGACTTCCACCATAGAGACCCGCACCAGCATTCCACCTGCGGTGTAGCCTGACTCTCCAATCCATTGTGGATTCATCTGTTTCCAGCTACAACATTACCTGCTTCCAGCTCAGCTTCCAGCAGAGTACAGCTTCTCTTAAAGGGCCGGTGTCCTTTCTACACTTTACCACTCTCCACCGGTATTATTATTTCTCCGCTCTCAAGTTCTACATTTCAGTTCATATTTCATCGCTCCCAAGTTCATTTATTATTTAACTGGTTCCAGCCAGTATTCACTCCGTGCTAACAACAGTCTGGTTCCAGCCAGTATCCACAGCAGCCGTTTTATCTTCAGCAACCCAGCTTTTCCTGGAACACCAGCTGGCACAATCCTGGGTTATCTCCATTGCTACAGTCGGGCCTGGTAAGGACTTTCCATCTAGAAGATTATAAGAACTATCTCACACTACCAGTGCCCTGTGGCTCCTGCCATCCTGTAGTACCCAGGAACTGTATTTATTCTTTGCTGACTTTTACGTTTTCTTTTACTGCTGCTGTGTTGCGGAGTTGTCATAATAAACATCATTGACTTTTTATCCAAGTTGTCGTGGTCACGCCTTCGGGCAGTTATTATTCATGTTACTTACATGTCCAGGGGTCTGATACAACCTCCCAGGTTCCGGTACATCTCAGCCCCTACAACTGAGGCTGCCTCCCGTCAGCTCAGGCCCTCAGTTGTGACAGTAAGCACTGACCTAATGAATCCAGCCGGAAACCAGGATCAAGCGGCCAGGCCGATGCAAGAACTGGCAGCCCGACTAGAACATCAGGAGGCTGCACAGGGCCACATCATCCGCTGTCTCCAGGATCTCTCTACTCGGCTGGATGGGATTCAGACAACTCTCCGTGGATCAGGCGCGTCTGGTGCGTCAACCACAGTGACTCCAGCTATAACCCCACCCACCTTACCCATTTCTGCTCCACGTCTTCATCTTCCAACGCCAGCAAAATTTGACAAATCTCCAAGATTCTGCAGGGGATTTCTCAACCAGTGTGAGATTCAGTTTGAGCTACAACCAGGCAATTTTCCCAGTGACCGTACAAAAATTGCCTACATTATTTCTCTTCTCAGTGGCTCAGCCCTTGATTGGGCATCACCGTTATGGGAGAGGTCCGACACCCTGCTATCTTCCTACACTGCCTTCGTGTCAACATTCAGGCGCATCTTCGACGAGCCAGGCCGGGTAACCTCAGCTTCATCCGAGATTCTCCGTTTACGCCAGGGGTCACGTACTGTAGGACAATATCTGATACAGTTCCAGATCCTGGCATCCGAACTGGCATGGAACGACGAGGCCCTGTATGCTGCATTCTGGCATGGCTTATCTGAGCGTATTAAAGATGAGTTAGCTACCAGAGACTTACCTTCTAAGTTAGATGAGCTAATCTCACTCTGCACGAAAGTTGATTTACGTTTCAGAGAGAGAGCAACTGAGCGTGGAAGATCATCTGCTCCAAAATCTTCTGCTCCTCCTCCTCGTCAACTGTCACCATCTAAAGATGAGCCCATGCAACTTGGCCGTTCCCGTTTAACTCCTGCTGAGCGCCGAAGACGTCTCTCCGAGTCTCTCTGTCTCTATTGTGCAGCTCCGTCTCACACCATTAATGCCTGTCCCAAACGTCCGGGAAACTCCAAATCCTAGCTCGCCAAGGAGAGGGCCGGCTAGGAGTAATGATCTCCTCTCCATCTCCTCAAGATTGTAATCTCCCAGTCTCGCTTCAAGTTGCTCAACGTTATCGGAACGTCATTGCCCTCCTTGATTCCGGAGCAGCTGGGAACTTTATTACCGAAGCCTATGTTAAACGGTGGTCCCTACCCACCGAGAGACTTCCTCCTCATAGAGAATGGGACTGCCCGATTGATCTCGTTCCAGGGAAGGTTCCACCTCGAGGCCGAACTTATCCGTTGTCTCTGCCTGAGACGCATTCTATGGAGGAATATATTAAAGAGAACCTAGCAAAGGGGTTCATTCGACCTTCTTCTTCTCCAGCCGGCGCAGGCTTCTTTTTTGTAAAAAAGAAAGATGGTGGTCTGCGGCCGTGCATCGACTACAGAGGTTTGAACGACATTACCATCAAGAACCGTTATCCTTTACCCCTGATTACTGAGCTCTTTGACAGAGTTAGCGGAGCTACCATCTTTACAAAGCTGGACTTGAGAGGTGCATACAATCTCATCCGGATCCGTGAGGGTGACGAGTGGAAGACCGCCTTTAACACCCGTGACGGACATTATGAGTACCTCGTCATGCCCTTCGGATTGAGCAATGCTCCAGCTGTCTTCCAGCATTTTGTCAATGAGATCTTCAGAGACATTCTATACCGTCATGTCGTGGTCTATCTAGACGATATCCTCATTTTTGCCAACGATTTAGAGGAACATCGTTTTTGGGTTAAAGAGGTTCTGTCCCGTCTCCGTGTCAATCATCTCTATTGCAAATTCGAAAAATGCGTCTTTGAAGTCAAGTCCATTCCGTTTCTAGGGTACATTGTGTCCGGTTCCGGACTAGAGATGGATCCTGAGAAACTACAAGCAATCCAAAATTGGCCGGTACCCTTAACCCTCAAAGGGGTCCAGAGGTTCTTAGGGTTCGCCAACTATTACCGAAAGTTTATACGAGACTTTTCCACCATTGTGGCGCCTATTACTGCTTTCACTAAGAAGGGTGCTAACCCGTCCAAGTGGTCTGAAGAAGCCATGCAAGCATTTCATCTTTTAAAACAAAGGTTCATCTCTGCGCCTGTTCTGAAACAGCCTGACATCGACTCTCCTTTCATCTTAGAGGTGGATGCCTCCTCCGTTGGAGTAGGAGCGGTGTTATCTCAGAGGGCTAAAGATGGCCATTTACACCCTTGCAGTTTCTTCTCCCGGAAGTTCTCCCCAGCTGAGCGCAACTATGCCATTGGCGACCAGGAGTTGCTAGCCATCAAGCTCGCTCTAGAAGAGTGGAGGTATCTGTTGGAGGGAGCTTCTCATTCAATCACCATACTTACAGACCACAAGAACCTTTTATATCTGAAAGGCGCACAATGTCTCAACCCTCGTCAGGCCAGATGGGCACTTTTCTTTTCCAGGTTCGACTTTAAACTCCAGTTCTGTCCGGGCTCTCAGAATCGCAAGGCCGATGCCCTTTCCCGCTCATGGGAGCAAGAAAATGAGTCAGAGTCTTCAGACAAGCATCCTATTATAAATCCGTTGGCATTCTCCACGGTAGGGATGGACTCTACGCCCCCATCAGGGAAAAGTTTTGTGAAACCGATGCTAAGGAAGAAGCTCATGCATTGGGCCCATGCTTCCCGTTTTGCCGGACATACAGGTATCCAAAAAACCCTGGAGTTTATCTCTAGGTCCTATTGGTGGCCAACTCTGAAAAAGGACGTCTTGGAGTTTATTGCATCTTGCCCAAAGTGTGCTCAGCATAAGGTATCCCGCCAGTCGCCTGCGGGGCAACTGGTTCCACTATCTGTTCCCCGTCGACCTTGGACCCATTTGTCGATGGATTTTATTACAGATTTACCCATGTGCAACAAGTTCAATACCATCTGGGTGGTAGTTGACCGGTTCACCAAGATGGCACACTTCATTCCTCTCACCGGTCTTCCGTCAGCTTCCAAGTTGGCTCAAGTATTCATACAAGAGATCTTCCGACTCCACGGTCTTCCTGAAGAAATTATCTCAGATCGAGGAGTTCAATTCACAGCCAAATTCTGGCGAAGTTTATGTCAAGTCCTCCAAGTCAAGCTAAAGTTTTCCACGGCTTACCATCCTCAGACCAATGGTCAAACCGAGAGGGTGAATCAGGACTTGGAGGCCTTCCTCCGCATCTATGTGTCCTCCTCTCAAGATGACTGGGTTCAATTACTTCCCTGGGCCGAGTTCTGTCATAACAACCAGTATCATTCTTCATCTGCTTCAACACCATTCTTCACTAACTTTGGATTCCACCCTAAAGTCCCTGAGTTCCAACCGCTTCCAGCAACTTCTGTTCCCGCAGTGGATATCACCTTGCATCAGTTTGCCAATATCTGGAAGAGTGTACGATCAGCTCTGCTCAAGGCATCGTTCAGGTACAAGAAGTTTGCGGATAAGAAGCGTCGAGCAGTTCCTGCTCTCAAGGTGGGTGATCGAGTATGGTTATCCACGAAGAATTTGAGGTTAAGAGTTCCCAGTATGAAGTTTGCACCTCGCTATATCGGTCCTTTCAAGATTGAACAAGTCATCAATCCTGTTGCTTACAGACTCCAGTTGCCTCCCTTCTTAAAAATACCCAGGATATTCCATGTTTCCCTGTTGAAACCGCTGATCCTGAATCGGTTTCATTCCTCACTTCCTCCAACTCCGAAAGTCCAAACTCAACGAGGCGTTGAGTATGAAGTGGCCAAGATCCTGGACTCACGTCACCGTTACGGTCAACTACAGTATCTTATTGACTGGAAGGGTTACAGCCCTGAGGAACGCTCATGGACCAATGCTTCTGATGTCCATGCTCCTGCCTTGGTCCGGAGATTCCATTCCAAGTTTCCTCAAAAGCCAAAGAAGTGTCCTGGGGCCACTCCTAAAGGGGGGGGTGCTGTCACGATCCGGGTATCTGGACGCCATTACTTACCCTCCAGATGCCTCCTGAGGCTGGCTCAGCGTTCCAGGACCGGATCCCATCCGTTACACTGATGTCCACATTCCTGCCTCCTCTCCTGTCACTCTGAGACGCGGTCACCGCGGCGCCATGTTACATCTGGAATGGCGTTCCCCGCGGCCTCCGCCGCTGTCCCTGAGTTCCTGCATGCAGAGTGTCAGAGTGGCGATTACGTCAGCCGCGGCCTCCGCTGTGTCCGCGTGGTTGGATGTGCATCTGTCAGCCTGGCGCCTCCTGTCTCCGGTGGCCGGCGCCGCCATTACTGTTTTCATTACCACATGGATTACAAACCAAACTTCCCTCCAAGTGTCTGCATGGGCGCAGCCATCTTGGATTCTGTCAGCTGATCATTTCCACCAATCTGTTCTCAGTATTGATAATCTGCATAATTGCCTAGCCAATCCCTTCCTTGCTGCAGGTATAAATACACTGTGCCTGAGCAAGGAAGGCGTCAGTGCTTTGGTTGTCAAACCTAGTTCCTGTTTGTCTCTCTCCTGTGATTGTCTTCCAGGTTCCAGCTCCTGTCTCAAGACTTCCACCATAGAGACCCGCACCAGCATTCCACCTGCGGTGTAGCCTGACTCTCCAATCCATTGTGGATTCATCTGTTTCCAGCTACAACATTACCTGCTTCCAGCTCAGCTTCCAGCAGAGTACAGCTTCTCTTAAAGGGCCGGTGTCCTTTCTACACTTTACCACTCTCCACCGGTATTATTATTTCTCCGCTCTCAAGTTCTACATTTCAGTTCATATTTCATCGCTCCCAAGT
Organism: Pseudophryne corroboree; assembly: GCF_028390025.1. NCBI lineage: Eukaryota > Metazoa > Chordata > Amphibia > Anura > Myobatrachidae > Pseudophryne > Pseudophryne corroboree. The sequence continues at coordinate 460,227,476 of NC_086444.1, read as the reverse complement.
TCATTTATTATTTAACTGGTTCCAGCCAGTATTCACTCCGTGCTAACAACAGTCTGGTTCCAGCCAGTATCCACAGCAGCCGTTTTATCTTCAGCAACCCAGCTTTTCCTGGAACACCAGCTGGCACAATCCTGGGTTATCTCCATTGCTACAGTCGGGCCTGGTAAGGACTTTCCATCTAGAAGATTATAAGAACTATCTCACACTACCAGTGCCCTGTGGCTCCTGCCATCCTGTAGTACCCAGGAACTGTATTTATTCTTTGCTGACTTTTACGTTTTCTTTTACTGCTGCTGTGTTGCGGAGTTGTCATAATAAACATCATTGACTTTTTATCCAAGTTGTCGTGGTCACGCCTTCGGGCAGTTATTATTCATGTTACTTACATGTCCAGGGGTCTGATACAACCTCCCAGGTTCCGGTACATCTCAGCCCCTACAACTGAGGCTGCCTCCCGTCAGCTCAGGCCCTCAGTTGTGACACACATATTATTATAATTGTTCTGACTAGCAGTGTTTTTAGTATTTAAAGTGTGCATCTGCATTTTCTCTTTTTTCTGGTAAACATTAAAGTCGAATTCGAGCTTGACAAAATACAAACTCCTTCTTATAGTAACTGCACCCAGTTATACCCCACTTTGCTACATATTATAATGCCTGTAATGGCACAGTGCTACAGATCTTTTCTGTACAAAAAATTAGAGCTGTGCATTGACCTCAGTGTTCTGGTTTTGGTATTAGATTAATTTTCATGTTTTGGTTCTGGTTCTGCAAAACCACCCTTAAGTGTTTGGTTTTTATTTTTATTTTGGATCTGTATTGTTTTGTTTTTTTTTAAATGTTAAAAACAGCTAAAATCATGTAATTTGGGCCTGGTTTTGTTTCCGACAGTATTATTAACCAAAATAATATTAACTTAGAGCAATTTCCAGTCAATTTTGACCACCTCACATCTTACAATATTCTTCACCAATATCTGGATAAACTGAGCAGCAGAGCAGAGGCACAAACACACAGTAGTTATTTCTGTTTAAAAATGTGTTGCAAGGACTTCCGGTTCTAGCGCTGCATGGAGTAGCTGCATCCCACCGGAGCTCCGGGGCCAGCTACCTCAAACCCTGCTAGGGCGTCCTTGCGTAAACCCAACCTATCCCTGAGACCTCTCTCAGCATTACCTGCGCCCCGCAGTGCATGGACCAATACCTTACAGCAGGAATGGCTGGCAAACCTCCCCGCTCCAAGTATGCCTCAGAGCGCCCCGCTGGTCCCAAGATGGCCACTGCTGTGGCTCCAGACGATGACTCACAGGTCTCTGCTTCCCAGCCCTCCACATTGCTGCCTAAGGTACTACCCAAAGTGCTTTCACAGCCCATGGACTCTCATTACCAGGAGGGGTCTGTGCTGTCTTATGCTGATATAGTGAAGGCTGTGAAGGAAACTGTGCAGCCCTTATTACAGGACCAGGCTCATGCTGCTGCGCTCCATCAAGCTGTTCTGGATATCAAAATCCAATGTAAACAGCTGACTAAATGCATTACTCAAATGGAACACACAGCTTGTGTTAATTTTCAAGATATTGCTGACTTAAAAGATGCCTCTGCAAAGCTTCAAAAATCAGATGCCCAGGTGTGGTCTAAGCTGGACGACCTGGAGAACAGGTTGCGTAGAAGTAACTTGCGCGTCATCGGGCATCCCGAAACTCTGCGCGGCCCCGCCTTGCACCTGTTCCTGCATAAGACCCTACCTGAGCTACTGGAAGTGCAGGATGTGTGCAGTGACATGGTAATTGAGAGGGCACACAGAACTGGACCTGCCCACCCATCCTCTCCTTCCTCTAAGCCAAGAGCTGTACTCTTTAAGTGCCTTTAATTATCTCCACAAGGAGGCGCTATGGGCCGCCTCTCGATGAAAGAAAGACCTTGATTGGGAGGGCACAAAAATTCTCATATTCCAGGATTACTCCCCTAAACTCACCAGACTGCGGAAGGCTATTCCCCCCATGTGCACGAGATTGGTGCAGGCGGGGAGCAAATTTGCTTTATTGTATCTAGCCCATTTTCGGATCTTTGAGGGCAATTCCTTCCGCGACTTCAATACTCCGGATGATGCTGTGGTCTTCTTAGAGGGCAAAGTACAGGACGACCATTATTCATAGTTTTTTTAAAGTCTGTTCCTATATTTGTGCGCAAAGATTTTCCTTCCCCCACCCACATGTAGCATCTTGGGTTCTCACTCATCACAGGTTGCCTCTAACTTTCCTATTTGGACTTAGCCCATCTGGACTGTGCCCTCTTACTGCCTGAGCCGAGTCTCATCAGATGGTGATGTATATTGGACATTTATGTGTCCAATATACATTGATGTGTATTTTTTCCTGCGGGTAACCTTGCCTATAACTGAGACATATGTTGTGCCTCTTTCCTTATTTTTATGGGGTTGTTCTAGTTTCATATTTTTATTATTGTTGGTAGCTATGGCTAGGAGACAGTCTAGTCCTTGCCTCATATTCAAGTTTCTTCCTATTCTGACCGTGAAGTCCGGTCTTTTTGATATGGTTAGATATACCCATGTGGATATCTGTTTACCTGTTACTGTTTGTTTTATTATGCTGTCTTGTGTCCCCCGTCCTCTCCCCCCATCTTGTGTTCCCCCTCCCTCTTATTGGTGGCTAATAGTATCTATATGTTTTTCACCTTGTTTGTATGCTGTACTATGTTATTTTGGAGTACTTTATACTTTGTGTCATGTTATGTATTGCCCCTTTTCTGAATGGCCATGGCCTCCCTTGATGTGGGTACATGGAATGTAGGCGGTATTCACTCGCCCATTAAACAAAATAAACTCTTTTTATATTTAGGCAAGCTTTGACTGGACTTAGTCTTTCTCCAGGAGATGCATTTGCTTACTTCGGAAGCACTTAAGCTTAATACTCTCGGCTGGTCAGTGCTTGCTTATGCTCCATATACTTCCAAAGCCAGAGGGGTGTTGGTTCTTGCTAGAAAACAACTGCAGCTGGAGTTTGTCTCATCCATTGTAGATCCTGGGGGCAGGTTTTTTATTCTCCTTGTGAAGATTTTTAATATACTTTATGTTTTTTGTAGAGTTTATGCTCTGAATGTATTCTCCATTTCCTTTTTTCGTAATCTACTGTCTAAACTGCTCCCCTTTGCTGGTATATCACTTATAGTAGGCGGTGACTTTAATATTATAGTTTAATTTTTTTTAGATGTGAGCACACAGTCGTCCTCTCGCTATCCCCTCCCTCCCCCGCTCTGGGTATACCGTTTATAGAACAGCAACTTCAAGTTACTGATATTTGGCGCTTTTTTCACCCTACAGATAGGAATTACACCTGCCTCTCCGCTGCTCATGGTACTCTTTCCAGTATTGATTTTCTCCTGACAGTACCCCCCCCTTTTATGGGTGGGCACCGAACACCCACGAGGCTTGAAAGGAAACAGTCTATGGAAAGCTTGGACTAACCGTGGAGCATGGACATCAGTGGTGTTAACCCAACTCCTCTCCTCACGACCATACCCGGACCAGTCAATCAGGTACTGTAGACGACCATACCAACAACGTGAGTCCAGGATCTTCTCCACCTCGTACTCAACACCCTGATGAGTTTGGATTCTTGGAGCTGCTGGAAGAGCTTTCTGAAAACGGTTAAGAATCAGGGGTCTAAGGAGAGAGATATGAAATGAGTTTGGGATTTTCAAATAAGGAGGCAATTTCAGTTTATAAGACACTGGATTAATCACTCGTTCGACTGAAAACGGACCAATAAACCATTGAGCAAACTTCATAGAGGGAAATCTAAGGCGCAGATTACGAGTAGATAACCAGACTTTATCACCTGGCTTTAAACTGGGAACTGCTCATCTTTTCCGATCAGCAAAGATCTTGTACTGTCGAGATGCTTTCTTAAGAGAAAGATGAATCTTTGCCCAAACCTGAGAGAACTGCTGAAGAGCTGAAGTGGCTGCAGGTACATTGACAACTGGAAGGTCTTGGAAATCTGGAACTCTGGGATGTTGACCGTAAACTGCAAAGAACGGAGTAGTATTGGTGGCTGTATGGTAGCGGAAATCATGAGCAAACTCTGCCCAAGGCAATAAATCTACCCAGTCGTCCTGTGATGAGGAAATATAAAGTCTCAAAAAGGTTTCAAGCCCTTGGTTTACCCTTTTGGTCTGCCCATTTGTTTGAGGGTGATATGCTATAGAAAATTTTAGTTTAACTAGTAAAGCAGAGCATAAGGCCTTCCAAAATCTTGCCACAAACTGAACACCATGGTCAGATATAATTTCCATTGGGAGTCCATGTAACCTGAAGATTTCACGTAGGAATATTTGTGCGAGCTTTGGAGCAGAAGGCAAAATGGGCCATCTTTGAAAACCTGTCAACCACTACCCAGATGGTATCATACCCTTTGGAGGGAGGTAAGTCTGAGATGAAATCCATTGACAGTTGAGACCAGGGAAGACTTGGTATAGAGTTAGGTAACAGTTGACCAGCAGGAGACTGACGAGGAACTTTGTGCAGGGCACACTTGGGACACGAAGCCACGAAATCCTGAATATCAGCTTTCATATGAGGCCACCAATAGGATTGAGGCAAAAACGTATAAGTCTTTAGGACCCCAGGATGTCTGGTAAACTTAGAAATATGAGCCCACGACAGAAGATTCGGGTGGAGCTCAGGAGAAACAAACATCTTGCCAGGAGGCGGAACAGGAGACACTTCTGTGGAAGCAAACACGACAGGATCGAGAACTGGATGAGATTCTTGTTCAGAAGATTCCTTCCTGGAACTCATGGAGCGTGACAAGGCATCTGCCTTAACATTCTGAGAACCAGGGCGGAACTGTAACTTGAAATTAAAACGAGAAAAGAATTAAGCCCACCTTGCTTGATGAGGATTTAAACACTGCGCTGCTTTCAAATAAAGAAGGTTCTTATGGTTGTTGAAGATGGTAATAGGAAACTTTGCACCCTCCAGAAGATACCTCCACTCTTCCAGGGCCAGCTTGATTGCCAGGAGCTCCTGGTCACCGATGGCATAGTTTATCTCAGCAGGGAGAAAAGAATTAAGCCCACCTTGCTTGATGAGGATTTAAACACTGCGCTGCTTTCAAATAAAGAAGGTTCTTATGGCTGTTGAAGATGGTAATAGGAAACTTTGCACCCTCCAGAAGATACCTCCACTCTTCCAGGGCCAGCTTGATTGCCAGGAGCTCCTGGTCACCGATGGCATAGTTTATCTCAGCAGGTAGAAATGTATGGGAGAAAAATCCACAAGGGTGAGTTTTACCATCGTCGCTGGTTTGGGACAACACCGTGCGAACGCCAACTGTTGAGGCGTCCACTTCCAACTCAAAGGGTCTGTTGATATCTGGTTGCTGTAACCCAGGAGCTGAAATGAAAGCTTGTTTAATCTTTTGGAAAGCAGCCAGAGCTTCTTCTGACCACTGAGAAGGATTTGCGCCTTTCCGTGTGAGGCAAGTAATTGGGGCTATCAGGGTAGAGAATACTCTAATGAATTTTCTATAATATTTGGCAAAGCCAGTAAAACATTGTACAGACTTGAGCGATGTAGGAAGAGACCAGTTCTCTATTGCTTCCAATTTAACAGGGTCGATTCGAAGATCTGAACCAGAGATTATATACCTGAGGAAGGGCATCGAAGGAGCTTCAAAAGTACACTTAGACAACTTCCCATAATGATGATTCTGTCGTAGGCGTTGAAGGACCTCTTTTACCTGTTGACGATGAGAGGCTAAATCTTGAGAGAAAATCAGAATGTCATCAAGGTAAACTACCACGTATTTATACAGAACATCTCAAAACATTTAATTGACAAAGTTCTGAAACATAGCTGGGACATTACTTAATCTGAAGGGCATCACAAGATACTCATAGTGGCCGTCACGGGTGTTAAAAACGGTCTTCCACTCATCGCCACTCCGTATTCTAATGAGATTATATGCCCCACGGAGATCTAATTTGGTAAAGATACTGGCTCTTTTAATTCTGTCAAACAGTTCCGTGATTAACGGTAAGGGGTAGCTATTTTTGATGGTAATCTCATTTAAGGTTCTATAATCAATGCAGGAACGTAGTCCTCCATCTTTCTTTTTCACAAAGAAAAACCCTGCCCCTGCTGGAAATGAAGAAGGACGAATTAATCCTTTTTGTAGATTCTCTTTTATATATTCACTCATGGCTTGAGTTTTTGGAACGGAAAGAGGATATGTTCGTTCTCTAGTAGGCATTTTCCCAGAGATCAAATCGATGGGACAATCCGATTTCCGATGGGGAGGCAGAACATCAGCGGCCTTTTCACTGGAGATGTCAGTAAATTCTTTGTAGGCCTCAGGAATTTCACACTGGGGTTTAAACCACAAAGATCTCACGGGACGAACTTGAGCTAAACAGGAATGGAAACAGGAGGAACTCCATGCTGTGAGTTGTAGTGTAGACCAGTCGATTTGAGGGTTATGAAGTTGAAGCCAAGGCATACCCAACATGATCTCATAGGTGGCTTTAACAATGACCAACAATTCAAAGAGCTCAGAATGAAGAAAGCCCACCCCTAAGACTACGGGCTTAGTTTGCTGACTGATGGACCCCTCAGCAATACGGCTACCATACACGGCGGTAAGATAGACTGGGTGAGACAATCTGGAGACAGAAAGATGGATTTTGTCAACTGCAGCCTGTGTAATAAAGTTCCCAGCAGCACCACAGTCAATTAAAGCTGAGAAGGCATGTAATCCACTCTGTGTTTCCAAAGTTACTGGTAAGAGAAGTTCTGGAGAAGAAGCAGCTTTAGATAAGGTTCCAAACTTGACTCCTCCCTTGCAAGTTAGGATCTGGTGTTTCCCGAACACGATGGACAGGAACCAATCATGTGACCAGCAGCAGCACAGTACAGACACAGTCTTTCCCGTAATCTTCTTGACCGCTCCTCAGGAGTTAAGCGGGACCTATTTACTTGCATAGGCTCATCTGAAGTGGAGGAAGAAGGTTGTACTTAAGACATAACTCTGTGCTTGCAAGGATCACCATGAAAACGTTCTCTTGCTCTTTCGCGTAAATGCAGATCCAACTTTACACACAAGGAAATTAACGATTATAATTGCTCTGGGAGATCTCGGGTAGCCAGTTCATCTTTTATACGATCAGAGAGACCGTGCCAGAATGCCGCAACCAGCGCTTGATTGTTCCACTCAACCTCTGACGCCAATGTCTGGAACTGGATGACATACTGTCCCACGGTGCGTGTTCCCTGGCGAATCTGGAGGATGTCAGAGGAGGCTGATGTTGTACCCCCAGGCTCATCAAAGATACGTTTAAATGCAGCTACAAAGTCTGTGTAGTTGTTTAGCAGTGAATCTGCTCGCTCCCATAATGGGGAAACCCAATTCAAGGCAGGGCCAGTCAGGAGAGACACAATGTACGCAAGTTTGGTTCTGGGCATCGGGAAATTGTGCAGCAGCAATTCAAAGTGAACTTCACATTGGTTCAGGAATCCACAAAAGGTTTTAGGATTGCCATCAAATTTACTTGGTGTAGGAAGATGGAGACGAGATCCTAAACCAGGAGCAGAGAGAGAGCCTGAAGCTGTGGCACTGGAAACTGGAGCTGGAGTCGCTGGTGCAGCTGGAACAATAGAACTTGGCAGAGATTGTTGTAAAGTACCCAACCAAGAAGATATGTCTTGTAAAAACTGTATGATCTGCTGTTGTGCAGCCTCTGTACCATCGAGTCGTGAGATTAAGTTCTGAAGAGCCCCTACTCCCACACTCTGACCACCATCCAGGTCCATGGACCTTGGACAAACTGTCAGATCTGTGGTTATGTCTGTCCCCGGAGGGGGCACTAGTGGGTCAGTGGTGGTGCGATAGAGATACCGAGGAGGCTGTAAGAGATTCCTGCGCATGTGCGCAATGATGTTTATTATATGCTCACGAATATATACAGTAATTGAAGCAGATAACTTGGGATGGATGGTACATGGAATGCTGACAATGATGAATAAACAGTCACAGGAATTTAGCTGGTCAGGAAACCAGTGCAGTAATTAGGCAATTAAATACAGGCAATTAACTAGTTTGGAAACTAGTATAGCAGTCAGATGGTGATCACTCCCACAGTTGGTTTGGAAACCAGCAACGATACTCCACACAGTCAGTTTGTAATGTAAAGTACACAACAAAGCAAGGTTAAGCAGGAGACAACTTGAAACACATATGAAGTGGTTGTATTAAGTGCCAGATGCCATAGCAGAATGCTGAATGCAAGTTAACCATACACAGGTGAAGATAATGAATAGCACCTGAAGAAAGTCTCTTACTGCAAAAGGTTGAGGCTGACTGTAGCAGAACTTGGAGCTGAAGTAAATGCTGGGACCTGTAGTTCCACAGGAATACTGGAACCGGGAGTTCACTTGGAGATGCCAGAAATAGGAGATCGCTGGAAACAGGAGATTGAACACTGGAGACTGGAACTGGAAACTGGAGATTGGAAACTGGAGATTGGAAACTGGAACCAGGAGATGTTATGCCGCAATGCAAAGCGTTGTCCAAGGTGATGAGACTGAGACGATGCTTTGGACTTATACCCCCTGGTCGGCAATCATTGGATACTTGGATCATGTGAGCAATAACAGCGCAGGATTGAGTGCTCTCCGGTCAGCTGACCGCAAGTGTCATGGCGGCGCCCATGCTGTGCAGATGGCCGGTACACAGGAGGGCACCCGCAGAATGGACTTCAGGGGTTCACCACAATAGTGGGTACTGCGCTCCACAGACAGGATGCTCATACAGCCGCAGACTGGGGCCGTGACCTCCGGAGGCCTGCGCGCCGGTAAGTGAGACATCACTGAATGCTGATTCCTGACACCGCCTTATTGACTATGTTGCTAGACGGAAAAAACTATTTGCTGCAGATTATAAACTAGCACAAAAAGACACCTTTCAATTTTTTAAGCAGAACCCTCCCGCCCTCTAAAAGGGCTTATTTAGACGCTAAGGTCAAGTTTGATGCCGTCCTCTCTACTCCAGGTGAAAGGCTTACATTTCATAAAAACCATAGGTTGTATAGATTTGGAAATAAGACGGGTAGGCTCCTTTCTAATTTGTTAAAGAGCACCTCCCCTGACTCGCTTATCCAGTCCCTTCACCTCCCAGATGGCTCCTTTTCCTCTACCTCCACGGACATAGCTAAAGTCTTATCTAAATTTTATACTAATCTCTACAATGAACCTTCGGTGGATTTTCAGACTAAGGCAGCTTTCTGAGACGACATTGCTACACCCCTTTTAGATCCGGCCGTGTCGGCAGTGATATGCAATCCCATAACGGAGCTGGAGGTGGGAAGGGCGATTAGACAGCTGAAACCTATTAAAACCCCAGGGCCAGATGGTTACTCAGGGGAATTCTATAAACTCCTCTCATCTAAATTGATCCCCCCCCTCACTAAAGTATTCAACACCATTCTCTTGACACATAACCCCCCCCCCCCCCCGTATTTTACTGATGCGTGGATTCGTTTACTACATAAACCTGGCAAGGACCCACACCTTACTGCCTCTTATAGGCCTATTTCCCTCCTCAATGTGGACCATAAGCTGTTTACCAAGATACTTGCAGATAGATTGAAACCTCTACTCCCCACTATTGTTCACCCGGATCAAACGGGTTTTATTACAGGAAGGCACTCCTCTGGGAATATCAGAACGGTCTTAGCTGCGGTGCACTGGCTGGGCTCTTCTAGCAACCCGTATCCCCAATTTGTGCTTTCTCTAGATGCGGAAAAAGCATTTTATCTGGTCTGTTGGGATCATCTCTATACTGCCTTGGGTAGATTTGGCTTCCCGCTGGGCCAGGTCAGTGTGTTGCAGTTCCTATATTCCACCTCTAGCTCCCACATTTTGTGTAATGGGTATGTGTCTGATCCTGTTGTGATACATAGGGGAAAGAGACAGGGCTGCCCCCTCTCCCCTCTGTTATTTGCAGTAGCTATAGAGCCTTTAGCCATTTCCCTTCGTAGCTTACAAGTATCCGCAGGCATCTGTATTCGAGATCATGAATTGAAGGTAATGCTGTTGGCACGTTTGCTGGATATAGGGTAAATGCTTCTAAAGCTGAGCTCCTTCCTCTTACTCCTGCAGCCTTGTCTCTTTCCTCTTCCCCGGTTTTGTCACAGTTTCAATGTAAAACCTCAAAATTGAAGTATCTAGGTGTTTTTATCTTGACAAACCATTCTAAGTTATACGCTGAAAATTTCCCCCCAGTAAATTCCAAGATACCCCAGTTGCTCCTTTCCTGGATGTCTCTTCCAATATCCCTATTAGGCCGTGCTACGGTATTCAAAAGTATTATCTTCCCGAAGCTGGCGTATGTTCTCCAAATATTACCTCTAAAGCTGTCAAAATCTGACCTTTCTCTCTGCAGCAGGCTGTTTTCAAAATTTCTGTGGTCAAATAAGAAGTCGAGAATTGCACTTCGCAAATTGACTCTCCCCCGTGGTGAAGGTGGCCTAGCTATCTCAGACCTTTTAGTCTTTTCCAGAGCAGTCGCTTTCTGCTATATTTCAGACTGGTTGCTTGGAAACCTGTCCTATGCGAAGCATTGCGAACTACCACATTGAACAAGCCCTGGTCTCCCCCTTTGACTTAAAGGCTCTACTCCACACACCAAAAGTGTAACTCCCACTATCCATCCGCGTGAACCCACTAATTTGGGACTCTTACCTAGCATGGTGGGCAATTAATAAAGCTTTGGGCAGAAACCCTATGTCTTCTCCTTTCATACTAATTTGCGGTAACCCCTGTTTTTTACCCCTGATGGACAATGTAAAATTTTCTCAGTGGGCTCTAAAGGGGTTAATTGCCATTAAGGACATTTTCGATCCTGGAAGGAGTGTTATGTCCTTTACTTGTTTTGTGGAGAGGTATGATGTGTCCTGTTCTGACTTTTTTATGTTTCTTCAGGTACGCCACTACACCCAGTCACTGCCCCCTCCCTTCCCTACGGGACAGGGGCTTGAACCGCAGTCTTTGCTGATCACTAGGTTGTTGAAATCCCCATATAAGACAAACTGGATATGTAGAGATCTTTTATCTATAGATGCGGATAAAGAATGGCAGCCCAGCTTAGTGAAATGGTCAGCCGATCTAGATTTAGATATATCACCAGCTGATTTCCTATGCCCTTTCCCCAAGATCCTTAAATCCCTTCACTCCTCCCAACTGCAGGAAATACATATAAAATTCTTTCATAGGGCATATATCTCGCAGGGCCAGAGGAAACATATGGTCCCAGATGAACCAGGTAATTGTCCTAAATGTAAAGCCCCAACGGCTCTCTTTTGGCACAATTTCTGGCAGTGTCCCAGGATCAAACATTTTTGGCACAAGGTACTGAATTTAATCAACTCCATATTCTCCTTACACCTTCCTTTCTTACCTGCAGTACTTTTTGGTTTAAGATTAGAGAGATGGAACCTACCTGTTATGGTGTCTAGATTTGCCCCTCTCCTCTATATTATTCTTACACTGGCTAAGAAAGTAATTCTTAACCACTGGATTTCGATGTCTCCCCCAGGTTTAGAGCACCTGAAAACTCTATTGCTCAGCACCATATACTTTGAGCGACAGTCTACTCATCCTGAGATAGATCGAAATGCAATCCTCTTTTATAAAAAATGGACTCCTTATTTGGAGCAGTTAGACAGTCCTACCCGCCAACACATTACAAATTTCTTTGATGCATTTTCTAATTCGCTACCTGATTGTTCCTTGTTTTTGTTTTTTTGCTCACCACAGTCCTGGTATTGCTGAGAAAGACTTGATATTGTCTGTTTGTCTCTTCTATATTGTATAAAAGTCTATATGTGGAACTATATTGCCCCCTCACCTCCCCCCACCACCCCTCCCGCCCATCTCTGTTTGTCTTTTGTCTATGTCTTGAGTACTAGTTTTATATTGCATCTGGGTGGCATTTGTATATGCCCTTACCATGATAATGATTTAATGCTGTGGTATCCCTGGACAATTTTTGCTTTGATAAAACGGACGGATGTCTGTTCCACCTGAACAATATAGTTTTTCTATTTTCCCTTCACTCTCGCTGTCGTTTGTTTGATCAGGACACTAACAGTACTGGAACTGTATCTACAGGCTTTCCTTTTACTTTTGATGTGTCTTGTTCTTGTATTATGTACAGGGTATGCCTACCCCACATTTTCTATGTTTGTTATGTGCGGTTTGTTTTAACAAAAAATTGAAATCTCAATAAATATATTTAAAAAAAAGTGTTGCAAATTAGTCACATTTTAGAGCAATAACCAATAAAAATGTGTATGCAAAAAAGACTGTCCCCAGCGCCCCTCAAAAATACAGCCCATTATGAAAAGAAAAGTGGTGCAAGATGGAATTGTCCCTGGGCCCTCCCACCCTTATGTTGTATATTAAAAAGAACATGCACAGTTTAACAAGCCAAGCACTTCAGCGGCAGGGACTGCCACTTTTGTGGATTAAGTTCTTGGTTTGTTTGGGTCCCCACAAACCAATTTTTTTGAAGGACTACCTAAAAAGGAAATATTTCTGTATATCGCGCCAACTGTGAACAGCAGCTTCAGTGAAAAAAAGAACTCCTCACAAGTCCCCAAACAGTCAGCAAAACAAGATATATGATCACCAATGCGCTAGTCACACATGTTCAAAAATAGGTCAAATTGTCTTACATCAAGCAATATTTCCGGAATATTCAACCTTTTTTCCAGAATCCCTCCCAGAATGATCTGGGTGCCGTGCGAGGGAGGACCTTGGTTAGAGATATAGCCTCTTATCCTCACATATGACTCCACCACAGGGATAGATGTTGCAGTTAGTACAGTCAGCGTGTGGCCACTGTATGTGCAACCAAACTAGCTGTTTCCATGTGCTTCTCCCATGCCATAACAGTCATTTGTCATTTTACAATTTAGCAAGAGCCATCACCTGGTAGATGCCATTTGGCATCTACCAGGTGATGGCTCTTGCTAAATTGTAAAATGACAAATGACTGTTATGGCATGGGAGAAGCACATGGAAACAGCTAGTTTGGTTGCACATACAGTGGCCACACGCTGACTGTACTAACTGCAACATCTATCCCTGTGGTGGAGTCATATGTGAGGATAAGAGGCTATATCTCTAACCAAGGTCCTCCCTCGCACGGCACCCAGATCTTTGAAGGACTACCGCCAATCATTAATGAGGAGGTTGAGGATGAGGGAATTGGTGGTGGAAATTGCATGGGCTGGTCCAAACTGTTGGTAGCTGATATTAGACTGCTTGTTATTGTTATTATTATTATTATTATTATCATTATTATTATTATGATTATTATTATTATTCAAATTATTATAATTTTGTAAAATAAATATCATGAACTCGCCTCAAATGACGTTACATGGATGAGGTGCCTAGATGGTTAACGTCCATACATCTACTAACTTTGGTCTCACAAATTGAGCAGATGCCTTCACAAATGTTGGTAGAATTTGGGTAAAAATAATCACACACCCAAAAAGCGGCTTTTTTGGTCTTATGCCCAGGCATGACAATGTGCAATAACTGCTGCCATAGTGGCTGACTGACAGAAACAACATCATCAAAATCCTCATCATCAATATCCTCATTAGTGTCAGATAGTGCACAAATATCCCCCTCATCATGCTGCACTTCCACACTTGCTTCCTCAATTTTTATTATATAATCATCACCATCTTTATTTGTACTGCTCATCCCCACATTTGCAGAGGATGTAGAAATGGTGGAAGTAGGCTTCTCTATGGATACAGTGATATACTCTAATGTGAACACCCCTAGACTGTTCTCAGGGATTTGTGAACACACAGTTCAGCCTTTGTGTCATTATTTTATTTTATTCACTGATTTGTTGGTTTTAAAGGTAACTCCTCTACCTCTTTTTTTAACATTGTGAAAAATTTGAATTTCAGGTGCCGTTTTTTTTTTAACTTTCTGCTCCCTGAACCATCTTTATTAGATGTTGTAGTATTACCATGATTGGAAGCAGCCACAACACTAGTACTTGGTTGCTACTCCTGCTCTTCCATCATCTGATAGTGATCCATATCAGCTCATAGGGGGAGATTCAATTGTTTGAAAAGTCAGTTGGGCATCTGTTTTTTCCTATCTAATAGACAGGAAAAAAACAGACACCCAACAGACTTTTTAAACATTTGAATTCCCCCCATAGAGCTTACTGTATATTATTAGTGCAGTGGCATGGCACCTACTGAGCATTATTGTAACACAGTGCCACTGCCTTACCCTGAACACACACTAGTTTTAGAGAGAAAAAAACAATTTTTTCTGTTTTTTAACAAATGACAAGAACTTCATACTTAGACTCACACAGCATTTATATTCTTAACGTAGTGGCATTGCACCTACTGAAAGTTATTGTAACACAGTGCCACTACTTGGCCCTGAACACACAATATTTAGATAACAAACAAAAACTTTTTTCTGTATCTTAACAAATGACAACTTCACACTGCGACACACACATCTCTTATGTGTTTTGTTTATATTTATTTTTTACACACCGCTGCAACTCACTGTGCTTATAGTAATGTTGGCACACTAGCACTTTTGGAAAATGGCACATACCAAAAACTTTTGCAGGCAGTTATGGCACCAGTGTGCACCAATAAAGGGTTAATGCTGCCCTGTATTACTATTAGGAGCTCTGGGCTGCACTATGGGAACTCTGGGCTGCATTGTGGACAGTTAGAGCACTGGTATGCTCCAGTAAAGGGTTAATGCTGCTCTGGGCTGCACTGTGGGCACAACACCAGTGTGCACCAATGGTTAATGCTGCATTGTATTGGGCTCAGCACAAGTGTGACTATGCACCATTAAAGGCAAGGGGTTAATGTTTAAAGAAATGCTGCCCTGTCTGTATTATTTAGGAGCTCTGGGCTGAGTGCACCATTAAAGGTCAGGATTTAATTATATAACGCTGCTCTGGCAGTCTAGTGTGCTCTGCGACCAGCATCCTGTGTGATATGGTGCCTGAATCACTGCGAGAGGGACTTACTGTATATCAAACCCAAAACACACAAGATATGATGCCTGGAACATGACATTTTGCCTAGTTTTATCCAAGTCCGGCAGGGAAACTTGAGCCATGGCTCAGATTCACTAGGAAACTGTAAATTTGGGCAGTTTCGGTTTCTGAAAATTTAACCCACTCACTTCCATACAAGTGAATTAAAACGATGATCCTGCTTTTAGGTTAAAATGACTATACTGAGCAGAAAAACAGATCATGGCACTGGATCCTTACAGGCACAGGGAAACTTCTCCATTGGGTTATCACATGAGCGCAATAAAGTACAATTCTGTCTTTCATTTTTCCCTACTTATTTGAATTTCCACCCAGAAACATAGTTTAGTTTTAGCCTTTTATTTTACTTACGATTTCATAATAAGAATACTTAGAAGTCTTTAAAAAAAAAAAAATTGTACAGCATAGAAACTGTTGTAAAATGAAGAGTGAACTACTTAAGATTAAAAATGCTACTTACATTTCATTATCATAATACAAAATTCAATCATAACTGTAAAATTGTATTATTGTTTTTACGTTTTGTTCTAAAGGCAAAAAGTTGTGGACATTGGCCAATCAAGTGGTATGCCCCAGAATGTATTAACTACTTCAAATTCTCAAGCAAAAGTGATGTGTGGAGCTTTGGTGTTCTTATGTGGGAGGCATATTCATATGGTCAAAAGCCATATAAAGTAAGTTAACCCATTTATGGATTTTTTTTGTACTTAAAACACTTAAAAAAAACAATATTGGTTGCTTCAACTTTTTTTTCATTTATTTCATTTATAAATAAACACTATCATGAAGCCATTAACATAATGTAGATAAGGTGATAAATAAGAATTTTACTAAAAACTAAAAATGTAGTTTTGGGTGAAGTTCAACAAATTGTGCTATAATGAAAAGAATTCTGCTTCCCTGATATTATCAACGTCCAGTAATCAGGTTACCTTTCCTAATAATGCTTACCTGTTTGAAACATGCAATGATATTGGCTTTTAAGCTTAAAAACTTCTTTGTAGGGAGTGATAACATAATTGGGTATTTTTCGAAAGTGTGTCCTAGTAGGAATGCTTTGCTGGTCCATGGGTGGGTATGGCCCAGTGCATTGTTTTGCACAGGGCCTACAATGCTGTTAAGACAGCCCTGGCTAATTTCACTAGTGATACTTGTTAGATATTGGAATCTGGCTATGTCAGATTCACCTTGCTGGGCATTCTGTTTACACTTGCAGTACCATGTTTCCACCACTGTTTTGTTGTTCAGTGATATTGGTGGTCATTCCGAGTTGATCGCAGCCAGCAACTTTTTGTTGCTGCTGCGATCAACTAGTACATGCCTATGGGGGAGTGTATTTTAGCTTAGCAGGGCTGCGTTCACTTGTGCAGCCCTGCTAAGCTAAAAAATTTTCAAGCAGAACAAGACTAGCCCTGGACATACTTACCCTGTGCGTCGATCACAGCGATGCTGGGGCCGGTTTTGACGTCAGACATCCGCCCTCCGTTCTGCTGGACACACCTGCGTTTTTTTCACCACTCCTCGAAAATGGCTCCAAACTGTCTGGTGACGCCCAGGAACGCCTTCTTTCTGTCAGTCTTCTTGCAGTCGGCTCTGCGACCGATTTCTTTGTTTGCCGCGACGTAACCCGGTGACCCCCGTCGCCGGGCAACAACGCACGTGCGCAGTGCAGCCTCCGCACATGCGCATTCCAGACCCGTTCGCACCGCAGCGACAAACCGATGCATGCGAACGGGTCAGAATGACCCCCATTGTGCAGCTTGCTGCAAAAGTGTGTTGCTTTATGGGCCTAATTCAGATCTGTTCACTTGCTAGCGTTTTTCGCTGCGCAGCGATCAGTGCACTACTGCGCATGCATATGCACTGCAATGCGCAGGCGCATCGTACGGGTACAAATCGGATCGTCGCTGTGCGGTGGATTTAACGAAGAATCCATTCGCACAGCCGATCGCAAGGAAATTGACAGGAAGAAGGCGTTTATGGGTGGCAACTGACCGTTTTCAGGGAGTGTCTGGAAAAACGCAGGCGTGTCCAAGCGTTTGCAGGGCGGGTGTCTGACGTCAATTCTGTCCTCGAACAGGCTGAAGTGATCGCAGCGTCTGAGTAAGGTCAGACCTACTGTACTCAGAAACTGCACAAACTGTTTTTGTAGAGGGCGACTGCACATGCGATCGCATACTTGCACAGCTAAAATACACTCCCCTATAGGTGGCGACTATCTGATCGCAGCACTGCAAAAAATAGCTAGCAAGCGAACAGATCTGAAGTAGGCCTAATGTTTGTTTGGAGTCAAGTAAAGTTGATAGCAGCATGTTGATCTCAGCTCCTGGTCTCCATGTCTGTTTGTGTCAATGAGCACTTACACAGACACCACAATACTAAGGAGTAAAACATGCACTGTCAGGGGTTCCTGAAGACTGAGCAGGGAAAAACTTGTGTAAAGACAAAAACAGAAATAAACAGAGTCAATATATCAGATGGAGCTCCTTTATTTTACCCTAGTGAAACAATCTGGTAGATGCTAAAATGAAATAAATGTACCGCATTACACCACATAGGGCGGTATCCTATTACCTGCGACGAAGCATGGGGAGTGATTTTTCCTGATGCTTCACCAAATATTTTTTTTTACGGGATATCCAATTACTGTAGCTTTCCTGTAAAAAAAAAAAAAAAAAGGTTTTTGTGCGAAAACACACAGGTTCAGTGAAACCTGTGTGTTTTTGCTGACGAGGACCCAAAAAGCCAGCGCTTATCTGGGATTTTGTTTTGCCTGCCTGAGGCAGGTGAAACAAAATCCAGATAAGCCACGGCAACCCATCAGTGTCCCATGCCCACCGCAGCAGCAACAGGCTAGGACTGCAGTGAGGTTGCCCGGGAGCCGGCACCCGTGACTCCCGGCAGGGAAGCCGGAGCAGCACTGTGACCCGCATCACCCCTCTTCTCCCACCTCCGGCGGCAGTCAGATGATATGGGAGTGGTCATGTGACCTGGGGAACAGGAGGTGCAGCACTACCATGTCTGCACCAGGAGCTGCCAGGAGCCGGCACCCGGTGCAGTAACACAATAACCCTGATAAACTGCAGCTCATTACTGACTGATGCATATTAAAAGATTTACAGGTCTTGAGATCCTGTTAAGAGACCTGTAAAGCATGCACTGTTAGGATTTCATGAGAATAGGAGTTGGGAAACAAAATTAGATACTAATTAGTTAAAAAACTGTATTTGTATATTCATGGTTAAATTATGCCTCATTGTGCTGCACTGTATGCAGAGACACAGGGGGTCATTCCGAGGTGATCGCACGGTAGCAGTTTTTTGCAGCCGTGCGATCAGATAGTCGCTGCCTATGGGGGAGTGTATTTTAGCTTAGCAAATGTGTGATCGCATGTGCAGGGGAGCTGTGCAAAAAGTTTTTGTGCAGTTTCTGAGTAGCTCTGAACTTACTCAGCCACTGCGAACAGTTCAGCCTGTCAGGTCCCGGAATTGACGTTAGACACCCACCCTGCAAACGCTTGGACACGCTTGCATTTTCCACGGCACTACCAGAAAACGGTCAGTTGCCACCCAGAAACGCCTTCTTGCTGTCAATCACCTTGCAATCGCCACTGCGATCGCTTTCTTCGTAAGGTCCCACACTGCCCGGCATCTCTTGTTGCCGGGCAGCGACGAGCCTGCGCATTGCGGTTGTGGCACATGCGCAGTTCAGACCCGATCTCACCGCTGCAAAAAACTGCAGCGTGCGATCAGGTCGAAATGACCCCCACTGTTACCAAAGAATTTAATGAGTGTAATCAACTTTTTAATTGACCATTATTTATGAAGAACCAACATAATATGCTGTAGTTTATTGACTCATTCATTAAACTAACATATATCTATCAGTATGTTCTGGGCTGTGGGAGGAAGTTTTCGGAGGGAACCTATGGGCACATGGGAAGAACATAAGCTTCAATCAGACGGTTCCTGCAACCATGCCACCCTATAATATGTTTTTTTATTACGACATGTTTTTTCTTAGGGAATGAAAGGTGTAGAGGTGGCAAAGATGATTGAAAGTGGAAACAGATTGGAATGCCCATCCAGGTGCCCACCAGAAGTCTATGATCTCATAAAATTGTGCTGGACATACAAGTGAGTAGCAAGCTCAATGCATTTCAGAGTGGTATCAATTTTATATTCTTCAATATATGATGATACCAAATTGTGTAAAGTTATAAATGCAGAGGGGGATGCTGAGTCGCTTCAGAACGACTTAGTTAAATTAGAAGCTTGGGCAGCGAAATGGAGAATGCACTTCAATACAGACAAGTGTAAGGTAATGCACTGTGGTAGCAAGAACAAAAATAACACCTACCTACTAAATGGGGTAAAATTAGGGATTCTGTACTGGAAAAGGACTTAGGTGTCCTCATAGATAGCAAACTAAGCAGTAGTACCCCAAGTAGGACTGCAGCAAAGAAGGCTAATAAGATATTAGCATGCATAAAACGGGGAATTGATGCTAGGGACGAGAGTATTATACTCCCATTATATAAATCACTTGTGAGGCCACACCTTGAATACTGTGTACAGTTCTGGGCACCTTACTACAAAAAGGATATCCTGGAGCTAGAAAAGGTTCAAAGGCGGGCAACCAAACTAATTAAGGGTATGGAGACGCTGGAATACGAGGAAAGGCTTGCAAGACTAGGCATGTTTACACTGGAAAAGAGGAGATTAAGAGGGGACATGATCTACATTTACAAATATATAAGGGGACATTATACAGATCTTGCGCAGGACCTGTTTTTGGTTAGATCAACACAGAGAACTCGTGGACACTCGCTCAGGTTAGAGGAGAGGAGATTCCGCACAATACGGCGTAAAGGCTTTTTTACGGTAAGGACGATACGTGTTTGGAATTCCCTGCCTGAGGGAGTTGTAATGGCAGACTCAGTCAACACCTTTAAGAATGGGTTAGATAAATTCCTAATGGATAAGGATATCCAGGGTTACGGGGCATAGTCACGCACTATGGTTATTATAAAAGAGGGGTAAAACGTAACGGCAGTCATCAACTTCAGTCAAAATTTTCTACAAAATAATCGTGCATAGGAGACCACAAATAGGTTGAACTCGATGGACAATTGTCTTTTTTCAACCTTAGATACTATGTTACTATGTAAAGTAAATTAAAAAAGTAGAATATGTTTGACAGCCCTTTTCCCCTTATTTTTATTAGTTAGTCAAATATTCAGTATTTTTTTTTTTCAATATTGCAAGAACCAGCACTAATTAGTACAGGGGGAATTCCAAATGTGATAGTAGCTGTACTAATTTGAAGGTGTTGGGTGCACGTGTACACAAGTACAGAGCAAAGGGGCTGATTCAGAGATTGAGTCATCCGAGCGTAATGTAATCACGGATGCATTGGGAGGCGGCCCATCACACATACTGGGTGGGCTTGTCCTGTGCTGGGTGGCATGGCCGTAACTAGGGGGAGGGTGCTAAGGTGTCACATGCCTCGGGTGCCGAAAGGAGGAGGCGCTGAAAACTCTGCCCTGCTCCTAAATTCGGCCAGCTGCTCTTTCAGCGGACAGGCAGCTCTGAGGGAGACTCGGGAGCTACACATTCTCGCGAGAACACCGAATCCCAGAAGTCCCACAACTGCCGGTGGTCTCGGGCTGTGTCCACACAGATGCGCAGGATTGTGCACACCGGAACCAGCCGAAAGCAGCAACAGCAGCTGGCAGTACATGATTGGCCTAGCTGGAGATGAGCATGTGCACCAGGATGCGCATCAGCCTGGCCTTGATGTGAGCTGACAGGTGGAGAGAGCAGAGGGAACCTGGGGGTGAGCATGTCCCTGGCCACTGCCACCAGTGCCAAGCAAGTGTAAGTGCCCTCCAAGTCCTGTCCACAGTGCGGCCAACAGGTGAGGACCGCTAGCGATGCCCACAGTCCAGGTACAGCCTCCTGCAGGACCTGTGCATTGCATGGCATGGCAGTCCTGCCACCCCTATACCTGCCTTGCACCACACAACTTATTGAAGGATTATGTAGGAGTGCATGCCACTTCTCTCTCTCTCTCTCTCTCTCTCTCTCTCATCTTTCCCTTCTCTCTCTCTTTACTCTCCCATCTTTCCCTTCTCTCTCTCCTCTCTCTCTCTCTCCCATCTCTCCCTCACAACTCTCTCCCATCTTTCTCTCCTCTCTCTCCCTTTTCTCACCCATCTCTCTATCCTCTCTCTCCCTCTCCTCTATCTAGCTCTCTCCCTCACCCCTCTCTCTATCCCTTTCCTCCATCTCTTTCCCTCGCCCCAGTCTCCTCTCTCCTATCTCTCTCTCTCTCTCCCTCCCACCTTTCCCTTCTCCCTCTCTCTTCTCTCCCATCTTTCCCTTCTCTCTCTCCTCTCTCTCTCCCATCTCTCTATCCTCTCTCTCCTCTATCTAGTTCTCTCCCTCACCCCTCTCTCTATCCCTCTCCTCCATCTCTTTCCCTCGCCCCAGTCTCCTCTCTCCTATCTCTCTCTCTCTCCTTTCTCTCACTCTCTTCCCCCATGGGGTGACGTTATGTTAATGAAGGATACTACTGTGCAGTGTAATTAAACTACTGCGTGGCGTAGTTTAAATGTTTACAACTTTTTTCATTTTTAACCTTTAATTTCTGTTTTTATTATTATCATTATTATTATTATTTGCCTTTTTTGGGGGGATGAGGGGAGAGGGGGTGTCAAATTACTGCATTGTCCTGGGTGCCGAAAATCCTAGTTTTGGCCCAGTGGGAGGCAGGGCTGGATTAATAATGGGGCTGATGGAGCTGCAGCTCCAGGCCCACACCCCAAAATAGGTCCACAGTTTCTGCTGCAGCAAGTCTGTGCTGCGTCCTAGGCCCTGCTATCAGTCCGCCCTTCTCCTCCAGCATTAATAACTCCCCTCTCCGGCCGTGGCGCCAGTCTAAAGCTGCTGTGGTTGCCGGCATACTGGCATATACGTTTATGATAGCGGTGCTCCCTACACCACATATTGACTGGGACCCCGACGCCTCCTCAGAGTGCTTGATGTCAAATGGTGCCTCCCTGCTAATGACACGCCCAGATCCCCGGACTTCACACCACAGCACCTGCCGCCTGTTATCGCAGAGATGGGGAATGGACGAGCAGAGTGTGTGTTGCTGCGGGGGGTAATGCCTGGATGCTGCACACATTTTACAGGTGAGTGTGCTCCACTGTGCGGTGTCCGATGCAAGCTAGGGGCTTGCACCGGACATACACCTCCCAGCCCAGTGATGTGTGTGTGATCAGGGTGTCACCACTTCGCGCTGGTCACATCCACCAGGACCCTCATAGAGTGCACTGCCCTATCTATCCTCTTTTCTGTTCACTATGTCTCCGCTCCCAGAGTCCACCCCCTCCATTACTTTTCCTTCACTCCTCCCTCAACTCGTCACTGTGGACTTTTGTCAGGCACACAGCCCAAGAAAAATACTGAATCTCTAAATCTCTATATTCCCATCTCTCTATGCGCTCCCTACCACACCGCGTCTCTCTATGCCCTCCCTCTCACCCTGCATCTCTATGCCCTCCCTCTCACCCCGCATCTCTCTATGCCCTCCCTATCACCCTGCGTCTCTATGCATTTCCTATCACCCCACGTTTCGCGATGCCCTCCCTACCGCACTGCATCTCTCTATGCCCTCCCTATCACCCCGCGTCTCTATGCCCTCCCTACCACACCGCGTCTCTCTATGCCCTCCCTATCATCCCACGTCTCTCTATGCCCTCCCTATCACCCCGTGTCCATATACCCTCCCAACAACACCACGTCTCTCTATGCCCTCCCTATCACCCCGTGTCCATATACCCTCCCAACAACACCACGTCTCTCTATGCCCTCCCTATCATCTCTTGTCTCTATGCCCTCCCTACCACACCGTGTCCATATACCCTCCCTACCACACCCCGCGTCTCTATGCCCTCCCTATCACCCCACGTCTCTCTATGCCCTCCCTACCGCATGTGTCTATCTATGCCCTCCCTATCATTTCGCATCTCTCTATGCCCTCCCTATCACCCCGTGCCTCTATGCCCTCCTTACCGCACTGCGTCTCTCTATGCCCTCCCTATCACCCCGCGTCTCTCTATGCCCTCCCTATCACCCCGCATCTCTATGCCCTCCCTACCGCACGTGTCTCTCTATGCCCTCCCTATTATCCCGTGTCTCTCTATGCCCTCCCTATCACCCCGTGTCCATATGCCCTCCTTACCGCACCACGTCTCTCTATGCCCTCCCTATCGCCCCGCATCTCTCTATGCCCTCCCTATCACCCAGCATCTCTGTGCCCTCCCTACCGCACGCGTCTCTCTATGCCCTCCCTATCACCCTGCATCTTTATGCTCTCCCTATCATCCCACGTCTCTATGCCCTCCCTATCATCCCGCGTCTCTATGCCCTCCCTATCATCTCGCGTATCTCTATGCCCTCCCTCTCACCCCGTGTCTCTATGCCCTCCCTACTGCACCATGTCTCTTTATGCCCTCCCTATCACCCCGCATTTCTATGCCCACCCTACCGTCCCCTGCCACCCCTTGTCTCTCTATGTCGTCCCTGACGCCCGCATCTCTATGCCCTCCCTACCACCCTGCATCTCTATATGCCCTCCCGACCACCCTGCGTCTCTCTATGTCCTCCCTACCACCCTGTGTCTCTCTATGCCCTCTCTACCACCCTGCGTCTCTCTATCCCCTTCCTACATCTCTTTATTCCCTCATTACCACCCAGCATCTCTATATTCCCTGCTCGCTATCCTGTATCATTATATTCCCTCCCTATCACCATGCATGTCTGTCCTTCTACATGCCGGAAGCGGCGTGGCCTATGGGAAATGGTGCGCGGCCTCGCGGCAGTGCTGCAATCATGAGCCACGCACCCATTTTCTGTTACTGTGGGGGCATGCCCCCAGTACCCCCTGTCTCCCATGTATAGGATGCACACCATGTTTATTCACCACAGCTCTGCTAACAGAGCAGCAAGTGGCAGGAGCCTCCCAACTGCCCTCACCACCACCACCACCGTGGGACACTGCTGCCCGCAGGTGAGACAGTGGGGCAGTTCCAAAAATACGGGACTGTCCCACAAAAATTGGGATAGTTGGGAGGTATTTAATAGGCTCTGCAGAAATTTCATCTCCAGGCCCATGAAGACCTTAATCTGGCACTGGTGGGAGGCCCCCAGCATGTGAGGAGATGGACGCAGATCTGGCTGCGTGTGCAACGATCTGCGTCCATCTCTGAATAAGGTCCTATGTACTTGACAACAGCATAATCCCAGCACCATTACATTAAGTTGAATTCATTAAAGTGCTAAATAAAGCATTTTATCATTGTTGGCAGTATTGCTGTAAACATGCATATTTATTTACAGGCCAATTCTGTTAAAAGTGTAAAGTTGGGCATTCTGACAGAAATCATAAGCATGCAGAATATTGCACAAAGCACCTTTACAGTCATCAGGAAGGATGATGGATGTGTGAAAGTGTTTGGCATATATAAATGGGTGCATTTGTGCTTATAAAAGTGCTGCACATCTCTTCTGATTCCTTAATGTAAATCATACTTACCGACAATCTGGCTGCCCCCTCCGGGAGGAGGCAGCCAGGTCGGAGCAGCAGGAGCGTGGCGATGAGGCAGGATGACGTTTAGGGCATTGCAAGGCAGGGGGCGGGGCCAGGAACGCGTGAATGGCATCATCTGACCCAAAGACCGCCCACTTTGAACTGCACCTTTGGTTTGCTAGGGGATGCGGGTGGTGGGCGCTCGGCCGGTAGACTTGCTCACTCTTCCCGGGGGGCCGGGAGCGCCACACGATTTTCGGGAGCCTACCGGCCATTCCGGGAGAGTAGGTAAGTATGATGTAAATGTGTCACTCATTATTTTTCTAATAGTACCCTTTAAAGTGCAGATGGTGGCCTAAGTGTAAACTGTACTGATAAAAAGGAGGCCATGCACTTATATACAGAGCAATTATTCATAATTTCTGTTTACCAAAACGTTTCCACCTTATATTAATATTTATTAAAGAGTAAATGTAACAAAATGTGTTTATTTTGTCATATGATGTCTTCCATTACATTTTACAGATATGAAGATCGTCCAGCTTTTTCCAGTGTTGAGCTTAAACTACGAAACTATTACTATGACATTGCCCAGTAATTGTTTATGAGAAAATCTCAGTAAATGGACGAAGCTTCCCATACACAAATTAAAAGTTGTTGTTGTTTTTTTTAAAGCAATGTTTGTATTTACTGTTTATTGTACAAAGAAAAAAGAAAGTCCTTGCAGTGAATTCTTTTTCACCAAAGTGTGGCATGACGCTGAGTTACTCTGGACTAGTTTAAAATGTTGTTACTATTTGTAGTGCGGAGTGTTTAATGTTCTATTTTTTATGATAATATTGCAGGTCAAAACAAATTTATCCTTAATAAATTAGTTATCCTGGTTTATTTCTATTACTCAGAGTCTTATTAGAGCAGTGTGTGTACTAGGGTAGGGCACACAGAGAGAGCTATCTATAACGGCTGCTTGCTGATCACTGCAGCGGTGCAGCAGTACTAAGTCATACCAGGTGCCCGAAGGCAAAATAGATTGTGGTGCCCAAAACATAGCTTTGATACCCCCCATCCCCCCCTAAAAGATTTATCATAATAACTAGTGCATTTCCTTAAAACAGCTTCTGCTCTGCTTTCTTTCATCATATAAGACACAACAGCAGAGCTGTAGCTCAAAATCAGTAAACACTTTGATCTGTTATTATACAGTCACATTCCAAGACTCTTCATCTGAAGGGGGCTGCGAAGGGGGTTTGTGAACCTGGACAGCAGTAACTGCGGCAAATCACTTTGACATGAATGGAGAGAGATCTGTTCTAGTTCAGCAGCCCCCTAGGTCTTTCCTTCTTGGTGCCCCTTTGACAGCCGAAGCTGGGTGGCAAGTACCTCCAATGTCTCTGGATGTTAAGCTACTGATTCTGTGGGGTCTGGGAGCTGCTACTACTCTGGGAGCTGGAGAGACACTGCAGGGCTAGAGCTGGAGAAACAAGAGAGGATGATGCTGAAGGGAACTGGAAGGAAGTGGCTGGAGATTATTCTGGCAGGATTACTGGCAAATTGCTACCTCATTTATCCCCCCAGCTGTGATACTGTGCTTTTTCGCCTCTGGGCACCTGGTATGAACTCCTGCCCCTGTATTAGAGATGTATATAAATTATGCTTTTCAGATCCCACATGCTCAAGAAATGCATAAAATCTGGTCAGCACACCTACAAACTGTTAGGTAAAATTAATTTTAATAGTAAAACTGGCCTGTCTGTGACTTATGTGACTTTTACATTGTTACACTCAGTTTCAGTCTGTGGCAGTGAGAGGGTTGCATGCATTTTTGCAGAGATCTGGACTAATGTTAGACAATGTCTAGTTCGACAGTCAATATGTTGACCCCATATGGTTGACATGCATTAGGTCTACAGTCACAAAAGGTTGACTTGAACAAAAGGTCGATCTATTAAAGGTCGACACTGGAAAAGATTGATATGGAAAAGAGGTCGACAGGTTCAAATCGTTGACACACTTATTGTCGAGGTGTTTTGGGGGGGATTTCATATTTTTGGACTTTTTTTTATCCTTGGCAATCCACGTTGCAAATGATAACCTTTAGTAACCTTGTGTCGAGTAAAGTGGAGCGAGACATCACATCCGAAGTGTGGCCAGTGAAGCAAGCCTGCAAGGGGCTGCATTTCTAAAAATGGTGGTACCAGATGGAAAAACTATTCACGCTAACTCAAAATTTTTTAAGAAAAAGTGTTGACCATTATTGAGTTGACCATTGCCATGTAAACCTTTTGATCCTATCAACCTTTTGTCCATGTCTACCTTCTCCAGTGTCAACCTTTCATAGGTCGACCTTTTGTCCATGTTGACTTTTTGTCAATATTGACCTAATGCATGTCAATCATATGGGGTAAACCTAATGACTGTGGACCTAGACATTGTAGATGTTGTATACCACACCCATTTTTGCATGGTGCCCTAAATGTTTCTGAAGATTTATGAAGGCTATCCTAAACAGTGAATATGGATGGGCTGAGTTTAAATTACTCTACATCGTATCTCTCATATCATACGGTAGAGGCTGAAGGTCAAAGGACTTAGCAAACCAAATACTCATTGGCAAAAGACGACATGACTTTCACAGAGCTATGCTTTACCCAAAAATTATACTGTCAATTAGAGTCTATTGCCCTTAATGCTAGCCACACAAAGGCCAATTATGGCGTTCTCCAGTAAGAAACTGTGCCAATTTTTTGGAAAAAACTTTGGACAAGATGTAAATATTCAGTGCATGGGCTAAGCACGCTGGTAGAGACTTTGGCACACAGGCCAACAGTGTCATCTTCTATCTCCATTTACTAAAATGTTTGTTTTAAGTAGGGTCAGAGTATGAGTTTAAAGTCATTAAATATTTAAGATAAGTAGGAATACCAACATAACTTATTATTAAAAGAAAAAGATTTATTTAAGTTTAAGTACAAGTTAGTATACAGGTATAAGTGATTGGAAACAAAGTTTGAAAACCCAACATAAAGCCATCAAGGGAAATCACTAAAAGACATCAGAGAATTCACTGGAGAGACTTCAAAGAACTTCAGGCTAGCCCGCCTCATACATTGGTGCCAGAGTATTCATATTGGGGGTAATTCCAAGTTGATCGCAGCAGGATTTTTGTTAGCAGTTGGGCAAAACCATGTGCACTCATAGGTGTGCGCAGGGGGGGTGCCTGGTGCGCACAGGCACCCCCTAATGTCCGGCACCCCGATCTCACATGCCTGATGCAGCGATCGCCGAGCAGGCTGATTACTGTCCCCTCTGCACTGCACCCTGTCAGGACTGCATTACTGACCGGACGCCTGGGTTAATCAAGGGTGCCACTGACACCGGCTTTCAAATTCCCAGCTCCACCTCCATGTATTAAAACAGTGTGATGTGACATGATTACGTCATGCTGCTCGCATGCCCATCCGTCACACCCGCCACACGCCCACCTCTCTCCTTCTATGCTATGCCAACGCCAGCCACTGATGAGGAGCAGCATGCAGCCAGCGTTCCTCTTAGGAAGACAAATTCAATACTGGCAGACGGCCGGCAGCAGCATGGACACGTCACTTATTTTTCCAGCAGCGGCAATACTAGTCTGCGACTGTCAGTGTCAGTGAGAGACTGACTTGTAAGTAAGCTGCTGCATCTTGCAGGGGAAAGAGAGGGAGAGCCAGACCAGGCTGAGGAGGAACAGTGTAATTGCAGTGAGTGCCATCAGGGGTGTTTGTTTGGAGCACACCACAACATCTGACAATGTATCTGCTTTATTAGGATTGGTACAGGTGGATATTTTATATGCGTTGACCATCAATAGATGGTGCTAGATACGCCCAGACACACCCCTCCGACGGTGCACCCCCTAATAAAATGTGCTGCGCACGCCAGTGTGTGCACTGCAGGGGAGGCAGATATAACATTTGCAGAGAGAGTTAGATTTGGGTGGGTTATGTTATTTCTGTTCAGGGTAAATACTGGCTGCTTTATTTTTACACTGCAATTTAGATTTCAGTTTGAATACACCCCACCCAAATCTAACTCTCTCTGCACATGTTATATCTGTCCCTCCTGCAGTGCACATGGTTTTGCCCAACTGCTAAAAATTTTCCTGCTGCAAACAACTTGGAATTACCCCCATTATACAATATGTAATTATTATACATAACAGTGCTTAGCAATAGTAGCACATGTTAGGTAACTTTGTAAGAGGTCTAACTTACTCAAGACCAAAAATCCACCCAAAAAATTATGAGGTATTTCAATACATCCTATATTGGTAAGCAGTACCTTACAGTTGTATTTGCAAGCTTCTCTGTTAAACCTTCGAAACACAATATTTATTAAGATTAGACCATAATAGTGTGGAATAGAAACATATTAGTTACAATCAAACCTTGAAAAAAATGATAGTGAAAGTTTGAAATTTTATATGTGTGTGTATATATATAATCTGTGTATGTATATATATATCCTGGGGAGTCCTGCACTCTCATCTCATCAGAATCAACTTGGTGGGTGCTCCCAATAGACCATCAACTGGTCCACTAGTATATTGAAGGTACCAAATGGTTGAGGGTGCACTCTCACTAATAAAGGTAAGTCCAAATAAGCTTAACGTGAATCTTTTATTGTCGTCATCAATAGCCTTGTAGTCATTGTTTCGTTTCAATAATGAACCTTTTTCAAGACCGGCAATATATCAGATCAGTGAACACATATGATTCATACAAATATAATAAATCTAAAAAAGAACAAATACAAGTGTATTCAGCACTCTGCCTCCAGGCCACATAGCGAGTATTGTATTAACAAGGTATTAAAATGACCATCACCACAAACTGTGAGTGTAACATGCTTGAATATCACCCGATAAGTGTAATTTCAAACTGTCCCTCAGTCAATAATATAGTATATCAACGAGTGGAACTCACATGTCATCATCAGAAAACGTCCACATTCTAGTTACTAGGAAAGAATAGAATCAGCACAGACCGGGGTCTTCCAGACAGCCATTGCTGGATTTAGCTATATATAAATAGCAGACAACCAATGCTAAGGGTAACAAAAAATTCAGATATCAGATATAGTCACCTATAAGGTGTCATATTATCCAGTGATCATATCAGAAACATACCTGCGCAACCTAGTACTTACATAATGAGACAGCACCCAGGGCAGTCAGGCATAGCATTAAATTCTACAATCGATGTACACAAATTAGCGTAACCAAGCATAATAATCTATACCAGTAAAATGCTACCACCAAACAGCGGTGCAAGCGGGCGGGTACGGGTGGGTACGGCGTACCCTTAAGAATTTAGCTGTGGGTATGCCGTACCCACGCCGATGGGCCGCCGCTCCTCGACGCTCACTCTCCTCCCTCCGCTGATCACCGCCGCTGCATGAGGGGAGGAGAGCGCAGCATTCGCTCTCCTGCCTCTCAGTGTCTTTCTTCAATTCAGTGCCCGGCCCGTGAGCCAATCAGAGCTCGCGGACCGGCAGCCAATGCTGCCGGACCGCGAGCTTTGATTGGCTCACGGATCAGCGCTGAATTGAAGTAAGACACCCGCACCAACTGAGGGGCAGGAGAGGTGCACGCTGCGCACTCCTCCCCTCACACACACATGACAGCAGCGGTGAGCAGGGGGGGATGGGGGCTGGGGGGGGGGGGGAGAGGAGAGGCATGTATACCTGGCACTGGGGGCATGTCTGGCACTGGGGGGACATGTGTATCTTTCACTGGGGGCATATCTGGCACTGGGGGCATATCTGGCACTGAGGACATATCTGGCACTGGGAAACATGTATACCTGGCACTGGGGGCATATCTGGCACTGCGGAGGACATGTGTATCTGGCACTGGGGGCATACCTGGCACTGTGGCCATATCTGGCACTGGGGGCATATCTGGCACTGCGGATGACATGTGTATCTGGCACTGGGGGCATATCTGGCACTGGGCAGGACATGTGTATCTGACACTGGGGGCATATCTGGCACTGGGGGGACATGTGTATCTGGCACTGGGGGCATGTATACCTGGCACTGGGGGCATGTCTGGCACTGGGGGGACATGTGTATCTTTCACTGGGGGCATATCTGGCACTGGGGGCATATCTGGCACTGAGGACATATCTGGCACTGGGGAACATGTATACTTGGCACTGGGGGCATATCTGGCAATGCGGAGGACATGTGTATCTGGCACTGGGGGCATACTTGGCACTGTGGCCATATCTGGCACTGGGGGCATATCTGGCACTGCGGAGGACATGTGTATCTGGCACTGGGGGCATATCTGGCACTGGGGAGGACATGTGTATCTGGCACTGGGGGCATATCTGGCACTGCGGAGGACATGTGTACCTGGCACTGGGGACATATCTGGCACTGGGGGGGACATGTATATCTGGCACTGGGGGCATATCTGGCACTGCGGGGGATATATGTATCTGGCACTGGGGCATATCTGGCACTGGGGGCATATCTGGTACTGTGTGGGCATTTCTGTATTTGGCACTGGGTGCATATCTGGCACTGAGGGGGCATTTCTGTATCTGACACTGGGGGCAATGTATATCTGACACAGTGGGGGCATTTGTGTATCTGGCACTGTGAGGCAATGTGTATCTTGCACTCTGGGGACAGGACAGCAGCGGTGAGCAGGGGGAGATGGGGGCTGGGGGGGGGGCAGAGGAGAGGAGAGGCATGTATACCTGGCACTGGGGGCATGTCTGGCACTGGGGGGACATGTGTATCTTTCACTGGGGGCATATCTGGCATTGGGGGGGACATGTGTATCTGGCACTGGGGGCATATCTGGCACTGCGGAGGTCATGTGTACCTGGCACTGGGGACATATCTGGCACTGGGGGGGGGCATGTATATATGGCACTGGGGGCATATCTGGCACTGCGGGGGACATATGTATCTGGAACTGGGGGCATATCTGGCACTGGGGGCATATCTGGCACTGTGGGGGCATTTCTGTATTTGGCACTGGGTGCATATCTGGCACTGATGGGGCATTTCTGTATCTGGCACTGGGGGCAATGTATATCTGACACAGTGGGGGCATTTGTGTATCTGGCATTGTGGGGCAATGTGTATCTGGCACTCTGGGGGCATTTGTGCATCTGGCACTGTGGGGCATTTGTGTATCTGGCACTGTGGGGCAATGTGTATCTGGCACTGTGGGGCAATGTGTATCTGGCACTATGGGGCAATGTGTATCTGGCACTATGGGGCAATGTGTATCTGGCACTCTGGGGGCATTTGTGTATCTGGCACTGTGAGGCAATGTATATCTGGCACTCTGGGGGCATTTGTGTATCTGGCACAGTGAGGCACTGTGTATCTGGCAAAGTGGGGCAATGTATATCTGGCACTGTGGTGCAATGTATATCTGGCACTGTGGGGCAATGTGTATCTGCCTGAAAAACGCTCCATATCTGTGCTGAATTGTAGTATATAGTAGGAGGACAGTGCAGAATGTTGCTGTGACCACCAGTATATATACAGCAGTACGGTACAGAAGTCCACTGCTCTACCTCTGTGTCGTCAAGTATACTATGCATCCATACCTGTGCTGCATTTTAGTTGTGCGCAGTATATAGTAGGAGGGGACAGTGCAGAATGTTGCTGTGACCACCAGTATATATATATATAGCAGTACGGTACAGTAATCCACTGCTCTACCTCTGTGTCGTCAAGTATAATATGCATCCATACCTGTGCTGCATTTTAGTTGTGCACAGTATATAGTAGGAGGGGACAGTGCAGAATGTTGCTGTGACCACCAGTATATATATATAGCAGTACTGTACAGTAGTCCACTGCTCTACCTCTGTGTCGTCAAGTATACTATGCATCCATACCTGTGCTGCATTTTAGTTGTGCGCAGTATATAGTAGGAGGGGACAGTGCAGACTGTTGCTGTGACCACCAGTATATAATATATAGCAGTACGGTACAGTAGTCCACTGCTCTACCTCTGTGCCGTCAAGTATACTATGCATCCATACCTGTGCTGCATTCTAGTTGTGTGCAGTATATAGTAGGAGGGGACAGTGCAGAATGTTGCTGTGACCACCAGTATATATATAGCAGTACGGTACAGTAGTCCACTGCTCTACCTCTGTGTCGTCAAGGATACTATGCATCCATACCTGTGCTGCATTTTAGTTGTGCGCAGTATATAGTAGGAGGGGACAGTATAGAATGTTGCTGTGACCACCTGTATATATATAGCAGTACGGTACAGTAGTCCATTGCTCTACCTCTGTGTCGTCAAGTATACTACAAAAGTTCAGTAAAATGACCTAAAAATCAAAATTAAAAGCGTCTGATGAGAAGCGTAAACTTGCCAATATGCCATTTACGACACGGAGTGGCAAGGAACGGCTGAGGCCCTGGCCTATGTTCATGGCTAGTGGTTCAGATTCACATGAGGATGGAAGCACTCATCCTCTCGCTAGAAAACTGCAGTGCCACTCCTAGATGGGCCAGGTGTTTGTGTCGGCCACTTGAGTCGCTTAGCTTAGTCACATAGCTACCTTATTGCACCTCTTTTTTTCTTTGCATCATGTGCTGTTTGGGGACTATTTTTTAAATCTGCCATCCTGTCTGACACTGCAGTGCCACTCCTAGATGGGCCAGGTATTTGTGTCGGCCACTTGGGTCGCTTATCTTAGCCATCCAGCAACCTTGGTGCACCTCTTTTTTTCTTTGCATCATGTGCTGTTTGGGGACTATTTTTTAAATCTGCCATCCTGTCTGACACTGCAGTGCCACTCCTAGATGGGCCAGGTGTTTGTGTCGGCCACTTGGGTCACTTAGCTTAGTCACACAGCTACCTCATTGCACCTCTTTTTTTCTTTGCATCATGTGCTGTTTGGAGACTATTTTTTAAATCTGCTATCCTGTCTGACACTGCAGTGCCACTCCTAGATGGGCCAGGTGTTTGTGTCACAATGCAAAAATTATATAGAAAATGCGCTTCAACACTGGATTAATAAAAGAATGATGTTTCAGACCGGTTTGTTTCACATGCGCTCACTCTCAGCATAGGATTCGGTGGCGTCACCTAGCAACGGAGGTTGCGCTTCCTGATTGGCTTTTCCTGTCCGGCGCTGTCTGACAACGTACGCTTCCAGATACTCGTACTCAGTGTGGCAGGACGCGGTGGGAACAGCGGTGCAGGACAGCACTACATCAGAGAAGGGGTCCTGCTACACAGAGGCGCCAACGTGTTTGTCGGGATGTAGAAGCTGCTGAATTACCCAAATAAATTGGGAATCCTTTGGAGTGAAGTTTTCCTTGAAAATGTGAAAGATACCTTTATAGGAGTCCACATACGTATGTTGAAGTAAGCAAGAGAGTGAGCATTTTGTTTTTTGTGACTGACCCACTTTCCGGGTGGTCCCAGAACACCATATAAAGACACAAAGGAGAGGAGAGTTTACATCCCATATCCCCGTTGTATGACTCCTGTTATGTCTTAAGGAACTACTACACATTGGAAATTTCTTTTGTTTCCTTTCTTTATGTACCATCTGATTGGAGAAAATCCCTTGAGACGTCTATTAGAGACTTTGAGACTTTTGGAAACAAACCGGTCTGAAACATCATTCTTTTTTCTCTGACGTCCTAAGTGGATGCTGGGACTCCGTAAGGACCATGGGGAATAGCGGCTCCGCAGGAGACTGGGCACAACTAAAGAAAGCTTTAGGACTACCTGGTGTGCACTGGCTCCTCCCACTATGACCCTCCTCCAGACCTCAGTTAGAATCTTGTGCCCAGCTGAGCTGGATGCACACTAGGGGCTCTCCTGAGCTCCTAGAAAGAAAGTATATTTAGGTTTTTTATTTTACAGTGAGATCTGCTGGCAACAGACTCACTGCAGCGAGGGACTAAGGGGAGAAGAAGCGAACCTACCTAACAGGTGGTAGTTTGGGCTTCTTAGGCTACTGGACACCATTAGCTCCAGAGGGATCGACCGCAGGACCCGACCTTGGTGTTCGTTCCCGGAGCCGCGCCGCCGGCCCCCTTACAGAGCCAGAAGCAAGAAGTGTTCCGGAAAATCGGCGGCAGAAGACTTCTGTCTTCAACAAGGTAGCGCACAGCACTGCAGCTGTGCGCCATTGCTCCTCATGCACACCTCACACTCCGGTCACTCATGGGTGCAGGGCGCTGGGGGGGGGGCACCCTGAGGGCAATATAAGACACCTTGGCTGGCAAATCATCACAATATACAGTCCCAGGGCTATATATGTGATAAATTACCCCTGCCAGAATCCATAAAAAAGCGGGAGAAAAGTCAGCCGAAAAAGGGGCGGGGCTATCTCCCTCAGCACACTGGCGCCATTTTTTCTTCACAGTGCAGCTGGAAGACAGCTCCCCAGGCTCTCCCCTGTAGTTTTCAGGCTCAAAGGGTTAAAAAGAGAGGGGGGGCACTAAATTTAATTATATAGCGCTCTGGTGTGTGCTGGCATACTCTCTCTCTCTGTCTCCCCAAAGGACTTTGTGGGGTCCTGTCCTCAGTCAGAGCATTCCCTGTGTGTGTGCGGTGTGTCGGTACGGCTGTGTCGACATGTTGGATGAGGAAGGTTACGTGGAGGCAGTGCAGAGGCCGATAAATGGGATGTCGCCCCCTGTGGGGCCGACACCAGAGTGGATGGATAGGTGGAAGGTATTAACCGACAATGTCAACTCCTTACATAAAAGGCTGGATGACGTAACAGCTGTGGGACAGCCGGCTTCTCAGCCCGCGCCTGCCCAGGCGTCTCAAAGGCCATCAGGGGCTCAAAAAACGCCCGTTACCTCAGATGGCAGACACAGATGTCGACACGGAGTCTGACTCCAGTGTCGACGAGGTTGAGATATATACACAATCCACTAGGAACATCCGTTACATGATCTCGGCAATGAAAAATGTGTTACACATTTCTGACATGAACCCAAGTACCACATAAAAGGGGTTTTATTTTTGGGGAGAAAAAGCAGCCAGTGTTTTGTTCCCCCATCAGATGAGTGAATGAAGTGTGTAAAGAAGCGTGGGTTCCCCCGATAAGAAACTGGTCATTTCTAAACAGTTACTGATGGCGTACCCTTTCCCGCCAGAGGATAGGTCATGTTGGGAGATATCCCCTAGGGTGGATAAGGCGCTCACATGTTTGTCAAAAAGGTGGCACTGCCATCTTAGGATACGGCCACCTTGAAGGAGCCTGCTGATAAAAAGCAGGAGGCTATCCTGAAGTCTGTATATACACACTCAGGTTCTATACCTGCGTGGTCTGACACCCTGTCAGATAATATTAATACCCTAGACAGGGATAATATTTTGCTAACATAGAGCATTTTAAAGACGTCGTCTTATATATGAAGGATGCACAGAGGGATATTTGCCGGCTGGCATCCAGAATTAATGCAATGTCCATTCTGCCAGGAGGGTATTAGAAACCCGGCAGTGGACAGGTGATGCTGCCTTTAAAAGGCACATGGAGATTCTGCCTTATAAGGGTGAGGAATTGTTTGGGGATGGTCTCTGGGACCTCGTATCCACAGCAACAGCTGGGAAGAAAAAATTTTACCTCAGGTTTCCTCACAAAAGCCTAAGAAAGCAACGTATTTTCAGGTACAGTCCTTTCGGCTTCAGAAAAGCAAGCGGGTCAAAGGCGCTTCCTTTCTGCACAGAGACAAGGGAAGAAGGAAAAAGCTGCACCAGACAGCCAGTTCCCAGGATCAAAAATCTTCCCCCGCTTCCTCCAAGTCCACCGCATGACGCTGGGGCTCCACAGGTGGAGACAGGTGCGGTGGGGGCGCATCTCGGGAACTTCAGGGACCAGTGGGCTTGCCCACAGGTGGATCCCTAGGTTCTGCAAGTAGTATCACAGGGATACAGGCTGGAGTTCGAGGCGACTCCCCCTCGCCGTTACATCACATCAGCCTTGCCTGCTGCCCTCGGAGAAAGGTGGTACTGGCGGCAATTCACAAGCTATACTCCCAGTAGGTGAAATCACGGTACCCCTCCTTCAACAAGGCCGGGGTTACTATGCCAAAATGTTGTGGTACCGAAACCAGACGGTTCGGTGAGACCCTTTCTAAAATTGAAATCCTTGAACACTTATATACGAAGGTTCAAGTTCAAAATGGAATCGCTCAGGGCGATTATTGCAAGCCTGGAGAATTTCATGGTATCACTGGACATCAAGGATGCTTACCTGCATGTCCCTATTTACCCTCTTCACCAGGAGTACCTCAAAATTGTGGTACAGGATTGTCATTACCAATTCCAGACGTTGCCGTTGGTCTGTCCCCGGCACCGAGGTATTTACCAAGGTAATGGCCGAAATAATTATCCCGTACTTGGACGATCTCCTTATAAAGGCGAGGTCCAGGGAGCAGTTGTTCGTCGGAGTAGCACTATCTCGGGAAGTGCTACAACAGCACGGCTGGATTCTGAATATTCCAAAGTCGCAGCTGGTTCCTACGACGCATCTACTGTTCCTGGGTATGGTTCTGGACACAGAACAGGATAAAAAGGGTTTCTCCCGGAGGAGAAGTCCAAGGAGTGGTCGTCTCTAGACAGAAACCTCCTAATACAAATACAGGTGTCGGTGCATCAATGCACGCGAGCCCTGGGAAAGATGGTAGCTTCTTACGAAGAAATTCCATTCGCTAGGTCCCATGCAAGGATCTTCCAGTGGGATCTGTTGGACAAGTGGTCCGGGTCGCATCTTCAGATGCATCGGCGGATAACCCTGTCTCCAGGGGCCAGGGTGTCGCTGTTGTGGTGGCTGCAGAGTGCTCATCTTCTAGGGGGCCGCAGATTCGGCATACAGGACTGGGTCCTGGTGACCACGGATGCCAGCCTTCGAGGCTGGGGGGCAGTCACACAGGGAAGAAACTTCCAAGGCTATGGAAAAGTCAGGAGACTTCCCTACACATAAATATTCTGGGACTAAGGGCCATTCACAATGCCCTAAGTCAGGCTAGACCCCTGCTTCAACACCGGCCGGTGCTGATCCAGTCAGACAACATCACGGCGGTCGCTCATGTAAACCGACAGGGCGGCACAAGAAGCAGGATGGCGATGGCAGAAGCCACAAGGATTCTCCGATGGGCGGAAAATCATGTGTTAGCACTGTCAGCAGTGTTCATTCCCGGAGTGGACAACTGAGAAGCAGACTTTCTCAGAAAACACGACCTCCACCCGGGAGAGTGGGGACTTCATCCAGAAGTCTTCCAACTGATTGTACACCGTTGGGAAAGGCCACAGGTGGACATGATGGCGTCCCGCCTCAACAAAAAGCTACAAAGATATTGCGCCAGGTCAAGGGACCCTCAGGCGATAGCTGTGGACGCTCTGCTAACACCGTGGGTGTACCAGTCGGTGTATGTGTTCCCTTCTCTGCCTCTCATACCCAGGGTAATGAGAATAATAAGAAGGAGAGGAGTAAGAACTATACTCATTGTTCCGGGTTGGCCAAGAAGAGCTTGGTACCCAGAACTCCAAGAAATTATCTCAGAGGACCCATGGCCTCTGCCACTCAGACAGGACCTGCTGCAGCAGGGGGCCTGTCTGTTCCAAGACGTACCGCGGCTGCGTTTGACGGCATGGCGGTTGAACGCCGGATCCTGAAGGAAAAGGAAATTCCGGAGGAAGTTATCCCTACGCTATTTAAAGCTAGGAAAGAAGTGAACGCAAAACATTATCACCGCATATGGCGGAAATATGTTGCGTGCTGTGAGGCCAGTAAGGCCCCAAAGGAGGAATTTCAGCTAGGTCGATTTCTGCACTTCCTACAGTCAGAGGTGACTATGGGCATAAAATTGGGTTCCATTAAGGTCCAGATTTCGGCTCTATCGATTTTCTTCCAAAATAGAACTGGCTTCACTGCCTGAAGTTCAGACTTTTGTTAAGGGAGTGCTGCATAGTCAGCCCCCGTTTGTGCCTCCAGTGGCACCGTGGGATCTCAACGTGGTGTTGGATTTCCTGAAGTCGCATTGAGTTGAGCCACTTAAATCCGTGGAGCTACAATACCTCACGTGGAAAGTGGTCATGCTGTGGGCCTTGGCGTCGGCCAGGCGTGTATCAGAATTGGCGGCTTTGTCATACAAAAGCCCTTATCTGTATTTTATATGGATAAGGCGGAATTGAGGACTCGTTCCCAATTCCTTCCTAAGGTAGTATCGGTTTTTCATGTGAACCAACCTATTGTGGTGCCTGCGGCTACTTGGGACTTGGAGGATTCCAAGTTACTGGACGTAGTCAGGGCCCTGAAATGTATATGTTTCCAGGACGGCTGAAGTCAGGAAAACTGACTCGCTATTTATCCTGTATGCACCCAACAAGCTGGGTGCTCCTGCTTCTAAGCAGACTATTGCTCGCTGGATCTGTAGCACGATTCAACTTGCACATTCTGCGGCTGGACTGCCGCACCCTAAATCTGTAAAAGCCCATTCCACGAGGAAAGTGGGCTCTTCTTGGGCGGCTGCCCGAGGGGTCTCGGCTTTACAACTTTGCCGAGCTGTTACTTGGTCGGGTTCAAACATTTTTGCAAGAGTCTACAAGTTTGATACCCTGGCTGAGGAGGACCTAGCTCATTCGGTGCTGCAGAGTCATCCGCACTCTCCCGCCCGTTTGGGAGCTTTGGTATAATCCCCATGGTCCTTACGGAGTCCCAGCATCCACTTAGGACGTCAGAGAAAATAAGATTTTACTCACCGGTAAATCTATTTCTCGTAGTCCGTAGTGGATGCTGGGCGCCCATCCCAAGTGCGGATTGTCTGCAATACTTGTTTATAGTTATTGCCTAACTAAAGGGTTATTGTTGAGCCATCTGTTGAGAGGCTCAGTTATATTTCATACTGTTAACTGGGTATAGTATCACGAGTTATACGGTGTGATTGGTGTGGCTGGTATGAGTCTTACCCGGGATTCAAAATCCTTCCTTATTGTGTCAGCTCTTCCAGGCACAGTATCCTAACTGAGGTCTGGAGTAGGGTCATAGTGGGAGGAGCCAGTGCACACCAGGTAGTCCTAAAGCTTTCTTTAGTTGTGCCCAGTCTCCTGCGGAGCCGCTATTCCCCATGGTCCTTACGGAGTCCCAGCATCCACTACGGACTACGAGAAATAGATTTACCGGTGAGTAAAATCTTATTATTAATCCAGTGTTGAAGCGCATTCTGTATATAATTTTTTCATTGTGATATTGTTTGTTTTCCGGTCGATAACTCCGGAACATATACATATTTGCAGCTGTAGCACTTCCAGCGCAGGGAAGTATTGTCCTTTTTTAGTATTGTATTGCAGGTGTTTGTGTCGGCCACTTGGGTCGCTTAGCTTAGCCATCCAGCGACCTCGGTGCAAATTTTAGGACTAAAAATAATATTGTGAGGTGTGAGGTGTTCAGAATAGAGTGGAAATGAGTGGAAATTATGGTTATTGAGGTTAATAATACTATGGGATCAAAATGACCCCCAAATTCTATGATTTAAGCTGTTTGAGGGGTTTTTGTAAAAAAACACACAAATCCAAAACACACCCGAATCCGACAAAAAATTTTCAGGGAGGTTTTGCCAAAACGAGTCCGAATCAAAAACATGGCCGTGGAACCGAATCCAAAACCAAAACACAAAACCCGAAAAATTTCCGGTGCACATCACTAATATTCAAGCATGTTACACTCACAGTTTATGGTGATGGTCATTTTAATCCCTTGTTAATACTAGTGATGAGCGGGTTCGGTTCCTCGGAATCCGAACCCCCCCGAACTTCACCCATTTTACACGGGTCCGAGGCATACTCGGATACTCCAGTATTGCTCGGTTAACCCGAGCGCGCCCGAACGTCATCATCCCGCTGTCGGATTCTCGCGAGATTCGGATTCTATATAAGGAGCCGCGCGTCGCCGCCATTTTTCACTTGTGCATTGGAAATGATAGTGAGAGGACGTGGCTGGCGTCCTCTCACTTTGTTTCAGAACTTTCAGGGTGCTGCAAATATCGTTATTCTGGGGACCAGCAGTATTATAGGAGGAGTACAGTGCAGAGTTTTGCTGACCAGTGACCACCAGTATTATACGTTCTCTGCCTGAAAAACGCTCCATATCTGTGCTCAGTGTGCTGCATATATCTGTGCTCACACTGCTTTATTGTGGGGACTGGGGACCAGCAGTATTATATAGGAGGAGTACAGTGCAGAGTTTTGCTGACCAGTGACCACCAGTATTATACGTTCTCTGCCTGAAAAACGTTCCATATCTGTGCTCAGTGTGCTGCATATATCTGTGCTCACACTGTTTATTGTGGGTACTGGGGACCAGCAGTATTTTATAGGAGGAGTACAGTGCAGAGTTTTGCTGACCAGTGACCACCAGTATTATACGTTCTCTGCCTGAAAAACGCTCCATATCTGTGCTGCATTGTAGTATATAGTAGGAGTACAGTGCATAATTTTGCTGACCACCAGTATATAATATATAGGAGTACGGTACAGAAGGCCACTGCTCTACCTACCTCTGTGTCGTCAAGTATACTATCCATCCATACCTGTGGTGCATTTCAGTTTTGCACAGTTTGCTGACCACCAGTATATAATATATAGCAGTACGGTACAGTAGGCCACTGCTCTACCTACCTCTGTGTCGTCAAGTATACTATCCATCCATACCTGTGGTGCATTTCAGTTTTGCACAGTTTGCTGACC
Source organism: Pseudophryne corroboree (assembly GCF_028390025.1). Lineage (NCBI taxonomy): Eukaryota > Metazoa > Chordata > Amphibia > Anura > Myobatrachidae > Pseudophryne > Pseudophryne corroboree. The sequence continues at coordinate 460,185,988 of NC_086444.1, read as the reverse complement.
ACCAGTATATAATATATAGCAGTACGGTACAGTAGGCCACTGCTCTACCTACCTCTGTGTCGTTAAGTATACTATCCATCCATACCTGTGGTGCATTTCAGTTTTGCACAGTTTGCTGACCACCAGTATATAATATATAGCAGTACGGTACAGTAGGCCACTGCTCTACCTACCTCTGTGTCGTCAAGTATACTATCCATCCATACCTGTGGTGCATTTCAGTTTTGCACAGTTTACTGACCAACAGTATATAATATATAGCAGTACGGTACAGTAGGCCACTGTTCTACCTACCTCTGTGTCGTCAAGTATACTATCCATCCATACCAGTGGTGCATTTCAGTTTTGCACAGTTTGCTGACCACCAGTATATAATATATAGCAGTACGGTACAGTAGGCCACTGCTCTACCTACCTCTGTGTCGTTAAGTATACTATCCATCCATACCTGTGGTGCATTTCAGTTTTGCACAGTTTGCTGACCACCAGTATATAATATATAGCAGTACGGTACAGTAGGCCACTGCTCTACCTACCTCTGTGTCGTCAAGTATACTATCCATCCATACCTGTGGTGCATTTCAGTTTTGCACAGTTTGCTGACCACCAGTATATAATATATAGCAGTACGGTACAGTAGGCCACTGCTCTACCTACCTCTGTGTCGTCAAGTATACTATCCATCCATACCTGTGGTGCATTTCAGTTGTGCGCAGTATATATAGTAGTAGGCCATTGCTATTGATACTGGCATATAATTCCACACATTAAAAAATGGAGAACAAAAATGTGGAGGTTAAAATAGGGAAAGATCAAGATCCACTTCCACCTCGTGCTGAAGCTGCTGCCACTAGTCATGGCCGAGACGATAAAATGCCATCAACGTCGTCTGCCAAGGCCGATGCCCAATGTCATAGTAGAGAGCATTTAAAATCCAAAACACAAAAGTTCAGTAAAATGACCCAAAAAGCAAAATTAAAAGCGTCTGAGGAGAAGCGTAAACTTGCCAATATGCCATTTACGACACGGAGTGGCAAGGAACGGCTGAGGCCCTGGCCTATGTTCATGGCTAGTGGTTCAGCTTCACATGAGGATGGAAGCACTCATCCTCTCGCTAGAAAAATGAAAAGACTTAAGCTGGCAAAAGCACAGCAAAGAACTGTGCGTTCTTCTAAATCACAAATCCCCAAGGAGAGTCCAATTGTATCGGCTGCGATGCCTGACCTTCCCAACACTGGACGGGAAGAGGTGGCGCCTTCCACCATTTGCACGCCCCCTGCAAGTGCTAGAAGGAGCACCCGCAGTCCAGTTCCTGATAGTCAAATTGAAGATGTCACTGTTGAAGTACACCAGGATGAGGATATGGGTGTTGCAGGTGCTGAGGAGGAAATTGACAAGGAGGATTCTGATGGTGAGGTGGTTTGTTTAAGTCAGGCACCCGGGGAGACACCTGTTGTCCGTGGGACGAATATGGCCATTGACATGCCTGGTCAAATTACAAAAAAAAACCACCTCTTCGGTGTGGAATTATTTTAACACGAATACGGACAACAGGTGTCAAGCCGTGTGTTGCCTTTGTCAAGCTGTAATAAGTAGGGGTAAGGACGTTAACCACCTCGGAACATCCTCCCTTATACGTCACCTGCAGCGCATTCATCATAAGTCAGTGACAAGTTCAAAAACTTTGGGTGACAGCGGAAGCAGTCCACTGACCACTAAATCCCTTCCTCTTGTAACCAAGCTCCTGCAAACCACACCACCAACTCCCTCAGTGTCAATTTCCTCCTTACACAGGAAAGCCAATAGTCCTGCAGGCCATGTCACTGTCAAGTCTGACGAGTCCTCTCCTGCCTGGGATTCCTCCGATGCATCCTTGAGTGTAACGCCTACTGCTGGTGGCGCTGCTGTTGTTGCTGCTGGGAGTCGATCGTCATCCCAGAGGGGAAGTCGGAAGACCACTTGTACTACTTCCAGTAAGCAATTGACTGTCCAACAGTCCTTTGCGAGGAAGATGAAATATCACAGCAGTCATCCTGCTGCAAAGCGGATAACTCAGGCCTTGGCAGCCTGGGCGGTGAGAAACGTGTTTCCGTTATCCACCGTTAATTCACAGGCAACTACAGACTTGATTGAGGTACTGTGTCCCCGGTACCAAATACCATCTAGGTTCCATTTCTCTAGGCAGGCGATACCGAAAATGTACACAGACCTCAGAAAAAGAGTCACCAGTGTCCTAAAAAATGCAGTTGTACCCAATGTCCACTTAACCACGGACATGTGGACAAGTGGAGCAGGGCAGACTCAGGACTATATGACTGTGACAGCCCACTGGGTAAATGTATTGCCTCCCGCAGCAAGAACAGCAGCAGCGGCACCAGTAGCAGCATCTCGCAAACGCCAACTCATTCCTAGGCAGGCTACGCTTTGTATCACCGCTTTCCAGTAGAGGCACGCAGCTGACAACCTCTTACGGAAACTGAGGAACATCATCGCAGAATGGCTTAGCCCAAATGGACTCTCCTGGGGATTTGTGACATCGGACAACGCCAGCAATATTGTGCGTGCATTACATCTGGGCAAATTCCAGCACGTCCCATGTTTTGCACATACATTGAATTTGGTGGTGCAGAATTATTTAAAAAACGACAGGGCCATGCAAGAGATGCTGTCGGTGGCCCGAAGAATTGCGGGCCACTTTCGACATTCAGCCACCACGTGCCGAAGACTGGAGCACCAGCAAACAGTCCTGAACCTGCCCTGCCATCATCTGAAGCAAGAGGTGGTAACGAGGTGGAATTCAACCCTCTATATGCTTCAGAGGATGGAGGAGCAGCAAAAGGCCATTCAAGCCTATACATCTGCCTACGATATAGGCAAAGGAGGGGGAATGCACCTGACTCAAGCGCAGTGGAGAATGATTTCAACGTTGTGCATGGTTCTGCAACCCTTTGAACTTGCCACACGTGAAGTCAGTTCAGACACTGCCAGCCTGAGTCAGGTCATTCCCCTCATCAGGCTTTTGCAGAAGAAGCTGGAGACATTGAAGGAGGAGCTAACACGGAGCGATTCCGCTAGGCATGTGGGACTTGTGGATGGAGCCCTTAATTCGCTTAACCAGGATTCACGGGTGGTCAATCTGTTGAAATCAGAGCACTACATTTTGGCCACCGTGCTCGATCCTAGATTTAAAACCTACGTTGTATCTCTCTTTCCGGCAGACACAAGTCTGCAGAGGTTCACAGACCTGCTGGTGAGAAAATTGTCAAGTCAAGCGGAACGTGACCCGTCATCAGCTCCTCCTTCACATTCTCCTGCAACTGGGGGTGCGAGGAAAAGGCTAAGAATTCCGAGCCCACCCGCTGGCGGTGATGCACGGCAGTCTGGAGCGAATACTGACATCTGGTCCGGACTGAAGGACCTGCCAACGATTACTGACATATCGTCTACTGTCACTCCATATGATTCTCTCACCATTGAAAGAATGGTGGAGGATTATATGAGTGACCACATCCAAGTAGGCACGTCAGACGGGATCGGTATGAAATACCTCCAATCAAAATCCCACCGTTCAAAATCCCGACACCAACTGACCGATGGTCAAAATCCCGACAAGGTCAAAATCCCGACATGGACAAAATACCGACATTTAAAATACCGACAAGGTCAAAATACCGACATGTAAAATGCAGACAGGTCAAAATACAGACATGCCGTTTTTGTTGTTTTTTTGTGTGTGTATGTCGACATAAGTCAACATGGACACCATATAAAGTGTACCGCGTCCCCTCGCATGGCTCGCTGCGCTCGCCATGCTTCGGGCACGGTGCCTCGCTGCGCTCGGCACACTATTATATTCCCCCTCCAGGTCCACTGGGATGGTAAAGTATGAACAAGTCGGTTTCAATGAAAAAAATCATGAAAAACTCATGTCGGTATTTTGACCTGTCGGCATTTTACATGTCGGTATTTTGACCTTGTCGGTATTTTAAATGTCGGTATTTTGTCAATGTCGGGATTTTGACCTTGTCGGGATTTTGACCATCGGTCAATTGGTGTCGGGATTTTGAACGTCGGGATTTTGATTGGAGGTAAACTGACTGCATCCCCGTCAGACAGTCCGTACGTATACTGGCAGGAAAAAGAGGCAATTTGGAGGCCCTTGCAGAAACTGGCTTTATTTTACCTAAGTTGCCCACCCTCCAGTGTGTACTCCGAAAGAGTGTTTAGTGCAGCCGCTCACCTTGTCAGCAATCGGCGTACGAGGTTACTTCCAGAAAATGTGGAGAAGATGATGTTCAGCAAAATGAATTATAATCAATTCCTCCGTGGAGACATTCACCAGCAATTGCCTCCAGAAAGTACACAGGGACCTGAGATGGTGGATTCCAGTGGGGACGAATTAATAATCTGTGAGGAGGGGGATGCACACAGTGAAAGGGGTGAGGAATCGGACGATGAGGAGGAGGTGGACATCTTGCCTCTGTAGAGCCAGTTTGTGCAAGGAGAGATTGATTGCTTCTTTTTTGGTGGGGCCCCAACCAACCAGTCATTTCAGTCACAGTTGTGTGGCAGACCCTGTCGCTGAAATGATGGGTTTGTTAAAGTGTGCATGTCCTGTTTATACAACATAAGGGTGGGTGGGAGGGCCCAAGGACAATTCCATCTTGCACCTCTTTTTTCTTTCATTTTTCTTTGCATCATGTGCTGTTTGGGGACTATTTTTTTGAAGTGCCATCCTGTCTGACACTGCAGTGCCACTCCTAGATGGGCCAGGTGTTTGTATCGGCCACTTGGGTCGCTTAGCTTAGTCACACAGCTACCTCATTGCGCCTCTTTTTTTCTTTGCATCATGTGCTGTTTGGGGACTATTTTTTTTAAGTGCCATCCTGTCTGACACTGCAGTGCCACTCCTAGATGGGCCAGGTGTTTGTGTCGGCCACTTGGGTTGCTTAGCTTAGTCACACAGCTACCTCATTGCACCTCTTTTTTTCTTTGCATCATGTGCTATTTGGGGACTATTTTTTTAAGTGCCATCCTGCCTGACACTGCAGTGCCACTCCTAGATGGGCCAGGTGTTTGTATCGGCCACTTGGGTCGCTTAGCTTAGTCACACAGCTACCTCATTGCGCATCTTTTTTTCTTTGCATCATGTGCTGTTTGGGGACTATTTTTTTTAAGTGCCATCCTGTCTGACACTGCAGTGCCACTCCTAGATGGGCCAGGTGTTTGTGTCGGCCACTTGGGTCGCTTAGCTTAGTCATCCAGCGACCTCGGTGCAAATTTTAGGACTAAAAATAATATTGTGAGGTGTGAGGTGTTCAGAATAGACTGAAAATGAGTGGAAATTATGGTTATTGAGGTTAATAATACTATGGGATCAAAATGACCACCAAATTCTATGATTTAAGCTGTTTTTGAGGGTTTTTTGTAAAAAAACACCCGATTCCAAAACACACCCGAATCCGACAAAAAATTTTCAGGGAGGTTTTGCCAAAACGCGTCCGAATCCAAAACACGGCCGCGGAACCAAATCCAAAACCAACACACAAAACCCGAAAAATGTCCGGTGCACATCACTATACAATACAATACTATACAATACCCGCTATGTGGTCTGGGAGGCAGAGTGCTGAATACACTTGTATTTGTTCTTTTTTAGATTTATTATAATTGTATAAATCATGGGGGGTCATTCCGAGTTGTTCGCTCGCAAGCTGCTTTTAGCAGCATTGCACACGCTAAGCCGCCGCCTACTGGGAGTGAATCTTAGCATCTTAAAATTGCGAACGAAAGATTCGCAATATTGCGATAAGACATCTCTGTGCAGTTTCTGAGTAGCTCGAGACTTACTCTGCCAGTGCGATCAGTTCAGTGCTTGTCGTTCCTGGTTTGACGTCACAAACACACCCAGCGTTCGCCCAGACACTCCTCCGTTTCTCCAGCCACTCCCGCGTTTTTCCCAGAAACGGTAGCGTTTTTTTTTCCACACGCCCCTAAAACGGCCTGTTTCCGCCCAGAAACACCCACTTCCTGTCAATCACATTACGATCACCAGAACGATGAAAAAACCGTGAGTAAAATTCCTAACTGCATAGCAAATTTACTTGGCGCAGTCGCAGTGCGAACATTGCGCATGTGCATTAAGCGGAAAATCGATGCGAAGAAATTTACCGAGCGAACAACTCGGAATGACCCCCCATATGTGTTCACTGATCTGATGTATTTCCGGACTTGAAAACGTTTTTTTATCGAACCGAAATGTCGACTACAAGGCTATTGATGACGACAATAAAAGATTCACGTTAAGCTTCTTTGGACTTACCTTTATGAGTGAGAGTGCACCCTCCACCTTGTGGAACCTTCAATAGATATATATATATATATATATATATATATTAGTGATGTGCACCGGAAATTTTTCGGGTTTTGTGCTTTGGTTTTGGATTCGGTTCCGCGGCCGTGTTTTGGATTCGGACGCGTTTTGGCAAAACCTCCCTGAAAATTTTTTGTCGGATTCGGGTGTGTTTTGGATTTGTGTGTTTTTTTACAAAAAGCCCTCAAAAACAGCTTAAATCATAGAATTTGGGGGTCATTTTGATCCCATAGTATTATTAACCTCAAGAACCATAATTTCCACTCATTTCCAGTCTATTCTGAACACCTCACACCTCACAATATTATTTTTAGTCCTAAAATTTGCACCGAGCTCGCTGGATGACTAAGCTAAGCGACCCAAGTGGCCGACACAAACACCTGGCCCATCTAGGAGTGGCACTGCAGTGTCAGACAGGATGGCACTTCAAAATAGTCCCCAAACAGCACATGATGCAAAGAAAAAAAGAGGCGCAATGAGGTAGCTGTGTGACTAAGTAAAATGACCCAAGTGGCCGACACAAACACCTGTCCCATCTAGGAGTGGCACTGCAGTGTCAGAAAGGATGGCACTTCAAAAAATAGTCCCCAAACAGCACATGATGCAAAGAAAAAAAAAAGAGGTGCACCAAGGTCGCTGGATGGCTAAGCTAAGCTACCCAAGTGGCCGACACAAACACCTGGCCCATCTAGGAGTGGCACTGCAGTGTCAGAAAGGATGGCACTTCAAAAAATAGTCCCCAAACAGCACATGATGCAAAGAAAAAAAAGAGGTGCACCAAGGTCGCTGGATGGCTAAGCTAAGCGACCCAAGTGGCCGACACAAACACCTGGCCCATCTAGGAGTGGCACTGCAGTGTCAGAGAGGATAGCAGATTTAAAAAATAGTTCCAAACAGCACATGATGCAAAGAAAAAAAGAGGTGCAATGAGGTAGCTTTGTGACTAAGCTAAGCGACCCAAGTGGCCGACACAAACACCTGGCCAATCTAGGAGTGGCACTGCAGTGTCAGGCAGGATGGCACTTAAAAAAATAGTCCCCAAATAGCACATGATGCAAAGAAAAAAAGAGGTGCAATGAGGTAGCTGTGTGACTAAGCTAAGCGACCCAAGTGGCCGACACAAACACCTGGCCCATCTAGGAGTGGCACTGCAGTGTCAGGCAGGATGGCACTTAAAAAAAATAGTCCCCAAACAGCACATGATGCAAAGAAAAAAAAGAGGTGCACCAAGGTCGCTGGATGGCTAGGCTAAGCTAAGCGACCCAAGTGGCCGACACAAACACCTGGCCCATCTAGGAGTGGCACTGCAGTGTCAGACAGGATGGCATATTTAAAAAATAGTCCCCAAACAGCACATGATGCAAAGAAAAAAAGATTTGCCTGACTTAAACAAACCACCTCACCATCAGAATCCTCCTTGTCAATTTCCTCCCCAGCGCCAGCAACGCCCATATCCTCATCCTGGTGTACTTCAAAAGTGACATCTTCAATTTGACTATCAGGAACTGGATTGTGGGTGCTCCTTCCAGCACTGGCAGGGGGCGTGCAAATGGTGGAAGGCGCAACCTCTTCCCGTCCAGTGTTGGGAAGGTCAGGCATCGCAACCGACATAATTGGACTCTCCTTGGGGATTTGTGATTTAGAAGAACGCACAGTTCTTTGCTGTGCTTTTGCCATCTTAACTCTTTTAAGTTTTCTAGCAGGAGGATGAGTGCTTCCATCCTCATGTGAAGCTGAACCACTAGCCGTGAACATAGGCCAGGCCCTCAGCCGTTCCTTGCCACTCCGTGTCGTAAATGGCACATTGGCAAGTTTACGCTTCTCCTCAGACGATTTTGATTTAGATTTTTGGGTCATTTTACTGAGCTTTATTTTTTTGGATTTTACATGCTCTCTACTATGACATTGGGCATCGGCCTTGGCAGACGACGTTGATGGCATTTCATCATCTTGGCCATGACTAGTGGCAGCAGCTTCAGCATGAGGTGGAAGTGGATCTTGATCTTTCCCTATTTTACCCTCCACATTTTTGTTCTCCATTTTTTAATGTGTGGAATTATATGCCAGTAATATATCAATAGCAATGGCCTACTACTATATATACTGCGCACAACTGAAATGCACCACAGGTATGGATGGATAGTATACTTGACGACACAGAGGTAGGTAGAGCAGTGGCCTTCTGTACCGTACTGCTATATAGTATATACTGGTGGTCAGCAAACTGTGCAAAACTGAAATGCACCACAGGTATGGATGGATAGTATACTTGACGACACAGAGGTAGGTAGAGCAGTGGACTACTGTACCGTACTGCTATATATAGTTATACTGGTGGTCAGCAAACTGTGCAAAACTGAAATGCACCACAGGTATGGATGGATAGTATACTTGACGACACAGAGGTAGGTAGAGCAGTGGACTACTGTACCGTACTGCTATATATATATATATATATATATATATATATATATATATATATATAGTTATACTGGTGGTCAGCAAACTGTGCAAAACTGAAATGCACCACAGGTATGGATGGATAGTATACTTGACGACACAGAGGTAGTTAGAGCAGTGGCCTTCTGTACCGTACTGCTATATAGTATATACTGGTGGTCAGCAAACTGTGCAAAACTGAAATGCACCACAGGTATGGATGGATAGTATACTTGGCGACACAGAGGTAGGTAGAGCAGTGGACTACTGTACCGTACTGCTATATATATATATATATATATATATATATATATAGTTATACTGGTGGTCAGCAAAAGTCTGCACTGTCCTCCTACTAGTATATATATACTACAATGCAGCACAGATATGGAGCGTTTTTCAGGCAGAGAACGTATAATACTGGTGGTCACTGGTCACTGGTCAGCAAAACTCTGCACTGTCCTCCTACTATATTATACTGCTGGTCCCCAGTCCCCACAGTAAAGCAATTAGCACACTGAGCACAGATATTTGCAGCACACTACTGAGCACAGTCAGATATGGAGCGTTTTTCAGGCAGAGAACGTAGATATTTGCACTTGCAGCACACTGAGCACAGATATTTGCAGCACACTGAGCACAGATATTTGCAGCACAATTTGCAGCCCACTGAACATAGAAACTGAGAGGACGCCAGCCACGTCCTCTCACTATCATCTCCAATGCACGAGTGAAAAATGTCGGCGACGCGCGGCTCCTTATATAGAATACGAATCTCGCGAGAATCCGACCGCTGGATGATGACGTTCGGGCGCGCTCGGGTTAACCGAGCAAGGCGGGAGGATCCGAGTTGCTCGGACCCATGCAAAAAAAGGTGAAGTTCGGGCGGGTTCGGATCCTGAGGATCCGAACCCGCTCATCACTATATATATATATATATATATATATATATATATATATATATATATATATATATATATATATACACACTATATATATATACACTGCTCAAAAAAATAAAGGGAACACTTAAACAACACAATGTAACTCCAAGTCAATCACACTTCTGTGAAATCAAACTGTCCACTTAGGAAGCAACACTGATTGACAATCAATTTCACATGCTTTTGTGCAAATGGAATAGACAACAGGTGGAAATTATAGGCAATTAGCAAGACACCCCCAATAAAGGAGTTGTTCTGCAGGTGGTGACCACAGACCACTTCTCAGCTCCTATGCTTTCTGGCTGATGTTTTGGTCACTTTTGAAAGCTGGCGGTGCTTTCACTCTAGTGGTAGCATGAGACGGAGTCTACAACCCACACAAGTGGCACAGGTAGTGCAGCTCATCCAGGATGGCACATCAATGCGAGCTGTGGCAAGAAGGTTTGCTGTGTCTGTCAGCGTAGTGTCCAGAGCATGGAGGAGCTACCAGGAGACAGGCCAGTACATCAGGAGACGTGGAGGAGGACGTAGGAGGGCAACAACCCAGCAGCAGGACCGCTACCTCCGCCTTTGTGCAAGGAGGAACAGGAGGAGCACTGCCAGAGCCCAGCAAAAGGACCTCCAGCAAGCCACAAATGTGCATGTGTCTACTCAAACGATCAGAAACAGACTCCATGAGGGTGGTATGAGGGCCCGACGTCCACAGGTGGGGGTTGTGCTTACAGCCCAACACCGTGCAAGACGTTTGGCATTTGCCAGAGAACACCAAGATTGGCAAATTCGCCACTGGCGCCCTGTGCTCTTCACAGATGAAAGCAGGTTCTCACTGAGCACATGTGACAGACGTGACAGAGTTTGGATACGCCAAGGAGAACGTTCTGCTGCCTGCAACATCCTCCAGCATGACCGGATTGGCAGTGGGTCAGTAATGGTGTGGGGTGGCATTTCTATGGGGGGCCGCACAGCCCTCCATGTGCTCGCCAGAGGTAGCCTGACTGCCATTAGGTACCAAGATGAGATCCTCAGACCCCTTGTGAGACCATATGCTGGTGCGGTTGGCGCTGGGTTCCTCCTAATGCAAGACAATGCTAGACCTCATGTGGCTGGAGTGTGTCAGCAGTTCCTGCAAGACAAAGGCATTGATGCTATGGACTGGCCCGCCCGTTCCCCAGTACTGAATCCAATTGAGCACATCTGGGATATCATGTATCGCTCCATCCACCAACGCTACGTTGCACCACAGACTGTCCATGAATTGGCGAATGCTTTAGTCCAGGTCTGGGAGGAGATCCCTCAGGAGACCATCTGCCACCTCATCAGGAGCATGCCCAGGCGTTGTAGGGAGGTCATACAGGCACGTGGAGACCACACACACTATTGAGCCTCATTTTGACTTGTTTTAAGGACATTACATCAGAGTTGAATCAGCCTGTAGTGTGTTTTTCCACTTTAATTTTGAGTGTGACTCCAAATCCAGACCTCCATGGGTTAATAAATTTGATTTCCATTGATAATTTTTGTGTGATTATGTTGTCAGCACATTCAACTATGTAAAGAACTAAGTATTTAATAAGAATATTTCATTAATTCAGATCTAGGATGTGTTATTTTAGTGTTCCATTTATTTTTTTGAGCAGTGTAACTATATATAATCTACTTATCCTCCCCTTATCAGTCACTGAATGGTAAGTATGTTCTATAGGTGCAGTGTGGACCTAGAAGTCCATGTGCACCGCACACACTGCACCCATTATATAAATACCTATGGTCCTCTCTGTTCTGCACAAAGGCCCTCATTCCGAGTTGTTCGCTCGCTAGCTGCTTTTAGCAGCATTGCACGCGCTAAGCCGCCGCCCTCTGGGAGTGTATCTTAGCATAGCAGAATTGCGAACGAAAGATTAGCAGAATTGCGAATAGAAATTTCTTAGCAGTTTCTGAGTAGCTCCAGACTTACTCAGCAATTGCGATCAGTTCAGTCAGTTTCGTTCCTGGTTTGACGTCACAAACACACACAGCGTTCGCCCAGACACTCCCCCGTTTCTGCAGACACTCCCGCGTTTTTCCCAGAAACGCCAGCGTTTTTTCGCACACGCCCAGAAAACGGCCAGTTTCCACCCAGAAATACCCACTTCCTGTCAATCACAGTACGATCACCAGAACGATGAAAAATCCTCGTTATGCCGTGAGTAAAATACCTAACTTTTGTGTAAAATAACTAACCGCATGCGCTCTGCGAACCTTGCGCATGCGCAGTAAGCGACTAATCGCAATATAGCGAAAATCGGCAACGAGCGAACAACTCGGAATGAGGGCCAATATCTGCATTTCTCATCCACGCTCATAACTCACAATTGCAGAACTTTCTTTGGGCTGCACCCACTCTGTGGAATATCCTCCCACTCCCAATAAGACTCTCCTCTAGTCTCCAAACCTTCAAGCGTTCCCTGAAAACTCACCTCTTCAGGCAAGCTTATCATTCCGGAATCGTCCACTTTACCATCATAAGCTTTCTTATCTAATTTACATCCCTACTGTACGGTACACATATGCTCACATATTTTCTTTCTCTTCCATTTCACATCTTCCTGACCCCTGGCCAACATTGCGATATGAACATATCATACAACCCACCAAGAACCTTTGCAATCTGGTGGACCATTATGCAGCAGGTAGTGCCTATCCTTGTGTATCAATGCCAATTTCCCTATAGATATCAGCTTGTGAGCAGGGCCTTCCTACCTCTATGACTGTCTATTGTTTTATTACCCAGTTTTGTTTTATCACAGTAGTTTCCAGTTGTAAAGCGCAATGTAATTTGCTGCACTATATAAGAAACTGTTAATAACAAATACATTATATATATATATATATATATAGTATATACACAGAGAGAGGGAGAGAGATGGAGAATATGCTAAAAAGATGGCACTCTGGGACACTTGTAATAAACCTAGTGTGTTTATATTGCTAACTGCCAATCTTGTGATGCTGACACCTTCAAGAACATACTTGTAGCTATGGTGTAATGGTTAGGGATGAGCGGGTTCGGATCTCAGAGTTCTGAACACCCCTGAACTTCACGATCCGAGCGGGGATCAGAGTCCTGCTCGGGACTTTCCGCCTTCCTCGGATCCCAGATCGAGGCAAAACATCATCATCCCGCTGTCGGATTCTCGCGGGTTTTGAATTCCTTATAAGGAGTTGCATGTCGCCGCCATTTTCACTCCGGACTTGGAGAGTGAAGGAGACAGACCTCTGTCTCTCTGTTGGTGGTGGTGTCAGGTGGGGTCACTGTGTGTGAGGTTTAGGGGTGCTGTAAAGGGGTGCTGCTGTCCTGTGCTGTTCTGGGGTGCTGCAGTCCTGTGCTGTCTAGGGGTGCTGTCCTGTGTGCTGTAAAAATAAAGTAGCTGTGGCCCTATCCTGTGTGCTGTAAAAATAAAGGGGCACTGTTCTGTGTGCTGTAAAAATAAAGGGGTGCTGTGGCCCTGTCCTGTGTGCTGTAAATATAAAGGGGTGCTGTTCTGTGTGCTGTAAAAATAAAGGGGCACTCTGGCCTTGTCCTGTGTGCTGTAAAAATAAAGGGGCACTGTTCTGTGTGCTGTAAAAATAAAGGGGCGCAGGGGCACTGTCCTGTGTGCTGTACAAATAAAGGGGCACTGTCCTGTGTGCTGTAAAAATTAAGGGGCACTGTGGCCCTGTCCTGTGTGCTGTAAAAATAAAGGGGCACTGGCCTGTGTGCTGTAAAAATAAAAGGGGCACTGTGGCCTTCGCCTGTGTGCTGTAAAAATAAAAATGCACTGTTCTGTGTACTGTAACAATAAAGGGGCGCTGTGGTCCTATCCTGTGTGCTGTAAAAATAAAGGGGTGCTGTTCTGTTCTGTTCTGTGTGCTATAAAAATAAAGCGGCGCTGTTGCCCTTTCCTGTGTGCTGTAAAAATAAAGGGGCACTGTCCTGTGTACTGTAAAAATAAAGGGTCACTGTCCGGTGTGCTGTAAAAATAAAGAGGCGCTGTCCTGTGTGCGGTAAAAATAAAGGCGCTCTTCTGTGTGCTGTAAAAATAAAGGGGCACTATCCTGTGTGCTGTAAAAATAAAGTTGCGCTGTTCTGTGCACTGCAAAAATAAAGGGGCACTGTGGCCCTGTCCTGTGTGCTGTAAAAATAAAGAGGCACTGTGGCACTGTCCTGTGTGCTGTAAAAATAAAGAGGCACTGTGGCACTGTCCTGTGTGCTGTAAAAATAAAGGGGCCCTGTCCTATGTGCTGTAAAAATTAAGGGGCACTGTCCTGTGTGCTGTAAAAATAAAGGGGCCCTGTCCTATGTGCTGTAAAAATTAAGGGGCGCTGTTCTGTGTGCTGTAAAAATAAAGGGACACTGGGGCACTGTCCTGTGTACTGTAAATATAAAGGTGTGCTGTTCTCTGTGCAGTAAAAATAAAGGGATGCTGTCCTGTGAAATGGGGAACAAAAATGTTGAGGAAAAAATAGTGAAAGATCAGGAACCATTTCCTAGTACTAGTGCTGAAGCTGTTGCCACCAGTCTTGACATTTACGATGCAATTCCATCAATGGCATCTGCTAAGGTTGATGCACAATATCATAAAGGGCATGTAAAATCCAAGAATCAAAAATTAATAATAACAAAAAAAAAGAAAATTATCTGATGAGAAACATAAAATTGGCAATATGCCATTCATAAGTGGCAAGGAAAGGCTAAGGCATTGGGCTATGTTTATGACTGGTGGTTCAACTTCTCATGAAGATGAAAGCCCTCCTCCCTCTTGAAAGATTAAAAAAATAAAGCTTGTTAAAGCACAGGAAACAACTGTGCATTCAGTCTCAAAGCTATCACAAATCCCCAAGGAGAGTCCAAGTGTGTCCATGGTTGCGATGTCTAGGCCTGACCTTCCCAACACTAAATGGGAAGAGGAGGCTCCTAACACCATTTGCACACCCTCTGCAAGTGCTGAGAGGAGCACCACCAGTCCAGTTGCTGATATTGAGGTTGAGGATGTCACTGTAGAAGTACACCAGGAGGATATTGCTGTAGCTGGTGATGAGGAGGAAGTCGATTATGAGAATTCTGATGGTTATGTGGTTTGTTTCAATAATGCACCAGTGGAGACAGTAGTTGGCCATGGGATGAAAAATCCCATTGTCATGCCTGGGCAACATACCAAAAAAGCCACCTCTTCAGTGTGGAATTATTTCTCCATAAATCTGGACAACAAGTGTCAAGCCATGCATTGCCTTTGTCAATCCATAATAAGTAGGGGTAAGGACGTTAACCACCTAGGAACATCCGCCCTTATACGTCACTTACAGAGCATTCATCATAAGTCATTGTCAAGTTCAGAAACTTTGGGTATGAGCGTAAGCAGTCCAGTGACACCTAAATCCCTTTTTCCTGTTGTATTCAAGCACCTGCAATCCACACCACCAACTCCCTCATTGTTAATTCCCTCCTCAATCAGGAACTGAAGTAGTCCTGGAAGCAATGTCACTGGCATGACTGACGAGTCCTGTCCTATCCAGAATTACTCCAGAGGATCCTTGAGTGCTATGCCTGCTGCTGCTGTGAGTCGATTTTCATACCAGAGAGGAAGTCAGAAGACCACTTGTACTAGTTTAACTAAGCAATTGACTGACCAACAGTTCTTTGCGAGGAAGATGAAATATGACACCAGTCACCCTGTTGCAAAGCGGATTACTGAGGCCATAACAACTATGTTGGTGTGCGTCCAGTATCCGCCATTAGTGCAGTGGGATTTAGACAGTTGATGGACGTACTGTATTCCCGGTACCAAATCCTGTCTAGATTACACTTCCCAGACTGTACAGGGACATTAAGAAAAGTGTCCTCAGTGTCCCCAAAAATGCGGTTGTACCCAGTGTGCACTTAACCAGGGACATGTGGACAAGTGGAGCAGGGCAAACTAAGGATTACATGACTGTGACAGCCCACTGTGTAGATAGAACAAGATATATATGGGCACCAATGCGCTAATCACAAATGTTCATATCAAAGTCCAAATATCTTACATCAAAAGATGTATCAGAAGTATTTAGTCTCTGTTCCAAACTTCCTCCCAGAATAGTCGGTGCACCGTGTGGAAAAGGACCATAAATAGGAATATATCCTCTTGTCCTCACATATGTAGCTCCACCACAGGGATAGATGTTACCTTTAAATTTTCCAAAGATAAACGGAAAATAGTGCAAGTACAGCCGAATGCAAAGTTAAAAATTATATTTTAATAAAAATGCACTCACAATAAACAGAATAACAAAAAGCATGTAACCACTATTGTGGGTTAGGACATTTGCCAGGCATTCGTGCAGTTACCCTCCCAGATCTCAGATAGGATGATGTGGATCAGCGGTCCGGATACACTGAACCCCACTCGCAGGAAACTGTCACCGCCAGGAATTGTCCACAATACACCAGTAACCACGCCTGGAGCTTTTCGGACCTCAGTCCTTCATCAGAGGCACTGTGTAGATGTATTGCCTTCCGCAGCAACAACAGCAGCGACTCACAAATGCCAACTAGTTCCTAGGCAGCCTAGGCTGTGTATCACCGGTTTCCGTAAGAGGCACACGTCTGAGAACCTCTTAAAGAAACTGAGGGACATCATCGCACAATGGCTTACCCCACTTAGACTCTCCTGGGGATTTGTGATATCTGACAATGCCACCAATATTGAGCAAGCATTACATCTGGGCAAATTCCATCTTGTCCCATGTTTTGCTCACACAATTAATTTGGTTGTGCAGAATTTTTTGAAAAATGACAGGGGTGTGCAGGAGATGCTGTTAGTGGCCACTTTCGACATTCAGCAACTGCGTGCCGAAGACTGGAGCGCCAGCAAACACTCTTGAACCTGCCCTGCCATCATCTGAAGTAAGTGGTAGTAACGAGGTTGAATTCAGCCCTCTATATGCTTCAGAGGATGGAGGAGCAGCAAAAAGCCATTGAAGCATATACATCCACCTATGTCATAGGCAAAGGAGGGGAAATGCACCT
Source organism: Pseudophryne corroboree (assembly GCF_028390025.1). Classification (NCBI taxonomy): domain Eukaryota; kingdom Metazoa; phylum Chordata; class Amphibia; order Anura; family Myobatrachidae; genus Pseudophryne; species Pseudophryne corroboree. The sequence continues at coordinate 460,169,208 of NC_086444.1, read as the reverse complement.
GACTCAAGCGCAGTGGAGAATGATTTCCATCTTGTGTAAGGTTCTCCAACCCTTCGAACTTGCCACACGTAAAGTCAGTTCAGACACTGCCAGCTTGAGTCAGGTCATTCCCTTCATCAGGCTTTTGCAGAAGCAGCTGGAGAAATTGAAGGAGGAGCTAAAATGGAGCGATTCCGGTAAGTATGTGGGACTTGTGTAGAGAGCCCTTCATTCCCTTTGCCAGGATTCCAGGGGGGGGGGGGGGGTGAAACTGTTGAAATTAGATCACTACATTGGCCAATGTGCTCGATCCTAGTTTTAAAGCCTACGGTGTATTTCTCTTTCCGGTGGGCACAAGTCTGCAGAGGTGCAAAGACCTGCTGGTGAGAAAATTGTCAGCTGAAGTGGAATGTGACACATCAACAGCTCCGCCTTCATTTTCTTTCACAACTGGGGCTGCAAGGAAAATAATAAAATTTCCTTGCCGACCTGCTGTCGGTGATGCAGGTCAGTCAGGAGCAAGTATTGACATCTGGTCCGGACTAAAGGAGCTGCCAACAATTACTGACATGTCTACTGTCACTGCATATGATTCGGTCACCGTTGAAAGAATGGTGGAGAATATATCAGTGACAGCATCCATGTAGGTATGCCAGACAGCCTGTATGAATACTGGCAGGAAAAAAGAGGCAATTTGGAGGTCCTTGCACAAACTGGCTTTATTTTACCTAAGATGCCACCCCACCTCCATTGTGTACTCCGAAAGAGTGCTTAGTGCAGGAAGACCTCTACGAGCAATTGCCTCCAGAAAATACACAGGGACCTGTGATGGTGGATTTCAGTGGGGATAAATTAATACTCTGTAAGGATGAGGATGTAAACACTGAAGGGGGTGAGGAATCAGAGGATGAGGACGACATCTTGCCTCTGTAGAGCCAGTTTGTGCAAGGAGAAATGAATTGCTTATTTTTTGGTGGGGACCCAAACACACTATTCATTTCAGTAACAGTTGTGTGCAGACCCTGTCACTGAAATGATTGGTTTGTTAAAGTGTGCATGTTCTGTTTATACAACATAAGGGTGGGTGGGAGGGCACAAGGACAATTCCATCTTGCACGTCTTTTCTTTGTCTGCCATATCATTCCAGGGGTGCTGCCCTATATGGGGTGCTGCCTCTCTGCCCAATAAATCCAGAGGTGCTGTCCCTTTGCCATTTAAGTCAGGGGTGCTGCTGCATGTCTTCTGTGTAACTAACTAGAAAGCTGGTTGAAGACTTACTGGAGTACAATCCGGACAATTGTGAGATAAGGGCAGAAGTCAACTGAAAGATACAGTCCATAGTCCTGGAGCAAGACTAAAGGGACAGGGACCAGTCCAGAGGTGCTGCCTCACTGCTGTTTAAGTCCAGGAGTGCTGCTACTTGTCTGCTATGCTGTTTAATTCTCCAGGGGGGCTGCCTATGCTGTATAAGTCATGGGGTGTTGCCTATCTGCTGTATAAATCCAGGGGTGCTGCCTATCTGCTGTATAAGTCCAGAGGCGCTGCCATATAAATCCAGGGGTGCTGTGTACTTGATCCTAGGTTTAAACTATAGCCTAGAACAGAATATGAACCAAGCTTCAACATCACAACCTGATTTGTGAAAACATATAGCCGCAAGGGTGGAAATGGAAATTCCAAGATTGACAAAGTGTTTTCCAATAAACATATGAGTACAAAATGGGCAGAGACCACATTTGTGGACAAAGTCAGTCAGAAGAGACAGAATCATAATCCAGCAGACGTGACACAGCAACATCTCCTACTTCGTTTTCTCTGGCAACTGCGGGAGAAAGCTAGATTTTCCAAACACACCTATGTCTATATGTCTGCCATATACTGTAATTCCAGGAGTGCCCTGTTTGATCCCGCTCATCTCTAGTAGATATATCTTCTAGTGTGCACTATGTACCCAGCATTAGAGAGAGGTTCTTCTCAATTATTTCATGTTAGGGACTCAAATTAATGTCAATTAGTCAATCTTAATTTTGATTTATTAATGTTCCACATTTTGGGATTATCTACAAGATGCACATTTGTTGTACAGGGTTCATTTATGTTGTAAATGTTTTCTTCTTAATAATTGTACAATGTAAGGGCTGCGTAGGGTTATCGCAAGACATTGCAGTGTTAGCATGGAGTTTCAGTGATCTTGCATTGCAAAATAAAATCTCAGCTTTCCATTGCACTGCAGCACTAGATGGGCTGCTGCTTTATTTAAAAATAAAATATATGAATAAAATAAACATGAGACACAGGTATGCTCACATGTGTGTAACTGGGACTCACAGGTATTCTCAAATGCGTGTAACTGGGACCTGTCAAAAATGAAAATAAGGCATCTGCCACAAATTATGCAAATAAAAATGCTATTAAAAAAATGGAAAGAAGAAACCCACATTAAAAATCTGAGATTATCGTAATCCCTGAAAATGGAGAAGGGGGTACAAATTCAGAGGCTTTGGTCCCTAGTTTTTCAGTTTGTCCAGTAATGTGGTAATTATATATTTGCTTGGTTAAAGTCCTGTGTGTTGTTCTTGATTGTGTGTGCCTCTCTAACTTTTAATCACCTTCTTGACACTGTCCTCTTTCTTTTGCCTCTTCTCATAATGTGAAAAGTCAAATATGGAGGTGGTATGTTTGTAGTTAGCTATGATTCGGAGAACTTGGCAAATTTTCCAGGGGGACCTCCTGTCACTGAAATAATGGGTTTATTAAACTGTGCATGTTTGCTGTTTAAACACCACAAGGGTGGGTTGGAGGTCCCAAGAACAATTTCATCGTGGGCTTCTTTTTTTGTATGCATTATGAGTTCTTTGGGGCCTAGTTTTTAAAACTGCCATCCTGTCTGCCACTGCAGTGACACTCCTAGGGGTAAATTTACTAAGGTGGGAGTTTTTTAGAACTGGTGATGTTGCCTATAGCAACCAATCAGATTCTATCTATTTTCTTCTAGAAGCAGCTTGATAAATGTTAAGTAGAATCTGATTGGTTGCTGTGGGCAACATCACTAGTTCTAAAAAACTCCCACCTTAGTAAATTTACCCCCTAGATGGGCAACTTGTTTGTGCTATCCACTTGTGTCGCTTAGCTTAGTCATCCAGCTACCTCGGTGCAACCTTTTTGCCTAAAAACAATATTATGAGGTGTGAGTTGTTAAGAATAGACTGGAAATGAGTGAAAATCATTGTTATTGAGGTTAATAATACCGTAGGAACAAAAAAAAAAAAAAAAAGAAACAAATTCTGTGATATTAGCTGTTTTTATGTTTGTTTGATTTTTAAATCCAGATGCAAAACCAAAACCCAAAAGGGTGGTTTTGGCTAAAACCAATCCAGATCCAACACACAAAAAGAGATCCAGATCCAAAACCAAAACCCGAAAAGTGTCCCGTGCACATCTCTAGTAATAGTCTATTTTATGTGTGAAGGTGGGTACACATTAGACAACTTGGAAACGATACGATATTGCCAACGATTTTCCTTAAACTCCCTGGAACACTCAGACAAACGATATAGTTCATACACACTGTACAGTCTTACAAAAGATATCATCAGTGGCCACATCCAAGAGTATGCTGTCATTAATGATATTTACAAATCTTTCTGCATGTTCAAAAGATCAGAAGAACCAACGACAAGCGGGAACTACAGTTGGGCACATATCTAGGTAGCTAAAAATAAGAAAAATATGTATAGTATAATACTGTTGTAAACACATAAAAAAATATATAAAAACATACACATTCTATATATAAAAGGGCATATAAGAGGGCTCCCATTCACTTGGCAGAAAATGGCAATTGGATAATGGTGAACTGATTAAAGCAGTTTATATGCGTGTGATTTAATGACAAAAGGTCCCCAGGAAATGCTCCTGGAGGCCTGTCACGGGTTGTTAATGTACGTTCAGAAAGTGTATGTGCTCTGAAGTGCATCCTTCCCATCCTAAATACTCTGGTTTGCTAATCATTGGTCAAAATGCATTGGTTTCTAGGGGAGACATCCTACTGTGGCAGACGTAAGTGTGTTACAAATGAAGGATCACCTTCTCTGATGAGTCCGTATTCTCTGAAGATCTTCAGGACAGTGACCCTTGTACACCTCAGGTTAATACTTGTAGAACTCGCCAGCAGGTCTTCTAGCCTATAATAGCTGCTTTTCCCTTAAGGCACTATATGCTTACCTTTACTGGGATGCCACCAGGACTTACGCCACTGGAGGTAGTACAAGCTTAACCTGGAATGAACTGAATCAATGCCAGTATAGAAGAAGTCTCTAAAACTAAACTAAAAGATGATGACTTGGAAATACAAGTCAAAAGAAAAGACAACACTGCGTAGAGGAAGGAGACTAAAAGTATGAGAAGTATGTTTGGTGTGTTTAGAATATGGATAAGAAAGAGGATTTTACTCAAGAGAAGGAGGAAAAACAATAGACAGTTAAACACAGAACTCTCCCAAAGTCTGGCCAGCTTTCAGACACCGGGAGTACATAAAGTACGCACACAGACCATACACTAGAGAAAGAAGTTAGACAAAACCACAACAACAACAACAAGATAGAGCCACTGACAGTGGGAGAACTGAAGGTATGCACGAGAGATATATAACAGAGGAAAGACAAGACTGTACAGCAAGAAGATGAGGAGTGATATTAGCAGATATAACAACAGCAGTTAGACAGATTATGCAGCTAACACAGAGTTGGATGCAGGAAATTATGTAAGTGACACAGAGCTGGACACAGGAATACTACAGAGTTAGATGCTGATAATTATGTAACTGACACAGAGCTGGACACAGGAATACTGTAGAGGACGATAGAAGAATAATCAGACAAAAGTATCCACGGCTAGTACTAGAACCTAGAGACAAGGGCACCCGCTGCAACCAGGACTATGACCAGCTAGGAGTGAGAGACAGATAACATATATAGGAGACAAGAGCCAGTGAGAGCCACAGCACAGCCAGCCTCCCCTAATTACCAACTCTCTGCAGCTGTGCTGCTGCATGTCCACCAGGCTCCTGACTTTCACAAGAGACAACAGGCTGGAGTCAGGTAACGAAGCATTCCAAACAAGTGTGCTGCTACACATAGTAGTCAGCTTCCAGGTTGCTAGTGGACAGCCAGAAACACAAACAGAAATGAGCCACAGCAGCGACTCATAACAAAGTGATCTGGTGTTGAGTGCCTCTAGGAGCATTTCCAGGGACCTGGTATCATTAAATCATGCACATAAAAACTATTCCCAACCCGCTGGGAATTAGTAGATGCCACAAACTTGTGGCATTCTGGCCATAACGTTGAGCTACAGCTAGCCTCAATACACCAGGCAGCGCTGGACGGCTAGCACAAGTGAGCTGACAGATACCGTGAAACTCTACAAGCGTCAGGTATCCTTTTTTTTTTTTACCAAAAATGTGTCTTAGTCCCAACACAATGTAACTTAGATGCACACACATATCTGTGTTTGACTAAGGGGGTAATTCAGAGTTGATCGCAGCAGCAAATTTGTCAGCAGTTGGGCAAAACCATGTGCACTGCAGGTGTGGCAGATATAACATTTGCAGAGAGAGTTAGATTTGGGTGGTTTATATTGTTTCTGTGCAGGGTAAATACTGGCTGCTTTATTTTTACACTGCAATTTACATTTCAGTTTGAACACACCCCGCCCAAATCTAACTCTCTCTGCTCATGTTATATCTGCCCCCCCTCCCTGCAGTGCACATGGTTTTGCCCGACTGCTAACAAATTTGCTGCTGCGATCAACTCTGAATTAGGCCCTAAGGTGGTCATTCCGAGTTGATCACTAGCTGTATTTGTTCGCAGCGCAGCGATCAGGCTAATAAACTGCAGTTCTGCGCATGCGTATGCGGTGCAATGCGCACGCGCGACGTACGGGCACAACGAACTATGCAGTTTTGCACAGGGTCTAGCGATGCATTTCAGTCGCACTGGTTGCCGCAGAGTGATTGACATGAAGTTGGCGTTTCTGGGTGGCAACTGACCGTTTTCAGGGAGTGTTCGGAAAAACGCAGGCGTGCCAGGAAAAACGCAGGTGTGGCTGGGCGAATGCTGGGCGGGTTTGTGACGTCAAATCCGGAAATGAATAGTCTGAAGTGATCGCAAGCGCTGAGTAGGTTTTGAGCTACTCTGAAACTACACAATTTTTTTTTGCAGGCGCTCTGCGATAAAAACATTCGCACTTCTGCTAAGCTAAAATACACTCCCAGTGGGCGGCGGCATAGCGTTTGCGCGGCTGCTAAAAACTGCTAGCGAGCGATCAACTTGGAATGACACCCAAAGTCTGTATATGAACTTGGTATGGAAAAAAAGCCACAGCCACTGCATCATAACACTTCATATGCTGATTCAGAGACTCACTCACACATAGGGGGAAATTAACTAAGCTCCCGATTTTGACCGAGATGCCGTTTTTTCATCAAAGTGTCATCTCGGTAATTTACTAAGCAATAATCACGGCAGTGATGAGGGCATTCGTAATATTTTGAAGTCCTAGGAAAAAAATCACGAATGAATACACCATCGGTCAAAACGCGGCTGTTTAAGTATGAATCTCGGTCATTTACTAAGAAGTGCAAAGCAAAAAAAAAACAAACACTGCCGTGAAAAATTACAACTCGTAAAAAAGTGCTAAAAAAAAACAGACCTTTTTTTTTATTCGTGATTGGATAGGCATGCACGGATCCATGAGATCCGTGCATGTATATCAGTGGGAAGGGGTGGGAAAGTGCTTATTTTTTCAAAAAAAATTGCGTGGGGTCCCCCCTCCTAAGCATAACCAGCCTCGGGCTCTTTGAGCCGATCCTGGTTGCAGAAATATGGGTAAAAAATTGACAGGGGTTCCCCTATATTTAAGCAACCAGCATCGGGCTCTGCGCCTGGTCCTGGTTCCAAAAATACGGGGGACAAAAAGAGTAGGGGTCCCCCGTATTTTTAAAACCAGCACCGGGCTCCACTAGCTGGACAGATAATGCCACAGCCGGGGGTCACTTTTATATAGTGCCCTGCGGCCGTGGCATCAAAAATCCAACTAGTCACCCCTGGCCGGGGTACCCTGGGGGAGTGGGGACCCCTTCAATCAAGGGGTCCCCCCCCCAGCCACCCAAGGGCCAGGGGTGAAGCCCGAGGCTGCCCCCCCCCCCATCCAATGGGCTGCGGATGGGGGGGCTGATAGCCTTTGTTGTAAAAGAAAAGATATTGTTTTTAGTAGCAGTACTACAAGTCCCAGCAAGCCTCCCCCGCATGCTGGTACTTGGAGAACCACAAGTACCAGCATGCGGCGGAAAAACGGGCCCGCTGGTACCTGTAGTACTACTACTAAAAAAATACCCAAATAAACACAAGACACACACACCGTGAAAGTATAATTTTATTACATACATACACACATACATACATACTTACCTTATGTTCCCACGCAGGTCGGTCCTCTTCTCCAGTAGAATCCAAGGGGTACCTGTTGAAGAAATTATACTCACGAGATCCAGGGGTCCAGGGTCCTCGGGGAATCCAGGTGTAATCCACGTACTTGAAAAAAATAACAAAACGGACACCCGAGCCACGCACTAAAAGGGGACCCATGTTTGCACATGGATCCCCTTTTCCCGACTGCCAGAAACCCACTCTGACTGATGTCTAAGTGGGTTTCTTCAGCCAATCAGGGAGTGCCACGTTGTAGCACTCTCCTGATCGGCTGTGTGCTCCTGTCCTAACTGACAGGCAGCACACGGCAGTGTTACAATGTAGCGCCTATGCGCTCCATTGTAACCAATGCTGGGAACTTTCTGCTCAGCGGTGACGTCAGTTTAGGTCAACCGCAGGGCAGAAAGTTCCCAGCATTGGTTACAATGTAGCGCATAGGCGCTACATTGTAACACTGCCGTGTGCCGCCTGTCACTCAGTACAGGAGCACACAGCCGATCAGGAGAGTGCTACAACGTGGCACTCCCTGATTGGCTGAAGAAACCCACTTAGACATCAGTCAGAGTGGGTTTCTGGCAGTCGGGAAAAAGGGATCCATGTGCAAACATGGGTCCCCTTTTAGTGCGTGGCTCCGGTGTCCGTTTTGTTATTTTTTTCAAGTACGTGGATTACACCTGGATTCCCCGAGGACCCTGGACCCCTGGATCTCGTGAGTATAATTTCTTCAACAGGTACCCCTTGGATTCTACTGGAGAAGAGGACCGACCTGCGTGGGAACATAAGGTAAGTATGTATGTATGTGTGTATGTATGTAATAAAATTATACTTTCACGGTGTGTGTGTCTTGTGTTTATTTGGGTATTTTTTTAGTAGTAGTACTACAGGTACCAGCGGGCCCGTTTTTCCGCCGCATGCTGGTACTTGTGGTTCTCCAAGTACCAGCATGCGGGGGAGGCTTGCTGGGACTTGTAGTACTGCTACTAAAAACAATATCTTTTCATTTACATCAAAGGCTATCAGCCCCCCCATCCGCAGCCCATTGGATGGGGGGGGACAGCCTCGGGCTTCACCCCTGGCCCTTGGGTGGCTGGGGGGGGGACCCCTTGATTGAAGGGGTCCCCACTCCCCCAGGGTACCCCGGCCAGGGGTGACTAGTTGGATTTTTGATGCCACGGCCGCAGGGCACTATATAAAAGTGACCCCCGGCTGTGGCATTATCTGTCCAGCTAGTGGAGCCCGGTGCTGGTTTTAAAAATACGGGGGACCCCTACTCTTTTTGTCCCCCGTATTTTTGGAACCAGGACCAGGCGCAGAGCCCGATGCTGGTTGCTTAAATATGGGGGAACCCCTGTCATTTTTTTACCCATATTTCTGCAACCAGGATCGGCTCAAAGAGCCCGAGGCTGGTTATGCATAGGAGGGGGGACCCCACGCAATTTTTTTTTCTGATTTTACATTGTTTAATTTTTTTTAAATAAAAAATGAACCCCAGCACGGATCACACAGATCCGGCCGAGATTCATTGTAAAAAAAGTCGGCAGAGTTTTGCTAATCACTGCCGTAAAAAAAAAAAAAAAAACACGAATGACATCGACATCGGAAGAAAAGAAAAACCCGAATACGACAGCTTAGTAAATTAGTCGTAATCAATTCAAAAAGTTGCAGTTTTACACTTTCGATGTCATTCGTGATTGAACTTTGACCTGAAACGGGAAAATACGAATCTTAGTAAATTTACCCCATAGTGTCATATATCAAATTAATCACCACAGTCTCCTGGTGCATCCTAATTGCGTTGAAGATACATTTTTCGTGAAACATGATGCAAAAAGTCACCCAAAACTTGCAGTGTCTCATGGGACCGGGTGTGCTGAGAGGGGCTATTTGGGGCGACTGCAGCAATGATTTAGGAGGACACATCTGTATAGATGGCTCTGAATAAGGGAAGTTTATGGCTACCAAGAATATATATATACATGGTGATCATAATTAAAGGCCGAGGGTGGGCTGATCCCTCCAGCCTCACACACAATTTGTGATTCACTATCGCAACCTACCTTGATATTGCTACAAATACCATTCCACAGGTGTCATATTCATGCTCTTTTTTAAGCATAGTTTCTTCTAATACTGAAGCTCATCATGTTACGGTCTCCCTTAATTGCATTCTGGGTACTGCTGGAGTGGTGCCATTGTGGAATCCCACTGAAGGACTGTGCCCCTGTAACCCCCATCACCTTAAATTGTGCACGAATATAGGGGACACTAGTGGGGACATTGGTTTATAGCCCTGCATTACAGTGGTGCCAGTGGGACAGCAGCCACAGGGCCGACGGGTCTGGGTCTCTAACCCACGCGCCGGCTGGAAGTTACTGATGCGGCTCGTGGCAGGAGAGCTATTGGGGGGGGGGGGGTTCCATTGAGCAGCAATCTTAGAGACAGAGGAGGAGAGCAGATTGTGATCGGAGCTTACCGGAGGTGCGGTGCGGCGGAGGTCCATGTGCAGTGTTATCAGCTCCCAGGCAGCAAAAATAAGATTTTACTCACCGGTAAATCTATTTCTCGTAGTCCGTAGTGGATGCTGGGGACTCCGTAAGGACCATGGGGGAATAGACGGGCTCCGCAGGAGACTGGGCACTCTAAGAAAGATTTAGTACTACTGGTGTGCACTGGCTCCTCCCTCTATGCCCCTCCTCCAGACCTCAGTTAAGGAAACTGTGCCCGGAAGAGCTGACATTATAAGGAAAGGATTTTGGAATCCAGGGTAAGACTCATACCAGCCACACCAATCACACCGTATAACTTGTGATAAACTTACCCAGTCAACAGTATGAACCACAACAGAGCATCAACAATGGATGCCCACATAACATAACCCTTAATTAAGCAATAACTATGTACACGTATTGCAGAAAGTCCGCACTTGGGACGGGCGCCCAGCATCCACTACGGACTACGAGAAATAGATTTACCGGTGAGTAAAATCTTATTTTCTCTAACGTCCTAGTGGATGCTGGGAACTCCGTAAGGACCATGGGGATTATACCAAAGCTCCCAAACGGGCGGGAGAGTGCGGATGACTCTGCAGCACCGAATGGGCAAACACAAGGTCCTCCTCAGCCAGGGTATCAAACTTGTAGAACTTAGCAAATGTGTTTGTACCCGACCAAGTAGCTGCTCGGCAAAGCTGTAATGCCGAGACCCCTGGGGCAGCCGCCCAAGAAGAGCCCACTTTTCTTTGTGGAATGGGCTTTCACTGATTTTGGATGCGGCAAACCAGCCGCAGAATGAGCCTGCTGAATCGTGCTACAGATCCAGCGAGCAATGGTTTGCTTTGAAGCAGGAGCACCCAGCTTGTTGGATGCATACAGGATAAACAGCGAGTCAGTCTTCCTGACTCCAGTCGTCCTGGCTACATAGATCTTCAAAGCCCTGACTACATCAAGCAACTTGGAATCCTCCAAGACACGAGTAGCCGCAGGCACCACAATAGGTTGGTTCAAATGAAAAGATGACACCACCTTCGGCAGAAATTGCGGACGAGTCCGTAATTCTGCCCTGTCCATATGGAAAACCAGATAGGGGCTTTTACATGACAAAGCCGCCAATTCTGACACACGCCTAGCCGAAGCTAAGGCCAATAGCATGACCACCTTCCACGTGAGATACTTTAGCTCCACGGTCTTAAGTGGCTCAAACCAGTGGGATTTCAGGAAACCCAACACCACGTTGAGATCCCAAGGTGCCACTGGTGGCACAAAAGGGGGCTGAATATGCCGCACTCCCTTAACAAACGTCTGAACTTCAGGAAGAGAAGCCAGTTCCTTTTGAAAGAAAATGGATAGGGCCGAAATCTGGACCTTTATGGACCCCAACTTCAGGCCCATAGTCACTCCAGACTGTAGGAAGTGCAGGAACCGGCCCAGCTGGAATTCCTCTGTAGGGGCCTTCCTGGCCTCACACCAGGCAACATATTTTCGCCATATACGGTGATAGTGTCTTGCTGTCACGTCCTTCCTAGCCTTTATCAGCGTAGGAATAACTTCCTCCGGAATGCCTTTTTCCGCTAGGATCCTGCGTTCAACCGCCATGCCGTCAAACGCAGCCGTGGTAAGTCTTGGAACAGACAGGGCCCCTGTTGCAACAGGTCCTGTCTGAGAGGCAGAGGCCATGGGTCCTCTGTGAGCATTTCTTGCAGTTCCGGGTACCAAGTCCTTCTTGGCCAATCCGGAATAATGAGTATTGTTCTCACTCCTCTTTTTCTTACGATTCTCAGCACCTTGGGTATGAGAGGAAGAGGAGGAAACACATAGACCGACTGGAACACCCACGGTGTTACCAGTGCGTCCACAGCTATCGCTTGAGGGTCTCTTGACCTGGCGCAATACTTTTGTAGCTTTTTGTTGAGACGGGACGCCATCATGTCTACCTTTGGCAGTTCCCATCGATTTGTAATCTGAATGAAGACTTCGTGATGAAGTCCCCACTCTCCCGGGTGGAGGTCGTGCATGCTGAGGAAGTCTGCTTCCCAGTTGTCCACTCCCGGAATGAACACTGCTGACAGTGCTTGCACGTGATTCTCCGCCCAGCGAAGAATTCTGGTGGCTTCTACCATCGCCACCCTGCTCCTTGTGCCGCCTTGGCGGTTTACATGAGCCACTGTGGTGATATTGTCTGACTGAATCAGAACCGGTTGGTCGTGAAGCAGGGTCTCCGCTTGACTTAGGGCGTTGTATATGGCCCTCAGTTCCAGGATAATGATGTGAAGGCAAGTCTCCACCACAGGAGAGACACCCTGGCTCTGGGGGATAGGGTGATTAACCGATGCATCTGAAGATGCGATCCGGGCCACTTGTCCAGTAAGTCCCAGTGGAAGGTCCTCGTATGGAACCTGTATGATGCCACCCTCCTTCCCAGGACTCGAGTGCAGTGATGCACTGACCCCTGTTTTGGTTTTAATAGATTCCTGACCAGTGTCACGAGCTCCTGAGCTCTCTCTATCGGGAGATAAACCCTTTTCTGGTCTGTGTCTAGGATCATGCCTAGGAGAGGCAGATGAGCTGTAAGAACCAACTGCGACTTAGGAATATATAGAATCCAGCCGTGTTGCCGTTACACTTCCAGAGAAAGTGATACGCTGTTCAGCAACTGCTTTCTTGATCTCGCTTTTATGAGGAGATCGTCCAAGTACGTGATAATAGTGACACCTTGCTTCCGCAGGAGCACCATCATTTCCGCCATTACCTTGGTGAATATTCTCAATGCCGTGGAGAGACCAAACGGCAACGTCTGAAATTGGTAATGACAATCCCGTACCGCAATTTTGAGGTACGCCTGATGAGGTGGATAAATGGGGACATGAAGGTATGCATCCTTTATGTCCCGAGTCACCATAAAATCTCCCCCTTTCAGGCTTGCAATGACCGCTCTTAGCGATTCCATCTTGAACTTGAACCTTTTCAGGTATATGTTCAGGGATCTTAAATTCAATATGGGTCCGACCGAACCGTCTGGTTTCGGGACTACAACATGGTCGAATAATAACCCCCTCCTTGTTGAAGGAGGGGAACCTTAACCACCACCTTTTGAAGATACAATTTGTGAATTGCAGTTAACACTGTTTCCCTCTCGTGGGGGGAAGCCGGCAGGGCCGTCGGTGAGGGGGCATCTTCTCAAAGTCCAGCTTGTATTCATGAGACACAATATCTATTGCCCAGGGATCTAACAAAGAGTGAACCCACTTGTGGCTGAACTTACGAAGGCGTGCCCCCACCGGGCCCAGCTCCGCCTGTGGAGCCCCAGCGACATGCGGTGGATTTTTGTAGAGGCCGGGGAGGACTTCTGTTCCTGGGAACTAGCTGTGTTGTACAGCTTCTTTCCTCTGCCCCCGCCTCTGGCAAGAAAGGACGCACCTCGGACTTTCTTGTTTCTTTATTCAAAAGGCTGCATTTGATAATGTCGTGCTTTCCTAGGCTGTGCAGGAATATAAGGCAAAATATCAGAATTACCAGCTATAGCTGTGGAGACCAGGTCCGAGAACCCATCTCCACACAATCCTCAGCCTTCCATATGCCTCTTAAGTCGGCATCATCTGTCCATTGCATATTCTACAGGACACGTCAAGCCGAAATCGACATAGCTTTGACTCTAGGACCCAGTATACTCATGTCTCTTTGGGCATGTTTTATATATACATATCTCTTAAGACAGCATCTTTTTAATATATATATATATATATATCTATATATACATATATATATCTATATGCATACTAGGGTCTCAATCTCTGCTGATAAGGTACCTGTCCACGCTGCCACAACTCTATAAACCCATGCCGACACAATCGCCGGTCTGAGTAGTGTACCAGAATGTGCACGCTATCTGCAGGATCCCTGAGAATAGCTAGTGCTACCTTCTGTGCAAACGTGACACCCTAGGGGAAGATTCCCATCACATACTGGCCCTAGTGGGGAAAGGATACTGCCTGAGAATTTTTTTGTGGGAAGCTGCAGTCTCTTGTCTGGAGATTCCTGCTCTTTTTCCTCATGAGAGGAGGGAAATTTACCTCAGCTTTCTTCCCCTTAACATGTGTACCCTTGTGTCAGGGACAAACGAGTCATCAGTGATATCCAAATCATCTTTTATTACAATAATCATATATTGAATACCTTTCTGCCATTTTGGCTGTAACTTTGCATTATCCTAGTCGACACTGGAGTCAAACTCCGTGTCGATATCAGTGTTTATTATTTTGGATAGTGAGCATTGTGAGACTCTGAAGGTCTCTGTGACATAGGGACAGACATAGGTAGATTTCAGTCATTTGACATTTCAATTATGAACCTTTGTGCCTCTCATCTATTCTCATGAGGTTTTAGACTAGGTGCTTACCTACAATTATCACTGCGGTGATTATATGTACATATCATTTACCTCTACTCCAATTTTGAATTTTGATTAACTCAGGCACCTTAATAATATTAATTTTTTTTTATTTTTTATGTTTTTCAGTATATTTTTCACCACAGGTGCCCATAATTTTGTATCAGGCTTATCCTGATTTCTGTCAATATATATGTTTATTTTGTGTTCTTGAACAATTTTTTTGTATCAAACTCCTCATTACTTTTATTCGTTATTAATTAAATGTTAAGTTTTAATAAACTTATTTCAAATTTCTAAGCGTGCCCCAACACAGAGTCATTCTTTTTTCTTCTCTTTGCTTAACCATTACTGACTCTAGGAGCACCACCAACTCAAATAATTATTTAGATGTCTTCATTAAGAATCTTTAAATTTAAACTTAGTATCGTTGGTCATTCCCTGAACAGTTTTCTACAATCTGTGTATTAATCTATGTTCATCATTACCACATTTTTCCTGTGCGGAACCAAACCAAATTTCTGTTAACTAAATAGGTAGATTTCCTGTCTGTTCTCTAATCTTTTGTGCAATAAATTCACCTTAGCACTTACACATATCCAAACAGGTGTCGGTGTTGTCGACGGAGACACCCTCTCACACACATATTTGCTCTATCTCCTCCTTAGGGGAGCCTTTTACCTCAGACATGTCGACACACACGTACCGACACACCACACACACAGGGGATGCTCTATTTGAAGACAGTTCCCCCACAAGGGCCTTTGGAGAGACGGAGAGAGAGTATGCCAGCACACACCCCAGCGCTATATGACCCAGGAATCACACAGTAACTTAGTGTTAACCCAGTAGCTGCTGTATATATTGTTTTTACGCCAAATTTATGTGCCCCCCCTCTCTTTTTCACCCTCTCTATCATCTGCAGGGGAGAGCCTGGGGAGCTTCCTCTCAGCGGAGCTGTGGAGAGAAAATGGCGCTGGTGAGTGCTGAGGAAGAAGGCCCCGCCCCCTCAGCGGCGGGCTTCTGTCCCGCGATTTTGTGTAAAAATAATGGCGGGGGCTCATGCATATAACAGTGTCCAACTGTATATATGCTGCTTTTGCCAGGAGGTACTTAATTGCTGCCCAGGGCACCCCCCCCCTGCGCCCTGCACCCTACAGTGACCGGAGTGTGTGGGTTAGTGTGGGCGCAATGGCGCACAGCTGCAGTGCTGTGCGCTACCTCATATGAAGACAGGAGTCTTCTGCCGCCGATTTTGACGTCTTCTTGCTTCAACCCGCCGGCTTCTGTCTTCTGGCTCTGCGAGGGGAACGGACGACCAAGGTTAGGTTCCTGTGTTCGATCCCTCTGGAGCTAATGGTGTCCAGTAGCCTAAGAAGCGCAACCTAGCCGCAGTTAGGCTACTGGACACCAGTAGGTTTGCTTCTCTCCCCTCAGTCCCACGTAGCAGAGAGTCTGTTGCCAGCAGAAGCTCTCTGAAAATAAAAAACCTAACTAAAATACTTTCTTATTAGCAAGCTCAGGAGAGCTCACTAAAATGCACCCAGCTCTGTCCGGGCACAGATTCTAACTGAGGTCTGGAGGAGGGGCATAGAGGGAGGAGCCAGTGCACACCAGTAGTACTAAATCTTTCTTAGAGTGCCCAGTCTCCTGCGGAGCCCGTCTATTCCCCCATGGTCCTTACGGAGTCCCCAGCATCCACTAGGACGTTAGAGAAACACAAAGCCTTGATTGAAGGGGGTGGAGTAGAGGCGTGGACATCGCTGTCTCCCCACCCCCAGGGCGGAGCTCAGACGGACGGCCCCGGATCAAGCTGGATCTTCTGATTACTAGCCCTTCTGGCACTACAGTACAGCAAAGAGTAAGCAGCGTAAAGTTGGACAGCATAGACCTAGCCGGCACCCCAGCCTGACCCCGAGTTGTACTTCCACACTGTTAGGAAGACACCCAGCAAGTCTTCTTCACCTAACAGGCACAGATTAGCTACCTGAGTTATTCCAGAGTTGGGAAGCTGCATGCAGTTAGACTGGGCTAGTTGAGCAACTCCAATATCTATTGATTACAGTTGTGAGGAACAGCTGGTTTCCCTCAAGGCAAAGGTCCTCCTGGGACATATAACTCATTTACTACTAATTAGTTCACCCACTCCGTGAGATAGTATTTGATCCCCCACTAGAATGAGTTATAACTGGCTAGGACTTCATTGTTCGTTGTGACCACCCATGGTAGTGGTAAAAGGGTACGGAGGCTTTAATAGCACCATAACTGCATCTGAGGATACATTGTAGCAATTGCCCACAGGCAGGATCTTAACACAAAGCTCTGTGACTGAACAGAATAAACTGTTCTCCTACTTGTGTAACGTCCCTGTTTCAACCTCTACAACCGTCCGGATTCAGTGACTATCTTCAGGAAATTAACTATCGATAGAAAGTGCACTACACACCGAAATATATATATATTTACTTTTATATATAATTACTTTTCCAAACGATACCGCGGTTACAAAGGTGACCCCCAATTGAAGAGTAAATGTGAATGTGTATGCCATGGCAACGCCGAAACCTTAGCCTAATAAGATTGTTATTTATTCTATATAGTGCATTGTAATGTATTTTGTGTCAGTACCAGGTGTTGAGAGAACTGCAACTCTGTTTATGGTTTAACCGCTTCTAAGTTTTCACAGTGAAGGAAGCGTTCCAGTTGAATAAAACTCTCATTTTAAATGTTGTTATTAATGTTTGAACAAATGGTATGTTAAACATTTAATTGTCTCCCAAACTGTACTACGAAAACTACCTTACCAGCAATTGCAGTAAGAAGACTGAGTCTCAAGTCACGCTCCACCAAACCCAAGGAGCCTGTCATACTTACCCGTAAATTGAATCTATCGTGTCACCTTCTTGGCAGTGTCACACCATAACCTCCTGACCCGGATCCCAGTTGTGCTACTGCGCATTAGTGGCATCTCTGCTTGTCTTCTCTATCTATCCTCAACAACAAAAGGACGTGTCCCTGAGTGCCTGTGACGCATACCGCACTGTTATTATTAGAGGACCACTGCCACCACTTCATGTATATACAGGTGTGTTCTACTTCATCTATGGGGGTCATTCCGAGTTGTTCGCTCGCAAGCTGCTTTTAGCAGCTTTGCACACGCTAAGCCGCCGCCTACTGGGAGTGAATCTTAGCTTATCAAAATTGCGAACGAAAGATTTGCAATATTGCAAATAGACTCTTCTTAGCAGTATCTGAGTAGCTCCACACTTACTCGGCAACTGCGATCAGTTCAGTCAGTTTCGTTCCAGGTTTGACGTCACAAATACACCCAGCGTTCGCCCAGACACTCCCCCGTTTCTTCAGACACTCCCGCGTTTTTCCCAGAAACGGTAGCGTTTTTTCACACACACCCATAAAACGGCCAGTTTCCGCCCAGAAACACCCACTTCCTGTCAATCACATTACGATCACCAGAACGAAGAAAAAACCTTGTAATGCCGTGAGTAATATTCCTAACTGCATAGCAAATTTACTTGGCGCAGTCGCACTGCGGACATTGCGCATGCGCATTAGCGACTAATCGCTCCGTTGCGAGAAAAAAATAACGAGCGAACAACTCGGAATGACCCCCCATGCACACAACCTGCTGTAATCCTGAGGCTCCTGGCTGGATCTGTCTCATCAATTATGTGCATGCCTGCCCCTGTGTCCTGTTATGTGCCAGCTAATAAATGAATAACCCTGGTTAAGTTATCTGCCGGGTGGATTTCTTCCATCACACACTGCTGACACTTGTGTCTTATCCTATCCAGTGGTGCAAGTAGGAATATTTTCTTAGTGGTACCGAGTGCAGGAAAATAGGCATGGCCATGTGTTGTGAGGGGGCGTGGCCACATGCTGCTAGTGGGAGTGACTACATGACACTAGCGGCGTGGCCACACGACAGCCCCCTTTTTTTTATTTTTTATCTGGAGGTAAGGCTAAAAATATATAGAAATGCCTCCAGTACAATAGAAATATATAGTAATACCTCCAGTATAATAGAAATATATAGTAATACCTCCAGTATAATAGAAATATATAGTAATGCCCCCAATTTAATAACAATATATAGTAATGCCTCCATTATAACAGGAAAATACAACCACTGTCCCACTCCCAGTAACCCTGACACAGTGGGAGGAGCCGTCATGCTGCCAAGCACCATGGCCTTGTTGCTTTGTGGCACATTATAATTGTGGTAATGGCAAAGTGTGTGGCAGGTGGTACTGAGTACCCGCTGCCAAATTCTTATGGGAACTCTGTACCCCAGCATACCCACATACTTGCACCGCTGATCCTATCATTGCGGGGACTTCTGCCTATGCTGATTAATAAGAGAGCATGAGCTACAGCTGAGAGCATGAAATAAGATTATCACCAGAGAGGACACACTACGGTCACACACTTGTTCAAATACATACCTCCCAACGTTACCCTCTCCAGGAGATAGAATGCTCTGCTGCTGGACTTCTCTCTTAAGTTATAATTGCCATCACCTGTGCTGAAACACCTTTATTAGCCTGTTCAACACAGGTGACGGCAATCATGAATTAAGAGAAAATGCAGGAGCAGAGCATTTGGTCTCTCCTGGAGAGGGTCATGTTGAGAGGGATGCAAATAGCATACCTCCCAACGTAACCTTCTCCAAGAGGGACAGAATGCTCTGCTC
Source organism: Pseudophryne corroboree (assembly GCF_028390025.1). Classification (NCBI taxonomy): domain Eukaryota; kingdom Metazoa; phylum Chordata; class Amphibia; order Anura; family Myobatrachidae; genus Pseudophryne; species Pseudophryne corroboree. The sequence goes on along the minus strand of NC_086444.1, from coordinate 460,150,149 downwards.
CTGTACTTCCCTCTTAATTTATAACTGCCATCAACTGTGCTGAAACGCCTTTCTTATCCGGCAATGATAAGTTAAGTAAAAAGTCCAGAAGCAGAGCACTTTGTCCCTCCTGGAGAGGGTCATGTTGGGAGGTATGAAACAGGAGTTACATTAGTTAAAGCCACATACACTGTCACTGTCCAGTTCCGTAAGCTGCCTTAAAATCTTAAAACAAAGTATGTAAGGCTGTTATAAATCTTGTAACCACTAGATGGCAGAAAATCTCTATTAAATAATAATAATAATAAAAAACTATACACATTTTTATTCAAACAAGCACAGAGTGAAATTGCCTTAATAACATGAATTTTATATTTACTCACGAGCAAAGTTTATTACTGTACATCTTAAACATGAAAATATATATAGTACAATTTTATGATTTAATGAAGACTTCCAATTTGGAAAGGACAAATATCATGCTCATTTTATTTGGCTTTCCATAATTACCCAATAAAGAAGCCTGATTACTCCCTGTCCTTAAACACGCCAGTGTCACATTGATATAAAACTGTTAAACTAAACATAGATGGAGTGATCTGGCTGTTTAATATGTGCTAGATCTATGTCCAATATTCTTGAACAGATCAAACTAATTAGCTTTCAAATGTCTGGATCACATAGGATTGAGTTATGCTGGCCATAAACCTTGAGATAAAGCCATCAGAAAGACTAATTGGACTATGACATTGTCATACACTTTCACATACCTCCCAACCTTCTTCATGTTCACTTCAAAGAGGGACACGTGCGGCGACGCCAGCTCCCGAAAAGAGGCGTGGTCTTGCAAAAGGGGGTGTGGTGAAGCCACAATCATAAGCCACGCCCCGTGTCCATCACTGAAGGGGGCATGCCCAGGGGTCTGTCACTCGTGAATAGAAGTTGCGGGACAGTCCCAAAAAAACGAGACTGTCCCACGAAAATCGGGACATTTGGGAGGTATGCTTTCATATAAACGGTCTGTCTGTCTGATAGTTAGTAAATCCACTGTCAGATCAGGGCTGGTTCTACCCAATTTGACTCCTAATGCAAACACAAAATAATGCCCAGCCCACCCCCCCCCCCATGGTCTAGCAGAAAATGGGCATGCCCATGCTGAAATGGGCGTGGTCTTGTAGGAAAATGCTACCTTACACCATATTATGCCCCAAACAGTAATTCCCCTTACACCTTATGCCTCACACAGTTATGCCCATTGCACCTTATTATGTCACACAGTAATGCCCCCTAGCACCATGCTGCACTTAAAATTGGCACCGTACCTGCTTGTTGTCAAGGGGTTGTTTCATGCTGCTGGCAATGCCTGCTCCCTCTACTGCCGCCGCCGCATCCCCGGCACTGTGTTGCCATTTTCTGCCTCCTCCAGCTCCCTCTGGGCTGAGTGGGCTCCGTCTATGAGATGTTCCTCCCAAAATGGCCGCTGCCTGCTCTAGCATCTTTAAAAACTGTCCTCTCTCAGGCAGCGACCATTTTGGAAGGGACGATTTCACAGTATTCTACAAGTTTGGCTAGGCCACATAGAATACTGCCACAATGTACTCACAATGGCTATGGGCTGATGCCCCGTGAGATTGCATGGTTGGCCCGGCCCTAAAAACGGCACTGTGTCAGATCATCATCCGAGCAGCAGTTATTACATTTTTCAGGCATGCTGCAAGATTCTCATGCCCCTACTGAGTGATAACTGGTGCTTGGTTGGATCCATACACTGTGTACTTATTGCAAAGAAAGAATGTCACCAAATGGATTATCCTTGGCACATGAGGTAGACATAGTAGGCTTTGGTTTTAAAGCAACCAGGCATTCCTAGATACTCCTGTCCAGCAGCCTTGGTGAGTCCCAGTAAGTCCTGCACAGTTCCTCCAAGCCCATGTGCTTCGATACTTCTTGTATCAGCAACCTCTTTTGCTGGCGTATTCTGTTGCCGTGGACTCTCCAGTATGGGGCTTAGAGGCCTTGATGTGACCCTGGAGATTTGCTGCACTGGTTGGATTATAACAGCTGAAGGGCCTGCAACTTCTGTTTCTTCTTCAGGGGCCTGATCAGATGCAGAGGCAGAGGTACTGGAGGATATCTTCTGTGTGAGAGAGTTTCAGGATTCTAGGCAAGGCTTGAATTAGGACCGTCTGACAAGGCTTCCAGATTAGATCCTAAGCACATGAATCAGGCACTTTGACAGAGTTCAGGAATTCAGCAGCTTGATCACAGGACACTGGACATAGGTACTGTAAACAAGGAACTATCACCGACTAGGTGATCACAGTTGGTGGAAGTAGGTGTGGCTTACCTATTAGTACTTTAGACTGCGCTGCAGTCTCACCTCTGGAGCAGCCACTGGTCCCAGGTGAGCTGCAGTGGAAACGGGTTACCCGGTTCGTCCGACCCGGGACCTGTTTCCAGCATGGGAGAGCTGTATTCGGTTGCAATGAGATATCTACAGCACCCGTGTACAGTTGATCGGCAGCAGTCCGGGAATTACCCAGATCAGCGCAGTGGTGGAAAAGGGGTATGTCTCGGTATGACCCGGTTTGGAATTGTGTTCCAGATCTATGATAGAACTCAGGACATCAGTGGAAAAGGGGTATGAGAGAATCCTTTTGGATACAGATTTTGAAACATTGAACCCAGGGGGCTTGAATGAGTCCATTGAGATGGGCTTCTGAAGGATTTGAACTAATGACACTGTTTTGTCAGTGTTCTATTTGTTATTTCTCAATATATATCTCTTATTATAGCGATGTAGAGGTTATAGATTTATGAGAAATGTTGTCTTCAAAATATGTAGACACTTTAAAACTATTCGTCTTGTACAGGGGTTTTCAAACTCGGCCCTCAAGGCACCCTAACAGTCCATATTTTAGGGATATCCATGCTTAAGCAAAGGTGACTTAGTACAAATTAGTACTCAGTCAGTTTGATTTGTATCTGTACACAAGCATGTATATCCTGTAAACCTGGACTGCTAGGGTGCTTTGAGGGACAACTTTGGAAAACCCTGCTCTAGTGAACTATGAGTATATGTACTTGGGCACTAAAGCTGCCCGGGAATTGTACTGTGTGTGCTGGCAGGAAAGTAGAGCGACACGAGGCAGAGCTGCTTGGCCAGCCGTCATGACTATGTGACCTGTGCGGCCAAACCAGCCAATCAGGACATCGGCCCTTGTGACATTTGCCAGAAGTGCCAGGTAACCAGTCCGGCTCTTGGATATACACAAATATCATTAACCATTTGAAAAGTGATGAGTTTAATAGAGAATTCTCCTGCTTTTTAATATAAAAGTTATGTATAAAGTATAAATACCAACAGGATCATGTTAATATAGCAGTCTCTCATTTTTGTGTCAACATCATCAACAATTTTCTGCTAATCAATTAATTAATTACTTAAGAGTCGATATGGCTCTTTGCTTAGTCAAATGGTCTTGAATGAGGAACCTTAGGGTACGATTTCCACTCAAAACATCAAATTTAATTTTATTTTTTTTAAACTTCTGTTTAGATGTTTATTTTGACTTTTATGCTTAAGCCAAGCCTATCTCTAGTTTGTATATTTATATCTATTTATAATATGCTGTAGTACATATATAGTTTTAGCTTGTCAATGTACCACAGGTTATGAGTCTGACTAATAAATCAATTTAATGACCAATTAATTAAGCACTATCAGGAAGAGGAAGTTTACAAAAGCACTTTAAAAGCACCTTCAGGATAATAGGTACTGTATACTCACTGCCTTTGAGAAAAGCACATTTAGCTCAGAAACGTGTCAGAATAGACCCGTGAGACTGTTTTGCCTGAAAGTGGAGCAATATAGCAGGACTTGTACTCCAGCTTTATCCTGGGAATTTTTACCAGCAAAGGACTTTACTTTTCAGTGATGGTGCAATCCCGCACCTATGGGATTCACAAACCTGAGAGCAGGGTATACCCATACTTGCCCATTTTTGTGGCCAGTCCCCAGCACTCCCGGAAGAGTGGTCGGATCTGCTGCATTTCCACCCACTTTCTAGTGAAATGGGCAGGATTGGGAGACAAATCAAGAAATCAGAATCCATTTTATTGGACAAGTATACAAAAAAATATAAGGAATTCATTTCGATAATCCACAACTCCTAGAAACACATAACAAAGGAAACATAAAAACAAGTTAAAACATACATTAGATTAACAATACAATAAAAGATGAACGCCTGTTACACTTCACCATATACAAACTAAAATACAATGTAACGCCACTTAAGGTGGGTACACACTATGCGATACGCTCCATAAGAGATATCGCATAGTGTTTCCTCTCCTGTGCCGCCGACATAGTGCATACACACTGTGCAATATTGCACAGTGACGTCATACCGTGGCCGGCCCGAACATGCAGCTTCTGATGATATAGTCAGATTGAGCTGCATGTACAGCCGACAGCGGGGAGTGCGCATCGGGCTTCGCTGGAAGCGTACACACTGGGCGATATTGTAAACAATATCACTTCTGCCATAGCTAATTATCTCAGTTATTAAGCAAGACGACAGCTTGGAGAAAGAAGCTATTCCTGTCTAAAGGTTCTGGAGAAGCATGATCTATAATGTCTGCCTAACGGCAGCAATTGTATCAGATCATGACCAGGGTGCAAATTATCTGCTATCATTTTACCTGCATGCTTCCTTACTGTAGCCAAATATAACTCCTCCACTGCAGGAAGGTCAACCCCAATGATTTTTTCCGCCACTGTAATTACCTGTTGAAGTCTGTACCTATCATCAATGCACAAAGTACAGACTGAAATATTGCTTAATAAAAAATATTCAAAAGACCTTGTGGTAAATTAAACTTCTTCAGCCATAAAAAAATGCATCCTCTGCTGCGTCTTCCTCACAATAGCATCAATATTTGACATCCACTAAAAATCCCAAGAGATACTAGTGCCCAAGAATTTGAAGGACTCCACCACAGAAACCACTCTATCTGCAATCATGCGGGTTAACAGTATAGGAGGCTGCCTTCGGAGAGCCACTTTCATCTAAACTGTCTTGATAGGATTTAACTCCAAATTACTCAACCTGCATCAAATGGCCAACTGCTCAACCACCCTATGATAAGCGGACTCCACGCCATCTTTGATGAGGACAATAACCATAGTATCATCCACAAATATCAAGAATTTCACAGATTGGTCACCAGAAGTGCAGTCATTTGTATAGAAAGGAAAAAGAAAAGGGGAAAGAACACATCCTTGTATGGCCCCTGTGCTAATCATCTGAGCACTAGATAAATATTTCCCCAACTTTACACACTGCTCCCTACCCTCCAAAAAATGTACAATCCAGGAACACATTGTTTCAGGAACCTCTAAGCATAACAGTTTGGGATAGAGCATGCCAGCGACGATTGTGTTGAATGCTGAACTGAAGTCCACAAACAGGACTCTCACATATGCTCCCAACAAGTCTGAGAGTAGCACTGAGGCAGCCCTCCATAGGGCACCATATGATATAAAGTTAGGTTATGAACAGGGGTGTGGCTACAAGATGCAAGACACCCCCCCTTCACCCCAAGTGGCATGCAGTGTTTCTATGTGAATATTCTGTACGTACATATTCTGAGCTGTACACCTGAGTTCTAAAAACAGTTTATACATATGTCAACAGTATTTTAGCTTACTGTTTCAGGTTTCTGATCAATGGAGTGAAGTCTGGATCTTCCAATAACTGCTTCGTCCTGTGGAGGTTTTGCCAGCTGCGTAACACTGAGGTTTGTGGACCAGAGTGACCAATAGTCTCCAGCAAGGAATGGAAGAGATGTCAGCTGTCTGCCTAGTCAATGGCACATTTGGCTGTAGATACTGGAATCTGAGGAAGCTGCTAGATACAGCGAAACGTGTCCGGTAGCAGACTGCACCACTGAAACTTGCACCTGGTCTATGCTAGGTGTAGATTATCTGTTAGAGTATGTTCTCCAATGTAAGAAATTGAAGAGTCTAAGTTTGCAACCACTTCTGCCATATGCCCACAACACTCCCAAAACATGCCCATAAGACGGTACACCTCCATGTGTCTGGATAGCCAGCTCCCAGTCCCCGCCCAGGAATGTGTAAAACATTTCAAATACATTTTTAATACCAAGCTTGTCATGTCCCACGATATATGTGTGTCATATGTTGTCATGTTATTATTGCAAAGCTTTGCATCTTGTTAAAATTTGTCCCTCCTGATTTCCTGTAGCCAGGTTCTGATGTCATTAGCCCCACCCCCCTTTCTTCTGTCTCCAGCACCTTGTGTGTGTCTATTTTAGATTCTGACCAGCTCTGGTAAATCATCATCTTTTCACCTACTGTTTTGTGCATAACTACAAGAATATCAGCTTGAAATAAACCCTCATCTGGATTCTTCATATGTGCTTCTTCAGTCGATTTGACACTATCTGACAAGGGGGGTCATTCCGAGTTGATCGCTTGCTAGCAGTTTTTAGCAGCCGTGCAAACGCTATGCCGCCGCCCACTGGGGAGTGTATTTTAGCTTAGCAGAAGTGCGGACGCTTGTGCAGCCGAGCTCTGCAAAACCAGTTTGTGCAGTTTCAGAGTAGCTCTGAACCTACTCAGCGCTTGCGATCACTTCAGCCTATTCGTGTCCAGATTTGACGTCATACACCCGCCCAGCGAACGCCCAGCCACGCCTGCATTTTTTCAGACATGCCTGTGTTTTTGCAAACACTCCCTGAAAATGGTCAGTTGACACCCAGAAACACCCCCTTCCTGTCAATCTTCTTGCGGCCGTCAGTGCGAAGGAAAACTTCGCTAGAACCTGTGCACAAACACAAAGAGCTTTGTACCCGTACGTTGCACGTACGCATTGCGGGGCATACGCATGCGCAATAATGCAGTTTTTTTCACCTGATCACTTTGCTGCGATCAGCTCGGAATGACCCCCTAGGTCTCTTGGTGTGAGTACTAGTTCATTTTAGACATACATAGCAGGGACGTGCAGTCAGGGGAGGCAGGGGAGGCAGTGCCTCCCCTGTCATTAATGATTAAGATAATACAAAGAAGATGCATATGACACATATTCTGTGTCATATGTATCTTCTTAATATTATTCTGATCATTGCTCCCCTCCTTATGTGTTTGGGAGGCACCGATCGTGGTGCCTCCCGTTATCTCTGGGGATAATATGGGGAGCAGGGGGCGGACACGGGCGGGGACTAGCCATGGGCTGTAAAAGCCCATTGAAAATGTATGGGAAAGCGGCACCATTAGTGGTGCCGCTTTCCTACAGGGACGTGCTTTCAACCTATGAAAGCACGTCCCTGTCAGTGAGGCTACAGTGATTGGCCAGCGGATCCGTCACTGGATCCGCTGTCAATCACTGTGCGGGCGGCTGAATGCGGCGATTGTGCGGGCGGCGGGATGCGGCGGCGGTGGTGCGGGCGGCGGTGGAGCAGGCGGCGGGATGCGGCGGCGGTGGTGCGGGCGGCGGTGGAGCAGGCGGCGGGTTGCGGCGGCTGTGCGGCGGCGGAAAATTACCTTTATCTGCAGAGTTTGGCAGCGGAGCGGTTCCAGTTTCAAAAATGGCGCCTCAGCGTCATTTTTTAAATTCAAGATGGCCGCCGCGAGCCAATCACGGCTCGCCGCGTCATCGCCCCGCCCCCTCCGGCTGACTTATATAAGTCAGCGCGAGGCGGAGGAGAGTCAGTCCGACGGCGGAGGAGGAGCTGTGAAGAGCTCCTGAAGAAAGAAGACGGCTGGAAGTCCTGGCTGGGCGGCGGCTATGCAAAAGAGCTTAGCAGCCGCCGCCCACCAGGTGAAGACGCTGGAAGCCCTGGAGGGGTGGCGCCCCCCAGGTGAAGACGCCGGAAGCCCTGGGAAGGCGGCGGCCACGCAAAAGAGCTTAACGGCCGCCGCCCCCAGGTGAAGACCCAGTTAAATAAAGCTTCTTTTCAAGACGTGTGGCGTTTTATTTTAATATTTTCTTTACAGGTGGACTATAGGTGCCAGCGGGCCCTTAATGTCCGGGCATGCTGGCACTTGTGGTTCTCCAAGTGCCAGCATGCTGGGGCAGGCTTGCTGGGACCTGTAGGCTACCTGTAAAGAACAATATTACTATTCTTTGCAGGTGGACTACAGGTGCCAGCAGGCCCTTTATGTCCGGGCATGCTGGCACTTGTGGTTCTCCAAGTGCCAGCATGCTGGGGCAGGCTTGCTGGGACCTGTAGGCCACCTGTAAAGAACAATATTAACACACAATGAACCCCGCACCCACCGCCACCAGGGGTGCGGGGCATAGCACTGGGCTATCAGCCCAGTGCTGGTTATTGCTCGGGAGGGGGGACCCCATTTTTATTTTTTGGGGTTCCCACTTTCCGAGGAATTCCAACCCTGGGCTGACTGGCTGGTGGGCAGATTAATGTTATGGCAGGGGGACCCCACACTGAGTGTCTCCCCTGCTATGGCATTACTCCCCCTGGCTGGTTCTGCCTAGTGCTGGTTTTCCTGATGTGTTGGGGGACCACACTTTTTTTTTTCCGGGGGGGGGGGGGGGGCTTGTTAGCTGCCAGTGCCTCTCCAACCTGTGATCCCACCGCACGTCACTGATACATAGAGGATCTGTCTGAGGAGCCTTACACTTACAGCCTGGTTATTGAGTCAGAATAGTGAAAAGATGCTTGATAAAAACTGCCAGATATGCTAATAAGCCAGGTGCAGCTACTGCAGATACAAAGACAATAACAAGCTTGCTTGCAGTATAACAGGATATCAGTGTTTGAAGCCACAGCACAGCTCATTATAGCATAACAAGCTACAAACTTACTCCAGCATTATTCAGATCCATTTTCCTGTGTACTATCATGGATGAAGGGAATACTGCCTCTTCAAGATGAACAATGTCTACAATCAGAACAAGGAGAAGTTATGGCTCTCAACCTGCAGCCTAAATGCCCTGCTAAGCCTACATGGAAGGTAAAAGAGAATCTTGAAGGTAGGAAACATGAGCTTTCTTCCACTGTCCTAAACTTATGGCAAAAATTGCAAAGTCATATGTCCACCATCTCTCAGCCTGTTTGTGATGTGTCACCACTAAAGCGAGTCCTAGGACAGCTTTGTTCAGTATATGAACTTTATAAAGTCTCAAGTAAGGAATATATAAGCATTTTGAAGAAATTCAGTACTCAGGATTGTTTAGAAGAACTGCAAAGATTTGGGGCCAATTCAGTAAGGTTAGCAAATTCTTCTATTCAGCAGAATTTGCTAACCTTTAGCACGCATGCTGGGGACCGCCCAGCGCTGGGCAAGGCCGCCCAGCATGCTGACCAGCGCCTACCCCCTTCAACATGTAGAAATTGCTAACAGCTTAGGTTGGGCTGGCACAGCTTAGGTTGGGCTGGCACGCCCCTACAATGCTCAGTTTCCACCCAGAAAATGGAGCATTGCCGCCGCCAGCCCAGCGACCGCCTCTGCCTGATTGACAGGCAGAGGTGATCGCATCTTCTGCAGCCCCCCACAGAAAATGCGGACGCATGGGCAGTAGGGCCTGCTGCGTATGCATCCGCGGAACCCCGAAATAATTCTGTACGAATCGCTACTTGCGATCCGTACTGAAATAGCCCCTTAATCATCTTAATTTGGAACGAGACAGTTTATTGCACAAAGTTAAGTCTAAGACAGCGGCCAGAATTGCACAATTATTGGAAACATCATCACGGATTTCTGTGTCCACCAGGCATTCAAAACGATCATCTAAGTCACGCAGTTCAAAATATTCCATGCTCAACTTACAAAGGCACGTGCAGAAGCAGAAACTACTAAAATACAAGCCAATTTTGCACAAAAGAAGGCAGAAATGGAAGCTAGAGCAGCACGTGAAAAGGCCGAAATGGAAGCTCTAGAGAAACAATGTGAGCTGCCAGTGGAAGTGAAAGGGACAGCATCAGTTTAAGTGAAGTGGATGTGGAGCATCATCTTAAGCGCACAAGAGACTACGTCCTAAGTCAAAACAGTGAACCACTGATTGCTGCAAACATTCCCGACAGTACGGACATCCTTCCAGGGAACATCCTTCCAGAACAAAAGACTCAGATCCCTATGCAACACGCCACATCTAAGGTCAGTACAATGCACAACCACTAGGTCATCCTGACCAATTTTCACACACCGCAGTGTACCAAGGCCCAATACCTCAACAAACTCAATATACAAATGCCTGGTTATAAACCAATATGCCAGTAAGTCATCAAATCCCTGGCAACCACACAGTTCCACATGCAGCGAGACCTACACACTTTAAACCAGCTCTTAGGCTGAATGCCTATGCACCTCCCTATCTCCCTATGTCTGTTACCCAGAACACCACAAATAATATCAACAGCACTACTCAGCCAGCAATTCTTTGCCCAAAGTCAGAGAAAACAGACATGTCAGACTTTGCAAGATACATGGTTCGCCGTGAACTTACTAAGACCAGCCTCACTAGGTTTGATGACCAGCCTGAGAACTAGAGGTTGGAAATGTGCCTTCAGAACCGCAACTAATTGCCTTGGCATTACTGCTGCTGAAGAACTAGATCTGCTGATCACGTGGCTGGGCCCACAGTCTACAGAACGTGTCAAAAGACTCAGATCTGTCCACATTGATAATCCTGCGGCAGGCCTCATTGCTGCTTGGGAAAGGTTAGAATGAAGCTTCGGAAGTCCTGAAGCCATAGAGAATGCTCTGTTCAAACGGCTGCGGGATTTTCCAAAAATATCCGGCAAGGACAATGAGAAATTCCAAGAGCTCAGTGACCTACTCTTTGAACTCCAGCTGGCCAAAATGGATACTCACTTACCTGACCTCAGTTACCTGGACACAGCTCATGGGGTAAACCCAATAGTTTCCAAGCTGTCTGTCATACAGTATTCAAGAAAGGTGAACTACACTCGGGTCAAGATACAAAAGGGAAAATTGAGTCTCCTCTACCCCCTTTTCCTACTTCTGTGAGTTTGTCAAGAACATTACAGAATCCAAGAATTACCCAAGCTTCTCACAGAGTGAGTCAAGTCATTCTGGTTCACCTACCCCCAAGTTTGACATTACACACTCTAACTACAAGAACCGCAGAGGTCCAGTATCAATGAAAAAGACGTAACTCCTTTCCACACCAGCATCAGCTCCTGTCAAGAGCAACCAAGGTGATAGGATCGAAAACCCCAACCGCATGTGTCCCATTCATAAGAAGCCACATCGCCTCAAGAAATGCATTGGTTTCAGAAAGAAACCCCTCCAGGAACGCAAGGAACTTCTAAAGAAATTTGGGGTATATTTCAGATGTTGTGCTTCTGCTGAACATTTTGCTAAGGACTGTAAAACTGCTATTAAGTGCATAGAGTGCGGCTGTGAGGACCACGTGCAGGCACTGCACCCATCTCAACCCAATTCTACACCGCCCGCACATTTCCCTTCTGCACCAAGGCATGGCGGGGAGAATGCAGATCAAACAGCAAGTCCTACTACGGTATCTTCTTCATGCACTAAAGTCTGTGGGGAAGATCTCTGTGACAAGTCTTGTGCAAAGATATGTCTAGTCAAAGTATACCCCAAGGGACAGCCAGATAAGACTCTAAGGGTGTACACCATCTTGGATGACCAGAGCAACCAATCACTCGCAAGACCAAAACTCTTTGATCTGTTAAACTTAAAGGGATATGCTTACCCTTACACCTGGGGTACCTGTAGTGGAATTACAGAGGCCTCTGGAATAAGAGCCAGTGGACTGGTTGTAGCTTCTCTCAAAGACAATCTTGAGATACCCTTACCCACACTTGTTGAGTGTAACGAGATACCATTCAACAAAGAGGAGATTCCTACACCAGAGGCCACTCTTCATCACACTTACCTAAGACCTATATCCAACGAAATACCAACCGTTGACAAAAATGCAGAGATCTTACTTCTGTTTGGTAGAGACATTCTCAGGTGTACATAAAGTACGCCAACACATCAACGGACCAAATGATGCTCCATTTGCCCAACGTCGTGATCTAGGCTGGGTTATCATAGGCAATGTCTGTATAGACAAGATGAAGATGCCTACCAAGATTTCCTCATTTAAGACAAACATCTTGCCTAATGGTCGCAGCACCTGTTTTCAGCCATGCCCACATTATTACTGGGTGAAAGAGAAGCTGGGCAGCAGTAATTTGCAGCATGGCCATCAAGATAACATGAACATGGTCCTGTCTTGGGACGACAGTCTCAGATCGACAGTGTTCAATTCAAGTGAGGACAACAAGTTAGCATCTGCGAGAGAAGATAAAGAATTTCTCAAGATAATGGACAAAGATTTCACTCAAGACAATTCCAACAGCTGGGTAGCACCTTTACCCTTCCGCTTTCCAAAAGTGAAACTACCAATGTACAGCAAGCAGTTGCTAGATTTTCCTCTTTAAAATAAACTCTAAAGAGGAAACCAGAGATGGAAAGGCATTTTGTGGATTTCATGCAAAACATATTTGACAGAGATTACACAGAACCTGCACCACCAGTAAAGGAAGGAGAAGAATGCTGGTACCTTCCATCCTTTGGTGTGTATCACCCATGAAACCCAATCAAATTAGAGTGTTTTTTTATTCCAGCACTCAGTATGATGGGTGTCTCCATCAACAATCTGCTCCTTACTGAGCCAAACCAAAACAACAGCCTCATTGGAGTGCTAATTCACTTTAGACAAGAGCCTGTGGCAGTAGTAGCTGACATCCAGCAAATGTTCCATTGCTTCATAGTTAGGGAAGACAATCGGAACTACCTGAGGTTCCTGTGGCACAAAGACAACATTGTCAATAATGAAGTCATAGATTATCGGATGAAGGTACATGTATTTGTCAACAGCCCTTCTCCTGCTGTAGCAATCTATGGATTATGAATCTGACGCTCGTCATTTTGTTATAAAAACTTCTATGTTGATGACGGACTTAAATCCCTGTGAAATAAACCCTCATCTGGATTCTTCATACGTGCCTCTTAAGTTGAGTTGACACTATCTGACAAGGTTTCTTGGTGTGGTTCATTTTAGACATACACAGAGGATCTGTCTGAGGAGCTCTACACTTACAGCCTGGTTATTGAGTCAGAATAGTGCTTCTCAATTGCAATTGCACCTTTGTGCATACACACCATGGGACACCTGCTTTGTGTGACATTTTTTTAGCTTATTCGCATGCTCAGTTATGCCATTTGCATGAATATTGACATTGCACGTGACTCAGAATCATGCCCAAATGTTTGACAGCAGCTCTGCACCGTCAGTCCCTACATTGGGAGACTGTACCCAATTACACCTAGTCTTTACATATCTCCCAACTCCTCTGCTCTGTACAAGGTCTGGGCCTCTCATCCACACTTGTTACTTGTTCTCATTTCCAATTACAGTGGGTAGCATACATTCTATATAATTTCCTTCCTCATCCAATAAGGTTTTAAGCATGTCTCCAATCTTTAATGCATTCTCTGAAACCTTACCTCTAGGCAACCGTATCAAAATTCCAAAACCACCCTTGTAGCGTCCCTAGCAGTGACGTGCGGTGGGGTGAGGCAGGTGAGGCAGAGCCTTTCCTGTCATACTTACGTTTAAACCAGAGTTTTGACTGACTAAAGTATATGAAAAATACTAATAATTTGTTTGAAATATCTTCTTTGCATTATTCTAATCATTTTTATAGCCTAAACTCTGGAGTAAAAATTCTATGGCAGGTGAGGCAGTGCCTCAACTGCTTATCTTTTCCGCACATCTCAGATCAAAACTCACCAAATTTCCAGGAGTTTATAATGCTGCACCTGTGTATAATGCCCAGATGTACCATGTACCCTTTGGCTCATAAATTGCATGTAAATCTGGCACTGGGTCAGCCAGTGCCTCCTGATCCATTTAGCTCACCGCACATACCTGGAGCTCGTTTTGTGCGTGTATTACATCTGGGCAAATTCCAGCACATCCCATGTTGTTTGTGCCACACACTTGTGTCGCTTAGCTTAGTCATACAGCTACCTCATTACACCTCTTTTTCTTCTTTGCATGATGTGCTGTTTGGGGATTAGTTTTTTTAAGTGCCATCATGTCTGCCACTGCAGTGCCACTCCTAGATGCACCAGGTGTTTGTGCAGCACACTTGTGTCGCTTAGCTTAGTCACACAGCTACTTCATTGCACCTCTTTTTCTTCTTTGCATGATGTGCTGTTTGGGGACTAGTTTTTTAAGTGCCATCTTGTCTGCAACTGCAGTGCCACTCCTAGATGGGCCTGGTGTTTGTGCAGCACACTTGTGTCGCTTAGCTTAGTCATACAGCTACCTCATTGCACCTCTTTTACTTCTTTGCATGATGTGCTGTTTGGGGCCTATTTTTTAAACCTGCCATCCTGTCTGTCACTGCAGTGCCACTCCTAGATGGGCCAGTTGTTTGTGCCGCACACTTGTATCGCTTAGCTTAGTCATACAGCCACCCCTAAACCACACACACACACACACACACACACACACACACACACACACACACACACATGGCAAAGCCTGTAAAATTAATTTGGATAATAATAACCCTTTTAGTTGGAGCTATTAAAATAATATGCAGCACAGGCGAGCGTACCCCTACACGACACAGGGCAAACCCTGTAAAAATTATTTGGATAATAATATAAGTAAAGTATATAACCCTTTTATTTGGAGTAAATAATATACAGCACTGGACACCACCACTGGACTTATGGCAGCACAAGACACCACCACTGGACTGATGCAGCACAAGACAGCACCACTGGACTGGACTTATACGGCAATACCCCTGGACTTATACGGCAGTACCCCTGGAGTTGTACGGCAGTGTCAGACAGGATGGCACTTTAAAAAACTAGTCCCCAAACAGCATATCATGCAAAGAAGAAAAAGAGGTGCAAGATAGAATTTTGCTTGGGCCCTCCCACCCACCCTTATGTTGTATAAACAAGACATGCACACTTTAACAAACCAATCATTTCAGCGACAGGGTCTGCCACACGACTGTTGCTGAAATGACTGGTGTGTTTGGGCCCCCACCAAAAAAGAAGCAATAAATCTGTCCTTGCACAAACTGCCTCTACAGAGACAAGATGTTGACCTAATAATCATCCTCCAATTCCTCACCCCTTTCAGTGTGTACCTCCTCTTCCTCACAGAGGATTAATTCGTCCCCACTGGAATCCACCATCACAGGTCCCTGTGTACTTTCTGGAGGCAATTGCTGGTAAAGGTCTTCCTGGAGGAATTTATAATTCATATTGATGAACATCATTTTCTCCTCATTTTGAGAAAGTAATGTCCTACACCAATCGCTGATAAGGTTACCGGCTGCACTAAACACTGTTTCGGAGTACACACTGGAAGGGGCGGGGGGGGGGGGGGGGGGGGGCAACTTAGGTAAAATAAAGCTACTTTGTGCAAGGGCATCAAAATTGCCTCTTTTTCCTGCCAATATACATACGGACTGTCTGACATGCCTACTTGGATGCTGCCACTCATATAATCCTCCACTATTCTTTCAATGGTGACGTAATCATATGCAGGGACAGTAGACATGTCAGTAATTGTTGGCAGGTCCTTCAGTCCGGACCAGATGTCAGCACTCCCTCCTGACTGCCCTGCATCACCGCCAGCGGGTGGGCTAGGAAATCTTATCCTTTTCCTCGCAGCCCCAGTTGCGGGAGAAAATGAAGGAGGAGCTGTTGATGGGTCACGTTACGCTTGAGTTGACAATTTTCTCACCAGCAGGTCTTTGAACCTCTGCAGACTTGTGTCTGCCAGAAAGAGAGATACAATGTAGGCTTTAAACCTAGGATCGCGCACTGTGGCCAAAATGAAGTGCTCTGATTTCAACAGATTGACCGCACTTGAATCCAGACAAAGCGAATGAAGGGCTCCATCCACAAGTCTCACATACTTAGTGTAATCGCACCGTCTTAGCTCCTCCCTCAATTTCTTCAGATGCTTCTGCAAAAACCTGATGAGGGAATGACCTGACTCAAGCTGGCAGTGTCGGAACTGACTTCAGGTGTGGCAAGTTTGAAGGGTTGGAGAACCTTGCACAAGACGGAAATCATTGTCAACTGCGCTTGAGTCAGGTGCATCCCTCCTCCTTTGCCTATATCGTAGGTGGATTTATAGGCTTGAATAGCCTTTTGCTGCTCATCCATCCTCTGAAACATATAGAGTGTTGAATTCCACCTCGTTACCACCTGTTGCTTCAGGTGATGGGAGGGCAGGTTCAGGAGTGTTTGCTGGCGCTCCAGTCTTCGGCACGCAGTGGCTGAATGTCGAAAGTGGTCCGCAAGTTTTCGGGCCACCGACAGCATCTCCTGCATGCTCCTGTCATTTTTCAAAAAATTCTTCACCACCAAATTAATTGTATATGCAAATAGAACGTGCTGGAATTTGCCCAGTTGTACTGCACGCACAATATTGGTGGCGTTGTCCGATATCACAAATCTCCAGGAGAGTCTAAGTTGGGTAAGCCTTTCTGCGATGATGTCCCTCAGTTTCCGTAAGAGGTTGTCAGCTGTGTGCCTCTTCCGGAAAGCGGTGATACATAGCGTAGCCTGCCTAGGAACGAGTTGGCGTTTGCAAGATGCTGCTACTGGTGCCACTGCTGTTGTTGCTATGGGAGGCAATACATCTACCCAGCGGGCTGTCACAGTCATATAGTCCTTAGTCTATCCTGTTCAACTAGTCCACATGTCCATGGTTAAGTGGACAGTGTGTACAACTGCATTTTTTAGGACACAGAGGACACTTTTTCTGACGTCTCTGTACATTCTTGGTATCACCTGCCTAGTGAAGTGGAACCTAGATGGGATTTGGTAAAGGGGACACACTACCGCAATCAATTCTCTAAGTCCCACTGAAATAATGGCGGATACCGGACGCACGTCTAACACCAACATAGCTGTCAATGCCTCAGTTATCCGCTTTACAACAGGATGACTGCTGTCATATTTCATCTTCCTCGCAAAGGACTGTTGGACAGTCAGTTGCTTAGTTGAAGTAGTACAAGTGGTCTTCCGATTTCCCCTCTGGGATGATGATCGACTCCCAGCAGCAGCAACAACAGCAGCAGCAGCAGCAGTAGGCGTACCACTCAAGGATCCTCCGGAGGAATCCCGGTTAGGAGAGGACTCGTCAGTCATGCCAGTGACATGGCCTGCAGGGCTACTGATGTTCCTGACTGACGAGGAAATTGACGTTGAGGGAGTTGATGGTGTGGCTTGGGTACAAGAGGAAGAAGGGATTTAGCTGTCAGTGGACTGCTTACGCTCTTACCCAAAGTTTCACAACTTGACACTGACTTCTGATGAATGCGCAGCAGGTGACTTATAAGGGAGGATGTTCCTATGTGGTTAACGTCCTTACCCCTACTTATTAAAGATTGACAGAGGCAACAAACGGCTTGACACCTGTTGTCCGGATTTGTGGAGAAATAATTCCACACCAAAGAGGTGGCTTTTTTGGTATTTTGTCCAGGCATCACAATGGGCATATTCATCCCACAGACAACAGGTGTCTCCCCCAGTGCCTGATTTAAACAAACCACATCACCTTTAGAATCCTCATCGTCAACTTCCTCCTCAGCACCAGCAACACCCATATCCTCATCCTGGTGTACTTCAACAGTGACATCTTCAATTTGAATATCAGAAACTGGACTGTGGGTGCTCCGTCCAGCACTTGCAGGGGGCGTGCAAATGGTGTAAGGAGCCACCTCTTCCCATCCAGTGTTAGGAAGGTCAGGCATCGCAACCGCCAACACACTTGGACTCTCCTTGGGGATTTGTGATACCATCTTAGAACGCACAGTTCTTTGCTGTGCTTTTGCCATCTTAACTCATCATTTTTCTAGCGGCAAGGTAAGGACTTCCATCATTATGTGAAGCTGAACCACTGCTCATGAACATAGGCCAGGGCCTTAGCCGTTCCTTGCCACTCTGTGTCATAAATGGCATATAGGCAAGTTTACGTTTCTCCTCAGACTATTTACATTTTTTTTTTTGGGGGGGGGGGTCTTTTTACTAAACTTTGGCTTTTTGGATTTTACATGCCCTCTACTATCACATTGGGCATCGGTCTTGGCAGACGAAGTAATGGCATTTCATCATCTATGTCATGACTAGTGGCAGCAGCTTCAGCACTAGGAGGAAGTGGTTCTTGATCTTTCCCTATTTTAGCCTCCAAATATTTGTTCTACACTATTTTTCTGGAGTTATATAACAATGGGGGTCATTCCAAGTTAATCGCATCAGTGCTAAATTTAGCACAGCCACGATCATGCTCCCAGACATGCGGGGGGATGCCCAGCACAGGGCTAGCCCGCCCCACATATCTGTCTGCCCCCCCCCCCCCCCCCCCGCACAAGTACAAAAGCAACGTACAGCGGCAATGATTTTGTACTTGTTAACTCCTGGCAAACTCAGCTCCTGCGGCTGGCCGGGAGATACTCGTCGCTGCCCCTGGTCGCAGTGGCTGCATGTGACTTCATGCAGCTGCTGCAGCCCACCCCCCGCACGGTCCGGCCACGCCTGCATTGGCCGCACTGCGCCCCCAAAACTGCAGCCAAACGCCGCTGTGCCGCCCCCTCCCGCACAGCAACCGCCTCTGCCTGTCAATCAGGCAGAGGTGATCGCTAGGAAACAACGGCCTTAGGCCGTCCAGCATGCACCTGCACCGGCGAATGCGCAGTTCCGACCTGACTGCTGCACTGTGAACAACTGCAGCGAGCGATCGGGTCGGAATGACCCCCAATATACAGTACAGGAGAGCGTACCTCTACATCACACAGGGCAAACCCTGTAAAAATTATTTGGATTAAATATTAATAACCCCTTTATTTGGAGTAAATAATATACAGCACAGGACAGCACCACTGAATTTATATGGCAGCACCACTGGACTGGACTTATACACAGTACCACTGGAATTATACGGTAGTATCGCTGGACTTATGCGGCAGTACCACTGAACTGGATTTATACGGCAGTGTCACTGGATTTATATGCCAGTACCACTGGAATTATACGGCGGTATCACTGGAATTATATGGCAGCACCACTGGAATTTTATGGCAGTACCACTGGACTGGATTTATATTGCAGTATCACTGGAGTTATACACCAGTACCACTGGAATTATACAGCAGTATCAATGGAATTATATGTCAGTATCACTGGAATTATACAACAGTACCACTGGATTTATACGGCAGTACCTCTGGACTGGATTTATACGGCAGTATCACTGGATTTATAAGACAGTACCACTGGAATTATACGGCAGTATCATTGGAATTATACGGCAGTATCACTGGAATTATATCACAGTATCACTGGAATTATACGACAGTACCACTGGATTTATACGGCAGTACCACTGGACTGGATTTATAGGGCAGTATCACTAGAGTTATATGCCAGTACCACTGGAATTATACGGCAGTATCACTGGAATAATAAGGCAGTATCACTGGATTTATACGGCAGTACCACTGGATTTATACGGCAGTACCACTGGACATATGCGTCAGTATCACTGGATTTATACGGCAGTACCATTGGACATATACAGCAGTATCACTGGATTTTTATGGCAGTACCACTGGACATATACGGCAGTATCACTGGAATTATATGGCAGTACCACTGGACATATACGGCAGTATCACTGGAATTATATGGCAGTACCACTGGACATATACGGCAGTATCAATGGATTTATACGGCAGTACCGCTGGACATATGGTATCCGTTCAGATGGTCAACAATGTTAAGGTCGACACTCATTAGGTTGACCACTATTGGTCGCAATTGACATGGTCGACATGGACAAATGGTTGACACATGGAAATGGTCGACATGAGTTTTTCAGATTTTTTTATTTTTTGGAACTTTTTCATACTTTACGATCTACGTGGACTACGATTGGGAACGGTAACCTGTGCCGAGCGCAGCGGCAGTATCACTGGATATATACAGCAGCACAGGGACACCACCACTGGACTGATGAAGGACAACACAGCACCACTGTAATGGACTGGACTTATATAGTAGCACTGGATATATGGCAGCAGAGGACACCACCACTGTGACTGTACTGATGTAGCACAAGACACTAAATCTGTACTAATGCAGGACAGCACAGCACCACTGCAATGGCCTGGACTTATACATATATTATATATAATCAGTCATAGTACCCAAATAAGCAGTGGGGCGGCAAAAGCATTGAAAGCAGTGGGGAGAAGATGATGGTATAAGTGTGTATGGGGTGTAAAGTATACACAGCAACTATTGGGAAAGTTCTACCATGTGCAAACTGTACATGTTTTATGTCTAACAGCTTTGGGACATCACATACTACCAGGAAAGCCTTCAAACCAGTTTTTCCTAAAAATCCATGTCTTTAGGAAAAATGGTCGGAATTGTTCTAAACTGCTGTGGCAACCCCCCAAATTCTCTAATTTCTGGAATTTTCTAACTAGCTTAATTTGTTTTTAAGTACTCACTTTCCGCAGCACTGCCTCTCCTCCTGTTCTCTTCTTCTTCTCCAGCATCACAGAACGATCCTCAAGGGACCTGGCGGGCATAGGACAGGTACATATTATCCCTGCACCCCCTCAACTCACACTACAATGCTGTCACTACCCTGAACCTCCATCCCCACACACTACACTACCACTGCTACCCTGCATCCCTCCCTCCACACACACACAACTGCTACTATCCTGCACCCCCTTTCCCCGCATACACATTACACTACCGCTGTTACGATGCACTCCTCCCCACACACACTACATTATATTACCACCATTACCCTGCACCCCCTTTCACCGCACACACATTACACTACCGCTGTTACGATGCACTCCTCCCCACACACACTACATTATATTACCACCATTACCCTGCACCCCCTTTCACCGCACACACATTACACTACCGCTGCTACGATGCTCTCCTCCCCACACACACACACACACACACACACACACACACACACTACATTACATTACCACCATTACCCTGCACCCCCTTTCCCCACACACACATTACACTACCGCTGCTACAACACTCTCCTTCTCCCCACACAAACAATACCACCACTACCCTGCACCCCCTTTCCCTGCACACACATTACACTACTGCTGCTACAATGCAACCCCTCTCCCCACACACATTTATTACACTACCGCCACTACCCTGCACCCCCTCTCCTGACACACACATTACACTACCACTGCTGCACCCCCTCTCCCGACACACACATTACATTACTGCTGCTACAATGCACACCCCTCTCTTCAGATACACACATTACACTACCACTCCTACAATGGACCCCCTCTCCCTGCACACACACATTACACTACTGCTGCTAAAATGCACAGCCTCTCCCTGCACATACATTACACTACTGCTGCAATAATACACCCCCTCTCCCCGCACACACATTACACTACTGCTGCTACAATGCAACCCCTCTCCCCACACACATTTATTACACTACCGCCACTACCCTGCACCCCCTCTCCTGACACACACATTACACTACCACTGCTGCACCCCCTCTCCCGACACACACATTACATTACTGCTGCTACAATGCACACCCCTCTCTTCAGATACACACATTACACTACCACTCCTACAATGGACCCCCTCTCCCTGCACACACACATTACACTACTGCTGCTAAAATGCACAGCCTCTCCCTGCACATACATTACACTACTGCTGCTATAATGCACCCCCTCTCCCCGCACACACATTACACTACTGCTGCTACCCTGCACCCCCTCTCCCTGCACATACATTACACTACTGCTGCTACAATGCACCTCCTCTCCCCGCACACACATTACACTACTGCTGCTACCCTGCACCCCCTGTGCCCGCGCACACATTACACTACCGCTGCTACCCTGCACCCCCTCTCCCCGCACACACATTACACTACCGCTGCTACCCTGCACCCCCTCTCCCCACACACACATTACACTACTGCTGCTACCCTGCACCCCCTCTCCCCACACACACATTACACTACTGCTGCTACTCTGCACCCCCTCTGCCCGCGCACACATTACACTACCACTGCTACCCTGCACCCCCTCTCCCCACACACACATGACACTACCGCTGCTACAATGCACCCCCTCTCCCTGCACACACATTACACTGCCACTGGTACAATGCACCCCCTCTCCCCACACACACATTACACTACTGCTGCTACCCTGCACCCCCTCTCCCCACACACACATTACACTACTGCTGCTACCCTGCACCCCCTCTGCCCGCGCACACATTACACTACCGCTGCTACCCTGCACCCCCTCTCCCCACACACACACATGACACTACCGCTGCTACAATGCACCCCCTTTCCCTGCACACACATTACACTGCCACTGGTACAATGCACCCCCTGGAGGAGATCATACTGTAAGGAGAGGGGGCCTGGACTGCACACCCTAGCTTCTTATAATGGGATGTGCTACCTTGCTGGGACTTAGTACTACAATACTACAATATAGGAACAAGGGTGCAGGTGCACCATACACCATTCAAATTATTGCAACCATAATAAAATATTTGAGGTTCTTGGCATATATTGGCCAGTATATGAGCCTGCCCACCTACTTCACGGTGACCTCATCAGACAGGTCCCTAACCCTAGAGGGGTTCACCTCTGGGGTGCAGACCCCCAGACTACCCCTCCACACCACCCCAGAGCACCACACAGAAAAAGGATAGGAGTAAGAGATCGGTGTTAAGCAAATGAAAGAGGCTGCTGAATGTGTAAGAAAAAAAGGAGGACAGCAGTAAGGTGTCAGAGTGTTAGAAAGTGAGGTTAAGCTAAGCAGTGTTACAAGTGTAACCGAGTAGAGCACCTCTCCAACCTGGCGCCTCCCTGCTTTTCAGACCTTGCTGAGCGGGAAGCGCCAGCACTGCATGTATTTTTGAAGCATACAGTACAGGGCCAGTGTTATTTTATTTTTACAACACCCCTGTATTTTTAGAGCATGCAGGCAGGGCTAGTATTCCTTTATTTTTACAACACCCCTGTATTTTTTACCCGCTCATCTCTAGTATTTTTACATCATAAAGGACAGGGACACAGAACCCCTGTATTTTCACTAGTGATGAGCGGGTTCGGTTCCTCGGAATCCGAACCCTCCCGAACTTCACCCATTTTACACGGGTCCGAGGCAGACTCGGATTCTCCCGTATGGCTTGGTTAACCCGAGAGCGCCCGAACGTCATCATCCCGCTGTCGGATTCTCGCAAGATTCAGATTTTATATAAGGTGCCGCGCATCGCCGCCATTTTTCACTTGTGCATTGGAAATGATAGTGAGAGGACGTGGCTGGCGTCCTCTCACTTTGTTTCAGGGGGCTGCAAATATCTTTATTCTGGGGACCAGCAGTATTATAGGAGGAGTACAGTGCAGAGTTTTGCTGACTAGTAACCACCAGTATTATACGTTCTCTGCCTGAAAAAGCTCCATATCTGTGCTCAGTGTGCTGCATATATCTGTGCTCACACTGCTTTATTGTGGGGACTGGGGACCAGCAGTATTATATAGGAGGAGTACAGTGCAGAGTTTAGCTGACCAGTGACCACCAGTATTATACATTCTCTGCCTGAAAAAAGCTCCATATCTGTGCTCAGTGTGCTGCATATATCTGTGCTCACACTGCTTTATTGTGGGGACTGGGGACCAGCAGTATTATATAGGAGGAGTACAGTGCAGAGTTTTGCTGACCAGTGACCACCAGTATTATACGTTCTCTGCCTGAAAAAAGCTCCATATCTGTGCTCAGTGTGCTGCATATATCTGTGCTCACACTGCTTTATTGTGGGGACTGGGGACCAGCAGTATTATATAGGAGGAGTACAGTGCAGAGTTTTGCTGACCAGTGACCACCAGTATACGTTGTCTGCCTGAAAAACGCTCCATATCTGTACTCAGTGTGCTGCATATATCTGTGCTCACACTGCTTTATTGTGGGGACTGGGGACCAGCAGTATTATATAGGAGGAGTACAGTGCAGAGTTTTGCTGACAGTGACCACCAGTATTATACATTCTCTGCCTGAAAAACGCTCCATATCTGGGCTCAGTGTGCTGCATATATCTGTGCTCACACTGCTTTATTGTGGGGACTGGGGACCAGCAGTATTATATAGGAGGAGTACAGTGCAGTGTTGCTGACCAGTGACCACCAGTATTATACGTTCTCTGCCTGAAAAATGCTCCATATCTGTGCTCAGTGTGTTGCATATATCTGTGCTCACACTGCTTTATTGTGGGGACTGGGGACCAGCAGTATTATATAGGAGGAGTACAGTGCAGAGTTTTGCTGACCAGTGACCACCAGTATTATACGTTCTCTGCCTGAAAAACGCTCCATATCTGTGCTGTATTGTAGTATATAGTAGGAGTACAGTGCATAATTTTGCTGACCACCAGTATATAATATATAGCAGTACGGTACAGTAGGCCACTGCTCTACCTACCTCTGTGTCGTCAAGTATACTATCCATCCATACCTGTGGTGCATTTCAGTTTTGCACAGTTTGCTGACCACCAGTATATAATATATAGCAGTACGGTACAGTAGGCCACTGCTCTACCTACCTCTGTGTCGTCAAGTATACTATCCATCCATACCTGTGGTGCATTTCAGTAGGGATGAGCGGGTTCGGTTCCTCTGAATCCGAACCCGCCCGAACTTCAGCTTTTTTCCACGGGTCCGAGCAGGCTCGGATCCTCCCGCCTTGCTCGGTTAACCCGAGCACGCCCGAACGTCATCATCCCGCTGTCGGATTCTCGCAAGACTCGGATTCTATATAAGGAGCCGCGCGTCGCCGCCATTTTCACACGTGCATTGAGAGTCATAGGGAGAGGACGTGGCTGGCGTCCTCTCCGTTTAGAGAAGAGAGAGACACAGTATTTTGGGGAGCATTATTAGGAGGAGTACTACTATACTGTATACTACTATACTACTTGCTGAAGTGATATTTATAGAGTCATAGGGAGAAGACGTGGCTGGCGTCCTCTCCGTTTAGAGAAGAGAGAGACACAGTATACTATTTTGGGGAGCATTATTAGGAGGAGTACTACTATACTGTATACTACTATACTACTTGCTGAAGTGATATTTATAGAGTCATAGGGAGAGGACGTGGCTGGCGTCCTCTCCGTTTAGAGAAGAGAGAGACACAGTATTTTGGGGAGCATTATTAGGAGGAGTACTACTATACTGTATACTACTCAGACACAGTATTTTGGGGAGCATTATTAGGAGGAGTACTACTATACTGTATACTACTCTACTACTTGCTGAAGTGATATTTATAGAGTCATAGGGAGAGGACGTGGCTGGCGTCCTCTCCGTTTAGAGAAGAGAGAGACACAGTATTTTGGGGAGCATTATTAGGAGGAGTACTACTATACTGTGTACTACTCAGACACAGTATTTTGGGGAGCATTATTAGGAGGAGTACTACTATACTGTATACTACTCTACTACTTGCTGAAGTGATATTTATAGAGTCATAGGGAGAGGACGTGGCTGGCGTCCTCTCCGTTTAGAGAAGAGAGAGACACAGTATTTTGGGGAGCATTATTAGGAGGAGTACTACTATACTGTATACTACTCTACTACTTGCTGAAGTGATATTTATAGAGTCATAGGGAGAGGACGTGGCTGGCGTCCTCTCCGTTTAGAGAAGAGAGAGACACAGTATTTTGGGGAGCATTATTAGGAGGAGTACTACTATACTGTATACTACTCTACTACTTGCTGAAGTGATATTTATAGAGTCATAGGGAGAGGAACGTGGCTGGCGTCCTCTCCGTTTAGAGAAGAGAGAGACACAGTATTTTGGGGAGCATTATTAGGAGGAGTACTACTATACTGTATACTACTCTACTACTTGCTGAAGTGATATTTATAGAGTCATAGGGAGAGGACGTGGCTGGCGTCCTCTCCGTTTAGAGAAGAGAGAGACACAGTATTTTGGGGAGCATTATTAGGAGGAGTACTACTATACTGTATACTACTATACTACTTGCTGAAGTGATATTTATAGAGTCATAGAGAGAGGACGTGGCTGGCGTCCTCTCCGTTTAGAGAAGAGAGAGACACAGTATACTATTTTGGGGAGCATTATTAGGAGGAGTACTACTATACTGTATACTACTCTACTACTTGCTGAAGTGATATTTATAGAGTCATAGGGAGAGGACGTGGCTGGCGTCCTCTCCGTTTAGAGAAGAGAGAGACAGTATTTTGGGGAGCATTATTAGGAGGAGTACTACTATACTGTATACTACTCTACTACTTGCTGAAGTGATATTTATAGAGTCATAGGGAGAGGACGTGGCTGGCGTCCTCTCCGTTTAGAGAAGAGAGAGAAACAGTATACTATTTTGGGGAGCATTATTAGGAGGAGTACTACTATACTGTATACTACTATACTACTTGCTGAAGTGATATTTATAGAGTCATAGGGAGAGGACGTGGCTGGCGTCCTCTCCGTTTAGAGAAGAGAGAGACACAGTATTTTGGGGAGCATTATTAGGAGGAGTACTACTATACTGTATACTACTATACTACTTGCTGAAGTGATATTATAGAGTCATAGGGAGAGGACGTGGCTGGCGTCCTCTCCGTTTAGAGAAGAGAGAGACACAGTATTTTGGGGAGCATTATTAGGAGGAGTACTACTATACTGTATACTACTCTACTACTTGCTGAAGTGATATTTATAGAGTCATAGGGAGAGGACGTGGCTGGCGTCCTCTCCGTTTAGAGAAGAGAGAGACACAGTATACTATTTTGGGGAGCATTATTAGGAGGAGTACTACTATACTGTATACTACTATACTACTTGCTGAAGTGATATTTATAGAGTCATAGGGAGAGGACGTGGCTGGCGTCCTCTCCGTTTAGAGAAGAGAGAGACACAGTATTTTGGGGAGCATTATTAGGAGGAGTACTACTATACTGTATACTACTATACTACTTGCTGAAGTGATATTATAGAGTCATAGGGAGAGGACGTGGCTGGCGTCCTCTCCGTTTAGAGAAGAGAGAGACACAGTATTTTGGGGAGCATTATTAGGAGGAGTACTACTATACTGTATACTACTATACTACTTGCTGAAGTGATATTTATAGAGTCATAGGGAGAGGACGTGGCTGGCGTCCTCTCCGTTTAGAGAAGAGAGAGACACAGTATTTTGGGGAGCATTATTAGGAGGAGTACTACTATACTGTATACTACTATACTACTTGCTGAAGTGATATTATAGAGTCATAGGGAGAGGACGTGGCTGGCGTCCTCTCCGTTTAGAGAAGAGAGAGACACAGTATTTTGGGGAGCATTATTAGGAGGAGTACTACTATACTGTATACTACTCTACTACTTGCTGAAGTGATATTTATAGAGTCATAGGGAGAGGACGTGGCTGGCGTCCTCTCCGTTTAGAGAAGAGAGAGACACAGTATACTATTTTGGGGAGCATTATTAGGAGGAGTACTACTATACTGTATACTACTCTACTACTTGCTGAAGTGATATTTATAGAGTCATAGGGAGAGGACGTGGCTGGCGTCCTCTCCGTTTAGAGAAGAGAGAGACACAGTATTTTGGGGAGCATTATTAGGAGGAGTACTACTATACTGTATACTACTATACTACTTGCTGAAGTGATATTATAGAGTCATAGGGAGAGGACGTGGCTGGCGTCCTCTCCGTTTAGAGAAGAGAGAGACACAGTATTTTGGGGAGCATTATTAGGAGGAGTACTACTATACTGTATACTACTCTACTACTTGCTGAAGTGATATTTATAGAGTCATAGGGAGAGGACGTGGCTGGCGTCCTCTCCGTTTAGAGAAGAGAGAGACACAGTATACTATTTTGGGGAGCATTATTAGGAGGAGTACTACTATACTGTATACTACTCTACTACTTGCTGAAGTGATATTTATAGAGTCATAGGGAGAGGACGTGGCTGGCGTCCTCTCCGTTTAGAGAAGAGAGAGACACAGTATTTTGGGGAGCATTATTAGGAGGAGTACTACTATACTGTATACTACTATACTACTTGCTGAAGTGATATTATAGAGTCATAGGGAGAGGACGTGGCTGGCGTCCTCTCCGTTTAGAGAAGAGAGAGACACAGTATTTTGGGGAGCATTATTAGGAGGAGTACTACTATACTGTATACTACTATACTACTTGCTGAAGTGATATTTATAGAGTCATAGGGAGAGGACGTGGCTGGCGTCCTCTCCGTTTAGAGAAGAGAGAGACACAGTATACTATTTTGGGGAGCATTATTAGGAGGAGTACTACTATACTGTATACTACTATACTACTTGCTGAAGTGATATTTATAGAGTCATAGGGAGAGGACGTGGCTGGCGTCCTCTCCGTTTAGAGAAGAGAGAGACACAGTATTTTGGGGTGCATTATTAGGAGGAGTACTACTATACTGTATACTACTCAGACACAGTATTTTGGGGAGCATTATTAGGAGGAGTACTACTATACTGTATACTACTCTACTACTTGCTGAAGTGATACAGTATTTATAGTCATAGGGAGAGGACGTGGCTGGCGTCCTCTCCGTTTAGAGAAGAGAGAGACACAGTATTTTGGGGAGCATTATTAGGAGGAGTACTACTATACTGTATACTACTCTACTACTTGCTGAAGTGATATTTATAGAGTCATAGGGAGAGGACGTGGCTGGCGTCCTCTCCGTTTAGAGAAGAGAGAGACACAGTATTTTGGGGAGCATTATTAGGAGGAGTACTACTATACTGTATACTACTATACTACTTGCTGAAGTGATATTTATAGATTAGATAGTGTGACTGTAAGTGTATTATCTGACTTGTGGGGGAGACACTGACAGTGGGGAGCAGTTAGAGTCTGAGAGCAGGACTCAGGAGTACATATAACGTACAGTGCCACACTGCCATTGTTGTGACCACACTGACCACCAGTATAATAATATATTTTGTGATTGTCTGCTTAGGACTCGGAGTACTAGTTGCAAGTTGCAACGTGACCTGACCACCAGTTTAATAATCAATCACCACCAGTTTAATATATATATAATTGTATATAATATATATATATATATATATAATATTGTATACCACCTACCCGTGGTTTTTTTTTTTTCTTTCTTCTTTGTACATACTACTATAGTATAGTAGCTTACTGTAGCAGTCTGCGGTGCTGCTGAGCTGACAGTGTCCAGCAGGTCCGTCATCAGTCATCATTACCAATACCTAATAAATATATTATCTACCTCTCCGGCTGCAGTACTAGTGATATTATATATACATACATATATATATTGATTTCATCTCATTATCAATCATCCAGTCTATATTAGCAGCAGACACAGTACGGTAGTCCACGGCTGTAGCTACCTCTGTGTCGGCACTCGGCAGACCATCCATAATTGTATACTAGTATCCATCCATCTCCATTGTTTACCTGAGGTGCCTTTTAGTTGTGCCTATTAAAATATGGAGAACAAAAATGTTGAGGTTCCAAAATTAGGGAAAGATCAAGATCCACTTCCACCTCGTGCTGAAGCTGCTGCCACTAGTCATGGCCGAGACGATGAAATGCCAGCAACGTCGTCTGCCAAGGCCGATGCCCAATGGCATAGTACAGAGCATGTCAAATCCAAAACACCAAATATCAGTAAAAAAAGGACTCCAAAACCTAAAATAAAATTGTCGGAGGAGAAGCGTAAACTTGCCAATATGCCATTTACCACACGGAGTGGCAAGGAACGGCTGAGGCCCTGGCCTATGTTCATGGCTAGTGGTTCAGCTTCACAGGAGGATGGAAGCACTCAGCCTCTCGCTAGAAAACTGAAAAGACTCAAGCTGGCAAAAGCACCGCAAAGAACTGTGCGTTCTTCGAAATCCCAAATCCACAAGGAGAGTCCAATTGTGTCGGTTGCGATGCCTGACCTTCCCAACACTGGACGTGAAGAGCATGCGCCTTCCACCATTTGCACGCCCCCTGCAAGTGCTGGAAGGAGCACCCGCAGTCCAGTTCCTGATAGTCAGATTGAAGATGTCAGTGTTGAAGTACACCAGGATGAGGAGGATATGGGTGTTGCTGGCGCTGGGGAGGAAATTGACAAGGAGGATTCTGATGGTGAGGTGGTTTGTTTAAGTCAGGCACCCGGGGAGACACCTGTTGTCCATGGGAGGAATATGGCCGTTGACATGCCTGGTGAAAATACCAAAAAAATCAGCTCTTCGGTGTGGAAGTATTTCAACAGAAATGCGGACAACATTTGTCAAGCCGTGTGTTGCCTTTGTCAAGCTGTAATAAGTAGGGGTAAGGACGTTAACCACCTCGGAACATCCTCCCTTATACGTCACCTGCAGCGCATTCATAATAAGTCAGTGACAAGTTCAAAAACTTTGGGCGACAGCGGAAGCAGTCCACTGACCAGTAAATCCCTTCCTCTTGTAACCAAGCTCACGCAAACCACCCCACCAACTCCCTCAGTGTCAATTTCCTCCTTCCCCAGGAATGCCAATAGTCCTGCAGGCCATGTCACTGGCAATTCTGACGAGTCCTCTCCTGCCTGGGATTCCTCCGATGCATCCTTGCGTGTAACGCCTACTGCTGCTGGCGCTGTTGTTGTTGCTGCTGGGAGTCGATGGTCATCCCAGAGGGGAAGTCGTACTCGTAAGCCCACTTGTACTACTTCCACCAAGCAATTGACTGTCCAACAGTCCTTTGCGAGGAAGATGAAATATCACAGCAGTCATCCTGCTGCAAAGCGGATAACTGAGGCCTTGGCATCCTGGGTGGTGAGAAACGTGGTTCCGGTATCCATCATTACTGCAGAGCCAACTAGAGACTTGTTGGAGGTACTGTGTCCCCGGTACCAAATACCATCTAGGTTCCATTTCTCTAGGCAGGCGATACCGAAAATGTACACAGACCTCAGAAAAAGAGTCACCAGTGTCCTAAAAAATGCAGCTGTACCCAATGTCCACTTAACCACGGACATGTGGACAAGTGGAGCAGGGCAGGGTCAGGACTATATGACTGTGACAGCCCACTGGGTAGATGTATGGACTCCCGCCGCAAGAACAGCAGCGGCGGCACCAGTAGCAGCATCTCGCAAACACCAACTCTTTCCTAGGCAGGCTACGCTTTGTATCACCGGTTTCCAGAATACGCACACAGCTGAAAACCTCTTACGGCAGCTGAGGAAGATCATCGCGGAATGGCTTACCCCAATTGGACTCTCCTGTGGATTTGTGGCATCGGACAACGCCAGCAATATTGTGTGTGCATTAAATATGGGCAAATTCCAGCACGTCCCATGTTTTGCACATACCTTGAATTTGGTGGTGCAGAATTTTTTAAAAAATGACAGGGGCGTGTAAGAGATGCTGTCGGTGGCCAGAAGAATTTTGGGACACTTTCGGCGTACAGGCACCACGTACAGGAGACTGGAGCACCACCAAAAACTACTGAACCTGCCCTGCCATCATCTGAAGCAAGAAGTGGTAACGAGGTGGAATTCAACCCTCTATATGCTTCAGAGGTTGGAGGAGCAGCAAAAGGCCATTCAAGCCTATACAATTGAGCACGATATAGGAGGTGGAATGCACCTGTCTCAAGTGCAGTGGAGAATGATTTCAACGTTGTGCAAGGTTCTGATGCCCTTTGAACTTGCCACACGTGAAGTCAGTTCAGACACTGCCAGCCTGAGTCAGGTCATTCCCCTCATCAGGCTTTTGCAGAAGAAGCTGGAGACATTGAAGGAGGAGCTAACACGGAGCGATTCCGCTAGGCATGTGGGACTTGTGGATGGAGCCCTTAATTCGCTTAACAAGGATTCACGGGTGGTCAATCTGTTGAAATCAGAGCACTACATTTTGGCCACCGTGCTCGATCCTAGATTTAAAGCCTACCTTGGATCTCTCTTTCCGGCAGACACAAGTCTGCTGGGGTTGAAAGACCTGCTGGTGAGAAAATTGTCAAGTCAAGCGGAACGCGACCTGTCAACATCTCCTCCTTCACATTCTCCCGCAACTGGGGGTGCGAGGAAAAGGCTCAGAATTCCGAGCCCACCCGCTGGCGGTGATGCAGGGCAGTCTGGAGCGACTGCTGATGCTGACATCTGGTCCGGACTGAAGGACCTGACAACGATTACGGACATGTCGTCTACTGTCACTGCATATGATTCTCTCAACATTGAAAGAATGGTGGAGGATTATATGAGTGACCGCATCCAAGTAGGCACGTCACACAGTCCGTACTTATACTGGCAGGAAAAAGAGGCAATTTGTGGAGAAGATGATGTTCATTAAAATTAATTATAATCAATTCCTCTGTGGAGACATTGACCAGCAGCAATTGCCTCCACAAAGTACACAGGGAGCTGAGATGGTGGATTCCAGTGGGGACGAATTGATAATCTGTGAGGAGGGGGATGTACACGGTGATATATCGGAGGATGATGATGAGGTGGACATCTTGCCTCTGTAGAGCCAGTTTGTGCAAGGAGAGATTAATTGCTTCTTTTTTGGTGGGGGTCCAAACCAACCCGTCATTTCAGTCACAGTCGTGTGGCAGACCCTGTCACTGAAATGATGGGTTAGTTAAAGTGTGCATGTCCTGTTTATACAACATAAGGGTGGGTGGGAGGGCCCAAGGACAATTCCATCTTGCACCTCTTTTTTCTTTAATTTTTCTTTGCGTCATGTGCTGTTTGGGGAGGGTTTTTTGGAAGGGACATCCTGCGTGACACTGCAGTGCCACTCCTAGATGGGCCCGGTGTTTGTGTCGGCCACTAGGGTCGCTTATCTTACTCACACAGCTACCTCATTGCGCCTCTTTTTTTCTTTGCGTCATGTGCTGTTTGGGGAGGGTTTTTTGGAAGGGACATCCTGCGTGACACTGCAGTGACACTCCTAGATGGGCCCGGTGTTTGTGTCGGCCACTAGGGTCGCTTATCTTACTCACACAGCTACCTCATTGCGCCTCTTTTTTTCTTTGCGTCATGTGCTGTTTGGGGAGGGTTTTTTGGAAGGGACATCCTGCGTGACACTGCAGTGACACTCCTAGATGGGCCCGGTGTTTGTGTCGGCCACTAGGGTCGCTTATCTTACTCACACAGCTACCTCATTGCGCCTCTTTTTTTCTTTGCGTCATGTGCTGTTTGGGGAGGGTTTTTTGGAAGGGACATCCTGCGTGACACTGCAGTGACACTCCTAGATGGGCCCGGTGTTTGTGTCGGCCACTAGGGTCGCTTATCTTACTCACACAGCTACCTCATTGCGCCTCTTTTTTTCTTTGCGTCATGTGCTGTTTGGGGAGGGTTTTTTGGAAGGGACATCCTGCGTGACACTGCAGTGACACTCCTAGATGGGCCCGGTGTTTGTGTCGGCCACTAGGGTCGCTTATCTTACTCTCACAGCTACCTCATTGCGCCTCTTTTTTTCTTTGCGTCATGTGCTGTTTGGGGAGGGTTTTTTGGAAGGGACATCCTGCGTGACACTGCAGTGACACTCCTAGATGGGCCCGGTGTTTGTGTCGGCCACTAGGGTCGCTTATCTTACTCACACAGCTACCTCATTGCGCCTCTTTTTTCTTTGCGTCATGTGCTGTTTGGGGAGGGTTTTTTGGAAGGGACATCCTGCGTGACACTGCAGTGACACTCCTAGATGGGCCCGGTGTTTGTGTCGGCCACTAGGGTCGCTTATCTTACTCACACAGCTACCTCATTGCGCCTCTTTTTTTCTTTGCGTCATGTGCTGTTTGGAGAGGGTTTTTTGGAAGGGACATCCTGCCTGACACTGCAGTGACACTCCTAGATGGGCCCGGTGTTTGTGTCGGCCACTAGGGTCGCTTAGCTTAGTCATCCAGCGACCTAGGTGCAAATTTTAGGACTAAAAATAATATTGTGAGGTGTGAGGTATTCAGAATAGACTGAAAATGAGTGTAAATTATGGTTTTTGAGGTTAATAATACTTTGGGATCAAAATGACCCCCAAATTCTATGATTTAAGCTGTTTTTTAGTGTTTTTTGAAAAAAACACCCGAATCCAAAACACACCCGAATCCGACAAAAAAAATTCGGTGTGGTTTTGCCAAAACGCGGTCGAACCCAAAACACGGCCGCGGAACCGAACCCAAAACCAAAACACAAAACCCGAAAAATTTCCGGCGCTCATCTCTACATTTCAGTTTTGCACAGTTTGCTGACCACCAGTATATAATATATAGCAGTACGGTACAGTAGGCCACTGCTCTACCTACCTCTGTGTCGTCAAGTATACTATCCATCCATACCTGTGGTGCATTTCAGTTTTGCACAGTTTGCTGACCACCAGTATATAATCTATAGCAGTACGGTACAGTAGGCCACTGCTCTACCTACCTCTGTGTCGTCAAGTATACTATCCATCCATACCTGTGGTGCATTTCCGTTTTGCACAGTTTGCTGACCACCAGTATATAATATATAGCAGTACGGTACAGTAGGCCACTGCTCTACCTACCTCTGTGTCGTCAAGTATACTATCCATCCATACCTGTGGTGAATTTCAGTTTTGCACAGTTTGCTGACCACCAGTATATAATATATAGCAGTATGGTACAGTAGGCCACTGCTCTACCTACCTCTGTGTCGTCAAGTATACTATCCATCCATACATACCTGTGGTGCATTTCAGTTTTGCACAGTTTGCTGACCACCAGTATATAATATATAGCAGTACGGTACAGTAGGCCACTGCTCTACCTACCTCTGTGTCGTCAAGTATACTGTCCATCCATACCTGTGGTGCATTTCAGTTTTGCACAGTTTGCTGACCACCAGTAAATGATATATAGCAGTACGGTACAGTAGGCCACTGCTCTACCTACCTCTGTGTCGTCAAGTATACTATCCATCCATACCTGTGGTGCATTTCAGTTTTGCACAGTTTGCTGACCACCAGTATATAATATATAGCAGTACGGTACAGTAGGCCACTGCTCTACCTACCCCTGTGTCGACAAGTATACTATCCATCCATACCTGTGGTGCATTTCAGTTTTGCACAGTTTGCTGACCACCAGTATATAATCTATAGCAGTATGGTACAGTAGGCCACTGCTCTACCTACCTCTGTGTCGTCAAGTATACTATCCATCCATACCTGTGGTGCATTTCAGTTTTGCACAGTTTGCTGACCACCAGTATATAATCTATAGCAGTACGGTACAGTAGGCCACTGCTCTACCTACCTCTGTGTCGTCAAGTATACTATCCATCCATACCTGTGGAGCATTTCAGTTTTGCACAGTTTGCTGATTACCAGTTTATAATATATAGCAGTACGGTACAGTAGGCCACTGCTCTACCTACCTCTGTGTCGTCAAGTATACTATCCATCCATACCTGTGGTGCATTTCCGTTTTGCACAGTTTGCTGACCACCAGTATATAATATATAGCTGTACGGTACAGTAGGCCACTGCTCTACCTACCTCTGTGTCGTCAAGTATACTATCCATCCATACCTGTGGTGCATTTCAGTTTTGCACATTTTGCTGACCACCAGTATATAATATATAGCAGTACGGTACAGTAGGCCACTGCTCTACCTACCTCTGTGTCGTCAAGTATACTATCCATCCATACCTGTGGTGCATTTCAGTTTTGCACATTTTGCTGACCACCAGTATATAATATATAGCAGTACGGTACAGTAGGCCACTGCTCTACCTACCTCTGTGTCGTCAAGTATACTATCCATCCATACCTGTGGTGCATTTCAGTTTTGCACAGTTTGCTGACCACCAGTATATAATATATAGCAGTATGGTACAGTAGGCCACTGCTCTACCTACCTCTGTGTCGTCAAGTATACTATCCATCCATACCTGTGGTGCATTTCAGTTTTGCACAGTTTGCTGACCACCAGTATATGATATATAGCAGTACGGTACAGTAGGACACTGCTCTACCTACCTCTGTGTCGTCAAGTATACTATCCATCCATACCTGTGGTGCATTTCAGTTTTGCACAGTTTGCTGACCACCAGTATATAATATATAGCAGTACGGTACAGTAAGCCACTGCTCTACCTACCTCTGTGTCGTCAAGTATACTATCCATCCATACCTGGGGTGCATTTCAGTTTTGCACAGTTTGCTGACCACCAGTATATAATCTATAGCAGTACGGTACAGTAGGCCACTGTTCTACTTACCTCTGTGTCGTCAAGTATACTATCCATCCATACCTGTGGTGCATTTCAGTTTTGCACAGTTTGCTGACCACCAGTATATAATATATAGCAGTACGGTACAGTAGGCCACTGCTCTACCTACCTCTGTGTCGTCAAGTGTACTATCCATCCATACCTGTGGTGCATTTCAGTTTTGCACAGTTTGCTGACCACCAGTATATAATATATAGCAGTACGGTACAGTAGGCCACTGCTCTACCTACCTCTGTGTTGTCAAGTATACTATCCATCCATAGCTGTGGTGCATTTCAGTTGTGCTCAGTATATATAGTAGTAGGCCATTGCTATTGATACTGGCATATAATTCCACACATTAAAAAATGGAGAACAAAAATGTGGAGGGTAAAATAGGGAAAGATCAAGATCCACTTCCACCTCATGCTGAAGCTGCTGCCACTAGTCATGGCCGAGACGATGAAATGCCATCAACGTCGTCTGCCAAGGCCAATGCCCATTGTCATAGTAGAGAGCATATAAAATCCAAAACACAAAAGTTCAGTAAAATGACCCAAAAATCAAAATTAAAAGCGTCTGAGGAGAAGCGTAAACTTGCCAATATGCCATTTACGACACGGAGTGGCATGGAAAGGCTAAGGCTCTGGCCTATGTTTATGGCTAGTGGTTCAGCTTCACATGAGGATGGAAGCACTCATCCTCTCGCTAGAAAAATGAAAAGACTTAAGCTGGCAAAAGCACAGCAAAGAACTGTGCGTTCTTCTAAATCACAAATCCCCAAGGAGAGTCCAATTGTGTCGGTTGCGATGCCTGACCTTCCCAACACTGGACGGGAAGAGCTTGCGCCTTCCACCATTTGCACGCCCCCTGCAAGTGCTGGAAGGAGCACCCGCAGTCCAGTTCCTGATAGTAAAATTGAAGATGTCACTGTTGAAGTACACCAGGATGAGGATATGGGTGTTGCTGGCGCTGAGGAGGAAATTGACAAGGAGGATTCTGATGGTGAGGTGGTTTGTTTAAGTCAGGCACCCGGGGAGACACCTGTTGTCCGTGGGACGAATATGGCCATTGACATGCCTGGTCAAATTACAAAAAAAATCACCTCTTCGGTGTGGAATTATTTTAACACAAATGCGGACAACAGGTGTCAAGCCGTGTGTTGCCTTTGTCAAGCTGTAATAAGTAGGGGTAAGGACGTTAACCACCTCGGAACATCCTCCCTTATACGTCACCTGCAGCGCATTCATCTTAAGTCAGTGACAAGTTCAAAAACTTTGGATGACAGCGGAAGCAGTCCACTGACCACTAAATCCCTTCCTCTTGTAACCAAGCTCCTGCAAACCACACCACCAACTCCCTCAGTGTCAATTTCCTCCTTAGACAGGAACGCCAATAGTCCTGCAGGCCATGTCACTGGAAAGTCTGACGAGTCCTCTCCTGCCTGGGATTCCTCCGATGGATCCTTGAGTGTAACGCCTACTGCTCCTGGCTCTGCTGTTGTTGCTGCTGGGAGTCGATCATCATCCCAGAGGGGAAGTCGGAAGACCACTTGTACTACTTCCAGTAAGCAATTGACTCTCCAACAGTCCTTTGCGAGGAAGATGAAATATCACAGCAGTCATCCTGCTGCAAAGCGGATAACTCAGGCCTTGGCAGCCTGGACGGTGAGAAACGTGTTTCTGGTATCCACCGTTAATTCACAGGCAACTACAGACTTGATTGAGGTACTGTGTCCCCGGTACCAAATACCATCTAGGTTCCATTTCTCTAGGCAGGCGATACCGAAAATGTACACAGACCTCAGAAAAAGAGTCACCAGTGTCCTAAAAAATGCAGTTGTACCCAATGTCCACTTAACCACGGACATGTGGACAAGTGGAGCAGGGCTGACTCAGGACTATATGACTGTGACAGCCCACTGGGTAGATGTATTGCCTCCCGCAGCAAGAACAGCAGCGGCGGCACCAGTAGCAGCATCTCGCAAACGCCAACTCGTTCCTAGGCAGGCTACGCTTTGTATCACCGCTTTCCAGAAGAGGCACACAGCTGACAACCTCTTACGGAAACTGAGGAACATCATCGCAGAATGGCTTACCCCAAATGGACTCTCCTGGGGATTTGTGACATCGGACAACGCCAGCAATATTGTGCGTGCATTACATCTGGGCAAATTCCAGCACGTCCCATGTTTTGCACATACATTGAATTTGGTGGTGCAGAATTATTTAAAAAACGACAGGGGCGTGCAAGAGATGCTGTCGGTGGCTCGAAGAATTGCGGGCCACTTTCGGCATTCAGCCACCGCGTGCCAAAGACTGGAGCACCAGCAAACAGTCCTGAACCTGCCCTGCCATCATCTGAAGCAAGCGGTGGTAACGAGGTGGAATTCAGCCCTCTATATGCTTCAGAGGATGGAGGAGCAGCAAAAGGCCATTCAAGCCTATACATCTGCCTACGATATAGGCAAAGGAGGGGGAATGCACCTGACTCAAGCGCAGTGGAGAATGATTTCAACATTGTGCAAGGTTCTGCAACCCTTTGAACTTGCCACACGTGAAGTCAGTTCAGACACTGCCAGCCTGAGTCAGGTCATTCCCCTCATCAGGCTTTTGCAGAAGAAGCTGGAGACATTGAAGGAGGAGCTAAAACAGAGCGATTCCGCTAGGCATGTGGGACTTGTGGATGGAGCCCTTAATTCGCTTAACCAGGATTCACGGGTGGTCAATCTGTTGAAATCAGAGCACTACGTTTTGGCCACCATGCTCGATCCTAGATTTAAAACCTACGTTGGATCTCTCTTTCCGGCAGACACAAGTCTGCAGAGGTTCAAAGACCTGCTGGCGAGAAAATTGTCA
Source organism: Pseudophryne corroboree (assembly GCF_028390025.1). Classification (NCBI taxonomy): domain Eukaryota; kingdom Metazoa; phylum Chordata; class Amphibia; order Anura; family Myobatrachidae; genus Pseudophryne; species Pseudophryne corroboree. The sequence goes on along the minus strand of NC_086444.1, from coordinate 460,110,947 downwards.
AGTCAAGCGGAACGTGACCCGTCAACAGCTCCTCCTTCACATTCTCCCGCAACTGGGGGTGCGAGGAAAAGGCTAAGAATTCCGAGCCCACCCGCTGGCGGTTATGCAGGGCAGTCTGGAGCGAGTGCTGACATCTGGTCCGGACTGAAGGACCTGCCAATGATTACTGACATGTCGTCTACTGTCACTGCATATGATTCTCTCACCATTGAAAGAGTGGTGGAGGATTATATGAGTGACCGCATCCAAGTAGGCACGTCAGACAGTCCGTACGTATACTGGCAGGAAAAAGAGGCAATTTGGAGGCCCTTGCAGAAACTGGCTTTATTTTACCTAAGTTGCCCACCCTCCAGTGTGTACTCCGAAAGAGTGTTCAGTGCAGCCGCTCACCTTGTCAGCAATCGGCGTACGAGGTTACTTCCAGAAAATGTGGAGAAGATGATGTTCATCAAAATGAATTATAATCAATTCCTCCATGGAGACATTCACCAGCAATTGCCTCCAGAAAGTACACAGGGACCTGAGATGGTGGATTCCAGTGGGGACGAATTAATAATCTGTGAGGAGGGGGATGTACACAGTGAAAGGGGTGAGGAATCGGACGATGAGGAGGAGGTGGACATCTTGCCTCTGTAGAGCCAGTTTGTGCAAGGAGAGATTGATTGCTTCTTTTTTGGTGGGGGCCCAAACCAACCAGTCATTTCAGTCACAGTTGTGTGGCAGACCCTGTCGCTGAAATTATGGGTTTGTTAAAGTGTGCATGTCCTATTTATACAACATAAGGGTGGGTGGGAGGGCCCAAGGACAATTCCATCTTGCACCTCTTTTTTCTTTCATTTTTCTTTGCATCATGTGCTGTTTGGGGACTATTTTTTTGAAGTGCCATCCTGCCTGACACTGCAGTGCCACTCCTAGATGGGCCAGGTGTTTGTGTCGGCCACTTGTGTCGCTTAGCTTAGCCATCCAGCGACCTTGGTGCACCTCTTTTTTTCTTTGCATCATGTGCTGTTTGGGGACTATTTTTTTGAAGTGCCAACCTGTCTGACACTGCAGTGCCACTCCTAGATGGGCCAGGTGTTTGTGTCGGCCATTTGGATCGCTTAGCTTAGTCACACAGCTACCTCATTGCGCCTCTTTTTTTCTTTGCATCATGTGCTGTTTGGGGACTATTTTTTTGAAGTGCCATCCGGTCTGACACTGCAGTGCCACTCCTAGATGGGCCAGGTGTTTGTGTCGGCCACTTGGGTCGCTTAGCTTAGTCACACAGCCACCTTGGTGCGCCTCTTTTTTTCTTTGCATCATGTGCTGTTTGGGGACTATTTTTTTGAAGTGCCATCCTGTCTGACACTGCAGTGCCACTCCTAGATGGACCAGGTGTTTGTGTCGGCCATTTGGGTCACTTAGCTTAGTCATCCAGCGACCTCGGTGCAAATTTTAGGACTAAAAATGATATTGTGAGGTGTGAGGTGTTCAGAATAGACTGAAAATGAGTGGAAATTATGGTTATTGAGGTTAATAATACTATGGGATCAAAATGACCCCCAAATTCTATGATTTAAGCTGTTTTTGAGGGGTTTTTGTAAAAAAACATCCGAATCCAAAAGACACCCGAATCCGACAAAAAAATTTCAGGGAGGTTTTGCCAAAACGCGTCCGAATCCAAAACACGGCCACGGAACCAAATCCAATACCAAAACACAAAACCCGAAAAATGTCCGGTGCACATCACTAATTTTCACAGCACCCAGGACCGGCGCTAGCCACTCAGCAAAGGGATGCAGTGCAGGGAGGCACCAGGAAGGAGAGGCGCTCTGCCTGCTCTGCATTCCTATGCTGCACTGCAGTGCCGTAACTAGACATTTTAGCGCTGTGTGCAAGATAGGGCATCGGCGCACCCCCCCCCCCTCCCCACTATGTAAAAAAGGGGCAGTGCGTGCCACAGGCACGCACAAAAGATATATAGGGGATTGGCTTCATGGGGAAGGGGTGTGGCAACAAAATAATACCGATTCACATTACATATTATAGTAGTCTCCATTATTCAAATTACGCCGCACTGTAGCGCCACTACACCAGGTACAGCCCCTCTTACACATTACGGCGGACAGATTCCCCTTTTTACACATTACGGCAGACAGCGTCCCCTTTTTAAACATTACGGCAGCCAGTCCCCCTTTTACACATTACGGCAGACAGCTTCCCCTTTTTACACATTACGGCAGACAGCATACCCTTTTTACACATTACGGCAGACAGCGTCCACTTTTTACACATTACGGCAGAATGCGCCCACCTTTTTACACATTACGGCAGACAACGTCCCCTTTTTACACATTATGGCAGACAGCGTCCCCTTTTCTCATACGTCCTAAAGGATGCTGGGGTCACATCAAGAACCATGGGGTATAGACGGGATCCGCAGGAGACATGGGCACTTTAAGACTTTCAAAGGGGTGTGAACTGGCTCCTCCCTCTATGCCCCTCCTCCAGACTCCAGTTTAGAATATGTGCCCAGGCAGACTGGATGCACACTGAGGAGATCTACTGAGTTTCTCTGAAAAGACTTTATGTTAGGTTTTTTATGTTCAGGGAGAACTGCTGGCAACAGACTCCCTGCTTCGTGGGACTTAGGGGAGAGAAGTCAGACCTACTTCTGTGAGTTTAAAGGCTCTGCTTCTTTGGCTACAGGACACCATTAGCTCCTGAGGGTCTGATCGCTAGGTACGCCTAGATGCTCGTTCCCAGAGCCCGCCGTCACCCCCCTTGCAGAGCCAGAAGTCAGAAGACAGGTGAGTAGAAGAAGATCAGAAGACTTCAGTGACGGCTTTGAGGTACCGCACAGCGATCGCACGCTGTGCGCCATGCTCCCACTACACAGCGGCACTACAGGGTACAGGGCGCGGGGGCACCCTGGGCAGCATTTTAGCCTCAATAACTACCTGGCAAGAGCGGACTAAGTGCCAGGGCATGGTCCGGACCCCCGCCAGTATAAAAATAATTTTAATAAAAGAGCGGGTCTGAAGCGTGCCATTACGGGGGTGGAGCTTAGCCCTCACAGCACACAGCCCGGCGCCATTTTCTCTACATGAGGCTGCAAAGACGCTGGTCCTTCCTCACACTGCTGTACAAATAACAGGGTGCAAAACGGGGGGGGGGGGGGGGCACAGTTAATTTGGTGCATTATATGTAACTTATAAAAGCACTGCAGGTCTGGGACATTTTCTGTGGTGTTTTCAGACCAGGATTGGATGCTGGGGTGTGAGCTGGCAATAACTCCCTCTGTGTCTCTCTGACAGGCTTTACTGTGGGTCTGTCCTCTATAGGCCCAGTGTGTCTGTGTGTGGAGTGTACACGTGTGTCGGCATGTCTGAGGCGGAGTGCTCTTCCCAGGAGGAGACTATGGGGTATATTTACTAAGATTCGTATTTTCCCGTTTGAGGTCAAAGTTCAATCACGAATGACATCGAAAGTGTAAATATGCAACTTTTTGAATTAATTACGACTAATTTACTAAGCTGCCGTATTCTGCATTTTCGGGTTTTCCGATGTCGATGTCATTCGTTTTTTTTGGCAGTGTTTTACGTGAGTGACTTGTAAAACACTGCCGACTTTAATACAATGAATCTCGGCCGGATCTGAGAGATCCGTGCTGGGCTTCATTGTGCACCTTGTTAAAAAAAAAAATATGTTTAAATGTAAAAAAAAAATTGCGTGGGGTCCCCCCTCCTAAGGCAAACCAGCCTCTGGCTCTTTGAGCCGATCCTGGTTGCAGAAATATGGGGAAAAAATGGACAGGGGTTCCCCCATATTTAAACAACCAGCATCGGGCTCTGCGCCTGGTCCTGGTTCCAAAAATACGGGGGACAAAAAGCGTAGGGGTCCCCCGTATTTTAGAAACCAGCACCGGGCTCCACTAGCTGGACAGATAATGCCACAGCCGGGGGTCACTTTTATACAGTGCCTTGCGGCCGTGGCATCAAATATCCAACTAGTCACCCCTGGCCGGGGTACCCTGGGGGAGTGGGGACCCCTTCAATCAAGGGGTCCCCCCCAGCCACCCAAGGGCCAGGGGTGAAGCCCAAGGCTGTCCCCCCCATCCAATGGGCTGCGGATGGGGGGCTGATAGCCTTTGTTCAAAGTGAAAGATATTGTTTTTAGTAGCAGTACTACAAGGCCCAGCAAGCCTCCCCCGCAAGCTGGTACTTGGAGAACCACAAGTACCAGCATGCGGCGGAAAAATGGGCCCGCTGGTACCTGTAGTACTACTACTAAAAAAATACCCCAATAAAGACAACACACACACACACACCTAAGTTGAAAGTATAACTTTAATACATCCATCCACACCTCCATATACACATACTTACCTTATGTTCCCACGCAGGTCGGTCCTCTTCTCCAGTAGAATCCATGGTGTACCTGTTGAAAAAATTATACTCACATAATCCAGTGTTTTAGGCTCCTCTGTAAATCCTTTTGTAATCCACGTACTTGTAAAAATAAAAAAACGGATACCCGACCTCGCACTGAAAGGGGACCCATGTTTTCACATGGGTCCCCTTTCCCCGAATGCCTGGAACCCCCTCTGACTTAAGTCCAAGAAGGTTCCATCAGCCAATCAGGGAGCGCCACGTTTGGCACCCTCCTGATTGGCTGTGTGCTCCTGTACTGTCTGACAGGCGGCACACGGCAGTGTTACAATGTAGCGCCTATGCGCTCCATTGTAACCAATGGTGGGAACTTTCAGGTCAGCGGTGAGGTCACTTTCGGTCAACCGCTGACCTGAAAGTTCCCACCATTGGTTACAATGGAGCGCATAGGTGCTACATTGTATCACTGCCGTGTGCCGCCTGTCATACAGTACAGGAGCACACAGCCGATCAGGAGGGTGCCACAATGTAGCGCTCCCTGATTGGCTGAAGAAACCCACTTAGACATCAGTCAGAGGGGGTTTCTGGCATTCGGGGAAAGGGGTCCCATGTGAAAACATGGGTCCCCTTTCAGTTCGTGGTCGGGTGTCCCGTTTTTTTATTTTTACAAGTACGTGGATTACAAATGGATTATCCGAGGAGCCCTCTACACTGGATTTGGTGAGTAGGATTTTTTCAACAGGTACACCATGGATTCTACTGGAGAAGAGGACCGACCCTCGTGTGAACATAAGGTAAGTATGTGTATATGGTGGTGTGTATGTATGCATTAAAGTTATACTTTCAAGGTGTGTGTGTATTGTCTTTATTGGGGTATTTTTTTAGTAGTAGTACTACAGGTACCAGCGGGCCTGGTTTTCCGCCACATGCTGGTACTTGTGGTTCTCCAAGTACCAGCTTGCGGGGGAGGCTTGCTGGGACTTGTAGTACTGCTAATAAAACCAATATTCATTACTTAAGTTTGAACAAAGGCTATCAGCCCCCCATCCGCAGCCCATTGGATGGGGGGGACAGCCCCGGGCTTCACCCCTGGCCCTTGGGTGGCTGGGGGGGGGGAACCCCTTGATTGAAGGGGTCCCCACTCCCCCAGGGTACCCCGGCCAGGGGTGACTAGTTGGATATTTGATGCCACGGCCGCAAAGCACTGTATAAAAGTGACCCCCGGCTGTGGCATTATCTGTCCAGCTAGTGGAGCCCGGTGCTGGTTTCAAAAATACGGGGGACCCCTACGCTTTTTGTCCCCCGTATTTTTGGAACCAGGACCAGGCGCAGAGCCCGGTGCTGGTTGCTTAAATATGGGGGAACCCCTGTCAATTTTTTTCCCATATTTTTGCAACCAGGGCCGGCTCAAAGAGCCCGAGGCTGGTTTGGTTAAGGAGGGGGGACCCCACGCAATTTTTTTTGAAAAATTATAACATTTCCCACCCCTTCCCACTGATAAACATGCACAGATCTCATGGATCCGTGCATGCCTATACAAACACGGGATAAAAAAGCAGGTCTGTTTTTTTTTAGCACTTTTTCACGATTTGTATTTTAGCACGGCAGTGTTTGGCTATTGTCGGCAGTGTTTGTGTTTTGCACTTTTTAGTAAATTCCCGATTTCTACCAAATTGCAGGCGTATTTGACCGATGGTGTATTGATTCGTGATTTTTTCCTAGGACTTCCAAAATATTACGAATGCCCTCATCACTGCCGTGATTTTTGCTTAGTAAATTACCGAGATGACACTTTGAAGAAAAAACGGCATCTCGGTCAAAATCGGGACCTTAGTAAATATACCCCTATGTTAGAGGACACAAACGGCTGTGGGAGTGACCCTGTCGGCACCACCGACACCTGATTGGGTGAATATGTTGAGTGCTTTGAATGCTAATGTGGCACTGATATATAAGAGATTGGATAAATCTGAGTCTCAGAACCAGGCATGGAAGAAATCCGTAGAGGATGTGTTGTTTCAAGTCCAGACCCCCTCGGGGTCACAAAAACGTTCATTTGCCCAGCTGGCTGACACGGATACCGACACAGACACTGACTCAAGTGTCGACTATAGTGATGCCAGATTAGATCCAAAACTGGCAAAGAGCATTCAGTACATGATTGTGGCAGTTAAAGACATATTACATATCACTGAGGACCCTGCTGTTCCTGATACTAGGGTCTGTATGTTTAAAGGAAAGAAACCTGAGGTAACGTTTCCTCCCTCTCATGAACTGAACACGATTTGTAAAAAGGTTTGGGAAAATCCTGACAAAAGGTTTCAGATTCCCAAAAGGATTGCAATGGCGTATCCGTTTCCCTCTGGGGATAGGGAAAAATGGGAGTCACCCCCCATTGTGGACAAAGCTCTATCTAGGCTGTCCAAAACGGTGGCTCTTCCGTCCCCTGACACAGCAGCCCTAAAGGATCCTGCTGATCGTAGGCAGGAAAACACGTTGAAATCCATTTATGTCAACACGGGTATGCTACTCAGACCAGCCAATGCATCTGCGTGGGTGAGTAGCGCTATCGAAAAATGGGCAGATAACTTGTCCTCTGAAATAGATACCCTGGATAGGGATAGCGTTCTTTTGACACTAAGTTATATCAGGGATGCTGCAGTCTACCTAAAGGAAGCTGCGAGGGATATTGGCCTCTTGGGATCAAGGGCCAATGCCATCGCAGTCTCAGCTAGGAGAGCATTGTGGATTCATCAATTGAATGCTGATCCTGACTCTAAGAAAGCTATGGAGTCTCTACCGTATAAAGGTGGTGTATTGTTTGGTGACGGCCTCGCTGATTTGGTATCTACGGCTACCGCGGGTAAGTCATCATTTTTACCTTATGTGCCTGCACCACAAAAGAAACATCACTATCAGATGCAGTCCTTTGGGCCCAATAAATACAGAAAAGGCCGAGGGTCTTCATTCCTTGCTACTAGAGGAAAGGGTAAAGGAAAAAGATCACCGGCCATGGCTGGTTTCCAGGAGCAGAAGCCCTCCCCGGCTTCTGCCAAATCCACCGCATGACGCTGGGGCTCCTCTGCGGCAGTCCGCACCGGTGGGGGCACGTCTCAAGCTCTTCAATCAGTTCTGGGATCAGTCGGACCTGGACCCATGGGTTTTACAAATAGTGTCCCTGGGGTACAAACTGGAGTTTCAAGATGTTCCCCTTCACCGATTTTTCAAATCGGCCTTACCAGCTTCTCTTCCGGACAGGGAGGTGGTATACGCCGCAATACAAAAATTGTGTCACAATCAAGTCATTGTCAGGGTCCCCCCATCGCAACAGGGAGAAGGCTTTTACTCGAGCCTGTTCGTAGTCCCGAAGCCAGACGGCTCAGTCAGACCAATCCTGAACCTCAAATCCCTAAATTTCTACCTAAGGAAATTCAAATTCAAGATGGAATCTCTCCGTCAGTGATTAATAGTCTAGAGGAGGGGGATTTTACGGTATCGGTAGACATAAAGGATGCCTACTTACATGTTCCCATTTATCCTCCACATCAGGCTTACCTGAGGTTTGCAGTTCAGGATTGTCATTACCAATTTCAGACGTTGCCGTTTGGTCTGTCCATGGCTCCGAGGATTTTCACCAAAGTTATGGCCAAAATTATGGTTCTCCTGCGCAAGCAAGGGGTCACAATTATCCCGTACTTGGACGATCTCCTGATAAAGGCGAGGTCCAAGGACCAATTACTACAGAACATTACGCTCTCCCTGACAATTCTGCAGCAACATGGTTGGCTCCTAAACTTGCCAAAATCACAGTTGGTTCCGACAAGACGGCTGTCGTTTTTGGGAATGATTCTGGACACAGAATTACAGAGAGTTTTTCTTCCAGTAGAAAAGGCGCTGGAAATTTAGAACCTGGTCAAACAAATTCTGAAACCAGCAAAAGTATCGATCCATCAATGCACTCGGTTGCTGGGGAAGATGGTGATGACCTACGAGGCCATTCAGTTTGGCAGATTCCATGCCAGGGTATTTCAGTGGGACCTGTTGGACAAGTGGTCCGGGTCCCATCTGCACATGCACCAAAGGATAATCCTATCTTCCAGGACCAGAATCTCACTCCTGTGGTGGCTGCACAGCTCTCACCTCCTAGAGGGACGCAGGTTCGGAGTCCAGGACTGGATCTTAGTGACCACGGTTGCGAGTCTCCGAGGCTGGGGAGCAGTCACTCTGAGGGAAAGCTTCCAGGGAAGATGGTCAAGCCAGGAAATGTGTTTACACATAAACGTTCTGGAGCTAAGGGCCATTTACAATGGCCTTCTGCAAGCGGAACATCTTCTTCGCAATCGGCCCGTCTTGATTCAGTTGGACAACATAACAGCAGTAGCGTACATAAACCGCCAGGGTGGAACAAAAAGCAGAGTGGCAATGGCAGAGGCTACAAAGGTGCTCCGTTGGGCAGAAAGGCATACAAGCTCTCTGTCTGCGATCTTCATTCCAGGAGTGGACAATTGGGAAGCAGACTTCCTCAGCAGACACGATCTCCATCCAGGAGAGTGGGGTCTTCATCAAGAGGTCTTTGCAGAAGTGACAAGTCTTTGGGGAATTCCTCAAATAGACATGATGGCGTCTCGCCTCAACAAGAAACTTCAGAGATATTGTTCCAGGTCGAGAGGCCCTCAAGCAATAGCAGTGGACGCCCTAGTGACACCGTGGGTGTTTCAGTCGGTGTATGTGTTTCCTCCGCTTCCACTCACTCCAAAAGTGATAAAGATCATAAGAAGAACAAAGGTTCAAGCGATCCTCATTGTTCCAGACTGGCCAAGGAGGGCTTGGTATCCGGATCTTCAGGAATTACTCGTAGGAGATCCCTGGCCTCTTCCTCTGAAGGAGGATCTGTTACAGAATGGGCCGTGCGTGTTCCAAAACTTACCGCAACTTCGTTTGACGGCTTGGAGGTTGAACGCCGGATCCTAGCCCGAAAGGGTATTCCCGAGGAGGTCATCCCCACTCTTGTTCAGGCCAGGAAAGGTGTAACGTCTAAACATTACCACCGTATTTGGAGAAAATACGTGTCTTGGTGCGAATCCAATAAGGTTGCTACAGAATAATTTCAGTTAGGACGTTTTCTCCATTTTCTGCAAGCCGGTGTGGATGCGGTCCTAAAGTTGGGCTCCATTAAAGTACAAATTTCAGCCTTTTCGGTTTTCTTTCAAAAACAGTTGGCTTCCCTTCCAGAAGTTCAGGCTTTTGTGAAAGGCGTGTTGCACATCCAACCTCCCTTTGTGCCCCCTGTGGCACCATGGGATCTTAACGTGGTGTTGCAATTCCTTCAATCTCATTGGTTAGAACCTTTACAAAAGGTGGAGTTGAAATTCCTCACTTGGAAAGTGGTCAGGCTGTTGGCCTTGGCATCCGCCAGGCGAGTGTCTGAATTGGCGGCCTTGTCTCACAAGAGCCCTTATTTGATCTTTCATGAAGATAGAGCAGAGTTGAGGACTCGTCAGCAGTTTCTGCCGAAAGTGGTTTCGTCGTTCCACTAAAACCAACCTATTGTGGTGCCAGTGGCTACTGACGCCTTGCTCGAATCGAAGTTTCTCGACGTAGTCAGAGCTTTGAAAATTTATGTGGCCAGAACGGCTCAGTTTAGGAAAACGGAGGCTCTGTTTGTCCTGTATGCTCACAACAAAATTGGGGCTCCTGCTTCCAAACAGACTATTGCACGCTGGATCTGTCATACGATTTAGCAGGCTTATTCTATGGTTGGATTGCTGTTATCGAGATCGGTGAAGGCCCATTCTACCAGAAAGGTGGGCTCGTCCTGGGCGGCTGCCCGGGGGGTCTCGGCACTACAACTTTGCCGAACGGCTACTTGGTCGGGTTCAAACACCTTTGCGAAGTTCTACAAGTTTGAAACCCTGGCTGATGAGGACCTCATGTTTGGTCAATCGGTGCTTCAGAGTCATCCGCACTCTCCCGCCCGTTATAGAGCTTTGGTATAAACCCCATGGTTCTTGATGTGGCCCAAGCATCCTCTAGGACGTATGAGAAAATAGGATTTTAATACCTACCGGTAAATCCTTTTCTCTTAGTCCGTAGAGGTAGAGATGAGCGCCTGAAATTTTTCGGGTTTTGTGTTTTGGTTTTGGGTTCGGTTCCGCGGCCGTGTTTTGGGTTCGAACGCGTTTTGGCAAAACCTCACCGAATTTTTTTTGTCGGATTCGGGTGTGTTTTGGATTCGGGTGTTTTTTTCAAAAAACACTAAAAAACAGCTTAAATCATAGAATTTGGGGGTCATTTTGATCCCAAAGTATTATTAACCTCAAAAACCATAATTTACACTCATTTTCAGTCTATTCTGAATACCTCACACCTCACAATATTATTTTTAGTCCTAAAATTTGCACCGAGGTCGCTGTGTGAGTAAGATAAGCGACCCTAGTGGCCGACACAAACACCGGGCCCATCTAGGAGTGGCACTGCAGTGTCACGCAGGATGTCCCTTCCAAAAAACCCTCCCCAAACAGCACATGACGCAAAGAAAAAAAGAGGCGCAATGAGGTAGCTGTATGAGTAAGATTAGCGACCCTAGTGGCCGACACAAACACCGGGCCCATCTAGGAGTGGCACTGCAGTGTCACGCAGGATGTCCCTTCCAAAAAACCCTCCCCAAACAGCACATGACGCAAAGAAAAAAAGAGGCGCAATGAGGTAGCTGACTGTGTGAGTAAGATTAGCGACCCTAGTGGCCGACACAAACACCGGGCCCATCTAGGAGTGGCACTGCAGTGTCACGCAGGATGTCCCTTCCAAAAAACCCTCCCCAATCAGCACATGATGCAAAGAAAAAGAAAAGAAAAAAGAGGTGCAAGATGGAATTGTCCTTGGGCCCTCCCACCCACCCTTATGTTGTATAAACAAAACAGGACATGCACACTTTAACCAACCCATCATTTCAGTGACAGGGTCTGCCACACGACTGTGACTGATATGACGGGTTGGTTTGGACCCCCCCCAAAAAAGAAGCAATTAATCTCTCCTTGCACAAACTGGCTCTACAGAGGCAAGATGTCCACCTCATCTTCACCCTCCGATATATCACCGTGTACATCCCCCTCCTCACAGATTATCAATTCGTCCCCACTGGAATCCACCATCTCAGCTCCCTGTGTACTTTGTGGAGGCAATTGCTGCTGGTCAATGTCTCCGCGGAGGAATTGATTATAGTTCATTTTAATGAACATCATCTTCTCCACATTTTCTGGATGTAACCTCGTACGCCGATTGCTGACAAGGTGAGCGGCGGCACTAAACACTCTTTCGGAGTACACACTTGTGGGAGGGCAACTTAGGTAGAATAAAGCCAGTTTGTGCAAGGGCCTCCAAATTGCCTCTTTTTCCTGCCAGTATAAGTACGGACTGTGTGACGTGCCTACTTGGATGCGGTCACTCATATAATCCTCCACCATTCTATCAATGTTGAGAGAATCATATGCAGTGACAGTAGACGACATGTCCGTAATCGTTGTCAGGTCCTTCAGTCCGGACCAGATGTCAGCATCAGCAGTCGCTCCAGACTGCCCTGCATCACCGCCAGCGGGTGGGCTCGGAATTCTGAGCCTTTTCCTCGCACCCCCAGTTGCGGGAGAATGTGAAGGAGGAGATGTTGACAGGTCGCGTTCCGCTTGACTTGACAATTTTGTCACCAGCAGGTCTTTCAACCCCAGCAGACCTGTGTCTGCCGGAAAGAGAGATCCAAGGTAGGCTTTAAATCTAGGATCGAGCACGGTGGCCAAAATGTAGTGCTCTGATTTCAACAGATTGACCACCCGTGAATCCTTGTTAAGCGAATTAAGGGCTGCATCCACAAGTCCCACATGCCTAGCGGAATCGCTCCCTTTTAGCTCCTTCTTCAATGCCTCCAGCTTCTTCTGCAAAAGCCTGATGAGGGGAATGACCTGACTCAGGCTGGCAGTGTCTGAACTGACTTCACGTGTGGCAAGTTCAAAGGGCATCAGAACCTTGCACAACGTTGAAATCATTCTCCACTGCACTTGAGACAGGTGCATTCCACCTACTATATCGTGCTCAATTGTATAGGCTTGAATTGCCTTTTGCTGCTCCTCCAACCTCTGAAGCATATAGAGGGTTGAATTCCACCTCGTTACCACTTCTTGCTTCAGATGATGGCAGGGCAGGTTCAGTAGTTTTTGGTGGTGCTCCAGTCTTCTGTACGTGGTGCCTGTACGCCGAAAGTGTCCCGCAATTTTTCTGGCCACCGACAGCATCTCTTGCACGCCCCTGTCGTTTTTTAAAAAATTCTGCACCACCAAATTCAAGGTATGTGCAAAACATGGGACGTGCTGGAATTTGCCCATATTTAATGCACACACAATATTGCTGGCGTTGTCCGATGCCACAAATCCACAGGAGAGTCCAATTGGGGTAAGCCATTCCGCGATGATCTTCCTCAGTTGCCGTAAGAGGTTTTCAGCTGTGTGCGTATTCTGGAAAGCGGTGATACAAAGCGTAGCCTGCCTAGGAAAGAGTTGGCGTTTGCGAGATGCTGCTACTGGTGCCGCCGCTGCTGTTCTTGCGGCGGGAGTCCATACATCTACCCAGTGGGCTGTCACAGTCATATAGTCCTGACCCTGCCCTGCTCCACTTGTCCACATGTCCGTGGTTAAGTGGACATTGGGTACAACTGCATTTTTTAGGACACTGGTGAGTCTTTTTCTGACGTCCGTGTACATTCTCGGTATCGCCTGCCTAGAGAAGTGGAACCTAGATGGTATTTGGTAACGGGGGCACACTGCCTCAATAAATTGTCTAGTTCCCTGTGAACTAACGGCGGATACCGGACGCACGTCTAACACCAACATAGTTGTCAAGGACTCAGTTATCCGCTTTGCAGTAGGATGACTGCTGTGATATTTCATCTTCCTCGCAAAGGACTGTTGAACAGTCAATTGCTTACTGGAAGTAGTACAAGTGGGCTTACGACTTCCCCTCTGGGATGACCATCGACTCCCAGCGGCAACAACAGCAGCGCCAGCAGCAGTAGGCGTTACACGCAAGGATGCATCGGAGGAATCCCAGGCAGGAGAGGACTCGTCAGAATTGCCAGTGACATAGCCTGCAGGACTATTGGCATTCCTGGGGAAGGAGGAAATTGACACTGAGGGAGTTGGTGGGGTGGTTTGCGTGAGCTTGGTTACAAGAGGAAGGGATTTACTGGTCAGTGGACTGCTTCCGCTGTCACCCAAAGTTTTTGAACTTGTCACTGACTTATTATGAATGCGCTGCAGGTGACGTATAAGGGAGGATGTTCCGAGGTGGTTAACGTCCTTACCCCTACTTATTACAGCTTGACAAAGGGAACACACGGCTTGACACCTGTTGTCCGCATTTCTGGTGAAATACCTCCACACCGAAGAGCTGATTTTTTTGGTATTTTCACCTGGCATGTCAACGGCCATATTCCTCCCACGGACAACAGGTGTCTCCCCGGGTGCCTGACTTAAACAAACCACCTCACCATCAGAATCCTCCTGGTCAATTTCCTCCCCAGCGCCAGCAACACCCATATCCTCCTCATCCTGGTGTACTTCAACACTGACATCTTCAATCTGACTATCAGGAACTGGACTGCGGGTGCTCCTTCCAGCACTTGCAGGGGGCGTGCAAATGGTGGAAGGCGCATGCTCTTCACGTCCAGTGTTGGGAAGGTCAGGCATCGCAACCGACACAATTGGACTCTCCTTGTGGATTTGGGATTTCGAAGAATGCACAGTTCTTTGCTGTGCTGCTTTTGCCAGCTTGAGTCTTTTCATTTTTCTAGCGAGAGGCTGAGTGCTTCCATCCTCATGTGAAGCTGAACCACTAGCCATGAACATAGGCCAGGGCCTCAGCCGTTCCTTGCCACTCCGTGTGGTAAATGGCATATTGGCAAGTTTACGCTTCTCCTCCGACAATTTTATTTTAGGTTTTGGAGTCCTTTTTTTACTGATATTTGGTGTTTTGGATTTGACATGCTCTGTACTATGACATTGGGCATCGGCCTTGGCAGACGACGTTGCTGGCATTTCATCGTCTCGGCCATGACTAGTGGCAGCAGCTTCAGCACGAGGTGGAAGTGGATCTTGATCTTTCCCTAATTTTGGAACCTCAACATTTTTGTTCTCCATATTTTAATAGGCACAACTAAAAGGCACCTCAGGTAAACAATGGAGATGGATGGATTGGATACTAGTATACAATTATGGACGGGCTGCCGAGTGCCGACACAGAGGTAGCCACAGCCGTGAACTACCGCACTGTACTGTGTCTGCTGCTAATATATAGACTGGTTGATAAAGAGATAGTATACTCGTAACTAGTATGTATGTATAAAGAAAGAAAAAAAAACCACGGTTAGGTGGTATATACAATTATGGACGGGCTGCCGAGTGCCGACACAGAGGTAGCCACAGCCGTGAACTACCGCACTGTACTGTGTCTGCTGCTAATATATAGACTGGTTGATAAAGAGATAGTATACTCGTAACTAGTATGTATGTATAAAGAAAGAAAAAAAAACCACGGTTAGGTGGTATATACAATTATGGACGGGCTGCCGAGTGCCGACACAGAGGTAGCCACAGCCGTGAACTACCGCACTGTACTGTGTCTGCTGCTAATATAGACTGGTTGATAAAGAGATAGTATACTCGTAACTAGTATGTATGTATAAAGAAAGAAAAAAAAAACACGGTTAGGTGGTATATACAATTATGGACGGGCTGCCGAGTGCCGACACAGAGGTAGCCACAGCCGTGAACTACCGCACTGTACTGTGTCTGCTGCTAATATATAGACTGGTTGATAAAGAGATAGTATACTCGTAACTAGTATGTATGTATAAAGAAAGAAAAAAAAACCACGGTTAGGTGGTATATACAATTATGGACGGGCTGCCGAGTGCCGACACAGAGGTAGCCACAGCCGTGAACTACCGCACTGTACTGTGTCTGCTGCTAATATATAGACTGGTTGATAAAGAGATAGTATACTCGTAACTAGTATGTATGTATAAAGAAAGAAAAAAAAACCACGGTTAGGTGGTATATACAATTATGGACGGGCTGCTGAGTGCCGACACAGAGGTAGCCACAGCCGTGAACTACCGCACTGTACTGTGTCTGCTGCTAATATATAGACTGGATGATAAAGAGATAGTATACTCGTAACTAGTATGTATGTATAAAGAAAGAAAAAAAAACCACGGTTAGGTGGTATATACAATTATGGACGGGCTGCCGAGTGCCGACACAGAGGTAGCCACAGCCGTGAACTACCGCACTGTACTGTGTCTGCTGCTAATATATAGACTGGTTGATAAAGAGATAGTATACTCGTAACTAGTATGTATGTATAAAGAAAGAAAAAAAAACCACGGTTAGGTGGTATATACAATTATGGACGGGCTGCCGAGTGCCGACACAGAGGTAGCCACAGCCGTGAACTACCGCACTGTACTGTGTCTGCTGCTAATATATAGACTGGTTGATAAAGAGATAGTATACTCGTAACTAGTATGTATGTATAAAGAAAGAAAAAAAAACCACGGTTAGGTGGTATATACAATTATGGACGGGCTGCCGAGTGCCGACACAGAGGTAGCCACAGCCGTGAACTACCGCACTGTACTGTGTCTGCTGCTATTATAGACTGGTTGATAAAGAGATAGTATACTCGTAACTAGTATGTATGTATAAAGAAAGAAAAAAAAACCACGGTTAGGTGGTATATACAATTATGGACGGGCTGCCGAGTGCCGACACAGAGGTAGCCACAGCCGTGAACTACCGCACTGTACTGTGTCTGCTGCTAATATAGACTGGTTGATAAAGAGATAGTATACTACTAATATTATATATACTGGTGGTCAGGTCACTGGTCACTAGTCACACTGGCAGTGGCACTCCTGCAGCAAAAGTGTGCACTGTTTAATTTTAATATAATATTATGTACTCCTGGCTCCTGCTATAACCTATAACTGGCACTGCAGTAGTGCTCCCCAGTCTCCCCCACAATTATAAGCTGTGTGAGCTGAGCAGTCAGACAGATATATAATATATATAGATGATGCAGCACACTGGCCTGAGCCTGAGCAGTGCACACAGATATGGTATGTGACTGACTGAGTCACTGTGTGTATCGCTTTTTTCAGGCAGAGAACGGATATATTAAATAAACTGCACTGTGTGTCTGGTGGTCACTCACTATATAATATATTATGTACTCCTGGCTCCTGCTATAACCTATAACTGGCACTGCAGTAGTGCTCCCCAGTCTCCCCCACAATTATAAGCTGTGTGAGCTGAGCAGTCAGACAGATATATATATAATATTATATATAGATAATAGATGATGCAGCACACTGGCCTGAGCCTGAGCAGTGCACACAGATATGGTATGTGACTGAGTCACTGTGTGCTGTGTATCGCTTTTTTCAGGCAGAGAACGGATTATAAATAAAACTGGTGGTCACTATCAGCAAAACTCTGCACTGTACTGAGTACTCCTAATGCTCCCCAAAATTAGTAAATCAAGTGTCTCTCTAATCTATTCTAAACGGAGAGGACGCCAGCCACGTCCTCTCCCTATCAATCTCAATGCACGTGTGAAAATGGCGGCGACGCGCGGCTCCTTATATAGAATCCGAGTCTCGCGATAGAATCCGAGCCTCGCGAGAATCCGACAGCGTCATGATGACGTTCGGGCGCGCTCGGGTTAACCGAGCAAGGCGGGAAGATCCGAGTCGCTCGGACCCGTGAAAAAAAACATGAAGTTCTGGCGGGTTCGGATTCAGAGAAACCGAACCCGCTCATCTCTACGTAGAGGATGCTGGACGCCTGTCCCAGTGCTTACTGTATCTGCAGTTATTAGTTGTGGTTACACACATGTTGTGTTACGTTTATAGTCAGCCTGTTGCTGATGTTGTTCATGCCGTTGACTTGCGTTGTGTTGAATGCCATGTTGTACGGCGTGCTTGAGGTGTGAGCTGGTATGTATCTCATGCTTGAGGTGTGAGCTGGTATGTATCTCACCTTAGTTTATCAATAAATCCTTTTCCTCTAAATGTCCATCTCCCTGGGCACTGTTTCCATAACTGGAGTCTGGAGGAGGGGCATAGAGGGAGGAGCCAGTTCACACCCCTTTGAAAGTCTAAAAGTGACCATGTCTCCTGCGGATCCCATTTATACCCCATGGTTCTTGATGTGACCCCAGCATCCTCTATGGACTAAGAGAAAAGGATTTACCGGTAGGTATTAAAATCCTATTTTTACACACTACAGCAGACTGCGTCCCCCTTTTTACACATTAGGCAGATAGCCCCCCTTATTACACATTACACCAGACAGAGTCTCCCTATTACACATTACAGCAGAGTCCCCCTTTTACACATTAGGTAGACCGACCGATATCCATATCTCAGGCAGTCAGGCTCCTCGGTGCTGACAGCTCCAGGTGGAAGGGGAGAAGGAGGAGGAGGGAGGGGTAGGAGGGAGCCGCAGCAGCGCACTGTAATTACCGGCGGCGCCGCATGCAGCTGCACACCTGGCACACGCGTAGTTACGGAACTGCTGCGCCGTCCTGTCCTCCCTCCTGCTGCGCCTTTCACACTCTATGACAGGCAGCGGCGCCAGCAGTCCGAAGCCCCCTCTCCCCCTCCCCTCCCTTGTAGCAGTGCACAAACCTAAAAGGGAGTTGGTCTATATGGGAACAAGGGGCGGGGCTACACAGGTCCAGGCTGCAGCAGGAGGATGAGCTGATACAGCTGCGGCCAGCCAGACTTCCTTAGGTAAGTGTCTGGAAAGACAGTGAGCGAATGAAAGTGTGTGTGTGTGTGTGTGTGTGTGTGTGTGTGTGTGTGTGTGTGTGTGTGTGTGTGTGTGTGTGTGTGTGTGTGTGTTACAGTGTCTGTGTATACTGTTTATATGTGTGTACTGTGTATGTGCGTAATGTATGTACAGTATGTGTGTGTGTGTGTGTGTATGTGTATGTGGTGCGTGTATGTGTGACTGCGGCATAATTTGTGTAAGCGGCACTGGTACAGGAGGCGTTACGGATGTAAGCGTCACTGGCACAGGGGGCGTTACGTATGCAAGCGTCACTGGCACAGGGATCGTTACGTGTGTAAGCATCACTGGTACTGGAGGTGTTATGTGTGCAAGCGTCACTGGTACAGGGAGCGTTACATACGCAAGCGTCATTGGCACAGGGGGCGTTACGTATGCAAGCGTCACTGGTACAGGGAGCGTTACGTGTGTAAGCATCACTGGTACAGGGGGCGTTATGTGTGCAAGCGTAACTGGTACAGGTAGCATTACATGTGTTAGCATCACTAGTACAGGGGTATTACGTGTGCAAGCGTCACTGGTACAGGGGGGCGTTACGTGTGCAAGCGTCACTGGTACAGGGGGCGTTACGTGTATTAGTGTCACTGGTGCAGGTGGCATTACGTGTGTTAGCATCACTGGTACAGGGGTATTACGTGTGTAAGCATTACTGGTACAGGAGGCGTTACGCGTGCAAGCGTCACTGGCACAGGGAGCGTTACATACGCAAGCGTCATTGGCACAGGGGGCGTTACGTATGCAAGCGTCGCTGGTACAGGGAGCGTTACGCGTGTAAGCATCACTAGTACAGGTGGAGTTACATGTGTTAGCATCACTGGTACAGGGAGCGTTACGTGTGTAAGCGTCACTGGTACAGGGGTATTACGTGTGTAAGCGTCACTGGTACAGGGGTATTACGGGTGTAAGCATTACTGGTACAGGGGGCATTACGTGTGTAAGCATCTCTGATACAAGCGGGGTGTTACATGTGTAAGGGTCTCTGGTACAAGGGGCATTACGTGTGTAAGCGGCACTGGTACAGGGGGTGTTACATGTGTAAGCGTCACTACTACAGGGGCATTATGTGCGCTGTCCCTTTGTAAAGTATGGGAGGATGCAAATTTATAGTTTGCAGGGGAGTGGCGAACTCCATAGCACCGGCCCTGACAGCACCCCTGTATTTTTAGGCAATTTTTGCACGGCTGCGACCAGGTAGTCGCCGCCTACAGGGGGAGGGGTAATCGCTGTGCAGAGGTGCGAATGCATGTGCAGAGAGATGCACAAACAAAAGTTTGTGCAGTCTCTGCACAGCCCAGGACTTACTCTTCCAGTGCGATGATCCGGCCAGGAGCTGACATCAGAAACCTGCCCTTCAAGCGGCTGCACATGCCTACGTTTCTCCAGACACTCCTAGAAAACGGTCAGTTGACACCCACAAATGGCCTCTTCCTGTCAATCTTCTTGCGATCACCAGTGCCATCGCTTTCTTCGTTCATCCCGCCGCTATCTAGTGATCCCCGTCGCCGTGGGGCGACGCACCTGCGCATTGCAGTTCTGACTTGATCGCAGCGCTGCACAAAAAGCTAGCGTGCGCTCAGGTCTGAATGACCCCCAGTGTTCCTTTGTTTTTACAACACCCCTGTATTTTTACAACATAGAGAACAGGGACACAGCACCCCTGTATTTTCATAGCACCCCTATATTTTTACAACACCCCTGTATTTTGACAGTATACAGGAAAGGGCCAGTGTTCCTTTATTTTTACAACACCCCTGTATTTTGACAGTATACAGGAAAGGGCCAGTGTTCCTTTATTTTTACAACACCCAATGTATTTTTACAGCACACAGAACAGTGCCCATGTACATCACAGGACTGCAGCACCCCTGTACAGCACCCCAAACCACACAGGACACCCCAGAACAGCAACCCTGCACAGCACTGGACAGCAGCACCCCTAACAGCACAGTACACCAGCACAGTAGACCACCCCAGAACAGCACAGGACAGCAGCACCCCTAACAGCACAGTACACCAACACAGGACACCACCCCAGAAGAACACAGGACAGCAGCACCCCTATACACCAACACCGACAGACAGAGGTCTGTCTCCCTCACTCTCCAAGTCCAGAGTGAAAATAGCAGCAACACGTGGCTCCTTATATAGAATCCAAAACCCGCGAGTATCTGACAGTGGGATGATGACGTTTTTCCTCGTACTGGGATCTGAGTCTGGCGGGAAGTCCTGGCTCGGATAATGAAGTTCGGGTGGGTTCAGATCTCTGAGATCCGAACCCGCTCATCTCTATACAAAACCAGTACCTGTGGCTTCCAATCAGAAAATATTCAGACAAACAGAATTGAATCCTGTCCCGCACTACATAACTGAACCTAAGGATGACATATAAACATAATTTACTTAATTTTATATTTTTTTCAGAAAATCCCAATAAGAAATTTTTTACCTACCTGCCGTAAACCAAATACAGTAAGTTTGGGAACCACTGGTTTAGAAAAATAAAATAATGGAGTTAACTGGTCATATCTGGGATCATAACTCTGGATGTTTGTATGAAAATCAGATTGGATGTCAACGTTCTGTAGATTATTTTAAATAGCTAAACATATCAGATCTTAAAATCCCTGCAGACCTGTGATGTTAAAGTAACAAGGAATATTCCTCTTGGGCTCTAGTTCTAACAGATATAATAATAAAATGAAATAATTTCTCTTTTTATTAATAATTCATAGAATAGTTTATGCCAGTATTTCAATGAATAACACCTACTGTAGAGGTGTGGTATAAACAAAGGGTTGTGAATTTATAGCATAATCCTATGACGCATTTCTCAGGTCATCTATCTACTTCACCAGGATCCAAGGAGGGGGGTCTGTTCTGGTTTAAAAGACAATGAGGGTCATTCCGAGTTGATTGCTCGCTAGCTACTTTTAGCAGGCGTGCAAACGCATAGTCGCCGCCCACGGGGGAGTGTATTTTCGCTTTGCAAGTGTGCAAACGCCTGTGCTGCCGAGCAGTACAAAAACATTTTGTGCAAAACAAGACCAGCACTGTAGTTACTTATTCTGTGCGATGATTGCAGCGACGAAGGTCCCAGAAAACAGTCAGTTGACACCCATAAACGCCCTCTTTCTGTCAATCTCCTTGCGATCGGCTGTGCGAATGGAATCTTCGCTAGATCCAGTGCACAGCAGCGATGCTCTTTGTGCCCGTACGACGCACGTGCGCATTGCGGCCCATGTGCAGTTTTGCCATTTTTTACCTGATTGCTGCGCTGCGATTATCGACAGCGAGCGATCAACTCGGAATGACCCCCAATGTGTTTCTTTTGTAAAGCCAAATCCTGTGTAAAGGTCCTGACTGTCAACTGTGGTTAGAAAATAATGTAACTTTGTAAATCCTCCAAGGTATTGTCCCTTCTTTCTGACCTCTTGCTACAATTGCATGTCACCAAGAGAGGCTAATGGACGTCTTGTTTTTCTCTAAGTTCTCTTTATGTCATGTTTTTTGGGCTTTTTTGGGTTATTTTCTCACTTTTGATTTTTTCTATGAAACAAAAGTTTCTTTTATAACAAGGAATACAAATTTTTAAAAAGCTTTAAATGCTAAATATTTCAGCTCATCTAACTGTGGTGTTAAATGAACATCTTAATTTCAATAAATCTGTTTTTGAATAAAAATTGTAATATAAAAAATGGCAAATATCCAGGCTTTGTGTTTTATGTGATTCTAATGTTATTCATTAAAGAGTATATGTTCTATTCTTTTCTATAAGACGTTCATTCAGTTATATGTATAGTACTGCAAAGATTTAAAAGCACATCTGCGTTTAAAAAAGTAATCAAAATTCTGTATGGCTCTTTTGGTATTTTCACACATTAAAAAATTAACCACAAGACTTGGATGCAGCTGCTGATCATGTAATTGCCCTTTTCAGTGTTCTGATAAGACAAATTGTTGCAATTAATGCATATTACATAAAAAAACAAGCATTTGATTAAATATTGTAAACCAATCAGAATAAATAAGAATGAACGGCTCTATTTCCATGCTACATCTTCATCTTACTTTCCTAGAGTCTGCATTAATGAAGAAAATGTTGCTTGAATCATTCTGAGAAGAAAACCTAATCAAGCGCTATTAATAAACTGAACCAATTTGAAATTTGATGACTTCATCGAATGAATGAGTAAAATAGCATCTGTTCATCATTGAAATTATTATAAAAAAAAAGTCACAATCATGGGATTCTTAAAAACACAGGCAATGATTTAGGTACAAATTATTTTTCTATTACAGTCTTATGTACTGAAATATGTTCAATTAAACAATCCTCGTTTCCGCCTTTGAAAAAAAATCCCTTAATCAAAGTTTTCATATACAGTATTCCCAAACGAGGTCCTCAAGGCAACCCAACAGTGCAGGTTTTAGGGATATCCTTGTTTAGGCACAGGAGACTTGGGCTCTCATTCAGCATGGATCGCATTAGTAAACACCTCCGTGCTGCATTTGCGATCCTAGCGATGTGACCAAGTCGTAGCCTGAGATCATGTTCCCCCTCAGACTGCCAGCTGAGTAAGCCTCAGCATACTCCTGCCGGCCATCACAGAAGCCCTTGAAAGGCCAAGAAATCTGCTTCTGAGTCTCAGACCGTGGCTTCTTAAGTCCCAGAAAACCGGGGGGGAGGGGGACACACAAACACCGTTACCAAGAAGGTCAGCTGTCCCCCCCCCCCTCCCCCCCCAAAAAAAAAGCAGTTATAAAGATGCTAGCCACACACAGGAACCGCTCTGCATATGCACAGAATGATTCCTACACCTGCACCGTTTCTCGATAATTGGGAAATTGCTCAGGGGATTGCACAAGCGATCCATGCTGTATGAAGGCCTTATTAGTACCTCAGTTTGTTTATACCATATTTGCACAAGCAAGGATATCCCTAAAGCATGGACTGTTGGAATCCCTTGAGGACTGCGTTTGGGAATCACTGTAGTAAGGAGTAATGTTGTTGCTGTAGGTGACCACTATAGCTGTGTGTTTTCAGTCATCTTGCATTGTGATACTAAATATAAATAACCCCTGACACTAAGCTGCCCTTATCAGGGCCGTATTGTCCATAAGGCTGACTAGGTTAAAGCCTGTCAATTTTTTTGGGTTGAGCCACTGCTACCTGTGCTCTCAGGCTCCAATGGTAAAAGGCAGTTTGTGCCATAGCAAAGCACACTCGTAGTCAGCTGAGGTTTGTTTCGAGACAATTGGAAATGGGGGGAGGGGGGGCAGTGGACCATGAGCACACTAGCACTATTTCAAAAGAGAAATGGAAGGATGATTGTGCTGGGAGATAAAGATAAGAAGACAGCAGTCTTTA